>NC_089232.1:52964228-53575228 GCF_963924675.1 Phocoena phocoena
TCTTTGACCAAATATTAAGGTGCACATTTGTAGGCCAAGACTCCATAATGCCAGCGCATAAAAACTGCTGAAGTTTTGTGCTGAATGGAGATTCCAGAGGTTATACAGTGTCCTGGAAACAGAAAATCTGGTCATCCAGAGTGGGGAGACCTCACTGAACAGCTGTGGGGGCTCCTTTGAGACCCAGAAGATCTACGCCTTAGGAGTGGAGCTACTCTAGCCCCAGAGTCAGGGTGGAAGGTTCATTTTTTTAAAAATAGCTTCCATTTTTCTTCTGCAGAACAGAGAAGGCAATCATTGTCCTAGGGATCTTTCTGTCAAGTTAGCCCAAATAAATTGATTTACATTAAATGGTATAAGTTAATGCCAACTGGGTGCCTAAATACTGAGTTAGCAATAAAGGATTCTTCAGCATACCCTTCATCTGCTTTATCAGAGGAGGAGGATTTACAAGGAGAACCTCTTCCTATGTTGTTTTTACCTGTTATGACCACTGGCCGTACTTTAATCTATGTTTCCAGATCTTTCAGAAAAGTACCTCCAGTGCTGAAATGCCCTTTGCCATCTTAATCCCAGAGCCCCATAGGCACAATGAACTGTTCATTGTAGCTATAGTTTATTCATTTAAAAAACAAAAATGTTCTCCTAGTGTTAAAAGAATTTTTTAAAACACTGTGCTTATGAAGAAATATTTTTAAAGTCTTTTTCCAGACTTTTTTCAAGAATGTCTGTTACATGTAAATATGTATGATCCAGTAGAGTTAGGACACATATGTTTTTAGAAAGATATTATTATGAGGAAAATATGGAACTTTGTTTAATATTGCCTCCCCTAAACATATGCGATTTTTACTTTTAGAAAATAGTGTTAAATACAGTATTTCTATGGTACTGAATGTTGTCTTAATCTTTAAAGGGACTATATAATGACCTCGTATGCTGGATTTGAAGATTTGGAGGAGGAGCTACTCTTAAGAATACATATTCTGTTTTCTCAAATGTTTTCCATTCTTCTGTCAGTCCTGTTTTTCATGGGTCATTCAACCCACACACCTCTGGGTGACTCTTTTAAACTGTCACATGTCAATCAAAGAAAAGTAGATATAAGATGAGGAAATAAACTTGTCTTATTTGAAATTGGCTAGACTTTTCCTGTAAAGCTTTTTTGCATCTTCAGTTTCCAACTGCATTTTATATTTTGGCAATAGTAAGGGATAGGAAGGGACATGAGTGAGTGATAATTGCTAAAGAAAATACTCAAGAATATTGCATCAGAAAACCACTTGGGAATAAACCTAAAATTTATATGGAATATGCAAAGTGAAATTTTGTTGCTATAATCCATAGACAATGTTTCATCTGGAAGGATTTTTAAAACTAATTGTGAGATAATTTTAGTGCTTAGGACCAAAAAAAAAGAGCAGTTTGGATCAGCAGTTCTTTAGAAGTTTGTGGTAGAACAATAATAACAATGTGGATTCTGACCTCAAAAAAGCTGACTAGCATAAATGACTGCTTATATTCCTTTTTAAAAATCTCATAAATTTTAGGTAAAAATCTAATTGCCCAAATAATGTTTCCTTGAATTCGAACAGTCTGTTTATAAAATTCAAATAATTTGCCCCGAAATTCAGAGTTAGGTTACTTTTTAAAAATGGAACAATTCATCTTTCCTGGCATCAAGTCTTTGACAGTTAGCACAATCAGTCCTGGGGTCCTCTTGCCTCTTATACTCATGACTGCCAGTAGAATGATGTGTCACAGCCCAACTTTCAGCAAATGTAAACTGAGCTTCTTGAAGACATGAAATTCATATGCTTTTTCCTGTACTTTCAACACCGAGCACAACTAGCACAGTGTCTGGTACATAATAGTTGCTTAGAAAATGTTTTTAGAATGACAGAATCAATGCCACTACTTTAATGTCAGAAACATTATTATGAGGACAATATGGAACTTTGTTCAGTATTCCCTCCCCTAAGCATATATGATTTGTACTTTTAGAAAATACTATTAACTCTTTAGTGCTTTTCTAAGCAAAAAGTTGGAGAAGAATGTAGGCAAAATCCAGGATTATAGATGACAGCAGAAATTTTTCTTACATGAGTCTAGATGCTAGAGGACTTAAAAAGTATTTCAACTCAGTATGTTGTTATCTTGGATCTTTTTTCTTACAGGGCATTTTGGTAAAATAGCTGTTCTGCCTTATGTTTTTTAATGACTTCATAATAGTTCATGTTGTGGTTGTTCCATAATTTATTTGTATCGGTACCTTCTGGGTGAATTTTTATATCATACACACACACACACACACACACACACACACATACACACACCTTTGCACATTTGTCTTGCTGTTTCCTTAGAATAAATTTTTATATATGAAGATGCATGGAATCATACACATATGTCTTATAATTCTTTTGAGGATTAAATTAGGTAATATTATAGAAGACTGATAACAGTGCCTGACAGTAAAATCTCAAGGGCTTTGGTAGTATGGTTATTGTTAGTTGTTTTCATTGCTTTAGTCTTCCCACTGGACTTCAATCCTCTAAATAAAATGACTGCTTCAGTTAGAAAAACATCGGAGATCCCAGCTGGGAGTGGCTTGAATGATAAGGAAATGTATTATTCTTTATTAAACAATAAGGAAGTTTCATTACTAGAAGGTCAGAGGAGGGGTGAGTCCAGAACTTGTCAATACAGGATTTCAGAAAAGAGAACCAAAGTCTTTCCATGTGTGCCACCTGCCATACTCATTGAGTCAGCTTTGTCCTGAAGCTGGTCCCAGTCACATAATATAATGCTTACTTTGGCTGCAGGAGTCGTACTTGAATGGAAAGAAGAAAAGACCAGCTCTTCATAAGGGTATATATTTACGAGAGTGAAGTCTCTTTCTGAAGGCCCCATCAGATTTACCCTCACATTTCATTTGCCCTAATTGAGTAAATGGAATGGGACCACTATGATTGGCTTATACCATTATTTTTCATACCTTTTGATCATGACACACAGTAGGAAATACATTTTATACCATGATCAAGATACTCATCACACATATATTTGGGTATATGTACATGTCTCTCTATACAAACATAATTCACAATAAAAGCTTCTCAATATAATACTTATCCTTACTACCTATCATAAACTTAAACACTATTTTATTTATATTTAAATATAAGGTTTTTAAACCCTCAAATGCAAAAATTTGGAAAGACTTAATATATAGTATAAGCTATTCATGAATTTGTTCCAGTCCAGAACACATGAGGACAGGAAGACTGTATGGTACACTACTGAGCCTATTCTAAATTTTGACTGAGTCAAGATAAATACTTCTTCACACAAATAGGTAATTGTGAGTAGTAAAATAATCTTAATAATAATTGATACATGCAAGAATCATCAGTGAATTCTACACTCAAGGAGACAGGATACACAAATGCATGAAAACCAGGAGTTGGGGATCATTGGGAAGCATCTTGGAAGCTGCCTAGCACAGAGTATAAAAAGATACAACTAAATGCAATGTGTGACCCTGGATTGAATTCTGGACTGGGAAGAAAATGATGTTAAGTAGAATTGAGACAATTGATGAAATTCGAGTATGGCCTATGCATTAGATAATGTTACATTCTTGATGACTTACCTTATTTTATTTATCATACAATGGTATGTAATACAATGTCCTTGTTATTGGGAAATGCACACTGACGTATTTATTTGAAGGAAGGCTATAAGGAAATGCTTTATACTACTATTGCAGGTTTTTTCTAAATTTGAAGTTATTTCAAAATAAAGTTATAAAATGCCAACAGAAATTGTTTTTCAACTGAAAAAAATATGTATCTAGTTCTTGAGTTTACATCCACTGAATGCATGATATATATTCTATGTCATGGTATTTAATTCTTTCAATACATTGTTGGATTTGGTTTGCTAGTATTTTGTTGATGATTTTTGCACCTATATTCATAAGGAATAGTGATCTATAGCTTTCTTTTCTGGTGGTATCTTTGTTTGGCTTTGATATCAGAGTAATGCTGACCTCACAGAATGAGTTAAGAGATGTTCTCTCCCCATTTATTTTTCTGGAAGAGCTTGAGAAGGATTAGTGTTAATTCTTCTTTAAATATATGGTAGAATTCATTAATGAAGCTATCCAGTCCTAGACTTCTCTTTTCTGGGAGATTTTTGATAGGTCTGTTAAGATTTTCTTATTTCTTCTTGAGTCCGTTTTGGCAATTTCTTTGTTTCTAGGAATTTTCATTTTTTATTCCTTTGCAGTTACCTAGTTTAATTTATATTGAACAATAATGCATTTTTACATTGTGTACATATATTTGATTCAGTTTTATGTGAAGTTATATTTAAACCATACAAAATAAATCCCCCATGCAACTGCCTTGCCTTGCATGTCTGACCTAACATGCATTTATCATGATGATATTTTAAGCATTCCAGCTGCTTCACATCCTTATCAATACTTGGTATTTTTCATATTTTTCATTTTAGCTATTCTGGTGGGGATGTTTTTCTTTGGTTTTTAATTTTGAAGGTTTTAAACTGTCATCTCTAAGAACATCATTACTGACAATACATCTGGGGTCTGTCATTTTTATTGTTTTCTGTGTTCGTAAAATTATTTTTACAATCAACTTTGTTCATAGGCAGAACACTATGCCATAAATCACAGCAAGATCCTTTTTGACCCACCTCCTAGAGAAATGGAAATAAAAACAAAAATAAACAAATGGGACCTAATGAAACTTAAAAGCTTTTGCACAGCAAAGGAAACCATAAAAAAGACGAAAAGACAACCCTCAGAATAGGAGGAAATATTTGCAAACGAAGCAGCTGACAAAGGATTAATCTCTAAAATATACAAACAGCTCATGCAGCTCACTCAAAAAAACAAACAACCCAATCCAAAAATGGGCAGAAGACCTAAACAGACATTTCTCCAAAGAAGACATACAGATTGCCAACAAACACATGAAAAGATGCTCAACATAACTAATCATTAGAGAAATGCATATCAAAACTACAAAGAGGTATCACCTCCTACCACTCAGAATGGCCATCATCAAAAAATCCAGAAACAATAAATTCTGGAAAGGGTATAGAGAAAAGGGAACCCTCCTACACTGCTGGTGGGAAAATAAATTGATACAGCCACTATGGAGAACAGTATGGAGTTCCTTAAAAAACTAAAAATAGAATTACCATATGACCCAGCAATCCCACTACTGGGCATATACTCTGAGAAAATCATAAATCAAAAAGAGACATGTACCACAATGTTCACTGCAGCACTATTTACAATAGCCAGGACATGGAAGCAACCTAAGTGTCCATCGACAGATGAATGGATAAAGAAGATGTGGCACATATATACAATGGAATATTACTCAGCCATAAAAAGGAACGAAATTGAGTTATTTGTAGAGAGGTGGATGGGCCTAGAATCTGTCATACAGAGTGAAGTAAGTCAGGAAGAGAAAAACAAATACCGTATGCTAACGCATATGTATGGAATATAAAAAAACGGTACTGATGAACCTAGTGGCAGGGCAGGAATAAAGACACTGACGTAGAGAAGAGACTTGAGGGCACGGGGGGAAAGGGGAAGCTGGGATGAAGTGCGAGAGTAGCATCGACAAATATACACTACCAAATGTGAAATGGATGGCTAGTGGGAAGCTGCTGCATAGCACAGGGAGATCAGCTCGGTGCTTTGTGACGACCTAGAGGGATGGGACAGGGAGGGTAGGAGGGAGGTTCAAGGGGGAGGGGTTGTGGGGATGTATGTATAAATATAGCTGATTCATTTTGTTGTACAGCAGAAACTAACACAACATTGTAAAGCAATTATACTCCAATAAACATAGAAAAAATAATCAAGTTTGCTTGTTTGTTTTTTCCTATTTAAAATGTGGTTCAAATCAAATCAAAGATTGCTGATGGAGTCAACATTTCCTCTCAATTTTGTTGCTATTAATACTTCTAAATCTAGTGGTTGAGCTTTATTATTTTTTTTTTTCTTCAAAGTTTAAAAGATTCACTTTAAAGACAACTTGTACTAACTCAGATTAAATATTACAATTGCTGATAATTTGAAAGAAGTTATACTCAATAACTTCCCTTTCTGAAAAATACACTGAAAGTTTTTAACTAAAACTGGTTTAAAGAAAGCATTTTGCCAATAGATTATAAACTTCTCAAACTTTTTTTTAAATTAATTTTTATTGAAGTATAATGCTTTACAATGGTGTGTTAGTTTCTACTGTATAACAAAGTGAATCAGCTATACCTATACATTTATCCCCATATCCCCTCCCTCTTGTGTCTCCATCCCACCCTCCCTATACCACCCCTCTAGGTGGTCACAAAGCACTGAGCTGGTCTCCCTATGCTGTGTGGCTGCTTCCCACTAGCTATATATTTTACATTTGGTAGTGTATATATGTCAATGCTACTCTCACACTTCGTCCCAACTTACCCTTCCTGCTCCCTGTGTCCTCAAGTCCATTCTCTACTTCTGCATCTTTATTCCTGTCCTGCCCCTAGGTTCTTCAGAATCTTTTTTCTTTTTGATATTCCATATATATGTGTTAGTATGCAGTACTTGTTTTTCTCTTTCTGACTTACTTCACTCTGTATGACAGACTCTAGGTCTATCCACCTTACTACAAATGACCCAATTTCGTTTCTTTTTATGGCTGAGTAATATTCCATTGTATGTATGTGCCACATCTTCCTTATCCATTCATCTGTCGATGGACACTTAGGTTGCTTCCATGTCCTGGCTATTGTAAATAGTGCTGCAGTGAACATTGTGGTACATGTCTCTTTTTGAATTATGGTTTTCTCAGAGTATATGCCCAGTAGTGGGATTGCTGGGTCATATGGTAGCTCTATTTGTAGTTTTTCAAGGAACCTCCATACTGTTCTCCATAGTGGCTGTATCAATTTACATTCCCACCAGCAGTGTAGGAGGGTACCCTTTTCTCCACACCCTTTCCAGCATTTATTTTTTGTAGATTTTTTTGGTGACGGCCATTCTGACCAGTGTGAGGTGATAACTCATTGTAGTTTTGATTTGCATTTCTCTAAATTAGATTAGTGATGTTGAGCATCCTTTCATGTGTTTTGTGGCAATCTATATATCTTCTCTGGAGAAATGTTTATTTAGGTCTTCTGCCCATTTTTGAATTGGGTTGTTTGTTTTTTTGAGTGAGATGAATGAGCTGTTTGTATATTTTAGAGATTAATCCTTTGTCAGTTGCTTCGTTTGCAAATGCTTTCTCCCATTCTGAGGGTTGTCTTTTCATCTTGTTTATGGTTTTCTTTGCTGTGAAAAAACTTTCAAGTTTCATTAGGCCCCATTTGTTTATTGTTGTTTTTATTTCTATATCTCTACAAGGTGGATCAAAAAGGATCTTGCTGTGATTTATGTCATAGAGTATTTTGCCTATGTTTTCCTCTAAGGCCTATGGTTTTCTTATTTTGTGACATATTTGTCTTGTTATCAGGGTGATGGTGGCCTCACAGAATGAGTTTGAGAGTGTTCCTCCCTCTTCCATATTGTGGAACAGTTTGAGAAAGATAGGTATTAGCTCTTCTCTAAATGTTTGATAGAATTCGCCTGTGAAACCTTCTGGTCCTGGGCTTTTGTTTGTTGGAAGAATTTTAATCACAGTTTCAATATCAGTGCTTGTGATTGGTCTGTTTATATTTTCTATTTCTTCCGGGTTCAGTCTTGGAAAGTTGTGCTTTTCTAAGTATGTGTCCATTTCTTCCAGGTTGTCCATTTTATTGGCATATAGTTGCTTGTAGTAATCTCTCATGATCCTTTGTATTTCTGCAGTGTCAGTTGTAACTTCTTTTTCATTTCTAATTCTGTTGTTTTGAGTCTTCTCCCTATTTTTTCTTGATAAGTCTGGCTAATGGCTGATCAATTTTGTTTATCTTCTCAAAGAACCAGCTTTTAGTTTTATTGATCTTTGCTATTGTTTCCTTCATTTCTTTTTCATTTATTTCTGATCTGAGCTTTATGATTTCTTTCCTTCTGCTAACTTCGGGATTTTTGTGTTCTTTTTTCTCTAATTGCTTTAGGTGTATGGATAGGTTGTTTATTTGAGGTTTTTCTTGAGGTAGGATTGTATTGCTATAAAGTTCCCTCTTAGAACTGCTTTTGCTGCATCCCATAGGTTGGGTCATCGTGTTTTCATTGTCATTTGTTTCTAGGTATTTTTGATTTCCTCTTTGATTTCTTCAGTGATTTCTTGGTTATTTAGTAACATATGGTTTAGCCTCCATATGTTTGTATTTTTTACAGTTTTTTTTCCTGTAATTGATATGTAGTCTCATAGCGTAGTGGTTGGAAAAGATACTTGATATGATTTCAACTTTCTTAAATTTACCAAGGCCTGATTTGTGACCCAAGATGTGATCTCTCCTGGGGAATGTTCCATGAGCACTTGAGAAGAAAGTGTATTCTGTTTTTGGATGGAACGTCCTATAAATAACAATTAAGTCCATCTTGTTTAATGTATCATTTAAAGCTTGTGTTTCCTTATTTATTTTCATTTTGGATGATCTGTCCATTGGTGAAAGTGGGATGTTGATGTCCCCTACTATGATTGTGTTACTGTCAATTTCCCCTTTTATGGCTGTTAGCATTTGTCTTATGTATTGAGGTGCTCCTATGTTGGGTGCATAAATATTTACAATTGTTATATCTTCTTGGATTGATCCCTTGATCATTATGTAGTGTGCTTCTTTGTCTCTTATAATAGTCTTTATTTTAAGGTCAATTTTGTCTGATACGAGAATTGTTATTCCAGCTTTCTTTTCATTTCCATTTGCATGGAAAAAGTTTTTCCATCCCCTCACTTTCAGTCTGTATGTATCCCTCGATCTGAAGTGGGTCTCTTGTAGACAGCATATATACAGGTCTTGTTATTGTATCCATTCAGCCAGTCTGTGTCTTTTGGTTGGAGCAGTTAATCCATTTACATTGAAGGTAATTAGCGATATGTATGTTCCTATTACCATTTTCTTAATTGTTTTGGGTTTGTCTTTGTAGGTATTTTCCTTTTCTTGTGTTTCTGGCCTAGAGAAGTTCCTTTATAATTTGTTTTAAAGCTGCTTTGGTGGTGCTGAATTCTCTAAGCTTTTGCTTGTCTGTAAAGGTTTTAATTTCTCCGTTGAATCTGAATGAGATCCTTGCTGGGTAGAGTAATCTTGGTTGTAGGTTTTTCCCTTTCATCAATTTAAATGTGTTCTGCCACTCCCTCTGACTTGTAGAGTTTCTGCTGAAAGATCAGCTGTTAACCTTATAAGGATTCCCTTGTATGTTATTTGTTGCTTTTCCCTTGGTGCTTTTTTTTTTTTTTTATAATTTTATTTATTTTTTTATACGGCAAGTTCTTATTAGTTATTCATTTTATACCTATTAGTGTATATATGTCACTGTTTGGGACTCTTTATGCTTCCTGGACCTGATTTACTATTTCCTTTCCCATGTTAGGGAAGTTTTCAAGTATAATCTCTTCAAATATTTTCTCACTCCCTTTTTTTTTTTGTCTTCTTCTGGGACTCCTATAATGTGAATGTTGGTGCATTTAATGTTGTCGCAGAGGTCTCTGATACTGTCCTCAATTCTTTTCATTCTTTTTTCTTTATTCCGCTCTGTGGTAGCTTTTTGCACTATTTTATCTTCCAGGTCACTTATCCATTCTTCTGCCTCAGTTATTCTGCTCTTGATTCCTTCTAGAAAATTTTTAATTTCATTTATTGTGTTATTCATGATTGTTTGTTTGCCCTTTAGCTCTTCTAGGTCCTTGTTAAACATTTCTTGTATTTTCTCCATTCCATTTACAAGATTTTGGATCATCTTTACTATAGCTACTCTGAATTCTTTTTCAGGTAGACTGCCTATTTCTTCTTCATTTTTTTGGTCTAGTGGGTTTTTACCTTGCTCCTTCATCTGCTGCACATTTCTCTGTCTTCTCATTTTGCTTAAGTTACTGTGTTTAGGGTCTCCTTTTTGCAGGCTGCAGGTTCATAGTTCCCGGTTTTTTTGGTGTCTGCCCACAGTGGGTAAGGTTGGTTCAGTGGGTTGTGTAGGCTTCCTGGTGGAGAGGACTGGTGCCTGTGTTCTCGTGGACGAGACTGGATCTTTCTGGTGGGCAGGATCATGTCTGGTGGTATGTTTTGGGGTGTCTGTGAACTTATTATGATTTTAGGCAGCCTCTCTGCTAATGGATGGGGTTATGTTCCTGTGTTGCTAGTTGTTTGGCATGGGGCATCCAGCAGTGGAGCTTTCTGGTCATTGATTGCACCTGAGTCTTAGTGTTGAGATGGAGATCTCTAGGAGACCTCTCGCCAATTGATATTACGTGGGGCCGGGAGGTCTCTGGTGGACCAATGTCCTGAACTTGGCTCTCGCACCTCAGAGGCTCAGGCCTGACACCCAGCCAGAGCACCAAGACCTTGTCAGCCACACGGCTCAGAATAAAAGGGAGAAAAAAGAAAGAATAAATAAATAAATTAAGTTATTAAAATAAAGAATTTTTAATATATTATTAAAATAAAAATAGTAATAAAAGAAAAAAGGAGAAGAGAGCAACCAAACCAGTAAACAAATCCACCAATGATAACAAGTGCCAAAAACTAAACTAGGGTAAACATAAAAATCAGAAACTAGTCAGTCGCGTACAGCAAACCCCAAGTATACAGTTGCTCCCAAAGTCCACTGCCTCAACTTTGGGATGATTCGTTTTCTGTTCAGGTATTTCACAGATGCAGGGTACATCAGGTTGATGGTGGAGACTTAATCTGCTACTTCTGAGGCTGCTGGGAGAGATTTCCCTTTCTCTTCTTTGTTGGCACAGCTTCTGGGGTTCAGCTTTGGATTCGGCCCCGCCTCGGCATGTAGGTTGCTCTCTGGCGTCTGTTCTTTGCCCAGACAGGAGGGGGTTAAAGGAGCGGCTGATTAGGGGGCTCTGGCTCACTCAGGCCCGGGGGAAGGAGGGGTACGGGATGCTGGGTGAGCCTGCGGCGGCAGAGGCCAGTGTGACATTGCAACAGCCTGGGGTGTGCCATGTGTTCTCCTGGGGAAGTTGTCCCTCGATCACAGGACCCTGGCAGTGGCGGGATGAATGGCCTTCCGCGAGGGGAGGTGTGGATAGTGACCTGTGCTTGTACACAGGATTCTTGGTGGCTGTAGCAGCAGTATTAGAGTTTCATGCCGTTCTCTGGTGTCCGCACTGCTAGCCGTGGCTTGTGCCCATCTCTGAAGCTTGTTTAGGCGTTGCTCTGAATCTCATCTCCTCACACACCCTGAAACAATATTCTCTTGCCACTTAGGCAGTTCAAGAGTTTTTCTCGGACTCCCTCCCAGCTAGCTGTGGTGCACTAGCACCCCCCTTCAGGCTGTGTTCACGCGGCCAACCCCAGTCCTCTCCCTGGGGTCTGACCTCCGAAGCCAGAGCCTCAGCTCCCGGCCCCCACCCAATCCAGCGGGTGAGCAGACAAGCGTCTCAGGCTGGTCAGTGCTGGTTGGCACCAATCCTCTGTGCGGGAATCTCTCCGCTTTGCCCTCTGCACCCCTGTTGCTGCGCTCTCCTCCATGGCTCCGAAGCTTCCTCCCCGCCACTCCCTGTCTCCGCCAGTGAAGGGGCTTCCTGGTGTGTGGAAACTTTTCCTCCTTCATAGCTCCCTCCCAGAGGTACAGGTCCCATCCCTGTTCTTTTGTCTCTGTTTTTTCTTTTTTCTTTTTTCTTTTGCCCTACCCAGCTACATGGGGAGTTTCTTGCCTTTTGGGACTCTGAGGTCTTCTGCCAGCATTCAGTAGGTGTTCTGTAGGAGTTGTTCCACATGTAGATGTATTTTTGATGTATCTGTGGAGAGGAAGGTGATCTCCACGTCTTACTCCTCCCCCATCTTGAAGGTCCTCCCTAGTTACTATTTTATACATAGTATCAATAGTATGTATGTGTCAATCCTAATCTCCCAATTCCTCCCACCCACCCCCCTTTCCCCATTGGTATCCATACATTTGTTCTCTACATCTGTTTCTCTCTTTCTGCTTTGCAAATAAGATCATCTATACCATTTTTCTAGATTCCACATATATGAATTCATACATACGATATTTGTTTTTCTCTTTCTGACTTACTTTTTAAAATACTTTGCTTTATAACTCTGTAAAGTTACTCTTTAACCTCTCTATCAATCCGTGGTCAAAGGGACCATCATTTATCAAAAGATCAAATGAGACATCAGTTGAACAAAACACATGTTCCTGGCCAGTTTATATATTCTTCTTACATGATAGTCTCAGTTGGCTGCATATTTTTATTACACTGTTCATTCCATGTTAAGGATATGTGCAACAGGCTGGATGTGGTCTATTCTATTTCTTTATTGATTTTTTTAATGCTGTGTGGCAAGCAACCAAATTAACTTTATGACCCACTAATTGGTCACAAGCCTCAGTTTGAAAACCATTGGTTTTAACCAGTCATTATCATCTGCTGGAAATAGCGCCAGCTTCCCTAAAGCATATGGCCTTACAGAGGTTGAGTGGATGCATGAAACACAATCAGGCTTCTGTTTGGAAGGAGGAAAAGGGGGTTGGAGACTAGAGGTAGGATAAGCAACCAAGATTGTCTGCTATAGGGACTGCTACTCATTTAGATATCCTAAGCATCTGGTGTGTTTGGAAGTATGTGGAGTTGTTTGCATTTATTCTAGCCACCCCTAACTATTACTCTTAGTTTTACCTATTTGGTTAAAGTTATGTCTCTTTCCCTCAAATATTTTTTCTTGTTACTTTCATTGTACTTGCCTCTATATTGTCACCCATCTTCTACCCTCTCATTTTGTAAAGTCCCCTTTTCATTTTGCTGATTCTCATCTACTTAGACACAGAAAAGACTATCCAGCTTCTTAAAAGCTGTGGCTCATAAATAATCAGGTTCTTAGTGACGTCTTCGGTTTTACTTTATAATATTTTTCATGATTATATTTGCTTATTAGATTTTTATAATTGTGTCTATATTTTTAAGCTGTGGTCTGAGTAGTTACCAACTAGTTTATCTCTGAAAAACAAAAACAGTCTGGCAGATCAAAAACTTCAGCTGTTATTAAATGATAATAGTGTAATCACAATACCTAGAGAGTCTATTTACTATATTGTCTTCCTAAGAATTTAAGGTTATCAAACCTATCCTTGATTCCTTAAGACATATGGAGAGGAGAAGAATGCTGAATTACAGTTTCATGTCTGGGAACATTAACGGAGGATCTTTAATTTTAGAATTGTGAATAACATCAAGTGTTTTGAACAATTCACTGTGGTAATCTGGCTTCAATGAATGAACAAATAGTTATTCAGATACTGCATTTCATCAATTCTAAGATGCATATTTTCTCACATTTTACCACTCTGATAGTAGGATGCATCTTCCAATTAATGATGTCCTCTGGTTGCTGTTGGCCCTGCGGCAAATCATGGTGTAGCATCTTCGTGAATTTGATTGTGAATCCTGGAGACATGGCTGAACTGCAGGCTCTTCACTGTTCTAGTCAATAAACTATTGAACAATGAAACATTTAAGGACCTTTAAGGAAAAGTAGGAGTTTTGTTGCTGTCTAAAATCTCTTGTGTTGAGATTAAGGTAAAACTACAGAATGAGCGTCTGACAGCTTGAAAGAAAATCTCAGAAAGTATAGAGTATTACTCTTTTAAGAAATGCTGCATTATCTAGGTGCTCAGCAGCATAAAAGATAAAATGGGTGGAAGGATTTGGACATCTATGACTCTGACTTTACAAAGTGATACAGAAAAGTTGAATGTTTAATGTGAAGAAATTTCAGGAAGACCTTAATCAGATTAAATTGCTTATATTTTCCTTTTTGTCTATGCATGATATATGATTTTAAAACTTTCTAAACAAGTCTAAAAGAGTTCTTTTAATTTTTATAAAACAAAAATTCTGAGTAACAAGAAGGCATTGTGTCATGGTTTAATTGGTGCTATATCTTCTTTCTTAGTGGTATATAAAATAATGGTGCTTCAGTTTCATGAAATATGAGAGTTTGGTTTACTGTCAAATTTACTGAGTGTTCGTGTTCTGCTTCCTATTATAATTCACTCTCTCCTGTTAAGAAGAGCTAAGGGACAGAATACATATGCAAGTGAAGATAAGACTACAAGGCAGTGCATGAATGATGGTGACCAGTATGGCTCAAAGTGTGCTCCCAGAACCAACAGCAACAGCATTACTGGGGAGCTTCTTAGAATGCAAATTCTCAGGCCCCACCTCAGACCTACTGAATCAAAGACTCTGGATGTGGGGCCTAGCAACCTGTGTTTTAACAAACCCTGCAGGTGATTTTGATGGCAAGCTAAAGTTTGAGAACCCCTGCTCTGGCAGAATTCCACAAAAGGGAAAAATACTGGTGCTGTTATATTTGAGTCAAGTGTATGAGTAATTTACAGAGTAAGAACAGATTCCTTAAGTTCAGCTCAATTACATTGGCTAACAATGTGTCTAAAAGAAATGAAATTTACTTTGCTGTGTCTCAGCCTGCTACCAGTAGTATACGCAAAGGGACTAGTCCAAGAACTGTATGTTCTTTACTTTTTTTTTTTTTTTGCAGTGTAACATAACTTTGGTTTTGTTTTTTTTTTTCGAATTTTATTTTATTTATTTTTTTATACAGCAGGTCCTTATTAGTCATCAGTTTTATACACATCAGTGTATACATGTCAATCCCGATCTCCCAATTCATCATACCACCCTCCCACCCCCCCCACCACTTTCCCCCCTTGGTGTCCATACATTTGTTCTCTACATCTGTGTCTCAACTTCTGCCCTGCAAAACCGGGTCATCTGTACCATTTTTCTAGGTTCCACATATATGCGTTAATATAGGATATTTGTTTTTCTCTTTCTGACTTACTTCACTCTGTATGACAGTCTCTAGATCCATCCACATCTCAACAAATGACCCACTTTCGTTCCTTTTTATGGCTGAGTAATATTCCATTGTATATATGTACCACATCTTCTTTATCCATTCGTCTGTCGATGGGCATTTAGGTTGCTTCCATGTCCTGGCTATTGTAAATAGTGCTGCAGTGAGCATAGGGGTGCATGTGTCTTTTTGGATTATGGTTTTCTCAGGGTATATGCCCAGTAGTGGGATTGCTGGATCATATGGTAATTCTATTTTTAGTTTTTTAAGGAACCTCCATACTGTTCTCCATAGTGGCTGTATCAATTTACATTCCCACCAACAGTGCAAGAGGGTTCCCTTTTCTCCACCCTTTCCAGCATTTGTTGTTTGTAGATTTTCTGTTGATGCCCATTCTGACTGGTGTGAGGTGATACCTCATTGTAGTTTTGATTTGCATTTCTCTAATAATTAGTGATGTTGAGCAGCTTTTCATGTGCTTCTTGGCCATCTGTATGTCTTCTTTGGAGAAATGTCTATTTAGGTCTTCTGCCCATTTTTGGATTGGGTTGTTGGTTTCTTTAATATTTAGCTGCATGAGCTGTTTATATATTTTGGAGATTAATCCTTTGTCCATTGATTCGTTTGCAAATATTTTCTCCCATTCTGAGGGTTGTCCTTTTGTCTTGTTTATGGTTTCGTTTGCTGTGCAAAAGCTTTGAAGTTTCATTAGGTCCCATTTGTTTATTTTTGTTTTTATTTCCATTACTTTAGGAGGTGAATCACAGAAGATCTTGCTGTGATTTATGTCAAAGAGTGTTCTTCCTATGTTTTCCTCTAAGAGTTTTATGGTGTCCAGTCTTACATTTAGGTCTTGAATCCATTTGGAGTTTATTTTTGTGTATAGTGTTAGGGAGTGTTGTAATTCCATTCTTTTACATGTAGCTGTCCAGTTTTCCCAGCACCACTTATTGAAGAGACTGTCTTTTCTCCATTGTATATCCTTGCCTCCTTTGTCATAAATTAGTTGACCATAGGTGTGTGGGTTTATCTCTGGGCTTTCTATCTTGTTCCATTGATCTGTGTTTCTATTTTTGTGCCAGTACCATATTGTCTTGATTACTGTAGCTTTGTAGTATAGTCTGAAGTCAGGGAGTCTGATTCCTCCATCTCCGTTTTTTTCCCTCAAGACCACTTTGGCTATTTGGGGTCTTTCGTGTCTCCATACAAATTTTAAGATTATTTGTTCTAGTTCCGTAAAAGATGCCACTGGTAATTTGATAGGGATCACATTGAATCTGTAGATTGCTTTGGGTAGTATAGTCATTTTCACAATATTGATTCTTCCAATCCCAGAACATGGTATATCTCTCCATCTGTTGGTATCATCTTTAATTTCTTTCATCAGTGTCTTATAGTTTTCTGCATACAGGTCTTTTGTCTCCCTAGGTAGGTTTGTTCCTAGGTATTTTATTCTTTTTGTAGCAGTGGTAAATGGGAGTGTTTCCTTAATTTCTCTTTCAGATTTTTCATCATTAGTGTATAGGAATGCAAGAGATTTCTGTGCATTAATTTTGTGTCCTGCAACTTTGCCAAATTCATTGATTAGCTCTAATAGTTTTCTGGTGGCATCTTTAGCATTCTCTATGTATAGTATATCATGTCATCTGCAAACAGTGACAGTTTTACTTCTTCTTTTCCAATTTGTATTCCTTTTATTTCTTTTTCTTCTCTGATTGCCATGGCTAGGACTTCCAAAACTATGTTGAATAATATTGGTGAGGGTGGACATCCTTGTCTTGTTCCTGATCTTAGAGGAAATGCTTTCAGTTTTTCACCATTGAGGATGATGTTTGCTGTGGGTTTGTCGTATATGGACTTAACTATGTTGAGGTAGGTTCCCTCTATGCCCAGTTTCTGGAGAATTTTTATCATAAATGGGTGTTGAATTTTGTCAAAAGCTTTTTCTGCATCTATTGAGATGATCATATGGTTTTTATTCTTCAATTTGTTAATATGGTTTATCACATTGATTCATTTGTGTATATCGAAGAATCCCTGCATCCCTGGGATAAATCCCACTTGATCATGGTGTATGATGCTTTCATTGTGTTGTTGGATTCTGTTTGCTAGTATTTTGTTGAGGATTTTTGCATCTATATTCATCAGTCATATTGGTCTGTCATTTTTTTTTTTGTAGTATCTGTGTCTGGTTTTGGTATCAGGGTGATGGTGGCCTCATAGAATGAGTTTGGGAGTGTTCCTTCCTCCACAATTTTTTGGAAGAGTTTGAGAAGGATCGGTGTTAACTCTTCTCTCAATGTTTGATAGAATTCACCTGTGAAGCCATCTGGTCCTGGACTTCTGTTTGTTGGAAGATTTTTAATCACAGTTTCAATTTCATTACTTGTGATTGGTCTGTTCATATTTTCTATTTCTTCCTGGTTCAGTCTTGGAAGTTTATACCTTTCTGAGAATTTGTCCATTTCTTCCAGGTTGTCCATTTTATTGGCATAGAGTTGCTTGTAGTAGTCTCTTAGGATGCTTTGTATTTCTGCGGTGTCTGTTGTAACTTCTCCTTTTTCATTTCTAATTTTATTGATTTGAGTCCTCTCCCTCTTTTTCTTTTTTTTTTTTTTTTTTTTTTTGCGGTACACTGGCCTCTCACTGTTGTGGCCTCTCCCGTTGCGGAGCACAGGCTCCGGACGCGCAGGCTCAGCGGCCATGGCTCACGGGCCCAGCCACCCCGCGGCATGTGGGATCTTCCCGGACCGGGGCATGAACCCGTGTCCCCTGCATCGGCAGGCGGACTCTTAACCACTGCGCCACCAGGGAAGCCCCCTCTTTTTCTTGATGAGTTTGCCTAATGGTTTATCAGTTTTGTTTATCTTCTTAAAAAAAACAGCTTTTAGTTTTATTGATCTTTGCTATTGTTTTCTTTGTTTCTATTTCATTTATTTCTGATCTGATCTTTATGATTTCTTTCCTTCTGCTAACTTTGGGTTTTGTTTGTTCTTCTTTCTCTAGTTCCTTTAGGTGTAAGGTTAGATTGTTTATTTGAGGTTTTTCTTGTTTCTTGAGGTAGGCTTGTATAGCTATAAACTTCCCTCTTAGAACTGCTTTTGCTGCATCCCATAGGTTTTGGATCATCATGTTTTCATTGTCATTTGTCTCTAGATATTTTTTGATTTCCCCTTTGATTTTTTCAGTGATTTCTTGGTTATTTAGTAACGTATTGTTTAACCTACATGTGTTTGTGTTTTTTAGTTTTTTTCCCTTTAATTGATTTCTAATCTCATAGTGTTGTGGTCAGAAAAGATGCTTGATATGATTTCAGTTTTCTTAAATTTACTGAGGCTTGATTTGTGACCCAAGATGTGATCTATCCTGGAGAATGTTCCATGCGCACTTGAGAAGAAAGTGTAATCTGCTGTTTTTGGATGGAATGTCCTATAAATATCAATTAAATGTATCTGGTCTTTTGTGTCATTTACAGCTTCTGTTTCCTTATTTGTTTTCATTTTGGATGATCTGTCCATTTGTGTAAGTGAGGTGTTAAAGTCCCCCACTATTATTGTGTTACTGTCGATTTCCTCTTTTAGAGCTGTTAGCAGTTGCAGTTGTCTTATGTTGGGTGCAAAAATATTTACAATTGTTATATCTTCTTCTTGGATTGATCCCTTGATCATTATGTAGTGTCCTTCCCTGTCTCTTGTAACATTCTTTATTTTAAAGTCTATTTTATCTGGTATGAGTATTGCTACTCCAGCTTTCTTTTGATTTCCATTTGCATAGAATATCTTTTTCCATCCCCTCACTTTCAGTCTGTATGTGTCCCTAGATCTGAAGTGGGTCTCCTGTAGACAGCATATAGATGGGTCTTGTTTTTGTATCCATTCAGCAAGCCTGTGTCTTTTGGTTGGAGCATTTAATCCATTCACGTTTAAGATGATTATCGATATGTATGTTCCTATGGCCATTTTCTTAATTGTTTTGGGTTTGGTTTCATAGGTCCTTTTCTTCTCTTGTGTTTCCCACTTAGAGAAGTTCCTTTGTCATTTGTTGTAGGGCTGGTTTGGTGGTGCTGAATTCTCTTAGCTTTTGCTTGTCTGTAAAGCTTTTGATTTCTCCATCGAATCTGAATGAGATGCTTGCCCAGTAGAGTAATCTTGGTTGTAGGTTCTTCCCTTTCATCACTTTAAGTATATCATGCCACTCCCTTCTGGTTTGTAGAGTTTCTGCTGAGAAATCAGTTGTTAACCTTATGGGAGTTCCCTTGTATGCTATTTGTCGTTTTTCCCTTGCTGCTTTCAATGATTTTTCTTTGTCTTTAATTTTTGCCAATTTGATTACTGTGTGTCTCGGTGTGTTTCTCCTTGGGTTTATCCTGTATGGGACTCTCTGTGCTTCCTGGACTTAGGTAGCTCTTTCCTTTCCCAGTTAGGAAACTTTTTGACTATAATCTGTTCAAATATTTTCTCTGGTCCTTTCTCTCTTCTCCTTCTGGGACCCCTATAATGTGAATGTTTTTGTGTTTAATGTTGTCCCGGAGGTATCTTAGGCTGTCTTCATTTCTTTTCCTTCTTTTTTTTGTTTATTTTGTTCCACAGCAGTGAATTCCACCATTCTGTCTTCCACGTCACTTATCTATTCTGCCTCAGTTATTCTGCTATTGATTCCTTCTAGTGTGGTTTTCATTTCAGTTATTGTATTGTTCATCTCTGTTTGTTCTTTAATTCTTATAGGTCTTTCTTAAACATTTCTTGCATCTTCTCGATCTTTGCCTCCATTCTTTTTCCAAGGTCTGGATCATCTTCACTGTCATTATTCTGAATTCTTTTTTTGGAAGGTTTCCTATCTCCACTTCATTTAGTTGTTTTTCTGGGGTTTTATCTTGTTCCCTCATCTGGTACATAGCCCTCTGCCTTTTCATCTTGTCTGTCTTTTTTTAAATGTGGGTTTTTGCATGTTCTTTACTTTTGATTCATATTTGATCTTTGTCTTTTCAGCATGATGTGTCTCAGACTCTACTCAAGGCCACACTGGATAGTGTTGTAGAAGAATGTGTCAGCTTTGTGGGAGTGGATATTAACATCTGTTCAGAAGTTTTGTTAAGGTGAGACAAGAAGTCTGTGGCTGAAGATCACAAAATCTTGAGTTTTACTTGCTATCCAGTTCAAACTCAGCTAGAGCAAGGGGACACGTGTATAAAGTTGTCAAGTATAGAAAAATCTATGAGTTCATACATTGCTTTAGGTTATCAGAGCAGAAGGCATCATTTAAGAAAAGAGTTATAACAATTCATGTTATTTTTAATACTGGAAATCTAACGTGAAGAACATATGGTGACTATCGAGTGCATTAATGTCGCTAATAGAATTTAAATTAGGTTAACATGGAAAAGAGCTGTTTCCCACCACAGGAGAGTAGATATTTTAAACTAGTTCAGTCTCTTGCTTACATCTGTCAAAGCTGGCCGTCACCAAAAGATAAATCCTGAGGGTTCAAGGTATGGTTACCATATTTTTACCTTGATTCCACAAGTCACATCTCAATATCTTCATTGTACTGTGATCATGTCTTATACGTTCTTTTTTTTCCCCTGTGGCTGTAGAAGAGCTGATTTTTTTGTTCCTCGTCTTGCATTTGTTATACAATTCTGCTGATGCAGCATGAAATTCTGGACCTCTGGAAAAAATATGGATCTTTCTGCTTTGAAATTGGAATAGCAGAAAATATCCCTTGCATTGTTAGGTGTTGCTTTTCTACCACAGCGACAAACATTCCATAATGCCATATATGGAATTCTGTAATAAAATTAAGATTCTCTAATTAACACCAAGCCAACTGTGTAATGATAGAGTTTTTATATCATGAATAAGTACCTTTCTATAGTTCAAGTCTTTACTAATGAGAACAGGCTGATCAAAAAAATAGAATAGTACAATGCAGCTGTAGCTATTGTAACTTCTACTGCTAACTCACTTTGTAAGCTAACCAGGAATAGGCAGAATTATTACTTGATTCAGAAACACAAGGAATGTGAATAGTGTAGAGACATATGACAAGATGTAATTATAGTTGCTTTTATGATGCACATGTTTTATATCATTGTCTTTTCAGATGAGACCTTTTCTTTCAGTACTCTTAGAACAATTACATTGGCCACATAACTCATTTTGTTTACTTTTTTAGGCATATTGCTGGACTCAATGCCAACCGAGCCAAAAATATTATTGAATGGCGTGAGAAAAATGGGCCATTCATCAACCGAGAACAGCTGAAGAAAGTGAAAGGACTAGGTCCAAAATCTTTCCAACAGTGTGCTGGTTTCATCAGAGTCAACCAGGATTATATTCGAACATTTTGCAGGTCATTATTGAAGTGTACGCTGTCTGTTCTATTATCAACCTCCTCTCTTTCTGTTACCTATCCTTCTCACTGGCATAAATCCTAGCTGTCTATTTGTTCATTCCTTCATTCAATATGTGTCAACTGTCTAATCTTTGCTAGGCACTTGGAATACAGCAGTGAGCAAATCAACAAATTCCCTGGCCTCATGAAGTTAAATTTTAATGAATGAGACAGACAATAAATAAACTAGTAAAAATAAATAGTTTCAGATGTAATAAGTGTTATAAAAATTAAAACAAAGCAATATGATACTGCCTTTGGGGAGCAATAAACTGCTTTATATGAGTTATTCATTGAAAAGTTATTTGAGCTGAGTTTTGAATGAAATGCAGGAGACAGTCACACAGGGATCAGAAGGAGGGCATTCCAAGCAGAGGAAACAGTACATGTGCAACATCCTAAGGCAGGACCAACTTTGGTGTATTCAGGAAATGAAACCAAGGCCAGTGTGATTGGAGCACCATAAGTAGGCAGGACTGGTATAAGATGAGGTAACAAAGAGGACTTCTCAATGACCACTTCATACTGACAGCTTTTACCCTAAGCATAGTTGGGTTTCCCCGCTCCTTCCTCACTGAAAACTGGCCAAAGCATTAATTATCAGATGTGTCGATTAAGAGCTAAATCCTTGCTTTCTAATCCTGGTAGCACAAATGCAAAGAAATTTGGTAAGCTTCTTAGCATTTTGTAATCATGAAAGAATGGCTTTTATTTATTTGCTTCTTTGGGACTAGCTGATTCATTCATGTGTATTTTTTTCTTTTGACAAAGTTATAATAATAATTTTTTTTTTCCTGGAAAAGACTAAGGAAAAACCAGCCCCACTGGATAGTAGAATATATTATAAAGCCATAGTAATTAAGCAGTTTGGTTTTGATGTAGAAACAGGTAGAACAGGAGTCTGAAATATATCAAACCCAGAGGGAATTTAGTTTATGATAAAGGTGATATTTCAAGTAGTTGGAAAAATTGATTAATTATCCAGTAAGTGGCATTATGACAACTGGAATTTGTGGGAGAAAATACAGTCCTACCCCATACCTTATACCCAAATAAATTCCAGATGGATCATACACTTAAATGGAAAAAGTAAAACTGTAAAAGTACCAGAAAAAAATTTTGCAGACCGCTGGAGTAGTGGAAGTTCTTTCTAAGTAGACCACCAAACCCAGAAGCAAAAAAACCTGGGTTTCTTACTTTATGTTTTTTGAACACTTGGTTAGAAAATTCAAACAGTATAAAAAAGAATAAAATGAAAAGGGCACCTCAACTTGTCACTTCAAAATAGTTTCTTATATATTGCTTCCTGAAAATTAATTTATGTGAATTAATAACATATTTGTTATTTTTAAATGCATACAGAAGGAATCATGCTATACCACTATTTGAAACTTGTTTTATTAGTTTCAGTAAAATATCTTGGATCTTTTTCCAAATATTACGTATTGATTTATATATTTATTTATATCGTTGTATACAAATTATCGTCTATATATAATGCCTGCACAGTATTTAATTTACAGATGGACTATAATTTAATCTAATCAGTGCCCTGTTGATGAACATTTGGGTTGTTTTAAAGCCTTAAATTTTTTCAACTGGTAACGAAGTCATGAAGATTCATGACTATTGTATCTCCTTGATAGGTCATACTTTTATTCAGAATGCCTCTTGCTATCTCATTGAATGTTTTTTTACTTTGAAATCTGTTTTGTTTGCTGGCATTGTTGCTATATCTACCTTTTCAGAATATGCTTGGTATTTTTTATTTTCAAACTTTCTATGACATTCAATTTTTTATGACTCTTATAAACAAATAGATTTTCTAGGTTTGCTCAGTCTTACTAATACATTCACATTTATTATATTTATTGATGTGTTTGGACTTGATCTTCCATCTTATTATATATTTTCTCTTCATGCCTTCTGATTCTTTTCCTTTCATGCTGTTTGTTGGATTTATCAGTTAACACATTTTCTCCCTGTTTCTCTTCTTGTCTTCCTTACTCATCTTTATCTCCTCTTAGTGATTTCAGTTTGTACATCTTACTTTTATTCTTCTGGTGATTATCTTTAAATTTGAGTTGGATTGGTCTCTGGAGTTAATATGTTTCTCTGTCCTCCTCCTGGAGAAGACTAGAACCTTAGGCCTCTTTACCAATCTTCCTCCCTTCCACACTATGTGCTATGGTGAGATGATCTGGGATTTTAGTTTCAGACTGTGTCCTTTTAATATATTTTCTACATTATTCATGAGCAGTTATTTAACCTAATAATTTTTTTATGGTTTCTGTGCTCATCACTGTTTCTTGTAGCCCACATTATCATTTTTCGTGAATTCATTGTTTTTGCTGGGGTATATACTTAAGAAACTCTTTTCAGAGAGGGTAGGTATATTATATGGGTTGTACTTCAGTCCTTACGTGTCTGAAAATGATTTCAATTTGAATGCTACTTTGGCTAGGTATATGATTCTAGATTCAAAATCATTTTGTCTCAGACTTTTAAAATATTATTCCACTGTGTTCTGGCATCTGATGTTTGTCAGTAAGAAAACTGATGCCAGTCTGATTCTCGTTCCTTTCAATAATCTGTTTTATTTTTCTCTCTTAATTTTAAAAATTATATTCTAAAGTTTCCCCATGATATGTCAACACGTCTTTTTCATTCTTTTCCCATTCATTCTATTTTATACTCAGTAGATTCCATTGGGGAGCTTTTTCTTCAGCTCTGAGAAATCACCTTCACCTTCTCCTTATTTAATTAATTTTCCTCCATTTCTCTCTGTTCTCTCCTAGAATGCCAGTTATACAGGCAGAATCACTTAAGAATGTTTTTGGCTTTAAGTAACGAAAACCCTATTAACAGTGTTTAAGCTAAGTGGTAATTTCTGTGAAGTGAATGGTCAGAATCTGGTTGCTGTTTGTGTATATTTGTATGGCAGAGAAATAAGCACATTTCTAATTAGACTCTTTTCTGCCCACCCCCTAACCCTCCCTCCCCCCACCGCCCCCATGTTGTTTTGAATGGTTACAGTAGTCAGCAAACTGAATCTGCTGGTGAAATGCAGGGAGTTGCTGTGGCATCTTCAGCAGGTGTTGAAGTCACAAATGAGAAGCAAAGCAAGAAGAAGAGCAAAACTGCAGCAAATGCTGTACTAAAGCCAAATCCTTTGGACCAAACTTGTATTCACCCGGAATCATATGACATAGCGATGAGGTAAGTCTGAGGCCCATGTGAGAGTTTTCTGTGCCCAGAGTGAGTTCTCTACAGCAAATGGCCTTTTGTTTTGGCATAATGGAGACTTTAAAAATATGACCATGTTTAACATGACAACATTTTTCAGAAGTTCCACATTGCTGACTTATGCGGCACATTATTTTATTTCAGTGAGGAATGAAACCATTATTCCTGGAGCAATGTCAAGCTCATAAACCCTGGTCCTAATGGTGAAGTGGGTGTAATGGAAATAGCATGGCACTCTCCTCTGTTTGTTTTGGAAATTAACAAGACACAAATGACTAGCACCTGGCTTAATGCTTGTGCTTATCTAAAGATAAAGCCCTTTAGTAAACAGCCAACTCTCAGATTTCTTAAGAAATGTTGCCCTGCTTAGTTATTATAGAGTTTAAGAAATGATGTACTTTTAATGAGCATACATTAATTAACACAGGGGGAAGTTTGAGTAGAAGGGAAACTTTAATATTAGACATTAAAAGAGAAAACTTTGATACCACATTTGATTAGTTGAAAATTTTTAATTAGTTCAAAAACCATGTCCTCCTACATAACTAAATATTTTAAGGCTTTTAGTGAATTAAATGACAGTGAGTTTTAAAATAGTGGATATTTTAATTTTCATTGAATCTAAAGTAAGATTTTTAACTTGTTTTAAAAATAATTTATATTTGATTATTTTAAGAAATATAATTTTAGTTTCTTTTAAAAATGTTTAAGATCGTAAAGACTACTGCACATTATAGAAAACTTAGAAAATAAAAAAAGGAAGCAAAAAATAATATTCTGTCAACATCAAAAGCAGTCGTATCTGTTTTTCTCCCAACATTTTATTGTGAAAAATTTTAACATAGAGAAAAGTTGAAAAAAAATTTTGCAGTGAATTCCTGTATACCCACATCCAGATTTTATCATTTACATTTTACTATGCCTGTTTTTCCACTTATCTACCCATCTATTTGTCCATGAGCCCATCTCTTTCTTTATACATATTTTAAAGAAAATTGCAGACATGAACACACTGTCAGCTAATACTTTGGCATGTATATCATTAACTAGAACTCAATAATTCCTAATTTTTTTTTCTTTTGAAGTAAAATTCATATACATTTTAATTATAAGTGTTCAAGAGCTGAATTTTGGCAAATAAATACCTACATCTGTGTAACCCAAACCTCTATCAAGATAAAAAACATTGCCATCATCCTAGAACGTTCCCTTGTACCTCTTCCTAGAAAATCCCTGCCTAGCCTCTCGGCACTAACCATGTGTTCTCATTTCTTCAGCCAGATTAGTTTGCCTCTTCTTGAACTTCATGTAAATGATATCACACAGTGTACTCTTCTGTATAAAGCTTCTTTCAACATGTTTAGAGATTTTTAATTCATGTTGTAACATGGATAAGTATTTTTATTGCTGAATAATATGCCATTGTATGACTGTACCATAGTTTATTCTCCTTATTGAAGGAAGCTTGCCTATTTCCAGTTTTTTGGTTATTCCAGTTTTGGGTTATTATGAGTAAAACTGCTATGAACATTCTTCTATAATTTTTTGTTGTTGTTGACATTTTTTTTTCATTTATCTTGGAAAATTACTTAGGAGAGGATTTGCTGGGTCATAAATCAGGTGAGTGTTTAGTTTTCTTAGAAACTTCTAGACTACGCTCCAGTGTAGTTGTACCATTTTACACTTCACCAACAATGCTAAGAGTAACTCTTTGCCATCATTTGATGTTAGTCTTTTTAATTTTAGCCATTCTAGTATATTTGTGTATGTGGTAGTCTCTTTGTGGTTTTAATTTGCATTTCCCTGGTGACAGTGAGCACTTTTCATGTGCTTATTAGCCATTTGTGTAGCTTCTTTTGTGAACTATCTGTTCATATCATTTAGCCATTTTCTAATTGAGTTGTTTACCTTTTTTATTATTGAGTTGTGGGAATGTTAAAAACATATGCTTTTTCTTTTTTAATAGATCTTTATTGGAGTATAATTGCTTCACAATACTGTGTTAGCTTCTGTTGTACACCAAAGTGAATCAGCCATATGCATACATGTGTCCCCGTATTCCCTTCCTCTTGAGCCTCCCTCCCATCCTCCCTTTCCCACCCCTCTAGGTCATTGCAAAGCACCGAACTGATCTCCCTGTGCTATGCTACTGCTTCCTGCTAGCTATTTTACATTCGGTAGTGTATATATGTTGATGCTACTCACACGTCACCCCAGTTTCCCCCTCCCACCCCATGTCCTCAAGTCCATTCTCTATGTCTACATCTTTATTCCTGCCCTGCAACTATGTTCATCAGTACCATGTATTTTTTTTTTAGATCCATATATATGCGTTAGAATACAGTATTTGTTTTTCTGACTTACTTCACTCTGTGTGACAGACTCTAAGTACACCCACCTCACTAAAAATAACTCAATTTTGTTTCTTCTTATGGCTGAGTAATATTCCATTGTGTAAATGTGCCACATCTTCTTTATCCATTCATCTGTCAATGGACATTTAGCTTGGTTCCATGTCCTGGCTATTGTAAATAGTGCTGCAGTGAACACTGTGGTACATGTCTCTTTTTGAATTATGGTTTTCTCAGGGTATATGCCCAGTAATGGGATTGCTGGATCATATGGTAATTCTATTTTTAGTTTTTTAAGGAACCTCCATACTGTTTTCCATAGTGGTTGTATCAACTTACATTCCCACTAACAGTGCAGGAGGGTTCCCTTTTCACCACACCCTTTCCAACATTTATCGTTTCTCGATTTCTTGATCATAGCCATTCTGACTGGCATGAGGTGATACCTCATTCTAGTTTTGATTTGCATTTCTCTAATAATTAGTGATGTTGACTCATGTTTTCATGTGCCTCTTGGCCATCTGTATGTCTTCCTTGGTGAAATGTCTATTTAGGTCTTCTGCCCATTTTTAATTGGATTGTTTGTTTTTTTGATATCGAGCTTCATGAGCTGTTTGTATATTTTGGAGATTAATCCTTTGTCTGTTGTTTCATTTGCAAATATTTTCTCCCATTCTGAGAGTTGTCTTTTTGTCTTGTTTATGGTTTCCCTTGCTGTGCAAAAGCTTTTAAGTTTAATTAAGTCCCATTTGTTTATTTTTGTATTTATTTCTGTAACTCTAGGAGGTGGGTCAAAAAAGATCTTGCTGTGGTTTATGTCAGAGAGTATATTTCCTGTGTTTTCCTCTAAGAGTTTTACAGTGTCTGGTCTTACATTTAGGTCTTTAATCCATTTGGAGTTTATTTTTGTGTATGGTGTTAAGAAGTGTTCTAATTTCATTCTTTACATGTAGCTATCCAGTTTTCCTAGCACCATGTATTGAAGAAGCTGTCTTTTCTCCATTGTACATTCTTGCCTCCTTTGTCATAAATTAGGTGACCATATGTGCATGGGTTTATCTCTGGGATTTCTATCCTGTCCATTGGTCTATATTTCTATTTTTGTGCCAGTACCATACTGTCTTGATTACTGTAGCTTTGTGGTATAGTTTGAAGTTGGGGAGCCTGATTTTTCCAACTCCGTTTTTCTTTCTCAAGATTTCTTTGGTTATTCAGGGTCTTTTGTGTTTCCATATGAATTGTAAAATTTTTTGTTCCAATTCTGTGAAGAGTACCATTGGTAGTTTGATAGGGATTGCATTGAATCTGTAGATTGCTTTGGGTAGTATAATCATTTTCACAATATTGATTCTTCCAATCTAGAACATAGTATATTTCTCCATCTGTTTATGTCATCTTTGATTTCATTCATCAGTGTTTTATAGTTTTCTGAGTACAAGTCTTCACCTCCACAGGCAAGTTTTTTCCTAGATATTCTTTTTGTTGCAATGGTAAATGGGATTGTTTCCTTAATGTCTCTTTCTGATTTTTCAATGTTGGTGTATAGGAAAGCCACAGATTTCTGTGCATTAATTTTGTATCCTACAGCCTTACCAAATTCATTGTTTAGTTCTAGTAGTTTTCTTGTGGCATCTTTAAGATTTTCTATGTATAGTATCATGTCATCTGCAAACAGTGACAGTTTTGCTTCTTTTCCCATTTGTATTCCTTTTATTTCTTTTTCTTCTCTGATTGCCGTGGCTAGGACTTCCAAAACTATGTTGAATAAGAGTGGCAAGAGTGGTCATCCTTGTCTTGTTCCTGATCTTTGTGGAAATGCTTTCAGTTTTTCACCATTGAGTATGATGCTTGCTGTGGCTTTCTCATATATGGCCTTTATTATGTTGAGGTAGGTTCCCTCTATGCCCATTTTCTGGAGAGTTTTTATTGTAAATGAGTGTTGAATTTTGTCAGAAGCTTTTTCTGCATCTTTTGAGATGATCATACGGTTTTTATTACTTAATTTGTTAATGTGGTGTATCACATTGATTGATTTGCATATCTTGAAGAATCCTTGCATACCTGGGGTAAATCCCAGTTGATCATGGTATATATGATTCTTTTAATGTGTTGTTGGATTCTGTTTGCTAGTATTTTGTTCAGGATTTGTGCATCTATGTTCATCAGTGATATTGGTCTATAATTTTCTTTTCTTTTTGCGGTACACGGGCCTCTCACTGTTGTGGCCTCTCCCATTGCGGAGCACAGGCTCCGGACGCACAGGCTCAGCGGCCATGGCTCACAGGCCTAGCCATTCCGTGGCATGTGGGATCTTCCCGGACCAGGGCTCGAACCTGCATCCCCTGCATTCACAGGCAGATTCTTATCCACTGTGCCACCAGGGAAGCCCCTCCCCTATAATTTTCTTTTTTTGTGATATCTTTTTCTGGTTTGGGTATCAGGGTGCTGGTGGCTTCATAGAATGAGTTTGGGAGTGTTTCTCCCTCTGCAATTTTTTGGAAGAGTTTGAGAAGGATCGATGTTAGCTCTTCTCTAAATGTTTGATAGAATTCACCTGTGAAGCCATCTGGTCCTGGACTTTTGTTTGTTGGAAGATTTTTAATTATGGTTTCAATTTCATTACTTGTGATAGGTCTGTTTATATTTTCTAATGCTTCCTGGTTCAATCTTGGAAAATTATACCTTTCCAAGAATTTGTCCATTTCTTATTGGTTGTCCATTTTATTGGTATATAGTTGTTTGTAGTAGTCTCTTATAATCCTTTGTGTTGCTGCAGTGTCAGTTGTGATTTCTCCTTTTTCATTTCTAATTTTATTGATTTGCATCCTCTCCCTTTTTTTCTTGATGGATCTGGCTAAGGGTCTATCAATTTTGTTTATCTTCTCAAAGAACCAGCTTGTAGTTTTATTGTTCTTTGCTATTGTTTTCTTCATTTCTATTTCATTTATTTCTGCTCTGATATTTATGGTTACTTTCCTTCTACTTACTTTGGGTTTTCTTTGTTCTTCTTTCTCTAGTTGTTTTCAGTGTTGGGTTAGATTGTTTATTTGTGATTTTTCTTGTTTCTTGAGGTGAGATTGAATTGCTATAAAGTTCACTGTTAGAACTGCTTTTGCTGCATCCCATAGGTTTTGGGTCATTGTGTTTTTGTTGTCATTTGTTTCTAGGTATTTTTTTATTTCTTCTTTGATTTCTTCAGGGATCTCTTGGTTATTTAGTAGCACATGCTTAGCCTCTATGTATTTGTGTTTTATACAAATTTTCTTCCTGTAATTGATTTCCAGTCTCATAGCGTTGTGGTCAGAAAATATGCTTGATAAGAATTCAGTTTTCTTAAATTTTCCAAGGCTTGATTTGTGACCCAAGATGTGATCTATCCTGGAGAATGTTCCATGTGCACTTGAGAAGAAAGGGTATTCTGCCACTTTTCGGTGGAACGTTTTATAAATATCAATTAAATCTATCTGGTCTATTGTGTCATTTAAAGCTTGTGTTTCCTTATTTATTTTCTGTTTGGATGATCTGTCCATTGGTGTAAGTGGCATGTTAAAAGTTCCCTACTATTACTGTGTTACTGTCAATTTCTCCTTTCATGGTTGTTAACATTTGCCTTATGTATTGAGGTGCTCCTGTGTTGGGTGCATAAACATTTATAATTGTTATATCTTCTTCTTGGATTGATCCTTTGATCATTATGTAGGATCCCTCCTTGTCTCTTGTAACAGTCTTTATTTTTAAGTTTATTTTGTCTGATATGAGTGTTGCTACTCCAGCTTTCTTTTGATTTCCATTTGCATGGAATATCATTTTCCATCCCCTCACTTTCAGTCTGTATGTGTCCCTAGGTCTGAAGTGAGTCTTTTGTAGGCAGCATATATATGGGTCTTGTTTTTGTATCTGTTCAGCCAGTCTCTGTCTTTTGGTTGGGGCATTTAATCCATTTACATTCAAGGTTATTATTGATATGTATGTTCCTATTACCATTTTCTTAATTGTTTCGTGTTTGTTTTTGTGGGTCTTTTTCTTCTCTTGCGTTTCCCGCCTAGACATGTTTCTTTAGCATTTGTTGTAAGGCTGATTTGGTGGTGCTGAATTCTCTTAGCTTTTCCTTGTTTGAAAAGCTTTTGATATCTCCCTTGCATCTGAATGAGATCCTTGCTGGATAGAGCAATCTTGGTTGTAGATTTTTCTCTTTCAACACTTTATGTATATCCTGCAACTCCCTTCTGGCCTGCAGAGTTTCTGCTGAAAAATCGGCTGATAACCTTATGGGGACTCCTTTGTATGTTATTTTTTGTTTTTCCCTTGAATTTAATTTTTATTAGTTTGATTAATATGTGTCTTGGTTTGTTTTTCCTAGAGTTTATCCTGTATGGGACTCTCTGTGCTTCCTGGACTTGAGTGACTGTTTTCTTTCCCATGTTAGGGAAGTTTTCAACTGTAATCTCTTCAAATATTTTCTCAGACCCTTTCTTTTTCTCTTCTTCTTCTGGGACCCCCATAATTCAAATGTGGTACGTTTAGCATTGTCCCAGAGGTCTCTCAGATTGTCTTCAATTCTTTTCATCTTTTTTCTTTATTCTGCTCCTTGGCAGTTATTTCCACCATTTTGTCTTCCAGCTCACTTATTCATTCTTCTGCCTCAGTTATTCTGTTATTGATACCTTCTAGTGTATTTTTGATTTCAGTTATTGTGTTGTTCATCTCTGTTGGTTTGTTCTTTAGATCTTTGTTAAACATTTTTTGTATTTTCTCAATCTATGCTTCCATTCTGTTTCCAAGATTCTGGATCATCTTTACTCTCTGAATTCTTTTTCAGGTAGATTGCCTATTTCCTCTTCATTTATTTGGTCTTACAGGTTTTTACCTTGCTCCTTCATCTGTGACATATTTTTTTTGCTGTCTCTTTTTTTTTTTTTTTTTTTGAGTGGGATTGTGTCCCTATCTTAGTGGTTATTTGGCCTGAGGCTTCCAACACTGGAATTTGGTGGCTGTTGGGTAGAGCTGGGTCTTGGTGCTGAGATGAGGACCTCTGTTTGACCTCACTCCAGTTAATATTCCCTGGGATCTGAGGTTCTCTGTTAGTCCAGTGGTTCCAACACAGACCTCCCACTGCAGGAGCTTTGGCCCGACCCCTGGCTCGTGAACCAAGATCCTGCAAGCAGCATGCAGTGGCAAAAAAAAAAAAAGAGAGAGAGAGAGAGAGAACAATAACAAAGTGAAAAATAAAATTAGACTAGGAAACTAACAGATATGTTAGAAAGAATATAAAAATAAAAATATAGGTGAATCAACAACCAGAAGGTACAACAGTACCACAATAGTAAAAAAAGGAGGGAAAAGAGAAAAAAAAAAAAGGCAAGGGGAAAGGCCATGGTTGTGGAGGGCAGGGCCTAAGCAAGGGCAAGGTTTGGGTGGTGGGTGGGGCCTATGCTTAGGGCCCACAGGGCTGGAAAAGGCCCTGGGGGCTGTGGGGGGTGGGGCTTAGGCTCAAGGAGCAGAAGGGGCCCAGGCGTGTCCCCCCACCCCTGGTCTCAGAGGGCGGGGGACCTCACCTGGGAGCCCACCAGGCTACCTGGTCTCGAGTGGGCAGGGCATTCCTGCTCCTCCTCTCCTCTCCTGCTCCTCCAGTCCCTGAGGGCCCCTCCCACCTGCCTCTCCTGTTCTCCTGTTGATGTCCTTCCTATGCCCCCAGTACCAATGCAGCCAGGGGTTGGCGGCGGGGGGGCCTTGGAGGGCAGGGGACCAGCCTGGGAGCTCCGCAGGCTACCAGGGCCCTAGTGGGTGGGGCAAACACCCTCTGCTCCTCTCCCACTCCTCCTGGAGGGTCCCTCCTGCCTGCCTCTCCTGAACTCCCCTTGGCCTCCTTTGTATGCCCCCAAGACCAATGCGGCCAGGGAGGTGGGGGTGCCTTGGAGGACAGGGGACCAGCCTGGGAGCTCAGCAGGCTCCCCGGGCCCAAGTGGATTGGGCAGTCACCCTCAGCTCCTCTCCTGCTCCTCCAGAGGGTCCCTCCTGCTTACTTCTCCTGATCTCCCTGGCCTCAGGGGCGCTGATCCTGTCTGGCCTCCACTTCTCCTCCCCACTCTGTCCCCCACATCCTACCGGTTCACTTGGGGGTTCCTTCCATCTCCTTGGGTGTAAGGGTCCCTCACCAGTGGCTGCCAGGTGCCCTAGTGGGGAGAAGATGCTAACTCAGCGTCTTTTCACACCATCATCTTGACTCTGCCCCCTAAAAACATATTCTGCATATTAGTCCTTTGTCAAATATATGTTCCACAAATATTTTGTCCCAGTTTGTGGCTTACATCTTTATTTTCTGATTAACGTCTTTTGATGTGCAGAAGTTTTTTATTTTATTTTTATTTTTATTTTTTTTATTTATTTATTTTTGGCTGCATTGGGTCTTTGTTGCTGTGCACGGGCCTCCAGTTGTGGCGCACAGGCTTCTCATTGCGGTGGCTTCTCCTACTGTGGAGCTCGGGCTCCAGGCATGTGGTCTTCAGTAGTTGTGGCTCGAGGGCTCTAGAGCACAGGCTCAGTAGTTGTGGTACCCGGGCCCAGCTGCTCCGTGGCATGTGGGATCTTCCCGGACCAGGGCTCGAACCAGTGTCCTCTGCACTGGCAGGCAGATTCCTAACTACTGTGCCACCAGGGAAGCCCAAGCTTGATGGTTTTAACTTTCACATTTAAGTCAGTGATATATCTGCAGTTACATTTTGTGTATGATTTGAAGTAGGGGTCAAGGTTCATTTTCTTTCTTCATTATGAACATTTAGTTATTCCAGCACCAGTTTGAAAAACAATAGCAACAACACAACTTTTCTTTACCCATTGTTTTGTACCTTTGTTGAAAGTCAGATGACTGTGTAAGTGTGGGTCTATTTCTGGCTCTCTATTCTGTTTCACTGATCTGTTTGTCAATACCACAGTATCTTTATTACTGTAGTTTTATGCTAAGTTTCTAAGTCAGGTAGTGTCAGTCCTTCAACTTTGTTTTTTTAATATTGCTCTGAATAGTCTAGATGATTTGATTTTCCTATAAATTTTAGAATGAGCTTGTCAATTTACATTAAAAAAAACAAAACCTGGTGGGATTATGATTGGGATTGCATTGAGTCTAGGTGAATTTAGGAACAGTTGATGTTCTCATAATATTTCTTGAGTCTTTTCATCATGAACTTATTTTCTTTCCATTTATTTAGATCTTCTGTCATTTCTCTCAGCAATGTTTTTTAGTTTCTAGTGTAGAGGTCTTGCATATGTTTTATTAAATGTACTTTATTCTTTTCAGCACTATTGTAAATGGAATATTTTTTAACTTGTTGCTAATTGTTTGCTGCTAATATGTAAAAACATTTGATTTTTTTATAGTAACCTTGTATCCCGTGGCCTTGCTAAATTCACTTACTAGTTCTTAGTATGTGCTTGTAGATTCTTTAAATTTCCCTATATAAACAATTATGTTATCAGCAAATAGATGAAAGCTTTACTACTTCTTTTTAATCTTCATGCTTTTTATTTCTTTTTCTTGCCTATTACAACGGCCAGGACTTTCAGTACTATGTTGAATAAGAGTGGTGAGAATGGGCATCCTTGTCCCATTCTTAATCCTAGCACGTGGTTCTCATTTTTTTAATATTAAATAAAATTGTGGTCTCATATTATAGTAATTGTATTTTTAGTGTTTGTTGTTTGAGAAGAGGCATATGTACACATGGATTTATAGACTTCTTGCAACAATTGACATCTCCATGGGCACTAAATTAGCATTTTGCTCTGTGCAAAGCCAGTGTCTTTTTTAAATTTTTGTTTGTTTCTATGATGTAGTTCTAATGTGGTTTATAAGTTTTTCTATTTGCTTTCTAATATAAGCACAAATTGTTTGTTTCTGCATATCCCTTTTTAAAAGACTAAATAATATTCCATCAAGTGATGGAACTGCAGTTTAGTAATAGTAGTACTAGTAGGGGTTCCTTATGATGGGTTCCTAGAAGTGGAATTACTCTGCCAAAGGGTTTGAAAGTTTATGTGGCTCTTAATATACATTGCCAAGTAACATACTGATTTGCAATGCCACCAGCAGTGTTCAAGCCTGAGAAATCTTGAGTTTCTCCTGTCAGACAGGATTTCTCTACCAGTTTTCACATGGGCTAGTTTCTGCATGTGGAGCATAAAAGCCCTACCAGTGACTGCACCCTTCGCTATGCTTCCTTTGGGAGTACGCTTGTCTCTCACAAGCAGGGTACTTGAGGACTTTTTCATGGAAAATTTCTCTACATGAAGTTCAACTCCTGACCTTTAAAATCTGGAGACAAACTGGTAATTTATCTCATTTTGCTTACCATCCCCGTTATCCACTTTGGAACTGCGATGGCCTTTTCTGGCTTTCAAGTACACTTAGTAAAGACATCACCCAACATATAGGTAGTTCAAACTTTCATATAGTGTTAAAAGAGTGTCTTCCCAGGGAAGAAAAGCCCACTATGGATGTGATTAGGTCATCACTGGTTTGACTTCAGTTCTGTAAAAGTTAAGTTCCATTGCAGTAAATTTCATTTTTAGTTATATTAGAAAAGCAGTAGGAACATAAATAGCTTTAATGCTACCCTACCATGATGTCACTCCCAGAAATACAACAAAATGTGAAGCCATCAAGTCTTTTTACTTTTGTATTTATGATATTCTCTCTCACATTCATATTTTAGAAAACTGAGATCATGGTATTTTGTAACCTAAGTTAGTCATTTAGTGGTTTTAAAAAGTCTACTCTTTTTTTGGACTACTTTTATTATTTATATTACTTAAAAGTTTTATTTACATGTAGGGATTCTCTATTAAATATTAAAGTGTTGTATGGGCTGAATTTTTTTCAAGTTTATTTAATTTTATATCTGCTTATAATGCTATTATGTTTTTGACATATGAATGTTTAATTTTTATGAAGTAAACCTACTATTCTTTTTCATGCTTTTATACAAATTGATCTTCTCTTAAGATACCTGATTTCTAAGATCAATTCAGTGTTCCCCATATTCTTTTTCATGTTCTTTATGGTTTCATTTTTTACTCTGTGAATTTTATTGCTGATGATTTCATTCATCACTTCAAATGTACAAAGCACTGTGGTGGGGCCTGAAGAATATAAAAATGAATAGAGGTGATTTATGGTCCTAAGGAGCCTACCAAAATAGGGAGGATGAAACTTATTCACAAATAACCATAGTAAAGGTCAATAATTAGTAAGGGTCCTTTGCAAAGCACAAAGTTGTTCACAGGAGAAAGATCTCATTTCCAGATGGGAGTTTCTTATAAGGTTTCTTGCAGGAGGTGACATTTGGGCTAGGTCTTTCAGCCAGTAGAAAGAGGAAAAAAGATGTTTAAAGGGTTGGAGACCAAAAAATATAGCTCAGGTCAGATTTGAGGATTAGTTAATAGTCCAATAAAAACAAACATTCATTGAGTATTTCCTCATTACCAGGCACTTTAGAAGCATCATTTTGTTTAAACCCCACAGCAATCTTAACGAGGTTAGTACTATTAGTATTCCCACTTCTTTAGGTATACAAAGTCTCAGATGGGTGAAGTAGAATGCCTAAGATAAGTCAGCTGGTAGAACCAAGATTTGAACCAGATCTATGACACTCCAAAGCCTGAGCTCACAATTAAAAAGCTAGTTTGGAGCCAGATTTAAATGTAATAGTAATAGTCTTTCAGATTTAAGGGAATCATACCCTTAAAGACAGTCTGTGTTCAGCACAGAAATGTAACAAGGCTTGTGTTTTGTGTGCTTCTAAAGGAAAAAAAACCCGAATATCTGTAATATGCTAGCTTTGCCTGTTATTCTCTATCATCACATGGCTGAAATTAGACTCTCTCTTTCTTCTGGAGAAAACGTTACCTCCTCCAATAAAGGAAACTTTGCCTATTTATTTTATTAAGGGATCTGTAAGAAATGGATTCTTCACATAGAGTATGTAGAATTTTATGCTGTTCTGCTGCAGGCATGGTGTTTCCTGAGTATTGCACTGAAAAGAATTCCTTTCATTATGCTTTTTAGAATGAGACATGTACATTTCAAAATAAGCAGGTTGATAGTGACCACATTTGGTATCTTCTCATTTTAAAAGACGAGGGTGAAGAGCAGGTGTAGCATACTCATCCTAGAATTGCACTCACCTCTGCCAGAGGGTGTTTTTAAGTAAGAGAAAGGGATAATTTGAGGTTTTTAGTAAACGTCCATTTAAAAACAGTAAGAAACTCCGTATTATAGAAGATATAAGGGGAACGTGGGATTAAGAAACCTACTATTGCTACAGGTAGTTTTTATTTCAATAGTCCTTTGAACCCTTTCTGTTCTCAATCTCTTACTTGTTTCAGGATCTTCTCACATTTAGTTGATTACTTAACATTCCACGTCACTGAAAAAACTGAGAGCTACCTTCCTTATAATTGTCTCCATATCTTTACTCATTCTGTCCCACACTTCCCCAGGCTACCCTTCCATCACTTGATTCTGCTTCTCTTCCCATTCTCACGTCTCACTGGTTGTCGCTAAGGACACTTGACCTTGGCATTCTCTTGGTCTCTCTGAGTCATAGTTGCCTCACCTCTAAAAGTTGGTGTGGGGTAGTGTTAGAGTGACAGCCAAGTGAATACGGTCTTTTAACTTTGTAAAATGTTATGACTGTCTCTTGTATCTTTAATGTCTCCGTAATTTATCCCTTTTGTTTTCCCCCCTGGGCATATTGTTGCTCTGGTCTCCCATTCTTCACTTCCTAAAAGCTAAAAGCAGCAACCACTTTTTATCTTACTTCCTCCTAGAACTTCTCTCTCAGTGCTCCTTTTTCTCATTGCCAGACTTCTCAGAATTATCTGCCTCTAATTTTTACGGTTTGCTTTCTCCCAGCCTTTATAGATTGGCTTCTATCCTTACCACTCTTCTGGAATTACTCTCTCAACTAATGACCTCCTGATTGTCAAAATCAGTGGCCTCTTTCTGTCCTTAAACCATTCACCCATTCTGCAACATTTGACACCAGCAACTTACTGATCTTCTTCCATGACTGTTTTCACATTCTGTCTTCTCTGACTTCTTTCTCTGGCCCTCTAAATGTAGATATTCTTCAAGTTTTTACCTTAGTCACCTTCTTCTTTTATTCTATATTTTCCCCTGAATGACTGCATCCACTCACATGACTATCTTTATCTCTCACGCCTCCACTGCTAATTCCAATCCTATATTTCAATATCTCTAGTCCAGGCCTTTCTTCTAAGCTCTAGCTCTCCTTTTCCATTTACCTGTGAGAGATTTTCTCATGAATATCTTAGCAGCTCCAATTCAATATATCTAAAACTAAAACTTGTATCCTCCTTTCTCCCTCCCTTTATAACTCCCTCTTTTCCTCCCACTAATCCTCCTCACCGGCCCCATATAAAAACAAGGCAGGGCTTCCCTGGTGGCGCAGTGGTTGAGAGTCCACCCGCCGATGCAGGGGACACAGGTTCGTGCCCCGGTCTGGGAAGATCCCACATGCCGTGGAGTTGCTGGGCCCGTGAGCCATGGCCGCTGAGCCTGCGCATCCGGAGCCTGTGCTCTGCAACGGGAGAGGCCACGACAGTGAGAGGCCCGCGTACCACAAAAAAAAAAAAAAAAAAAAAAAAACAAGAGAGACAAACAAAAAGGCTTGGTCTTCCTCTCTTATCCCATGATGAATAGTTAATGGCACTACTGTCTTTCCATTAATCAAGGCTGGAGTTAACAGATTGTTCATTCGTTCATTCATTAAACATATACCTTCTGAGTGAGTACCTGCTGTATTCCAGGTACTGTTCTGCAATCTTGGAGTACATTCAAAGATCCCGGCTCTCAAGGAGACAGATAGTATACAACCAGCATAATAAATAAATTGTATAGTTGATAAAGGTGATAAGATCAGTGGGAAAAAGAGAGCAGAGTAATGGGGATCAGGGTTACCAGGGTTATGGATAAGGGCTTGCCAATTTAAGCAGGGTGGTCAGGGTAGACCTAATTGACAAGGTGACATTTGAGCAAAGTCTTGATGGAAGTAAAGGAGTTAGCTGTGCAGATATCTGGGAGAAGAGTGTTCCAGGAAGAGGGACCAGACAGTGTAAAGGCCCTAATGTGGGAGCAGGCCTGGCATGATCAAGGAATAGCAAGGAAGCCAGTGAGGCTAATGCAGAGTGAGCAAGGGAGAGAAAAATAGGAGATCAGGTGAAAAGGGCATTGGGAGGCTATTATAGGGACTTGGCCTTAATTCTGAGCCAGAATCAGGAGCCACAGCAAGGTTTTATGCTGAAGAGTGACATGCTCTGACTTACATGTTAAAAGGATCCTGTTGTTTGCTGTATTAGGGGGACTATAAGGAGTGGTGGTAGAAACAGGGAGACAAGTTAGACTAAGTGCAATAATCCAGGGGAAAGATGTTGATGACTGAGACTAAAATGATAAAAGAGTTGGTAAGAAGTTATCAGATGCTAGGTATATTTTTAAAGAAGAGTCAATATGATTTGCTGACAGATTGAATGAAGGGTATGAAAGACAGTAATTGTGGATATGAATGACAAAAATTATGTGAATGCCAGAGACACTGGAGGATGAAGTGGAAACTCGTTGTAAAGGAGGGCAATGGGGGAAGAGAGAAGTTAAAGAACTAAACTTTGATCACCACTCCCCAGTGATGTCTTCTAGTCTCATGGCTTTAGGACACAGACTGATATGACATTATTTGTTTAATGAAAGAATAAATGATAGAAATAAAGAATGAAAGATGACTACATAGGAGAAGACTGAGGAAACAGAACTACTTAGCGACTGACAATTTTGTTTTTATTTATTATAAATTTATTTATTTTTTAAATTTTATTTATTTTTGGCTGCGTCGGGTCTTTGTTGCTGCATGCGGGCTTTCTCTATTTGCGGCGAGTGGGGCTACTCTTCGTTGTGGTGTGCGGGCTTCTCATTGCGGTGGCTTCTCTTGTTGCAGAGCATGGGCTCTAGGCGCACAGGCTTCAGTAGTTGTGGCATGTGGGCTCATTAGTTGTGGCTCGCGGGCTCTAGAGCCCAGACTCAGTAGTTGTGGCACACGGGCTTTGTTGCTCTGCGGCATGTGGGATCTTTCCAGACCCGTGTCCCCTGCGTTGGCAGGTGGATTCTTAACCACTGCGCCACCAGGGAAGCCCAGGAATTGACAGTTTTAATAGAGCAAAATGAAGTATCTAGCTTTATTCCAATTAAAAAAAGTTTTTTATGTAGTCTAAACTGGCTGAGGTCAATGCAGTTGTGTAAGCAAAACTGAGAACCTCTCGATCATCCTTTCTGCCATTGTGTTGAGTAAGTGCTTCTTTGAGAATCTTTTGTGGATTGAAGGGATTTTAGGACCTCCCCAAATTAAATCCCAAGCCTCCACAGAGTATTGTGTCCAGAGCCTGGGCTTTCCTAGATTTTACAGACTAGAAAACAGAGACAGACCATGACAGAGGATTATTTCCCATTTTCTACCGTCCTCCAGAAATTGCCACAGTGTCTCCACGTGTGAGTGATTTCATCGCGCTGGCTCTGCGGGCCCTGAGTGAAATCGCCAGCAGCCTGTCGGGGGGGGGGGTGCCACCCCCCACGCCTCCTCCGGTTTTGTCCTGCCATTCTGGTAGATCAAGAGAGCCAAAGGCAAGTGTCCGATTTCCCCTTTTGCTTGAGCGAGGTACCAGGAGGCAGTGCTTTGTGCCGCAGATTATGCTGATTGGTACGTGTCCCAGTGAGACCTGGCACCCTCCCAAAGAATCTGCTGCATTAAGAAGCTGATTCGCTCCAGATAGTTAAGCTTGAAAGTTGTTATGTTCTTGATTTAACTTGAGAAATGCCAGGAAATTTAATGTTAAATTTTTACTCGGCACTCATTTTGATAAAGCTTTAGCTAGTATTTAATTGTTATTTCTATTTTGGCCATCAGGGAAAAGTTTTAAAAGGTTAGTTTCTAGAAGTGGTTAACAGCCTGTGTAGCAGGAATATGACATGCAGCACCAAAATGATGGACTAGGTAAGTTGTCTTTCGAGGGATGATTTGTATCAGTATCTGCACTATTCTAATAGTAATGTGATATTTCCTTTATTACTGAGGATATACCTATTTCTGACCCTTAGATCAATGTGGAAAAGTATGTTTTCAGAGAGTAAATAACCATTAACTTAAAATTCAGGTCTGGAACAGGAGTAATCATATAACCTCACAAAATATTTTCCTGGAGACAGGAGCTCTTCTGTACAAAAGGCAAGCACTGTTTATTCTTAATTTACGGAAAAAACTTGTGTCTGGTTTTTAAGACCAGAAGTTGCTCGAACAGTACAAACTTCCAATTATAAGATGGATAAGTTCTAGAGATCTAATGTACAGCATGGTGATTATAGTTAATAATATTCTATTATATACTTGAAAGTTGCTAAGAGAGTAGATCTTAAATGTTTCACCCCCCAAAAAAGAAATGGTAATTATGTGACCCGATGGGGGTATTAAGCTAATGCTGTGGTGGTAGTCATTTTGCAGTTGTTAAGTGTATCAGATCAACAGGTTGTACACCTTAAACTTATACAATGTTATGTGTCAGTTACATCTCAATGAAGCTGGTGGGGAGAAAACCCACAAAAATAGAATTAACCCAACAAGGATTCTGTGTTTAGATAAATGAATACATGGATCCCAACTGGTGCTTCTGGGCTAAAAGCAATTGGGGGCCAAGGGGGTGGAGAGTCCCTTCGGAGGTCCTGCCTTGCTCTCTGCCATGGAGCTAACATAGTCAAACCAGACAGTGACTGGTGGCCCATACTGAAGACCTTTAATGACTGAGCAGATCTCAATCTCTGTTTCTTTCCCATTCCTGTTCAAGGATTGAGCACCTCTGAACTCTTTTTTTTTCAGCGTTGCTTTCAGAGGTTTTATCACATTCTTCCCAAGTTTAGCTTTCTGCCCAGCAAGAAGAGAAGCCTTCTAGCTAATAAGCAGCTGTAATACAGGGAGTTGAGGTTGTTTTTGTTTTAAAAAAACAAAACAAAATGGCAGAAGTAGAGCATTGGTATTCATAGTTTTGACTGTGAGCAACTCAGAAGGCCCATGACTTGTGGTGCTTTGTAATTTTTCGGAGGGGTAAGTCAGTCTAATGAGTATGTCTAGCACACCTCCCACATCTAAAATTCACTGCAGCTTTATTCTGCATTCACGTGCCAACTAACTTCTACAATGATAAAAACATGTTTCTCTGTGGGAAACTTTCCTGAAAAGAAACCCAGCTACAAATGCTGTAAAATAAATGAAGATTTGATAAACAGACCTAAAAAGTTACTTGCAAATTTGAAAGATCTTAAATTTTTCTGGACTTGCCTCACAAGAGTTGGCAGCATTCGGACATGAAAATTAAGGCAGAATCTTTTCTGGCTTTTGATAAGTGATGCCTTAGGATGTGTATCAGTTAGTTACTGCACATTAACTTCTTCTATGGAACTATGATTAGACAATATTAGATTGCCTTTTCATAAAGAGACATAGCATCATAAAAGAGAGACTAAACCTAAAGATGATAAAAGGACAGATTACTAAAAGTGATTTTTGGTGTTTGTTTTTTTCTTGTTAATACTATAGTTAAAAACCCAAACAGCTTACTATAATTCCCAGGAAGTAACATTCATCATATTTTTGAAAGTGCTTTCACAAAAGAAAAAAATGATGAAAGAGATTCTACCCATTTGAGAATCAGATGACCAGGATGTAGGATACTTAGGAACTGATTGTCATATCTGATGTCTTACACACTGTTCTAACACACACTGCATGAAGTTTTGGGCAAGGCTAGTAGAGGTAAATAGGAGGTTTAAGAATCTGAGATGGTACCTAACTTCCCACAGCTCACTGTAGAGGCAGTACAGTGCCAGACTGCGGAGGGTTCAGAGCATGCCTATTTGATCTGGGAAAGTTATTCAGCCTCCCTCTACCTCATTTCCTTATCTGTTAAATGAGGATAATAATAGTACCTATCTCATGGGATTGCATGAATTAATGTACATAGAATTCTTAGCACCTGGGACAGAGTAAACTATTGTTATTGCTATAGTCATTGCTGTTATTTTTGTCGTGATTGAGAAGGGGCTGTCAAGCTGACTCATAAAAGAAGAGGAGGGGGGGATTGATTTACAGCTGTTAGTTTCCCAGGGGAAAAAAATGTTTTACCACGTAAGCCAGATATAATTAAATTATAATATAATTTAACATTGTTCATTAATGTTAACACTGGGTCCTGGAATTGAAGAAAACACTGGTTTCTCACCTGAGTATCTGGAGTAGCCTTGTAGTACCCAGTGGAACAGAAGTGAGAGGGAGTTGCCGACCAGCCATAAAGTTGTGCTTGCTTCAGTCTCTTCCAGACTCCAAAGTATTTGCCCTTCTCCTTCTCTTCTTCAGGTTTAGATCACTCAGTCTGGAGCCTGAAACTCAGTAGGGTATTGATTTAGTCTCCCATTATCTCCCTTCTCCCCTTCCTGTCCCCACTCTAGCTATGGATTTTAATCTTAGCCTGTCTTCTGACTCTCTGTGTGACCATAAACAAATCCCTTTGACCTCAATTGCCCACTCTTTAAATGGAATAAAAATGGCTCTGTGCATTCAGAGGACAACTGGGGAGATATATGGAAATGCATTTTCAAATTTCTTAAAAGGAGGATTCCTTGACAGGATAGAATTCATAATAAAAAGGCTATTTCCCAAGGAAGAAAGTTCTTTATTACAGTACATGGGCTTTATCACCTAGTAGTGCCAGAGCTGTTTAATTTTAGCTCTGCTATCACTAGCCTGTATGTTTTTGAATACTACTTTTTTATTTGCCCTCCTCTTTCAAATATTCACAGGCACTAATCCACGTTATGGCTTTACAGACAGTAAATTAAATTACATGAATTCTGAACACAGTGTTTTTGAGCTGTAGAGAGTCCGCAGCCTTTGAAACCACTAACTTAATTTTGTATAACTCTTATTCGGTAACTCAAAAAGAGCCAAACTTTTTCCTTTTGAATTTGGTTTAAGAAATAATAATAAATTGCTCCCAGGCAGTGGTCCTGGGTGCCAGATTTTATCTGGGATCTAAATCTTCTGTCTACATTGAAAATCTGCCAGAGTTAAGAGGTAAGCAATGCTAATGAAGATGTGATATATGACTTTTACCTTAGCTACAACCTTGTGGTCTCAGCTATGTGACTTTGGGCAGGTCACTTAATCTACCTGAGTTTAGATTTCCTTATCTGCAAATTTATATCCACAATAAATTGTTGAGAGAATTAAATGAACTTTCAATCTTTATTGAGCACTTTCAAAATATCTATTTGTCTGCATATAAAATCCTACCTCTAAAACAGCAGATATAAGTGGAAGATTATTCCAATAGACTGTCAGTACTTAAATTAGAATAAGTTCATTCAAGGCAAAAGCTCTGTTACCATCTTTCATAGAGTCTTCTTCCCCAGTAAATAAATACTTATTGAAGAAAGCTGAACACTTTTCTAAATTATTTTTAATTCACTTTAGCATTTTGTCACATTCCTTTGAAGAGCCTTGATTTTAGCAAATCTTTATCATTTGAGGGTGTTGTGTGTGTCTGTGTGTATAAGTATGAGCATGTTTAAAACAACCCAGACTCAGTGGAAAGAGGATGATCACACTGAGTAATTGGGTTGTTTGGGGTTTTTCTGTGTTTTTTAAATGGGGATTATTGTTTTAACAAGTGTAATAAAACTGATTTTCCTTTGTCACTTGTAAATTTATTTCCAAGATAAGATTTTAGAAATCTTTAGAGCAGTAATCACAATATTTCAATACATGACGCTTTCCCATTTTTATATACTCACTCATTTGGATGTGTGTGTGTGTATATATACACACACATACACACACATTTGGTTTTTTAAATTATATCTTTAATTATATCATAATATGTCATACCTAGTAAGTGGTTCTGAAATAGGAAAAGCTACATACAAATCGATGCTGCTTATTCTTTGTGGCATTGGTTATTATTTCACTGATCTTAGATATTTTTTTGATGTAACTGTATAAGCAATGCCTTCTTCAATTATTTCTAAAGAGAAGATCATCCTAAATCTCACACTTTTAGAGGATATCACATTTTAACTGGCTTTTTTTTTTTTTACAAAGTCAATTCCCTGTACTAAATTGCTAAAATAAAATAAAACAGCTTTCTAAGAATATGTTTGTTCTACATACAATTAATGCAAAGTGCATCGAGTATCTAGTTTCTGTGCACGTATCAATGTAACAGACTTTTGAAAAAGGAGGAAACATTTACTAAGTTCTTCAAAGTTAGAAGCAGGTAAAGTCTGATGCTTATAAACCAAGTCTTTTGGAAGACAAACTGCATTCTTTAATCTATGGCAGCTTCTCCTTTTTGGTTCTCCTTGTTTTTTTCTGCTGCTCATAGATCCAAGAGTGTGTTTAGATGCAGGAGGTGCTCCAAAGACACTCCAAATGTTTCCAAGCAATGACACTGAAAGTGCCCCCCTGCCACCCAGATAGCTGCATACCATTTAAAACTATACTTTCAGATCAAAGTCTATAAAGGCTTTCAGAACAACCTTGTTAACCCTTTCTGAAAGGGTTACATTTTTTAAAAGTTTATCTGTAGTATATAAGTTATCAAAAGCTATTATGTTCTTATGAAAAATTACTTGCTCTAACTTTCCATGGCTGATGATATGCTAGCAAAAGCCATTTCAGTATCACCTTCACTGGGTACCTACTAGCTTCTAATTAAGCACAGTCGGTTGGTTGTTCTGTGGGCCTCTCTGTAAATGCACTCTACTTGAATTTACTATTACTTGTGGATTTTGCACCAGCAAAGATTTTTAAGGATTCTGGCCCAGTTCAGTTTCTCGGTTTAACAAAGAGGTTAGAAATTGGAAAAGATTCTTTGATGTTGATGAAAGTGCAGTTCACACTGCCACCCCTTTGATTTGACTGCTGAAGCAGCAGATGTGGTAAAGCCACACTCCTTTAAGTGAACCTGAAGGGTGCTGCTACACGCTCACCTGGGTGAATTTCAGCTCCTGGTAGGTAGTGTAAAGGGGTAGCAGGTTTCCCTCCTTAGGCACGTTGGAATTATATTTAGTCTTTATTATTAAAAGCAGTAAATTTTTAAATATATATAGAATCTGTGGTTTTCAGTATAACAAATTACTGCCGAACTTTTGTGTCCCACCTCTTCCTCTATAATCAGTTAAGAAGGCCAGGTTAGCTCTTAGAGTGTAAGCTCTCTTTTAAATCATTGAATGCCGTCTGCCTGTATTGCAAATAATGACCTGCTTTATCTGTAACTACTTTTTCTAAAATGACTGTGCTCTTGCATTTATTGGTTTATTGATGTGATTACTTTAAGACAGTAAAAACTAATGGATAAAAATAAAGTATAAAAGTCTCTTTTAAAAGTGTCCTGAGTGGATAGACAACTAGAAGTACTTTGCCCTTGCAACATGGTTCTTTGCAGAGTCTTAAATCCGGTGTGTTTAGCCCACAAAGCACATGTTAATATTAAGTTGTTTTTAAAGTGATGGAGTTGGATCACCACGGTTCTTCTGTGCTCTGTGGGGTATCACGTTGCTTTAGTGTAATGAGTCCTGGGCTCCTAAATTTTTTTCTCCATGCTGGAAATGATTACATAAAACTGAATGGCTATATCTGAAGTCTTATGAATCTTGAGAATTTCTTATTCTTCAGGAAAAATATTACAAAGACTTTTCTTATTTTTTGAGGGGGAAAACTAGCATTTGTAACAAGTTTCTGTTAAAAATATCAGCGATTTTAGGTTATATAGCATTCTGTTTGAAAAACAAGCAGTCTTTCTGCTGCAAGGTCTGTATTTTAACTTTGTGCAGATGTGTGCTGAAAGAACATGATGTGCTTATTTGTTGCATTTATGCTACTTTCTTACTTTAAGTAAGATGGATGAAATTACATATTAAATAAAAACAGCAGGTCAGACAGCAGTTCTTAGCAAACTGAAAGCCTTCCAGAGACAGTGGAGAAAATGAGACTATGATTTTAATAACGCATGGACTTTTGAGAGAATTGTCTACTTAAACGCATATATATAATAATTTCTCTGTGGGATTTATCAGTGTTAACTGTCTAATGTTTAAAACTAATCTGCCATTAAATTGTGTTGGTGAAATGTTACCCAAAGTATTGTTTTATATCTTAACCAAATATAGCGCTTTAATTTTGATGTAACTGCGGTTATAAACAGACACACTCTGATATGTATAGCATGAAACTCCAGTTGGTGAAAAGAGCTGTGTGGCCTTGGGCAAGTTATTTAACCTCCCTAAACCTCAATTTTCCCTTTCTGTATGATGTGATACCTACCTTTCAGGATTAAATGAGAACATCTATCAAGCACTGTTTTTTCAGAACATATTTTTCAGAACATGTTCACATACATTCTTATGTTCACATAAAGTACAGTGTGTTTTTATATGGTACTTTTGAGCCAGAAAGTACTTTGTATTGTGTATTTCTTATTATACTCAATTGTAAAATGAAACTGTGTATTGGACATTACTTATCACACTCGATTCTAGAGTAAAAATTGAGAATAATGTAGAATAAATTATTCTTACGTTATTTAAAGAACACATGTTTATTGAGTGGCTACTGAGCAAGAAACATTGTTTCCTATCATTTACAGTTGAATATATTTGAAATCCAATAATGGAGAGGTCAAACTCAAGCTATTCCCAGTACATTTTATAGTCCCTCTCCCCTTTTGTTTCCTGTTTTCCTTTTTCTGCAACCCTGTTGTAACTTTAAGAAAGTTTTCAAAATAAAATAGCATCTGACTTTGTTTCATAGTCATTTAAAAATGGGGTTGATCAATACTGAAGCATTAGCTAGGAGCACAATTTGGTGATTTTTTAGATTTCAGTTACCATTGCCCTCAGGCTTGTGTGTGTGAGGATGAAAATAATATATGAAATATGCACCCAGGTTAAACAAACCAATATTCTTTGTACATCTGTAACCACTATAAACAGAATTCTTTATATGGAAGTTACTTTAGGAGCAGTTAGTTACACACACACACACACACACACACACACACAAACACACACACACACACAACCTTAAGACTCCAAGTAGCCTCCTGAGCCAGTGTTTTTGTTATTGAGACCAAGACTTGTACATTACTTTGGGAAGTTTCTGCCTTTTAGTTACTTTTATTAGTTATAAAATGCTATTCAAGGTTATTATAGATTTTCAACTCATGAATATACTTTTTTTTGGCATTTTATCAGTAGATTGTAAGCCAGAATCTTGGGGATTTGAAAGATGTTCTGCTAAATAGCCAGTTGCAGACCAGTCAAGCCAAGAGGGTAAATACCAGGGAAGTCTGCTCAGCAGGGCCTGTTTTATTTAGAAAGTCGTTGGCTTTGGGCAGAGGTTGTCATGTGTCATCTGCCCCATCAGTCAGAGCTTTAGCAGCTGTTCCCTGTCACTAGGGCCCTTATGTGCTACTGCTCATCCATCAGCACTGATACCGCTGCCTCTCCGTGGGCCAGGGAAGCCATGGACACACAGAGATAAAGTGTGTATCTCACTGGCCATCAGTTGGGATGGAAGCTCATTTAAAAAAAAGGGAGCCCAAGCAACAACTCCTTGGTCTTTCATTAAACCCTTAACCAAAATATATTCAAGAACATAAGTTGGATTTTGGTGAATCTGTTTCTGACTAAAAATACAGCTTTGGAAAGGTAGGAGGAACCTCTTTGTTCTAACCCAAAGAGATGCCCCTGGCTAAATGAGAGTTGAGAGAGCTTTCTCCACCAGATAACAGATTATCACTACCGGATTATCACTGAAGAGGCCTTTTCTAGTTGAACACAACAATGTAAGAAAAGACTGAAAATCACAAGTGTTCCTTTTGTGATCATGCAGCAACCTGACAAATGGGATACCTCCCGATTCTGATCATAGACAAGCCTCCGTTTCCTTTTCCCCTGTTTGTATTCCAGAGACATCATTAGAGGACAGGATTTGAGGGCATTAGTATCACTATCTGTCTGATTACTGTGTTGACATTTTTTAAGAGCCATTAATCATAGGGAATGGAACTCGATGTAGAAAAATACCCAGCCAAGGAATATCAAGAAAGTAAGCTACAGCCTAATATTCAGATGAGATTGAAGGGAAATTCAGCTTAACCCTATAATTGTTTTTTTCTTAATTAACTTATTACTGAACTCCAAAGCTAAGTAATTGAGAGGTAGCTGTACAAGCAAGGGAAATGGTAAACATAGCAAAGGAAATTGAGAAAGACAAATGTTTTTATTTTATAAATATTGCAGCTATATAATATGTAAAGAATATAAAGTAATATTCATCTTAAGATTATACAATTGAGGTCTTGTTTGCAATGCTTCCATTTTGGAAGAAAGTTACTTTTTCTTTTTGATAATGCCCTCATATTTTTTCTGTTGACTCTGAATGCTTAATGTACTTGATATTATTTAGTCCATGTGAGGCTTGACTGTTGATGGAATTTGAGAATTATTAGGTTGAGCGTATGCTTGCACAGGTAGCACTGTCATCATGGGTACACAGAAGTAAAGAGCAATGATCTGGCATATGGCTAGAGTGATTTATTTGTCAAAAGCTGGCAGTGCTTGTTGGATGTTTTGCCAGATTTTGATAGCATCAATTTATTGTTTGCCTAATAGATAATTTAAATTCAAATAAGTTTTCCCAACTGAAATTTTGGGAAACATGAAGCAAATATAGGTATCCTTATTTAGAAAATATATATGACACTAAACTCTAATGAACATTGTACTGTAAGACATTTTTGGTGCTGATTCTGAGCAGGTGCTTCATTGGAAAATAGCACAAGAACCTAAAGTTATCCCCTCCCTTTTTTTCCCCCAAGACACATCATCTATTATGGCATGGGACACATGGTAGATTTTCAATAAAGACCAATTGATTGATTGATATATGGATCTGAGATGAATAAGGAGTGACCTGTATAAGGAGATTGGAAAATAAGTAATATTATTAATAAGTGTTGGGGTTTTTTTTTTCCTCTGCAGGTTTTTGTCATTTGTTGGAGGGACACTGTGTGAGATTGGCAAGCCTGAAATGCAACAGAAAATAAATTCATTGCTTGAAAAAGAAGGAATAGAGAAAACTGCAGAAAGATTGCCAACAACAGTACACACCTTACAGGTCATCATAGATGGTCTCAGCCAGCCTGAGAGCTTTGACTTTCGAACAGGTAAACAATTGAACTTGAATAACAGCACCTTTCACTTGCATAGCTCACAATAATCCTAAGCCGTTGGATTCTCCATTCTCCCATTCTATCCATGAGAAAACTAAAGCGTAGTGACCTTCCTTCAAAGTCATTGCAGCTAGTTAGTATCCAAAGCTGAAGCTAAAAGCCAGGTCTCCAGAACCCTTGTCCCAGGCTTATTTCCCATCACACTAGACTAAGTACATCATGCATGTGCTGGCATGTGCATGGAGGCATGCGTTCTTCATGATCCTTTTGTAAACTGTTTTTACCTCATAAGAGTTAGAAGTCCAAGGTAAAGCATTCGATTCACAAACTAAAGTGAATCTTCTCCCTAAATTACAGCCTTCCAAGTTCCTGGATTCTATGTCAATGAACACATTTAACAAATAAGATACTATCTCTCTGTTGATTCTCCTTCTAACTAAAAGTCTCTCAGCTTTCAGCACAGGTAGATGGTGAGGGAAGTATAACAGCCATAGTTGTTGAGAGCAATGACCCGGTGAGAAGGAATTAAGGTTTCAAATGACCTACTTCCCAAGGAAATTTGAATAGGAAGCCCTTAGATTTAAATGAGTCTGTGCTTGTCTCACACCAGTTTTATGATACCATGTTAGGGCTTGGTTCTTTGCATTCTGGGTTGGGCTGTGTTGAGGTGGTTTCTTTGAAAAGGTTTAAGGGAATTTGTGCTAACCCAGCAAGCTCAATGCACCATTCCCTCAACTGTTGTGTAAGTTTGAAATTAATTTTAAGGTTGGAGAAAAATAAAATGAAACAGTAAGACCTGTGCCAGAAATGCAGGAGTAGAAGCCTCTGTGTGGTCCATCCAAAGTGAATATTTCAGTAGACAAATCCATCTCCCTTTGCAGGTATTCTTATGTGTGAATTCCACCTAGGTGTTATCTAGCAGGAATACTAAGTGAACAGTAGTTTTCAAGCACGGTGGGATTTGAGGGTGCTATGCCTAGAACCACTACATTAGAGGGTTGGCAAATATGCTCTGTACTGGCTTTTCTTGTCCATCTTATTTTTCGGTCTTGGTGTTGATTGCTCCATTATCCCAGTTACACTGTAGACTCAGAGCAAAGATCAATACTCAAATTATATAGTTCAGCTAAACAGCCAACAGCTAAGTTGGTCCTTACCTGGTTGAGCAGAAACAGATGCACCTGGGCTCTCAACTGAGCTTACCAGTTACTGCAGTGTTTATCATTGTGACAAGTGAAATTTCAAATAAATCTCTTTGAAACAAACTTTTACCCTAGAGTAAGTCACAGTTTCCTAGATGCCTGAGAACTTTCATTTTAATACTAAAAACATCCCCAGGAAGGAAGGCAGACAGTCTTACTTTTGAAGAGGCAGATAGTGTTTTGGATGTTTCTGTATTACAGTATTTATGCTACATCTCTTTTCTTTTCTCCATTTTCTCAAAATTATTTCCTTTCTTGCCTCATTCTTTCTTCATACTCATCCTGTCTTCTGTTTTCCCAGTGACATAATCAATTCTATTTTGTTAACACTCTGGTTGATAGTTGCCATAATTGGCTTCATCAGAGGCATCCAGGTGACAGAGGACTGAATATGTAGCCTTGGCAATCAAAGTGTTAAAGTTTGCCAGGTACATGGAGGATTTCTGATTTCTCAGTGACCCAGGCTGTCTTCAGAAACATGTTAAGTAGTTCTTGACTCTGATTTTCCATGCGAAATTAAACTAAGCAGCTGATCAGGAACCCTTGGGGAATCTGTAGCAGCTGAACCTCTGTAAGAAAGAAGGGGGAAAAAAGTTTCTAAGCATAAAAACAATGCCTATGGGGCCTCAGAGACCATCCTACCTCTGACCCTGATCAACAACTTTGTTTCACTTTGCTTTGACACAGTCCTTGCCCAGTGTAATGGCGCATTCAGTGGGTTTTTTGTTTTTGGAATTCACTGCTGCAGCATCAGGTGGAATTCTACACAATCAATTCCAATGTTAACATATTTTTTTTATGAAAAAAAATGAGATTTCAGGTTTAAAGAGGGTTTTTGTTTTGTTTTAAAGGCAAAAGGTGAATTTTTTAAAAACATTGATTTCAATATGGTTGGTCTGGGGGAGGGGAACCAAGAGGTGACCAGTTGTTAATACAAATGTAAAGGATAGCTTCAACAAGTAATCAGGATAAAGGCAACAGCTGTGGAGGAAAAGGAAATGGAATGGGCGGAGGGGAAAATGAGGTCTTAGTAAAAGGAGATTGGAGCATAGAATGTGTTCTTTGTTATTAGAGTCAACATTCAGTAATCCTAGGAAAGGGGGCCAAGAGGAGCATGGGTAAATGGGTAAACGGAATCCACAGATAATCCAAAAGCCCCATTTAAATTGTGAGTTGTAACCTTCTCCACCATAAAACATTTGTTGTTGTTTTTGTTTTGTTTTAACTAAAGCCATAATGATTCCTTGGCAGGTTTTGTGCCTACCTTGGGTGTGTAGTGTTAATGAACAGAGAAATGTACTGGAGTGAGCAAGGGAAGAGGGCTGTAAGGAACCTGAGAACAGAGATCTATGGTTCATCTTTGTCTCTCAAGCACCCAGCGGAGTGCCTGGCCAGGAGGTAGTAATAGGGGTTAATAAATGTTGTATGAATTGAATTGAAAGAGGAGAAAGGAGATGAAGAGCTGATCTGGGTTTCTGAGCAATAGATAATCAAGAATCCATAAATGTTGATTGGGTAAATATATTCAAAGTGGATAGGAATTGATCCTTGAGTTCAAATTTTATGGGGAGAAGTGAGACGACCATTTAAATTTCATCCACATTTGACTAAACATTTATGTATGTTCTACCCCCTTTAAACAGTTTGAGAATTCAGGTACTGGGGGAAAAGCTCCCAATCTTCTGTCTCCGAGGGTCTAATTTTCTCAGTGTTTGTGACTTAGCCTTGCATATTCATTGAACAAATATACTTTCTCATCACCTCCTCATAAAGAAGAAAATAAGACTCTCTAATCTAAAATTTTAGTCCTTATGTATAGTGCTAATGTTTACATGCTAGCAAGATAGAATTTGAGGCGAAGGAAGTATCTGAGTAAATTTTCTTGAATTGTTTTTGCTTGGCACATGCTGTTTCTCCAACTAGGATGCCTCTTCTCTGAAGGCAGGCCTGTATCTTCAGCTCCTTTTACGTCCCCCCTCAATGCTTAATACTGGTCTGGGCACACAATCGACACATAGTCCATACTTACTCACTAATCTGTGTTGTGTCTAACAGTGCTTTATTATTTACACAAACTGTCTTTTTTCCCCTTTCCTTGTAGATTTCGATAAACCTGATTTCAAGAGAAGCATAGTCTGCTTGGAAGACCTGCAGGTTGGGACAGTTCTTACAGGCAAAGTCGAGAATGCCACCCTATTTGGAATTTTTGTGGATATAGGAGTGGGGAGATCAGGGCTGATTCCCATACGAAATGTAACAGAAGCAAAACTTTCTAAGACGAAGAAGAGAAGGAGTCTTGGGCTGGGCCCTGGAGAAAGAGTGGAAGTCCGAGTACTCAACATTGACATTCCCCGATCTCGGATTACTCTGGACCTCATTCGGGTGTTGTGAGTGTGCCACTGGTGGCCAAACACTGATTTTTATTCCCTCATTTCTACAGTTTGGCAAGAATAAGTCAGATGTTTGTGAGCTCTAGATAGCAGATGAGAAAGAATTCACTTAATATCAGAAGTATTTTCCAGACACTTTCCTTATTGTTCCTTCTGGATAAATAGAGAGCTAACGGTTTGATTTCTTTTCTCCTTAAAAAAAACAACTAATAGACATCTTTATTTGGCTTTATGTAGTAATGATCTTCTGACCAAAATTTTATTTTTTATAACTCATCTTTGACTCCTTTTGCATTTTGTATAATAGATCGTTTCATTTCTACTTGCCATCATGCCTTGCTGGATTTGTATGGAACTATCTTCTTGATTTAAATTGTACAATGTTTCTTGACAGTAGGGCTGGCAGTACTTAATCCTCTCTTTTTATAGATTTTTTTAAAAATCAGGCCTTTTGGACTTGACTCATGATTTTCCTTTGCCAGACAAACCAGAGATATCCCAATAAAACAGATCCTGATGTGTTTGTAACCATCAAGTGAATAGCTCGAACTGTTTCTCAGAAGGATATACGTATTGATCCCTACAATAAAATTTTGTGGCTAGTGATCTTGTTTTTGCTATGTTGATTCAGTGAATGATCTAAGAGTCAATCTTGATTAAAGAAGATGTGGCACATATTCATACAAGCTTCATATAAGCCCATATAACTGTGCCTTTGGGGAAAAGGGAAGCCTCTATTAATTTGAAGAATGACTTTCTGTTTGACTTATCACAGAAAGGCATATTCTTTCTTAAGCATTAAGATCAAACTCCAGATGGGGATAGAAATGGCCCACCTAAAGATTCAATACAGATCAGGTGTGAAGGGGCAAGAAAAACAAGTAGATGAAGCCAGTCCTCTTAACTCTGTTTTTATTCAGTGGAGATGATAAATATTAGCATGACCATACAGGGTAAAAATGATTTAAACGGAGACACTGGACGGGTATCTTGTCCATTCTGGCTGCTGTGGTTCATTTCCCTGGTGGAGTCATTTGCATGACTGAATGAGTGCCTGGTTTTCTTCATGTGTAGTGAGTGGATGGTTGGCTAAGGAGGGTGACCAATCCTGCTTGTTTGCCTGGGACAGTCAGTCCTGGTAAATGCTCATTGTCCTGGCATAATTTTTAATAGTGCCACTTTTTATTTCCAAAGTGCCCCATTTTGGATAATAAATCATATGATCACCTTAATAGTCACAGTCCCTTACAAAGTGGTAAATCGGACTGTGTTTATTGACAGTTCTGACTGGTGGTTTATTTTTCTTGAAATATGCAGCCTTCCAACCAGTATACATAGATATTTTTAATAAGTGGGTTCCTTAAAAGTTGTATAACTCAACTCCTGTTTGCCTGATGATTTCATTTCTGAAATGCTTTTTCTCTCTTACTGCTCTTCAACTGACAACGGATCTTAATGTTGTAACTTTAAGTTGACCTTCCCATTCACTCCTCCCCATTCCTAGTTTGTAGATCAGTGACGAGTGATATGCACCTGAAGAGTTTTATTCTGAAGCATGCAATGTAATTTCAAGCAAATGCTTTTTTAAAAAAATTGAGGTATAGGGGCTTCCCTGGTGGCGCAGTGGTTGGGAGTCCGCCTGCCGATGCAGGGGACATGGGTTCGTGCCCCAGTCCGGGAAGATCCCACATGCCGCGGAGCGGCTGGGCCCGTGAGCCATGACCGCTGAGCCTGCGCGTCCAGAGCCTGTGCTCCGCAATGGGAGAGGCCACAACAGTGAGACGGCCGCGTACCACAAAAAAAAAAAAAAAAAAAAAAAAATTGAGGTATAATTGGCATATGACATTATATTATTTTCAGGTATTCAGCATAATGACCTGATATTTGTATATATTGCAAAATGATCACCACAACGAGTCTGGTTAACATCCATCACCGTACGTAGTCAAACAAATGCTTTGGGGAAAAAGGCCTTCTTCCTGGGCACTTTGAATACAGGAACAGAGCAGTCGACAGTATGAAGCAGCTCTGTTGACCTGGTAGCTAAGCCCTTGGGGACACAAGGAGGACTTGATATTGCACTGGGTTGCATGATTTGTCCTGTTCAGCCCAAACAGGGTGGTGCTCTATAAGGTGTAGGCTGGGTGAAGAGAGGCACATCTCATTTATCTCGTAACCGCAGAATGTAGCATGGTGCTTGGTGGTCAGTATGTTCAACTAGTTCTAGTCCCTATTCTACCAATAATCTACAGTGTGCCTTTGAGCTGGTACCTCTACTTCTCTGGGCCTCCATTTCCCAAGTTTAAAATGGGGATGATGATAAAAAAGCATTCATTTTTCCAGATTGTGTTAGTGGTCTCCTTTGTGCCAGGCATTGTGCTAAACACTGACCATACAATTATGATAGAGAAATAGAGATTATCCCTGCCCTTATGGAGCTTGAAGTTTATTGAAGAAGAAAGAATCATTAATCAAAAACTCATATAAAAATATAAAATTACAGGGCTTCCCTGGTGGCGCGGTGTTTGGGAGTCCGCCTGCCGATGCAGGGTGCGCGGGTTCGTGCCCCGGTCCGGGGGGATCCCATGTGCCGCGGGGCGGCTGGGCCCGTGGGCCGTGGCCTCTGGGCCTGCGCGTCCGGAGCCTGTGCTCCGCAACGGGAGAGGCCGCGGTGGTGGGAGGCCCGCGTACCGCAAAAAAATAAATAAATTAAATAAAATTACAAGCATGATAAGCAGTGTAATGGTGACAGCATATAATACATGGATTGACCTTTTCAGAAAAGTCAGAAAATGTTTCACTGGGGTTTAACTGAGATATGAAACAATGACTGGAATTTAACTGGGACAGATGTTTTATTGACCTTAACAAGAGTTTTTTCTGATAAATGGTGGAGGTGAGAGCCTCATTGGAATGGGTTTAAGAGAGAGTAAGAGGAGTTAGATTGGAAATACTGAATATAGGTAATTTTTCAGGGAGTTTTGCTGTAAAGGAAAAAGAGAAATAAAAGAGTGACTGGAAGGGGGAAATGGAGTCCAGGGAGAGTTTTTGTATTTATTTCAAAGACAGAAGAAATAATAATATATGCAAATGGAAAGGATCCAGGAAAATTTGATACAGGAGACAAAGAGGAGAATTACCAGAATGAGATCACTGAGTGGAGGAGACTGGATAGAATCTAGTGCACAAGTGATTGGTCTAAGATAGGGATACAAAGAGTTCATCCATATTAAAAGAGAGAAGATTGAATATGTGGGCACAGATGCAGGAAGGAAGATAGATGATGGGTGCTCATGGAAGGTCTCTTTGTATTACCTCTATTTTTCTTACTGAAATATAAAAGAAGACTGAGACCAAAGAGCAGAGCAAAAAGGAGTTGAAAGTTCGAGAAGAAAAGAAAAGGTAAGAAGAAAGTGAAAAACCTAGGGAAACGGAGTATGATTTCCAGGCCGTGTTAAATATTCTACCAGGTTAGTGATCAATCGAATGTAAGATCAGTCAGCTTGGTTATATATTTCTTCATCCACATCAGCTATGTGGTACAGGTCCAGATTAGGTGGAGAGACGGATCTAATCAATCAGGTTTGGGAGTTTGCCAAGTAAGTACAATAGAAAGAAGGGCAAGGAAGTTGAAGGCATGTGAACAATGAAATCACTGAACGTGGAATTTAAGCCCATAAGAAGAAAAGTAAGAATATGAGGGGAGAGTGAGGAGCAGTGAGAAAGAATAGGATTGATGGATTATAGGTCCTGATGGAGCAAGTGTTATAGTGGGAATAATAGAGGGTATAATGGATGGGAAAGAGTGGTTGTCAAAAGTTGGATGCTTATTAACTCTGAAATTACAGTTTTGGGAGTGGTTTTGTAACAATGGGTAGGGCATGGTAGGGGGACAAGGATAAGCTCATTAGAGAAGAGGAAGTGAAAGAACTGAGAATTCAGGATTATCTGTATGTGCAATGGTTTTTGGAGACTGTCGCAGTAATGCAGGTATAAAGTAATGGTGACTTGGACCAGAATGTTAGTGTTAGAAATGGTGAGAAGTGGTGGGATTCCGGATGCAGTTCAAAGGTAAAGGTATAGTCAAACAGGGTTTCCTGGTGTATTGGATGTAAGATGTGAGACACACAGGAGTCTAGGATGGTTTTTGGCCTAAGGAACCAGAAGGATGAAATTGTTATCTACTAAGATAGGAGGGAAGTTTTGGTGAAAAAGTTCATTTTGGACAGGTTAAATCTGAGATATTCATTAGACGTCTGAGTGGAAATGACAGGTAGACTGTTGGCTATTTCAGTCTGAAGTTCAGGAGAGAAGGCTGGGCTGGAGACGTAAATTGGTAGTCAGCAGTGTATAACTACTTACAGCCATGAGACTGTTTAAGATCACCAATGGAATGAGTAGAAATAATACGGAGCAGAGAGAGATCCAAGAGCGGGGTTGTTGGAAATCTAAGACACTCAGCTGTACATTCTTTGACCATCTCTGTAGGGGCAGGGATTTTGTCTTGTTGTGGCACAGTCTTCTAGATGTATATTCAGAATTCTCCCCTTCTTCCTTACTAAAGGAATTCTCATTTGAGGGGATCAATAATGAGACTAGTGGATGTGGATGTGGCCGTGTGATATAGCTCTGGCTAGAGAGTGTAGGCAAAAGCCATGGGGTGAGGTTCTAGGAAGGCTAGAAAGAGTTGGGGGGAGGGGAGGTCAGGCTCAACTATTATGCTTTTCTTATCCTTTGCCCTGGCCCTCCTTCCTGCTTGGAGTGCGCGTAGAATGTGGAAGTGCTGGAGGGCAAACAGTGCATCTCCAGCACTAGATAGCAACTGCTGAACAGAAAGACAGAAAGTTCCTGAATCCATCTTGGCATTGTGGAGGCACTAAAGCAGCCTTGAACTAACTGCCTACTCTAGACTTCACACTATGTGAGAAAAACAAGAGCTTCATATATTCATTTCAGCTATTGGGGGGCGAACGGAGGTTTACAGAAAAATGTATTCCCTGATATACATTTGTGCTGGACCCTACCCCCTCTACATGTAAAAATGCCTGGCATGTGATAGGTACTCACCGAATGTTGATTGAGTGGATGAATAAATAGCTAATAAAAGAGTTCAATAAAATGGTTAAATATAAGTTTTCAGAAAAATCCAGTTTTCCTTAATCATGTTAAACAATATGATGGAATAAATGGTTCCTATATATTACAACAGCACACTATAAAATATCTGAAATAGGGCTTCCCTGGTGGCACAGTGGTTAAGAATCCGCCTGCCAATGCAGGGGACACGGGTTCGAGCCCTTTTCTGGGAGGATCCCACATGCCGCGGAGCAACTAAGCCCGTGCGCCACAACTACTGAGCCTGCGCTCTAGAGCCTGTGAACCACAACTGCTGAGTCTGCATGCCACAACTACTGAAGCCCACGTGCCTAGAGCCCGTGCTCCGTAACAAGAGAAGCCACCACAATGAGAAGCCCGTGCACCACAATGAAGACCCAATGCAGCCAAAAATTAATTAATTAATTGATTGATTGATTTAAAAATCTAAAAATTAATAAGCAATGTGCAAGATTAATGTGAAGAAAAATTATAAAACTTTACTATTGAATATGAAATAAAAGCAGAATATGTTAAAGTATACTGTGTTCCTGGACTGGAAGACATGATATTGTAGAAAGATTAGTCCTCCAAAAATTATCATATCTAGATAGATAGATAGATATGGATAGATATAGATGTAGGTATATCTACTTTTGCCAAAATTTCAATCATCATTTCAATCAACTTTGCTTTTTGTTTGTATGTTTGTTTATTCAAACTTAAATTAAAAATTAAAGTTATTTGGAAGAGTGTGAAAAAGGTCAAATCAGTATCTTAAAGGAATAATTGAGGTGGATGATATGGGGGAATTTGTCCTGTCAGATATTAAAGTATACGCAAAAGCTTCTGTCATCTAAATAGTGTCGTACTGGCACAGGAATAGATAAACAGAAGAGTGGAATAAGCAGAGAATTTAAAATCAATGGGAATTTAATATATGTTAAAAGTGGCATTCCAGATTGGGGCAAAATCATATTGCCACACTAACACAAAAATTAGTTCCAGATGAATTAAACATAAATAAAATTTTAAAAGAACTACAAACAAACATAGAAGGGCTTTGAGAACTGACTAAATAGCCATGTTTTTGGCACACAAGAAAAAATAGAGGAAACATGGGCCTATAGACCTAAAAGTTCCATTCAGAAGACATTTGTTGGACACCTCCTATGAGACCCTGTGCCAGGTGCTGGGGATGAAAGATGAATATGGTATCTTGATGATGTCTGTAGCCTAGAGGAGTTGGAATTTAAGCTGCAGCAAAGAATATCTTAAGTTAAATATCATGGGCATTTTGGAGTTAAACCTGGCTGCTATCTACTTCAGAATATAGTGTCATCCCATCTCATTTGAAGCCACAAGACCCTTTTGGAATGCTTGGTTTAGGATTAATGGAGTGCTTGTGTTGAGGGTGTCTGTACATCTAACCCTGACCTCAGAGTTAGCACTTGTGTTAAAATTGGAGATGGAAAGAAAGGACAGGATGGAAAAACCAAAAATATATTTAGTTGATTTTTTATTTTGGCTTCCTGCCTAAAATTAGTCATAATGAGTTGGATTTAAATAACAGATCATGGAGAACTCCTGAATGACTGGGCTCATTGCCAAAGCAGTCCGTTCCACAGGAAGAAAGATATAGATTTCTTCCCACTCACTCATTTTACGTGGTGAGGATGATTCTGTGCATGATGGCTGTATTTATTATTTAGAGGGAGAGTGGGATAAGCAGACTCTTGTCCTGTCAGTACTAAAAATTACCTTTTTAGAAATTAATTTAAAAACCACCTCCAGAAAAGATTTGCTGTTCTCTTACCTCATATCAAGAATCTATATAAGGATTGCAGTATCCCCCCCACTAAAAATTTTTTAAAGAAAAAAATCTAACCCTGAAGAAAGAAAATAAATTATTAATCTAAATACTACAGGGAAACCTCCAGGGAGCAGAGAATTTGTCACAACTATATATAGCTCATCTAATGTGACAGGTCTGAAATGTTATGTAGCTCAATCCTACAGAAAAATCTAAAGTTAAAGATACAGTGGTAAGGGGAGAGATGGGGTAAGGGAGGGGAGAAAAAAGCATTGGAATAGCCCAGCTTTGTTTTGTCTCAAGTTTCAAGTCTTGTTTTATCCAAGCAATTAGGCCAAGTATAAGTCTCCAGATTTGTTGCAGTATTTTTTTTTGCAAAAGCAGTCAAGTAACGGAAGAATGACAGCCTGCTACTGCAAGCGGCCCACTTCTGACAAACTTTCCACCTCCTATGACCAGGTCTACAATAACTCGGGAAATTTCCTCAAGGGAGCAAGCCTTTGGTTGCCTTTCTCCCATCCCAGTGGCTGGTTCTTTGACCATTTGACATCCGCCCGTCTCCTTCCCAGTTTTAAGTCTCTTGGCAATGAAAGAGAAGGTGGCACCAGTGAAACTCAAACCTAACGTTTGTTCAAATTCTTTGCTTCACAGGGTTAAAATGATTCCATGGAGCTAAAGCTCAAAAGGCCAATTGAGTCAAATTTGGTATAATTTGCTACTTCAATAACCAAAACAACTAAGTAAGATATACTATCACTTTACCTGTAGTAACACCCACAAGAAACATCTGAAGTTACTTTTGGTCATTTTATTATAAATATTTTTTTTTCCTGATTGAAAATACATATATTATAAAAAGTATAAATAACGAAATATAAAAGTTGGAAAATAAAAGTCCCTTGTCATTTGAGAAATAGTCACCTTTTATAATTTATGTATATCCTCAACCTTTTTCTATATATACACTCCTTCATATATGAAGATTTTCTTAAAAATCAGGGTCAGATTATATATATATATTCTATTTTTTACAATATGTCATGCACATCTTTTCATATCAGTACCCCTATATCTACCTTAATGTGTTTCACGATAAGTGTATGAACCACTGCAAACAGTGCTTCCTATGGAGTTTCTGGCTGAGGAGGAGGCGAGTGAATCTGGGAGCCTCATAAACTGGCCCAGTACAGCCTCTGGAGCACTAGGACTGCGATTCCTCCAAACTAACTTAGCTTACATGATTCACCGCCTCATGAACTCACCATCTCCCTCTTTTCCCCCTCTTATCCCTTGATCCTATCCTGTACTTGTGGAACTCAACTCTAACCCAGGTTCCCCAACCAGCTGTGAAGCAAGCCAGCCCCAGAACCTCGCCAGCCCTGGCCTCACAGTTTATAGCAACACCAGGTAACCTATGTGCTAAGGAAACCTCTGTATCTTCATTGTTTACAAGCTTCCCTTAGATTACTTCCCTCCCACCTAGATCTCTAAGAACACTGAGCAGAGGCCACAGATCCATTAAAGGAGAAAGTAGAAATTCAGAGCAGTGAGGAGATCTCTCTGCCTCATGGAGAGTTTGGCTCCTGTGTGATTGATACTGGAAGCTGTTGGAGTTGAAAATGGATGTGAGTCAGGGACCAAGAAAACTAAAACTGACAATTAATTGGCCTTTAACCCATCACATCTTTTAAAGAGGAAAACATACCCTTGATGCCCCACCCCATCCCCAAGATAAAAACATCAAAAACCATAGGAGAGGATATGCAAAACCAGACTGTGTATGTCTAATTTGACAAGGGTTATTTAAAAATAAATTGCTCAAGGCAAAGCACAGATGAAGAGAGTTCCTTTGGGCTTTGGCCAAGTCTTCACTAATAAAAGCTGCTGGCCCCAGTGAATAGAGCCAGGACCAAGGAAAATAGTCTGCAATCGAAAATTTGTCTCGGGAAACTTTACCTTGCTCTTTTTTGGGTTTTGGTTTTCATAACAACTTAATTGAAGTATAATTCACCATTTAAAAGGTACAAATCAATGATTTTGAGTATATTCACAGAGTTCTGCAGCCATCACCACAATAAATTTTAGAATTTATTTTCATCACCCCAAGAAGAAACCCTGTACCCATTAGCAGTGGCTCCACGCCTTCAGCACTAGGCAGCCACTGATCTACTTTCTGTCTGTATGGATTTGCACTTCTGGACATTTCATGTAATTGGGATAATATAATATGTGGTCTTTTGTGACTGGCTTCTTTCACTTAGAATACTGTTTCCAAAGTTCATCCATGTTGTAGCATGCATCAGTACTTCATTTCTTTTTCTTTTTTTTTAACATCTTTATTGGAGTATAATGGCTTTACAATGTTGTGTTAGTTTCTGCTGTATAACAGTGTGAATCAGCTATACGTATACATATATCCCCATATCCCCTCCCTCTTGAGCCTCCCTCCCACCCTCCCTATCCCACCCCTCTAGGTGGTCACAAAGCACCGAGCTGATCTCCCTGTGCTATGCGGCTGCTTCCCACTAGCTATCTGTTTTACATTTGGTAGTGTATATATGTCCATGCCACTCTCTCACTTCGTCCCAGCTTCCCCTTCCCTCTCCCCGTGTCCTCAAGTCCATTCTCTACATCTGCATCTTTATTCCTGTCCTGTCCCTAAGTAGTTCTTCAGAACCTTTTTTTTTTTTTTTTTTTGGATTCCATATACATGTGCTAGCATACGGTATTTGTTTTTCTCTTTCTGACTTACTTCACTCTGTATGACAGACTCTAGGTCCATGCACCTTACTACAAATAATTCAATTTCGTGTCTTTTTATGACTGACTAGTATTCCATTGTATATACGTGCCACATCTTTATCCATTCATCTGTCAATGGACACTTAGGTTGCTTCCATGTCCTAGCTATTGTAAATAGTGCTGCAGTGAACATGTGGTACATGTCTCTTTTTTAATTATAGTTTTCTCAGGGTATATGCCCAGTATTGGGATTGCTGGGTCATATGGTAGTTGTATTTTTAATTTTTTAAGGAACCTTCATACTGTTCTCCATAGTGGCTGTATCAATTTACATTCCCACCAACAGTACAAGAGGGTTCCCTTTTCTCCACACCCTCTCCAGCATTTATCGTCTGTAGATTTTTTGTGATGGCCATTCTGACTGGTGTGAGGTGATAACTCATTGTAGTTTTGATTTGCATTTCTCTAGTGATTAGTGATGTTGAGCATCCTTTCATATGATTGTTGGCAATCTGTATATCTTTGGAGAAATGTCTATTTAGGTCTTCTGCCCATTTTTAGATTGGGTTGTTTGTTTTTTTGATACTGAGCTGCATGAGCTGTTTGCACATTTTGGAGATTAATCCTTTGTAAGTTGCTTCGTTTGCAAATATTTTCTCCCATTCTGAGGGTTGTCTTTTGGTCTTGTTTATGGTTTCCTTTGCTGTGCAAAAGCTTTTAGGCTTCATTAGGTCCCATTTGTTTATTTTTGTTTTTATTTCCATTTCTCTAGGAGGTGGTTCAAAAGGATCTTGCTGTGATTTATGTCATAGAGTGCTCTGCCGATGTTTTCCTCTAATAGTTTTATAGTGTCTGACCTTACATTTAGGTCTTTAATCCATTTGGAGTTTATTTTTGTGTATGGTGTTAAGAAGTGTTCTAATTTCATTCTTTTCCACGTAGCTGTCCAGTTTTCCCAGCACCACTTATTGAAGAGGCTGTCTTTTCTCCATTGTATATTCTTGCCTCCTTTATCAAAGACAAGGTGACCATATGTGCATGGGTATATCCCTGGGCTTTCTATCCTGTTCCGTTGATCTATATGTCTGTTTTTGTGCCAGTACCATACTGTCTTGATTACTGTAGCTTTGTAGTATAGTCTGAGGTCAGGGAACCTGATTCCTCCAGCTCTGTTTTTCTTTCTCAAGATTGCTTTGGCTATTCGGGGTCTTTTGTGTTTCCATACAAACTGTGAAATTTTTTGTTCTAGTTCTGTGAAAAATGCCATTGGTAGTTTGATATGGATTGCCTTGAATCTGTAGATTGCTTTGGGTAGTATAGTCATTTTCACCATGTTGATTCTTCTAATCCAAGAACATGGTATATCTCTCCCTCTGTTTGTATCGTCTTTAATTTCTTTCATCAGTGCCTTATAGTTTTCTGCATATCGGTCTTTTGTCTCCTTAGGTAGGTTTATTCCTAGATATTTTATTCTTTTTGTTGCAGTGGTAAATGGGAGTGTTTCCTTATTTCCTCTTTCAGCCTTTTCGTCATTAGTGTATAAGAATGCAAGAGCTTTCTGTGCATTAATTTTGTATCCTGCCCCTTTACCAAATTCGTTGATTAGCTCTAATAGTTTTCTGGTAGCATCTTTAGGATTCTCTGTGTATAGTATCATGTCATCTGCGAACAGTGACAGCTTTACTTCTTTTCTGATTTGGATTCCTTTTATTTCTTTTTCTTCTCTGATTGCCATGGCTAAAACTTCCAAAACTATGTTGAATAATAGTGGTGAGAGTGGGCAACCTTGTCTTTTTCCTGACCTTAGAGGAAATGGTTTCAGTTTTTCACCATTGAGAATGATGTTGGCTATGGGTTTGTCATATATGGCCTTTATTATGTTGAGGGAGGTTCCCTCTGTGCCTACTTTCTGTAGAGTTTTTATCACAAATGGATGTTGAATTTTGTCAAAAGCTTTTTCTGCATCTATTGCGATGATCATGTGGTTTTTATCCTTCAATTTGTTAATATGGTTTATCACATTGATTGATTTTTGTATATTGAAGCATCCTTGCGTTCCTGGAATAAACCCCACTTGATCATGGTGTGTGATCCATTTAATGTGCTGTTGGATTCTGTTTGCTAGTATTTTGTTAAGGATTTTTGCATCAATGTTCATCAGTGATATTGACCTGTTGTTTTATTTTTTTGTGACATCTTTGCCTGGTTTTGGTATCAGGGTGATGGTGGCCTCGTAGAATGAGTTTGGCAGTGTTTCTCCCTCTTCCATTATTTGGAAGAGTTTGAGAAAGAGAGGTGTTAGCTTTTCTCTAAATGTTTGATAGAATTCGCCTGTGAAGCCATCTGGTACTGGGCTTTAGTTTGTTGGAAGATTTTTAATCACAGTTTCAATATCAGTGCTTGTGATTGGTCTGTTTATATTTTCTATTTCTTCCAGGTTCAGTCTTGGAAGGGTGTGCTTTTCTAAGAATTTGTCCATTTCTTCCAGGTTGTCCATTTTATTGGCATATAGTTGCTTGTAGTAATCTCTCATGATCCTTTGTATTTCGACAGTGTCGGTTGTAACTTCTTTTTCATTTCTAATTCTGTTGATTTGAGTCTTCTCCCCTTTTTTTTTTTTTTTTGTTTGGTGAGTCTGGCTAAGGGTTTATCAATTTTGTTTATCTTCTCAAAAAGCCAGCTTTTAGTTTTATTGATCCTTGATATTGTTTCCTTCATTTCTTTTTCATTTATTTCTGATCTGATCTTTATGATTTCTTTCCTTCTGCTAACTCTGGGGGATTTTTGTTCTTCTTTCTCTAATTGCTTTAGGTGTAAGGTTAGGTTGTTTATTTGAGATGTTTCTTGTTACTTGAGGTAGGATTGTATTGCTATAAACTTCCCTCTTAGAACTGCTTTTGCTGCATCCCAAAGGTTTTTGGGTCGTCGTGTTTTCATTGTCATTTGTTTCTAAGTATTTTTTGATTTCTTCTTTGATTTCTTCAGTGATCTCTTGGTTATTTAGTAGTGTATGGCTTAGCCTCCATGTGTTTGTATTTTTTACAGTTTTTTTCCTATAATTGATATGTAGTCTCATAGCATTGTGGTCAGAAAAGATACTTGATACCATTTCAACTTTCTTAAATTTACCAAGGCTTGATTTGTGACCCCAGATATGATCTATCCTGGAGAATGTTCCATGAGCCCTTGAGAAGAAAGTGTATTCTGTTGTTTTTGGATGGAATGTCCTATGAATATTAATTAAGTCCATCTTGTCTAATGTGCCATTTAAAGCTTGTGTTTCCTTATTTATTTTCATTTTGGATGATCTGTCCATTGGTGAAAGTGAGGTGTTAAAGTCCCCTACTATTATTGTGTTACTGTCGATTTCCCCTTTTGTGGCTGTTAGCATTTGCCTTATGTATTGAGGTGCTTCTATGTTGGGTGCATAAATATTTACAATTTTTATATCTTCTTCTTGGATTGATCCCTTGATCATTATGTAGTGTGCTTCTTTGTCTCTTATAATAGTCTTTATTTTAAAGTCAATTTTGTCTGATATGAAAATTGCTACTCCAGCTTTCTTTTCATTTCCATTTGCATGGAATATCTTTTTCCATCCCCTCACTTTCAGTCTGTATGTGTCCCTGCGTCCAAAGTGGGTCTCTTGTTGACAGCATATATAAAGGTCTTGTTATTGTATCTATTCAGCCAGTCTATGTCTTTTGACTGGAGGATTTAATCCATTTACATTGAAGGTAATTATTGATATGTATGTTCCTATTACCATTTTCTTAATTGTTTTGGGTTTGTTATTGTAGGTCTTTTCCTTCTCTTGTGTTTCCTGCCTAGAGAAGTTCCTTTAGCATTTGTTTTAAAACTGGTTTGGTGATGCTGAATTCTCTCAACTTTTGCTTGTCTGTAAAGGTTTTATTTTCCCCATCGAATCTGAATGAGATCCTTGCTGGGTAGAGTAATCTTGTTTGTAGGTTTTTCCCTTTCATCAATTTAAATATGTTCTGCCACTCCCTTCTGGCTTGTAGAGTTTCTGCTGAAAGATCAGCTGTTAACCTTATGGAGATTCCCTTGTATGTACTTGTTCTTTTTCCCTTGGTGCTTTTAATATTTTTTCTTTGTACCTAATTTTCGTTAGTGTGTGTCTTGTCATGTTTCTCCTTGGATTTATCCTGTGTGGGACTCACTGTGCTTCCTGGACTTGATTGACTATTTCCTTTCCCATGTCGGGGAAGTTTTCAACTATAATCTCTTCAAATATTTTCTCAGACCCTTTTTTTTCTCTTCTTCTTCTGGGACCCCTATAATTTGAATGTTGGCATGTTTAATGTTGTCCCAGAGGTCCTCAATTCTTTTCATTCTTTTTTCTTTATTCTGCTCTGTGGTAGTTATTTCCACTATTTTATCTTCCAGGTCATGTATCCGTTCTTCTGCCTCAGTTATTCTGCTGTTGATTCCTTCTAGAGAATTTTTAATTTCATTTATTGTGTTGTTCATCATTGTTTGTTTGCTGTTTAGCTCTTCTAGGTTGCTGTTAAATGTTTCTTGTATTTTCTCCATTCTATTTCCAAGATTTTAGATCATCTTTACTATCATTACTCTGAATTCTTTTTCAGGTAGACTGCCTACTTCCTCTTCATTTGTTAGGTCTGGTGGGTTTTTATCTTGCTCCTTCGTCTGCTGCATATTTCTCTGTCTTCTCATTTTGTTTAACTTACTGTGTTTGGGGTCCCCTTTTCGCAGGCTGCAGATTTGTAGTTCCTGTTGTTTTTGGTGTCTACCTCCAGTGGGTGAGGTTGGTTCAGTGGCTTGTGTAAGCTTCCTGGTGGAGGGGACTGGTGCCTGTGTTCTGGTGGGTTGGGCTGGATCTTGTCTTTCTGGTGGGCAGGGCCACATCTGGTTTTGTGTTATGGGCTGTCTGTGACCTTATTATGATTTTAGGCAGCCTCTCTGCTAATGGATGGGATTGTGTTCCTGTCTTGCTAGTTGTTTGGCAAGGGGCATCCAGCACTGGAGCTTGCTGGCCGTTGGGTGGAGCTGGGTTTTAGCGTCGAGACGGAGATCTCTGGGAGAGCTCTCGCCGATTGATATTATGAGGGGCTCAGAGGTCTGTGGTGGTCCAATGTCCTGAACTCAGCTCTCCCACCTCGGAGGCTCAGGCCTGACACCGGGGCCAGAGACCAAGACCGTGTCAGCCACACGGCTCAGAAGAAAAGGGTGAAAAAAAAGGAAGAAAAATAAAATAATTAAAATTTTAAAAATAATTTTAAAAAAGGAGAGCAACCAAACCAATAAACAAATCCACCAATGATAACAAGCACTAAAAATTAAACTAAGATAAAAATCATAAACAAATCAGTAGCAGACAGCAAACCGCAAGTCTACAGTTGCTCCCAAGGTCCACCACCTCAATTTTGGGGCAGTTTGTTGTCTATTCAGATATTCCACAGATGCAGGGTACATGAGGTTGATTGTGGGGATTTAATCCGCTGCTCCTGAGGCTGCACGGAGAGATTTCCCTTTCTCTTCTTTGTTCGCACAGCTCCTGGGGTTCAGCTTTGGTTTTGGCCCCACCTCTGCTTGTAGGTCGCCCTCGGGCATCTGTGCCCCGCCCAGACAGGAGGGGCTTAAAGCAGCAGCTGATTAGGGCGCTCTTGCTCACTCAGGCCAGGGGTAGGGAGGGTGTACTGTAGTTATATATGGAATGTGGGGCGAGCCTGTGGCAGCAGAGGCCAGCATGACGTTGTAGCAGCCTGTGGCGTGCCGTGTGTTCTCCCAGGGAAGTTGTCCCTGGATCACGGGATCCTGGCAGTGGCGAGCTGCACAGGCTCCCCGGTGGTGGGGGGTGGGGAGCTGTGGATACTGACCTGTGCTTGCACATAGGATTCTTGGTGACAGCAGCAGTAGCGTTAGCATTTCATGCCCATCTCTGGGGTCCAAGCTGATAGCCACAGCTCGCGCCTGTCTCTGGAGCTCGCTTAGGTGGTGCTCTGCCTTCTGTGGGCACATGGGGAAGGAATCCCCTCTCCTCACGCACCCTGAAACTGTGGTCTCTTGCCTCTTTGGCAGGTCCAGACTGTTTCCTGGACTCCCTCCCAGCTAGCTGTGGCGCACTAGTCCCCTTCTGACTTCACGCAGCCAACCCCAGTCCTCTCCCTGGGATCTGACCTCCAAGCCCCGCAGACAAGCCTCTCAGGCTGGTGAGTGCTGGTCGGCACTGATCCTCTGTGCGGGAATCTCTCCACTTTGCCCTCTGCACCCTTGTTGCTGCGCTCTCCTCAGTGGCTCAGAAGTTTCCCCCCTGCCCACCCGCTGTCTCCACCAGTGAAGGGGCTTCCTAGTGTGTGGAAACTTTTCCTCTTTCACAGCTCCCTCCCACTGGTGCAGGTCCTGTCCCTATTCCTTTGTCTGTGTTTTTTCTTTTTTCTTTCTCCCTACCCAGGTACGTGGGGATTTTCTTGCCTTTTGGGAAGCCTAATGTCTTCTGTCAGCATTCAGTAGATGTTCTGTAGGAGTTGTTCCACATGTAGATGTATTTTTGATGTATTTCTGGTGAGGACAGAGATCTCCACATCTTACTGCTCTGCCATCTTGAAGGTCCCCCCACTTCATTTCTTTTTATTGCTGAATGATATTTTGCTGTATGGATATACCACATTTTTTTTATCCATTCATTAGTTGAAGGACATTTGGATTATTTTCTACTTTTTGGCTATTATGAATTATTCTGCCATGAATATTCACGTACAAGTTTTCATGTAGACGTATGTTGTTATTTCCCTTGTGTATATACCTAAGAGTGGAATTGCTGAGCCAAATGGTTACTCTGTGTTTAACCTTTTGGGGAACTGCCAGCATGTTTTCCAAAGTGGCTGTACCATTTTACATCCTCACTAGCAGTGTAAAAGGGTTACAGTTTTTCTTCATCCTCATCAACACTTCTTATTTATCGGTATTTTTTATTATAGCTATCCTAGTGGGTGTGAGGTGGTTTCACAATGTGGTTTTAATTTACATTTTCCTCCTGGATAATAATATTGAGCATCTCTTCATGTGCTTATTAGCCATTTGTATATCTTCTTTGAAGAATTGTCTGTTCAAACTCTTTGATCACTTTTTAATTAGGTTATTTTTTCTTTATTGTAGGAGTTCCTTATGTATTCTCAATATAAGTCTTCTATCAGATATATGATTTATAAAAACTTTATCCTATTCTCTGGACTTTTTAAAATTTTTCCTGATAATGTCCTTTGAAGAACAAAATTTTTAATTGTTAGGATGTCCAATTTATTTTTTTCCTCTGATTGCTTGTGCTTTTGGTGTCATATTTAAGAAACCACTGCCTAACCAAAGGTCATAAAGATTTACACCTGTGTTTTCTTCTAAGCATTTAGTAGTTTTAGCTCTTACATTTAGGTCTTTGATCCATTTTGAGTTAATTTGTATATGGATTGAGGTAGAGGTCCAGCTGATTCTTAATAATGTGAATATCCAGTTATCCTAGCACTGTTTGTTGTAAAGACAGTTCTTTCCCCCATTCAATTATCTTGGCACTCTTATCAGTAATCAGTTGACCATAGACACATGGGTTCTATTCTATAGACATATAGGTAAATTCTATTTCATTGATCTTTATGTCTTTGCTTATGGCAGTACCATACAGTCTTGAGTACTTCAGCTTTGTAGCAATTTTGAAATTGTGTTATGTGAGTATTCCAATTCTGTTCTTTTTCATTTTTGGCTATTCTGTATCTCTTGTGTTTGCATAAGTATTTTAGGATCTGCCTGTCAATTTTGTAAAGAAATCAGCTGAGATTTTGATAGGGATTGTGTCAAATCTGTAGATCAATTTGGGAAGTATTGCCATCTTAGCAATATTGAGTCTTCTAATCCATAAAACATGGGAGAGAAGTCTTTCCATTTATTTAGGTCTTCTTTAATTTCTTTCAACAATGTTTTGTTGTTTTCAGAGTTTAAGTTTTGTACTTCTTTTGTTAAATTTATTCCTAAGTATCTTATTCTTTTTGATGCAATAATAAATGGAATTGTTTTCTTGTACGTATTCATTCTCTGAGTGTTTGCTGCAAGTGTATATACAATTGATTTTTTATATTGATTTGTATTTTGCAAATTTGCTGAACTCATTTATTACTTTTCATCGTTTTTTTAGTGAATTCATTAGGATTGTCTGTTGTAAGATCATGCCATCTGTGAATGCAGATAGTTTACTTCCTTTTCAATCTGAATTCCTTTTATCTAATTCTCTTGCCTGATTATTCTGATTAGAACCTCCAGTACAATGTTGAATAAAAGTAGTGACAGTGGAATTCTTGTCTTGTTCCTGATCTTAAGGAGAAAGGAAGTATTCAGTCCTTTATCATTAAGTATGATTTAGTTGTGAGGTTTTTGTATTTGCCTTTTATCAGATTGATGAAGTTCCCTTGTATTCCTAGTTCTTTAATATTTTTATCCTGAAGGGTGTTGAATTCTATTAATATGGTGTATTACATTAATTAATGTTCACATGTTAAAACAATCTTGCATTCCTGGGATAAATTTCACTTGGTCATGGTGTATGTTATAGGTTGAATTGTGTCTCTGGAAAAATGTATATGTTGAAGTCTTAATTCCCAGTAGCACAGAATATGACTGTATTTGCAAAAAGGATCGCTGAAGATGTAATTAAAGATGAGGTCATACTGAATTACAGTGGACCCTAATCTAATGTGACTGATGTCCTTATAAAAAGGAGAGATTTGGACACAGACGTGCGCACAGGGAGAATGTCAATTAAAAATTGGAGTTACACTGCCACAAACTGTGGAGCTCTCAGAAGGTAGGAGAGAGACCTGGAGCAGATTCCTCAGAAGGAACCAATCCTGCCAACACATTAATCTCAGACTTTTAGCCTTCAGAATTGTTCCTTAAGCCCCCCAGTTTGTGGTGCTTTGTTATAGCAGCCCTAGCAAACTTATACAGTGTATTCTCCTTTTTATATATTCTTGGATTTGGTTTGCTTGTGTTTTGTTGAGGATTTTTGCATCTGTATTCATAACAGATGTTGGTCTGTAGTTTTCTTTACTTGTGATGTCTTTGGAGCTATTTTCTTATTGTTTCTCTATGCTTACCAGATACACCTGATCAGAACCTACTTCGGATTTATAGAAACTTACTCCCAGTGAGACAGAACCATTACTCCTATATAACTCTATTCTCTCTCCCCCTTTCTGTACTTGTTATGTTATATCATATTATATTATTGTTACTCCTATATATGTTACAAACCTAGCAATACATAAGTATAATTATTACTTTATATAATTTTATGTCTATTAAAGAAGCTGATAAAAGAAAGGACAGCAAGAGAAAAGCAAGAAACTCTATAGAGCTTGTTATATTAACCTCTTTGTCCATCATTCCTGGTTCTCTTCATTTGTACCTTATTTTCTAAGCAAAGAGGATCCTCTGACGATTTTTGGTAGAGGGAAGGGGATGGTGGTCATTTAAATATGTAGTTAAATTTGAGGACAGTTGTTCTGGCAGACATGTATAAACACATTGGGGTGGTACGAGGGATAGAAATTAGGGATATAAGTTAGGAGGCAGTTGAAGACATCAAAGTACAAGTTCATGGGAGCCTGGCTTTGGCTCGATTTGGGCTCTATTGCTTTGTATTTTGCCTTCTGGAGCTGGGAATGTCTAAGACAGTGTGAATAGGCACTGACTCAGAGTTGGGCATGGATAGGTATACTCATCAAAACTTGTTGATGTACTGAGGCCCATCCAAGAATGAACCCAAGATGGGAAAAAATGCCTGGTCTGGTGATTTGAGGGGCCTCAGAGAGACTTTCCCATGGGAAGCCTCTGTGGCGAACACGATGCCTAGCAAATAAGACCCATTCCAGGCCATGGTGATAAAAGAAAATTGCGCACAGCTATGTGTGAATGCAAGGCAGGAGGGGGGAAGGAGGAGAAGGAGAGATTCTTCCCCATGCACGTGTCCCTGCAGCTGTCAGGGATAAGGTTACAGAGCGTGGAAGATAATGCAGAATTCCCCTTCCCTTTCTCAGGGCAGATGACCTTTCAGAAATTAAACAAATCAATTATGTGTCCTCAAAGGAGGCATGTTTGATTGCCTTGATTCAATGGGCTCCATTGTTTCAGGTGAAGCCAGGTGATTTAATTCATCACTGATATCCTCATTAAGAGGTTTTGTCTGTGAATTTTCCTCTGGAATAATTTCATAAGATCTGGATTAGACATGTGTTTAAACACACACACACACACACACACACACACACACACACACACACACACACACACACACACACACACACTAAAGAGCATTCTCCCCTAAGTGCAGAGACAACATTGGTGCTATGGATCATACAGAGTGATTGTTCTAGTACAAGGGAGAGGTAACCAAGACCTGAATAAGGTCATAGTGATAAAGGTTCACTTGCTGAATGCTCATGGAGATAATCGAGGGTAGCAAAAAATAATAATAGCAAATATTTGGAAGTTTAAAAATAACCCATAAATCAAAGAAGTAATGAAAGTGAGAATTAGAAAAAATGCTGATTAGCACTGCTGATTTCATACTACTGAGTGGTCTCAAAATCATTTAACATTGTGCCCCTCGACATCTGCAGAAGTGAATGCAAGTCTTCTCTGAAGAAGAATTCTCTCAGAAAAGTTCAAGGAATATGATATCTCAGTCAAAAATTTAAAACCAAACCAAACAAAAATAAGAAACAAACCACTGTGATAAGAGACAGCAGGTAAAAAACAGAGCCTTCACATATTGATATTATTAGACACAGGTTATAAAATAAATATAATGTATTTAAATGAAAGAAGAGGTTGAACACATAAGCCATTTGAATAAGGAGAAAGAATATTTTTTAAGTGATCAAGTAGGTCTGATAAAAGAACTAAATGAATGTTTGGAAATGAAGAATATAATTGGAATTTTTTGCCATAAAGAAAATCAAAATTTTTACAAAGTCAGATATATCATTTCTGTTACCTTTATGTTTATTTTTTTTAATACTCTATTTAGAAGTTAGTTTGGTGTAGGTGAAAGACAGAATCCAATTTCATATTTTCCAGATGGCTACCCTCTTATCCTAATACTGTTTATTATATATATCATTTTACCCCACTGATTTGAAATGCCAGCTGTATCAGAAACTACTCCCAGTATTTATCTACATCTGTTTCTGGGATATCTGTTCTGTCCCAGATCTGTCTGTTCGTGTGCTGGTGCCAAACTGTTTTCATTACTATAATGTTTATCCTTTTTTCAGTATCTGGTAGGGCTAGTCCTCCATCATTAGTCTTTTCTCGCTTTATTTCCAAAATAATAGTGTTGGTATTTTTCTTGAGGAAGTTCGACTTATATATTTATTTGGAGAGGATTGCCATCATTTTCCATCATCTAAGAATGTCTTACTATTTATTCAGGTCTTTTTTAATGACCTTTCAAAGTGTTTCTAAGTTTTCTTCATGTGAATCTTGTATTTTTATTCCTAGGTATTCCATCGTAGTTCTTGTTTTTGTAAATTGAATGTTTTCTAGGTAATTGTTCATATATTGGATAACGATTGATTGTGTTTTAATTTTGTTATCAGCCACCTTACTAAATTATCTTATTCTTGTAGTGATGATTTTTAAAGTTGATTTTCTGTCATAATATTATCTCACCTGCAAATAGTAATGTTTTCTTCCTTTTTCTTTCCTTTCCCTTGTAATCTTCCCTTTTCTTCTCTAATGACATTGGCTAATATCGGCCCAAGTTAAATAATACTGGTAATAATGTGCATTCTCATTTTGTTTCTGATTTAATGAAATTCAGTGTTTCACTGGATAGTTTTTGGCATTTGTAATGATATATGTACTTTTTCATGTTAAGAAACTATTTGTCTATTTCTATTTTATTAATAGCATTTTTTTAATCAAAAGGGATATTGAATGCTATTAGATACCTTTTCAGCATCTACAGAAATGTTCATGTAGTATTTCTCTTTTGATATATATTTGTTGGATTATATAGTAGATTCCTTAATATTATGTCATCTTTGCATCGTTGATTTGAGTCTTCCTTCATCATGATATATATTTGATTTATGTGCTACTAGAGTCTATTGGCTAATGTTTTATTTACAATGTTTAGGGATTGGACCATGTCAGTATTACATCGAATTGATGAAAAGACTTTGGAAACTTTCCTTTTAGTACTCTGGAACCATTAAATAATATTAAAGTTACATGTTCAAAAAAAAAAAAAAAAAAGTTACATGTTCCGTAAAGATTTGATAGAATTCACTTAGAAAATTGTCTAAAAATTGACCTATTTGTAACTTTCTTCTTTTACTGGGGTCAGTTTTTTGTTTTGGGGTATTTTTTTGGCTGTGTTGGGTCTTTGTTGCGGCGAGCGGGGGCTGCTCTTCATTGTGGTGCGCAGGCTTCTCATTGAGGTGGCTTCTCTTGTTGCGGAGCACGGGCTCTAGGTGCACGGACTTCAGTAGTTGTGTTTCTCAGGCTCTAGGGCTCAGGCTCAGTAGTTTTGGCACATGGGCCTAGTTGCTCCACGGCATGTGAGATCTTCCCAGGCCAGGGCTCGAACCCGTGTCCCCTGCATTGGCAGGTGGATTCCTAACCACTGCGCCACCTGGGAAGCCCACTGGGGTCAGTTTTAATAGTTTATATTTCCCTAACTGATTATGTATTTGCATAAAGCTGAACAATATATTCTCTTACAATTTTTAAAATTTCTTAAGTATCTATGCTTATTTTTCTATACTCATTTTTCATATTTATATATGTGCTTCTTTATTTATATTGTTTATCTAGCTTTGCTAAATTTTTACCTTTTTGGTTTTGTTTTAAGAACATTCTAGAGATATGTTTATTTGTTGTATAGTCGTCTGTTCTTTAATTGTTGCTTTATCTTTAATAGTATCTCCTTTCTTTTGTTCTTAAGATTACTGTGTTGTTTTTTTTCTAACTTACTGAATTGGATACTTAATTATTTACCTTTTCCATTTGTCTTTCAATTGACAGAAGCTATTTTTTGGTAGTTTTTTAAAGAAAGATTCGTAGGAACTATGTTCTTTGAGGATTTATATGTTTGAAATCATCTGCACGTTGCCTTTATGCTTAAACTATACTTTGGCTGGAACTAAAATTCTTGGGTCATAGGATCCCTGAGAATTTTGAAGAGATTAAATTGCTACAATGTTGAATGTTGCTTTAAAGAGTTATGAAGCAGCTTGATTTCTACCTCTTCCCCTTGAGGTGATTTGATTTTCTGTCTGAAAGATCATATCTTTGAAGTCCAGTAACTTTATTAGGATATGTTCTAGTGCTGATTAACCTTTGTTGATTCTTTCTGGAAGATGGTGTACCTGTTTAAATGTACAGATTCAAGTCTTATATTTCAGAATAATTTTCTTGAATTACATTTTGTATATTTTTTGTGTGCTTGAGATTGTTCCATCTTCTGAATGCATAACTGATATCCCATCTGTCTTCCATGTATATTTTTCCCTATAACTCTTTAAAATTCTTTTCTTTTCTTTTTTCTCTTCTTTTGCTCAGTTTTGTTGAGCCTGTCCTCCATTTCTTTAGCTTGTTTTCAACAACATTTATTCTTCTTTCTGCAATTTCCATTTCTGTATGTCATTACTTTTCTACGTCTTTCCTGGGTTCATTCAAGTCAATTTTATCTTATCCTTTGTTGTCTTATCATTTCTTACTTCAGTCCTTTTATCTGTGCTTTGGAGTCTTGATTCATGGAGTCCACTTTTTCAGTGAATTATTTGAATCTATAAGAAATTTTTGGGTCACAGTTTTCAGCTATTCCACAATAAATTTTTTTCTGATGAATGCTGAATTTGTTTTTTCTCCTTTGCCTTTTTCCTGCAGTGATTTTGTCTCCTGGTTCCTTCTTTTAAAAGTTTTATTGAAATATAATTCACATACAATATAATCTACCACTTAAAGTGTATCATTCAATATTTTTACATACATTCATAGGGTCGTGAAACCATTCCTGGTTCGTTTTTTGGTTCTCTTTTTTGCACACAGAGTCCTTTCTGGACCAGTTACATGGGGAAGGAAAATGTGAGAGAGGTGTAAGAGGCTTTGAACAACCTCTGGGCCAACAAGGCTTTGTCCTAACTTAAAACAAAGCCCTGCATATACAAGGTCTAGTGGAGTATCTTGTGAGTGTGAGTGTATATTCAAACTTTACAAAATTTTAATTGACTAGAATTGGTAGCTTCAGGGCCACCCATTAACCTTAGCTTCTCTATTATCTTAAAAATTCTTTTGCAGAATGTCATGTCTGTGTGGTTTCAAAAGGGATCATAGAGAATTCTAGAGCCAGTTTGCAAACCTCAGGCTTTTTTTTTTTTCAAACAAGGAACTGGATTTTGCTCCTCAAGTTATACTATACTACCTTGCAAAACTGTAGACTCTACTTGAGCTCTGCAACAATAGGTATCGTCTTTTGGAGTCCTTTCTCTGGTCAAATTTTCACTGCACTTGGCAGCAGCCCTTTATAAATATTAAAATTTAGGTCATGAGTGTTACCTGATTTCCTCCTAAATGGAGTTTTTATTCCATTTTTATTCTTATTGTTTCAGATTGGTTTTAGCAAGCAGATTCGGTCTTAGTCAACTCCAGCTGCTATAACAAATGCCATACATTGGATGGTGTATAAACAACAGAAATTTATTTCTCACAGTTCTGGAGGCTGGAAGTTTGAGATCAGGGTACCAGCATGGTTGGGTTCTAGTGAGGACCCTTTTCTGGGTTGCAAACTGCTGTCTTGTTGTGTCCTCACATGGTGAAAGGCTGAGATAGGAAGCAAGCTGTCTCGTGATACTTACAAGAGTAATTGCATTCATGAGGGCTCCACTTGCATGACTTCTCCTAACCCTAATTTACTTCCTCAAAACCCTACCTCCTAATACCATCACATTGGAGGGTAGGGTTTCAACATGAATTCTGGGGGGAAACACACATTCAGTCCATAACAGAGTCAGAGATTTCTTTATTTTTCCATCTTAAAATGAGAGACTGCTCATTTTATTATTAATTTAGTTCTTTTGGTTATTTTTCAATCTATTTTTGGTTATTATTCAAACATATTTAAACTTCTATTTCTTGCCCGTCAACTTTAGACTGTATGTATTTTGATTCACCACTTTGTAACTAAGAAAAAAAAACATATCTGCAGTTCCTTCTCCTTTCTTTCTCTTTTTTCTTTTCTCTATTCTCTATGTTGCCCTGCAACATCTGCTAGTATTCCATTATTTTTACGACACTAAGATTTATGGCATTTATATTCTTCTTTGTAAGTATAATTAAGTGTCTGTACTTTTTTTTGTCTGTAACCTATTCTAAAAATGGAAAAAATAGAAATTGGTTAAATTATTATAGACTGTGTAAATATTGTGAACTGTGGAGTAAAATAGTATTATTGGAGCCTCAGAGAAGGAAACATAATCCTGTATCACTAACTCTTGAAGGAGAGTGTTCCAAGTCTCATGTCAAATGAATTATCTTTTTTATACTCTGAGGAAAAATATATATACTGTATTTTAGTTGCTTCACATTTCTTGTACAGTACCCCACCCCAGCCTTTTAATTACCTTTCTTTTTTCTTTTCAATATATACATTATATAAAGGTTATTTATGATATATACAATATATATATTCACCATAACTTTAAAACATTAATTTTCTTCACCATACTACCTTTTAATAAAATCTACTTTCTTCATGAAGATAACCTTCCTGGGGTCCGATGGGACTAGTTACTTTCTTTTGTTTCTTAATTCAGAGATAATTGACATATAACATCATATAAGTTTCAGGTGTACAGCATAATGATTCGATATTTGTATATATTGCAAAATGATCATCGCACTAAGTCTAGTTAATGTATATCACCACACATAGTTACAGTTTTTTTTCCTTGTGATGAGAACTTTTAAGATCTACTGCCTTAGCAACTTTCAAATGTACAATACAGTGTTATTAACTGTAGTCACCATGCTGTACATTACATCCCCAAGACTTATTTATTTTCTAACTGGAAGTTTGTACCTTTTGACCACCTTTACCCATTTTGCCCACTCCCCACCCATTGCCTCTGGTAATCACCAATCTATTCTCTATCTATGAGCTCAGTTTTTTTGTTTTTGTTTTTAGATTCCACATATAAGTGAGATCATACAGTATTTGTCTTTCTTTGTCTTATTTCACTTTGAGGGCATTATGCCCTCAAAGTTCATCCATATTGTTGCAAATGGCAAGATTTTCTTTTTTATGGCTCAATAATATTCTGTATACATATAAACATACCACATTTTCTTTATCCATTCATCAATGGACACTTCAGTTATTTCTATTCAAATAACACTGCAATGGACATGGGGTTACAGATATCTTTTTGAGTTACTGTTTTCATTTCCTTCAGATAAATACCCAGAATTGAAATATCTGGATCATATAGTAGTTCTATTTTTAATTTTTTAATTGTCAACCAGGACCACAAACACCATATATAACACATTTGAACTGACAGATGGCATATCTGGTAATTCTTTGATTGAATGCCAGACATCATATATGAAAATTGTAGATATAAATTGAGGCTCTGGCTAATGTTTTCTTCTTCCAGAGAAGATTTACCTGCCATTTAGCAGGCAGTTAGTGTAGGGACATTAAACCAATCTGGGATGAGCTCATTTGAAGGTGGGTTTCAGTCTTTTGTGCATACTCTTCTATTTCCAACTGAGCCTTATACCTACAGTGTTACTCTTCCAGAGTCTTAACTGGAAGTCTGGGATGTATACGAGGGTCCTTCCTCATTGGTGGGTTCTGATCTCTATAATTTCTGTCACCCAGCCTGAGAGATTGCCAAAAGATCTGATTGGCTTCCCAGGTTCTTAGCTGACGCTCTTTGCTTTGGTCCTTTCCCTGTTGTGCCTAAGCCACTTAAGATCAGCAAATTCACTGAAAGAAATTTTTACAGAATATACCACTCTTCTCTTTGGGATCCTTGCCCTTTAAGTCTTGTCAATGATGTCAGCTTCCACCTTAATAAATTTTTAAAAAGAAGAGCAAATGAAAATAAGCAGAAGAAAGAAAGTAGTACACAAGAGCAAAAGTCAGTGAATTAGAAAACAGAAAAAGTCATTGAAACCAGAAACTGACTCTTTGAGGGAAAAAAGGATAAACTTCTACCAGACTGATCAGAAAAACAAAAACAACAATAAAACACAAGTTACCATTATCAGGAATAAGAGCAGTAATATAACTATAGAGTCTATTCATATTAAAAATAATAAAAGAGTAAAAGACTAACTTTATGCCAATCAGTTCAACAACTTAGATGAAATAGACAAATTCCTTGAAAAGCACAAACTACCAAAGCTCACTCAAGAAGAAATAGATAGCTTGAATTATGCTTTATCTATTAAAGAGATTGAATTTATGGTTTAAAACCTTCCTACAAACAAAACTCCAGGCCTAGACTGCTTCACTGGGGAACTTAACCAAACATTAAATAAAGAAATTATACCTATTCTACACTTACATTTCCAGAATACTGAAGAGGGGGATACTTCCCAACTCATTCTATGAGGACAGCATTTCCCTGATATTGAAACCATAAAAATACGTGGATAAATATATTAACATACTGACAATATAAAACATTTATAATATTATCTTGAGGTGTTTAAAATATGTAGAAATAAAATTCACGACAATGATAGTACCAAGTACAAAAGGCAGGAGGAGAGAAAAGGAAATTAAAGTGTTCTATGGCCCTTGCATTGGTGAAAATACAAATTTATGTTAGATTCTAGTAAATCAAGATGCATGTTCTAATCTCTAAGGTAACCATGAAAAGAACAGTGAAATAATGCAAAAGTAGTTAGCTAATCAAAAGGGAAATGGAGTGATAATTATTTGATTAATCTCTTTTTAAAATGCAAGAAAGAAGAGTGAAAGAGCACAGAACAGATGAGGCAAATATAAAACAAATAGTAAGATGGTAGATGTAAACCCTAATACATCAATAATTACTTATTTATTTATTTATTTTGGCCATGCTGCACGGCATGTGGGACCTTGGTTCCTGGACCAGGGATCGAACCCGTGCGCCCTGCAGTGGAAGCACAGAGTCTTAACAACTGGGCAGAGGTTACTCAGTCTGGATGAAACAGAAACAAAACAAAAGCTGTGGTGCTCAAGCAGGGGAGCATGCAGAGAGAAGCAGAGGATTTGTGCCTGCAGGTTTCAGAACAGACTACCAAGTGTGTTTCTCAGAGTTGAGGGACTTATCCTGAGATATAAGACCTAAATCCTTGGTGCACAATAACAAGAGGAAAATGGGTAGGCTGGTGACAGAAATTTCCCCAAGACAAAATTTGATTTTTAGGAACAAAAGGAGATGAACTAAATAAAGAACCATACGTTTAAGTCCAGTATAGTGCATGCTGCTGATAAATGTTTAACAGCTGGCTCCCCAAGTGTAGTTCCAACATGGATGTTGAATAATATTTTTGTTGATGTTAACAAGTAAGATGAAAGTGAAATAATGAAGACATATGTTGGCGTTTCATTCATTCATCAGTAGGCATGTGTGACATCTTTGCTCAGTTGGATAATAGTTTTTGAATATTAGAAGAATAGTTTGGTTTTTTTTATTTTGGGGTTTTTTAATTTGCTATTCACAGTGTAATGGCTACAGACATGTCATATTTGTAAGTTTCATCTGCATTATTTACATTTTCTCTATCACTTTCTTAGCTGTATACCAAGATTCAGCAAACTACAACCCGAGAGCTGCATACATAACTCTTTTAAAGTATCCATTCAGATCTAAATATTACAGGGCCTTGACATGCACCAAAATACACGAATAAGTTCTTTTTAGTAGTCAAATATTACCGTTTCTTTTTACCTTGAACTTCTATTTTTTTCCATTTCTTCCATATAATTATATCCCAGTGCAATATCATTGTTTAAACAAATTTTTATTGATTACCTTATCATAGTTCTCTGCAACAAAAATCATATATGTTAACAAGACTTATGTGGTGATCATTTTGCAATATATACAAATATCAAATCATTATGTTGTAACACCAGAAACTAATGTCAATTATACCTCAATAAACATTTTTTAATTTGTTTTAAATTCCTATACCCTTAAGTCTCCTAAATATTAATAAAAGTTATTAGAACGTTATCACTTAATGATATTGGTGATGCATTTCTCTGTTAGTTCATGTAGCTATAGGTAAATATCCAAGTATGACATTTTCAGAATGAGACAGGCTTAGTGTCAATTCTGTTCCTCCTTTTAGTTTTTTTAGATTTCAGAGCCGAGAACCCATGTTTACATAAATAACTTGATGGAGGTAAAAGGAGTTTTATTTTTAAAAATATCACCCAGGGCTTGGAAATTCCTTCAAGTTATATGCCAAAATCAAAAATTATAAGTGATCATCAAAAATTATTTTTAATGATCCATCACTGACAACTTGATTAGATCCTCCCGCAATTTTGTTGAAACCCAGGAATTAGAAACCACCCAATTTGCAAAAAATTTTGTTTCCTAAGTCTTTAAAGACATTCTTTTTCTCAATTTCTTATAATTTTGCCAAAAAAATCCTTTCCAAGACTTAAAATTTCTACTACTTATTCTTGTACGTTTTAGATACATTTCATTTTTATAGCTAAAATTTGTTAAACTGAGATTTTTTTTAATTGGAAATTATAAATCCTTTGTGAACAAAGTATAATCATGCTGAATTTCAGTTTTCTAGAATATCCTAAAATGTCTTAAAATGGGAAGACAGATGGACAGAGTTGGATACTTGACAGTTGTTAGAGATAAGTTAGTAATTTATTTAATGATTGAAAAGGAGCATGTTTATAATTACGTGTTTGATATTATTAGAAAAGCACATCAAAATCTGAGAAGGAGGAATTATCCCTAATTAAATAAAGTTGGTTTTATAAAGTTCAAGATACTATGTTCTAGTTTATGTTTTGGGAACATTTTATCCTACACCTGTACAGCGGTAGATGTTCTATTTTTTTTTAATAGACTTTATTACTTAAGAAGTTCTCAGCAAAATTGAGCAGAAGGTGAAGAGAGTTCCCATGTATCCCCTGCTCTCACACATGCATAAGGTCCCCCATTATCAACATGCCCCACCAAAGTGGTGCATTTGTTACAATTGTTGAACCTACATTGACACATCATTATCACCCAAAGTCCATAGTTTACATTAGGGTGCACTCTTGGCTTGTATATTCTGTGGGTTTGGACAAATGTGTAATGACATGTATCCACCATTATAGTATCATACAGAGTAGTTTCACTGCCCTAAAAATCCTCTGCGCTATGTCAATTCATCTCTCCCTCCCCTCTAATCCCTCGCAACCACTGATCATTTTTTATTGTCTCCATAGTTTTACCTTTTCTAGAATGCAATAGAGTTGGAAACACATAGTAAGTAGCCTTTTTAGATTGGCTTCTTTCCGTTACTAATATGCGTTTAAGTTTACCCCATGTCTTTTCTCTCAGACTGCAAGTTTTTGTTGTTTTGTTTTGGTTTTTTTTTTTTTTTTTTTGGCCACGCCACACAGCATGTGGGTTCTCAGTTCCCCAACCAGGGATCAAACCCATGCCCCCTGCAGTGGAAGCGTAGAGTCTTAACTACTGGACCACCAGGGAAGTCCCACCCCATGTCTTTTCATGGCTTGATAACCCATCTCTTTTGTGCTGAATAATATACCGTTGACTGGATGTATCAGTTTATTTATCCATTCACCTACTAAAGGACCATCTTGGTTGCTTCCAAATTTTGGCGATTACGAATAAATATGCTATAAATATCCATGTTCAGGTTTTTGTGTAGACATAAGTTTTCAGCTTTTTTAGGGAAAGACCAAGGAGTGAGATTGCTGTACTTCATGCCAAGACTATGTTTAGTTTTGTAAGAAACCACCAAACTAAACTAAATATCTTCGAAAGTGCTGTGACATTTTGTATTTCCATCAGCAGTAAATGAGAGTTCCTGTTGCCAGCATTTGGTGGTGTTAGTGTTCTGGATTTGGGCCATTCTAATAGGTGTGTAGTGTGGTATTTCATTGTTTTAATTTACATTTCCCTAATGGCATATTATGTGGAGCATCCCTTCATACGTTTATTTGCTATCTGTATATCGTCTTTGGTGAGGTGTCTGTTAAGGCCTTTGGCCCATTTTTTAATGGATTGTTGTTTTCTTGTTGAGTTTTAAGTGTTCTTTGTTTATTTTGGATGACTGTGCTTTATCAGACATGTCTTACAAGTATTTCTCCCAGTATGATTTGTCTTTTCATTCTCTTACTTGTCTATTTTTAAGAATGCAATTTAAACTACTTTGTGGAAAGTAATAGCAAAAGGAAAGTGTTAGACCATCAGTTAGTGGGGGACTTATAAAAAGTTAATTAATCATTGTTGCTATATGTATTATTTACAGTAGAATCTATAACATTCCTGTTATAATGTAATAGGAATATAAAAATTAAAGTAAATAAAATATATATATAATAATATAAATCTAATAACTACATGGTGAAAAAGAATAATTGATCAGCAGGTAGTTGACTAGTAACAGTGAGAAGGAGACATATGCCCCAATAAAAAATAAATATTAGTTCATAGCATCCAACCATCTTTTGGCAAAAGTAATGAAAATGTTTCCCCTACCAGTCTGCGTAAGTGTTCAAGAAAATATAAAACCCTAACTTAGATGTATATTTCATTTCCAGATGTTGCACTAATCTGCTAGAAGCATTGGAAGTTAGTGTGGAGTGCTTCACTTCCTCCTCCCAAAAATCATGCAGAAACGCATCTGAGATGGACTAAGGCACAATCCATGCCTTGAATGCAAATACTCTCCCAATTCCATCACCAAGAATGGTGGAAATTCAGAAAGATTGATTTGTGGCAGATTGATACATCATTTAAAAATAAACGTTGGGACTTCCCTGGTGGTCCAGTGGTAAAGAATCCTCCTTCCAATGCAGGGGACATGGGTTCAATCCCTGGTTGGGGAACTAAGATCCCACATCCCACAGGGCAGCTAAGCCTGTGTGCCACAACTACTGAGCTCGTGTGCCTCAACTAGAGAGCCCGCGTGCCACAACTAGAGAGAGAAAACCTGCACACCACAACTAGAGATAAGCCCATGCACTGTAACAAAGAGCCCACGCGTGCAATGAAAGATCCTGCATGCCACAACTAACACACGGCACAACAAAAAAATAAAATTTTAAAGAAATGTTAATACTAAAATTCGTAGATTAATGGGTGTAGATAAGATAGATAAGAGCCAGAGCTTTTCATAAATTTGTCCCTTGTGTGCTCTCACAAGCTTTTTCCTTAGAAACAATACATTCTTTTTTTTTTTAATATTTATTTATTTATTTGGTTGAGCCAGATCTTAGTTGCAGCAGGTGGGCTCCTTAGTGTGGCATGCAAACTCTTAGTTGCATCATGCATGTGGGATCTAGTTCCCTGACCAGGGACCAAACCCGGGCCCCCTGCATTGGGACTGCAGAGTCTTATCCACTGCGCCACCAGGGAAGTCCTGAGGCAGTGCGTTCTTGACAATAGTTATGGAGTAAAAGAGGTGAAATTAGTAAACAAAAATTGTCATTTCTCCTGCTGCTTTATGCTACAATGAATTCAGAACGTGCCAGTTGAGGCAAAATACTCAGTTTCTAATGCCTTGCTTCAAGCTTAACATAAATGTATACAAGAGGAGGAAAGACATGAAGCCCTATTGAGGGTTTATGATGCCTTGACTGAAGGAGATTGTGAAAGGGTTAATGGGAAAAAAGAACTCACAAAACACCTCCTCAGATATATTTTCTGGCAGATCAATTTTTTGGAAAGAGAATATATGGAAATTGAGGACATGGAAATTGATGCTGTTAGAACTATATATATACGTGCATATTCCTTAGGAAGTCTTTGCCCAGGGGTATGCACTCTTCATTTAAGACTAACAGAGAGAGTAGAAATGAGAAAAGATTGCAAAATGAAATGAAAGCAAATGAATGAGTAGAGGCTTAAAGGAGAAATAATAGTTATGGTAGACAAGCCAAGGAGTTCAATGTAAGGTCTTCAAAGAAGGCAACAGAAATAATGGACAGGACAAATGTATAAAGGACAAATGTATAAAGATATACTTTATGAAAACTTTCCTGAACTAAAATAAGGGTATGAATCTTTATATGGAAATGGAGTATCCAGGAAAAACTGAGCCGGAATGGTCAACCTAGTGATATAGTGTTGTAAAATTACTGAACCTCAAAGAATTCTTTGGGAAAGCAAGGAAAAAAAAAATAGAGTAACTAATGGAAGTGAAATCAGACAGGCCTCAGAGTGACTAAAAGGCAGTATGAATATACTTTTCTTTTCTCAAGAATCTTATTCCCAGCCAAACTATTATCCCATTACTATACTAAAACAACCAGCAAACGTTTTTTGGTTTTGGTTTTTGTTTTTTTTTCGGTACACGGGCCTCTCACTGTTGTGGCCTCTCCCATTGCGGAGCACAGGCTCTGGACACGCAGGCTCAGCGGCCATGGCTCACAGGCCCAGCCGCTCCGCGGCATGTGGGATCTTCCCGGACCGGGGCACGAACCTGCATCCCCTGCATTGGCAGGCGGACTCTCAACCACTGCGCCACCAGGGAAGCCCAGCAAACTGTTTTGAATATGCAAGAACATGGTAGAGGGGTTATTGTTTCATTGTCCTTTTTGATGAATAAGAGCATGCACTTTAGTTACCTAAGAGAAAACTAACAAAACTACAATAAAATGACCTGGTGGTAAGCATTAAATCTATTTCACTATAGAACTAAAATGAAAAGAAATGTGGGCTTTTTTGATTACAGAAGAGAATATATTCTAATCCAAGATATTATAAAAAATAAAGTAACAAAAGTTGAGAGGAGAAGGGATAAAGACACAGATGTTAGGGTAAGTATAACAAAATCTTTAAAAGCTGGGAGATCAATAGATATTTAATAATAGAGGTATAAAATATCTTTTTTATAATGATATTTTAAAATAAACTTTTTATGGAAGTAAAACATGTATAGAAAAATACAGAAATTTTAAGTATATATACTGTTGAATTTTCACAAAATAAATATATAATACGCCCATATTAAAAGGACCTAGATCAAGAAATAGGACATTACTAGCACTCAGAAGCCTCTTCTCACCTCCTTACAGTCACTCCAGGGCAACCACTATACTAATTTCTGGCTATTTTAGTGTTGTCTATTGTTGATATATTATGTAATTGATTCATATAGTACTATCATGTGTCTGGTTTCCTTTGCTTAATATTATGTTTTTAATATTCATGTTGTCACATGCAACAGTAGTTCATTTATTATCATATATGTTCAGTACTCAATTATATGAATGTGTCACAATTTTTTTATCCACTCTGCTGTTGATAGGCATTTGGATAAGTTTTAGTAGGAGACTATTACGAATAATTTTCCTATGAACATTCCTGTACTTGTCTTTTTGGTAAACGTAAGCCTGCTTTTCTGTTGGAAATAATTATTTAAGTGGAAAATACAATGTATTGATTTAATATTTGCAAAAATATTATCCCTGTCATATAAACTGTAAACTCTGACTATTGATTTAACCAAATATTAAAGCAGAACTATAAAAAGAAAATGGGAGAGAGGAAGTGAATAGGTTTGAGAGAGCTATAGCTTTACCTAATGACAGGAAATCAATAGATAATGTCTAATATTGATAAATGAAGAAAGTATTATAAAAATATTATAAGGTTTACTACAATATTTACCATTTATAATATACAAAACCAAATTTAGATAGTTTCCTATACAAAAGCAAAATTTCTTTAAAATAATTTTTGTAAGGAAAATTTACAGGTCCATCAGTTTTTTGACTTAGAATATTGAAATATTAGGATATTGTTTAAAAATATGGTGATACTGTGAAAAGAAATTGCTAAAATAAATGAAAGTAGTTAGAGAGGTGGGGAGAACTTATTTTGTTGTAAGTCTTGTGGTACCATCCAACTTGTCTCTAAGCCCCCTGTACTATTTGATTTGTTCACATGTGCATATATTATTTTGGTAAAATTAAGGGTTTTGTTTGGTTGGTTTTGTTTTGCACAAGGACAGCCAGCGATAATTTAACTCGACATCAAAGTGATTGTGAACCACATCTCTGACCAAACTCAAACTAAACATAGCCCAACTCACCTTCCCTTTAGCCAGATCCTAAAAATGCCCTCCACTACTCAGAGGCCACCCAACACTAGGTGAATGAGTCAGAGAGGAAAGTCAGAATGAAAAGAGACAGTGGTTTTTAACTACAGTTCAAGATCTTGCTTCTGCAAATTTTACGAAAACATGTGACCGTATAAACACGATGTGAGGGCCCCTCCCAGGGTCCTGAAAGGAGAGGTGCAAGTGTGGGCTGGAAGCTGAAGCTTCATGATAGAACTGCTCCTGGAAGCAAAGGCAAGAGAGTAGACTTGAAGACCCAGATCCGAGATCAGTTCTGCTTGTTAGGAAGTATGGGGTGGCAAGTACTTAACTTCTCTGTGCCTCAGTTTCCCAGCCTGTAAAGTGGTGATAATAAGTCTTCACGGTATTGAACGAGAGGCTGATGAAATAATGAAGACATCATCTTAATGAAATAGCAGCTAGCTTCAAAGTCAAAAACAGCTGTCCCAAATCCCACTGAGACCCCTGGGATCCTCATGTCTGTAATACAGTATGAATTCAGAAACTTCTGGTTATTGGTGGAGTATATCCTTAGGTAGCTCTGAAAAAAATTAATTTTGAGGGGAAAATATAAAATTCCAAATTATAGCAGCTTTTTTCCATCTTTGGTAAACATATGGAGCCACTCAGGTCACTGGGAAATTGTGTTCCGAAATCAGGCCTAATGAGTAAATGCTGTTCTAGATGTCGCCCAAAAATCTCAGCGAAGGGAGCAAGTTCTGACCAGGATCTTTCTCTTCTTCCTGTTATCTCTAAGAGGAAGAAGGCAGAGCTGGCCTATCCATAACTGGCTTGTTAGAACAAGACGTTAGCAAAGCTATATAAAATTCAGGTGTAGGAAAGGGTAAAAATCTGAGATTCTACACCCTCCATTTGGAATTCCTGTAGCAGTTTTACCTAGTCCAGATCATTCCGCTCATCACTGTGTTAAAAGCCATTTTGTCCTGTTACCTGTTTCATGCTTAGGGCTTTGTAATTCAGGGTATAGATTGTGTCTTTTTCATTAACTCATGTTGACAAATATTTATTGAGTCCAACGAATATTTATTGAGTCCGTACTATACACAGAATTTTGTGACTGTGCTAGGCAAAGGAGCAAGAAAGGTGATTAATCCATTTTCCTATTCTGAAGGAATTTAAAGTGCAGTCGCTGAGCTAGGAATTTACCCTACAGATATACCTGCAAGAGTTCACCGAGCTGTGTTACAAGGATGTTCACTGCAGCATTATTTGTAATAGGAAAAAAAAAAAAACTGGGGTGAGGGGACAACCTAAATGTCCATCAGTACAGGACTAGATAAATTACAGTTCACCTTACAGGATAACACTCCATCAGTCTTTCTTCACCTGGGTCCTCAATTCACAACACACCTTGTAGCCTTCGGGCCTCAAGAAAAGCAAGATTGGCAACAAAGTGCCTAGTTAATCCCCTTTGTGTAAACAAAACAGTACCTATCTGGTTACTTATCTGTGCAGAATGTTAGGTGAGCAAAGGCTGGCCTCTGGGCCCAGTCTGGAGCTCTTGAGATGGGCGACAGCAATGGCCTCAGTTACTGGAGTACAGCTCATGAGGATATAGGCCAAAGAGGTAGGTCCTCTCCTTGGTGCAAGCCAGGCCTGGCCTGTCTTACTCGCCTCAGGCCCTTTCCCATCTCTTAGATGGGGCCCCACTAATTTGTCAGGTTAAGGATGGATTTAGTGTGTGTTCCACAGGAATGAGATCAGTAGGAAAGTAAACCTGAGGGAATTTCCAATTGGTCCTGACTCCTACTCCACCTGGCTGCTGCCCCAGAGCCTTGCTCTGGGATTGTTTCAGACCCTTCCTGTGCATTTACAAATAAAACCAGGCCGCTCTGGGCACTCTTCCGAGGTGATGCCTGGAGGCTCACGCACTTGGGCCAGAGATTGATACGGTGTGTGCACTCCTGGGCCGATACAACTCTTTTGATCTATTTCCGAAGGCAGCTTTTGGTCTCCTGCTTCAAGTGATTAAGTTAGGATCTCTTTTAGGAACTCTCTCCACCCATGCCTCCTCCCAGTGAGCCCTGCCAGATTTTCCTCTCCTTTAATGCTGCAGATTTTTCTGTTCCAAGTGACTGAATGGAAACTGTGTTCTTAATATGCAACCCGTTACCTAGTCCTTTACATGCACCTTGCAATTCCTGTTTTGCATTTAGTATGGTAGGGCACCCTCTTATCACATCATCAGTCATGTTTCTAGCAAGGTTTTGGCCTATGGTTAGGGAGTAGCTTTGCTTCAGAGCTTTCCTTCCCCTGTGCATCCCCTGCCCTTCCTCCTGCCACCCCCAGCCCATTTTGGTGTGAGAATCATTGGGGAATCAGGGTGATAGCATTTGATTTATTTTTAAATTTATTTATTTTATTTATTTATTTTTGGCTGTGTTGGGTCTTCGTTTCTGCATGCAGGCTTTCTCTAGTTGTGGTGAGCAGGGGCTACTCTTCGTTGCAGTGCATGGGCTTCTCATTGTGGTGGCTTCTCTTGTTGCAGAGCGTGGGCTCTAGGTGCAAGGGCTTCAGTAGTTGTGGCACTTAGGCTCAGTAGTTGCAACTCGCGGGCTTAGTTGGTCCACGGCATGTGGGATCTTCCCAGACCAGAGCTCAAACCCGTGTCCCCTGTATTAGTAGGTGGATTCTTAACCACTGTGCCACCAGGGAAGTCCCGATAGCATCTGTTTTCAAACAAGCCAGCACACATGTTTGTAGACTCTTAAAGACTGTGGAATGTGAGAGGACTCGTGCAATGTTCTTTAGGTGCCAGCTGGAGAAGGGACCTTGGCTCAATGGGTCCTAATGGAATGGTGATCCAAGGTGTTTCAAAAAGCTTTCTGGTCATGCAGACCTAATTTCAACTCCTGCCCCCAGGCACAGTGTTTGCCTGTAAAAAAAACTGGGATTATATCTTCCAGCTTGCGTGTATGGTGAGGGAGACTGAAGTGAACAAGTAAAAGTATAAGCACATTCCCACGTACATTTCTAAGACCTTTTTCTGCCACCCAAAGCTTAAGTTATCTTTTCCAAAGTGGCCCATCCTGTAAGTGAGCCTGGCCCTGAGTGAAATGTCCTATCTGGAGCTCTTTCTTCTTTTTCTGTAGCCCTCACAACTCCTGGTGGCCCCCTCACGTTATACCCAAGCCTTTCCTCAGTATCCCTGGACCTTTGGTGACATCTTGTTCAGATGTTCCAGTCTGGTCTTAGCTCTGCTTTGAGAAATGAAAGCTGGGATGAAAGCAGTAATGGTTCAGAGCTCCTGTGGGAGCGGGGGGGGGGGGGGGGGAGGTCCAGCCACACCTCCCCATGACATCCTTTTCCAGACTTCTGCTGTCTGGGTTTTGCTTTATTAGGGGAGCTAGAGGTTCTCTTTATGATCTGTGCTGTCCTATCATCAGCCCCAGTGTTTTTCTTTCTTTTGGGGACCGTTTTTCCCCCACAAACAAACCCAGTTTTTAAAAAATTGCTCCATGAGAGTCACGTGTACATGATAATGGGGATACTAACGTTGTCTTAGCTTATTGCTTACTTATTTACCCATTCACTAATTTACTCACGTAACAAGTATTCACTGAGTGCCTTTAATGTGTCAAGTACAGTTCAGGCACAGGAAAGGTAACAGTGAACAAGAGCAGCAAAATCCCTGTCATCATGGATCTTGTATGGGGGAGAGGTCAACAACAACAACAAAATACATCGTTTCAGGCAGTTAATGTGAAGACTAATGAAGCAGGAAGGAGGATAAAGAGTGACAAGGATATGGGAGCTAGGCATTGTAGACAGGATAGACATTCTTTGGAAGGTGACATTTGGGTGAAAGCTGGAGTGCATAGGGGCAGGGAACTATCCAAAGATCCTGGAGAAGAACACCAAGGAGGTGGGAAGATCCTAGGGCAGGAAACAGGATGATGGGTTCAAGGAAGAGCAAGAAGCCCATGTGTCTGGTGCCCAGTATGCAGGAAGGGCTGAGTAGGAAATGAGGCCACATCAGACAGGGATTTTGGATCTTATTTTAAGTATAAGGGAAAGCCAGGAGAGGGTTTGGGGTAGTGGGCCGACGTGGTTTGATTTATGATCTTAAAACATCACTGTGACTGCTATGTGGAACACAGAGAGTAGGGAGCAAGATGGCAGCAAGAAGACCAGCTGGACGGCTGCAGCAATCTGGCAAGAGGTGTTGGCTGGCTTTGTGTACTGTTCAAGGGGTCGCGGTAGTGAGAAGTCATCAAACTCAGGATATCTTTTGAAGGTAAAGCCAACAGACCTTGCTGAGGGATTGCATGCCAGGTGTGAGGGAAAACGAGAACTCAAAAATGACCCCTAGGTTTTGGGCCTGAGCAGCTGGGTAAATGGCCATGCTGTTTACTGAGAAGGGGAAAGGTCGGGGCAGCGCTGGTTTGGGACAGGAATCTAGAGGTGTGTTTTGGACATGGGAACTTTGGGATACTTAGGAGACATCCGAGTATCTGGAGCCCAGGAAGAGGTTGAGTCTGGAGATGTCAATACAGGCATCCTTAGCACCTTGATAATATTAGGGCTGTAGGAGAGGACAGAGTTGCTCAGAGAGTGAGTGTAGATGGAGAAGAGAAGAGGTCCAAGGACTGAGCATGGGGCACTCCAACACTCATAAATTTGGACGAGGAGGAAGAGCTACCCCTGAGCTCACTGCCCTGGTCTAGCAGTTTTGTGGAAGTCTCCATCCAGTTTCCTGGGCCTCCCAGTCCAGAACTAAGCCTTATATATTGGTGACTAAAGCTACTGTCCCACAGTGACCTTGGGTATCTCATGGATTTAGCTCTGGCCCAGGTCCTTGTGGCCTCCTCCTGGCAGGAGCCCTAGGTCTCAAGCAGCTGTTTGGCCTCCTTTGCAAGCGGGGAACCTGCCTCTGGATGGAGAATCGGCAAACTAATGGTTTCGGCCCACTTATGGTACTGTCTTTCCATTTTGTGTTTGAACCACAGAGTTGATTTTTTTGTTTTAGAGAGAAGATATGAATATGTTGTGACTTTTTAATTTTATCTGTCATGCTATGTGTTTGAGGACTATGGGGCAGGCCATCTATGAGGCAAAGGACATTGCTGTTTTGACTGGGGCACCAACATTTTGATTTTCAAGAGCTTGTTTTCTCTGTGGTTCAACCTCACCCTTTGAACCTCTGCAGCACCTGGTTATCCCTGAGTCACTTACTTAATGTTTATTGACAGATAACTATGAACATTGGCAAAATATAGAATAAGATATGGTTCCTGCTCTCCAGGAGCTTAAAATCAAGCCAGGCAGTTGGAAGTCACAAACATCCCATGAGACATGACATCAGGGTGTATATTCTGGTGTGGATCTGCTCTGGCACAGTGTCGAGCACACAGGAGATTCTCAACACATGTGAAAGGAACACACCCACCAGTCATTGCCCAGTGGCAACTACCTATCACAAATGCCATGAGAGTCAGGGAGGAGGAGATGGCAAGGGCTGGTGTGGTCAGAGAAAGTGGAGGGAGAGGAAGTTGGAAGCTGTGAGGTGAGGATGGGCTTTCAAGAGGGGTGGGCTTGGTCCAGCGAAGGACAGAAGGGAAGTATCACAGGTGAGGAAAGAAGGTGAATAAATGAAAGACCAAGTCTTCCTCGGGGGCAACAAGATCAACCTGGGAGGAAGGGTGGGTGCCTTTGGGGAGTAGCAGGTACCACTATGGTGGTCCTTAAAGCCAATTGAAGACCTGGAAGGAGGACTTCGCCCGCCACTGCTTTGTTCTACTGAGGGTTGTAATTCATAAGGAAAGAAGCTGTGACTTCCTTCAAGGTGGAGTGAGAAGAGGTCCAATATCAGAGGGGCAGCAGACTGGAAAAGAGAAACGGAGGTGGGGAAGACACTCTGCCGTCTCTGGGGCCACATCCAGTACCAGGGAAGCTTGCTGGTGTGAGCCAAGCCCGGAGTCCCCGTGGCCTAAGCTGGCGGCTCCTCCAGAGCAAAGCAAGGCGCCAAGGTGGCTGCCTCCGTGCTGCTGTACAAGCAGTCATTAAAGGTTCGCATTGTGAATAGCAAAATAGCCCCTTACTTTGGCAGAAAGCTCTAGACTACAGCTTAAGAAGTGCTTCCATTCTATTGGCGTAACTCTCACAACTCTGCTGTAAGTATTTGCATTCCCACCCAACAGAAGGAGATGGACATTTTCAGAGTGGCCCTGGTCCTGCTAATCCACAGGACAGTGTGCCCGGGGCACTAAGCACCACTGGGGTGTTTTTGGCCATCCAAGCAGCAACACCAGTGAGCCCTACCCTTATTAGTCTTTCAGAATGGGAGACACAACCATGAAGGAGGGAGGTGTGAGCAACTCCAGGGCTGGGACCCAAATGGCACATAACGGGAAGGGGAATTGATGTGTTTCTAAGGTTTCTGCATGAAACGAGTCGTTCAGTGTACCAGCCATGTTCCTATCACACAAGACTGGAGGGAGTCGAGCTCTGTCCTCCAGACCTCGGCCCCTGAGCCTAGCAGGCTGTCGATGTGGCGAGGGGCAGACATAGATGTCCACGGTGCCCAGTGGAAGATGGCGACAAGGCTAGTCTTGGCCACAGGGCAGAGCGGGGACCTGCACATTGAGAGGAAATTGCACTTCAATAGCTAATAAACCCTTCTGGGTGCTGTAGGGGTCTTGGCTCCAGGATCGTTTTATTTCCTACCTCACAAGAACAAAATCGCAATTTAAAACAAATGCTCAGTTTACCAAACAGAAAAGGAAAACAGTAGATGATAAGAAGAAAAAAAAAAAAAAAGCATGCTGTGAGCCATCTTTGTCCTATTATCATCATATTCTGTCTTCCAAATGAAGCATCTTTACATGCAAATCCATTTTTGTATATTTTGACTGATTGCTGGCAAGATAGAGAGACATAAATATTTCAGGAAATGGACATGGCATAAACATATCATTAGCCAGGTTGCAACTTTGTGTGTGTGTCTGTGTGGTTTGAAAAGATGTTTATGGCGAGTTCAGTCAACAGACCCTCCTCAGCTTTCTCTGATCAAGAGTCTTTAAGGACTTGGGAACATCAGGCCTGGAGAGGATAGACAGGAAAGGTTCTGAGAGCTTGGGGAACATTCCAGATTTTAAGCATTAATTAAGTTAGAAACCCACCATCTGCACACTTGCTCGTAACCCTTGTGATAATCTTCATAATGTTTAAATGTATGAAGCATGTTTAGTTGTCCCCCATGATGCCGATGTTGCTTTAGAAATTCCAGCTGTTGCAAAGCTCTTTTTAACTACATTACCAGCAACTCAGCCCCTGGGAGGGGGAAGGCGTTTGTGACCTCAAACTCTAGCAGAGCCCAGGCCTGTAAAATACACGTAAAGAAACGATTGCAACTTTTTCTTTTCCTTTTTAAAAAATCAGACCTAGTCACATGAGCCCCTTCTCCAACATGGGAGGATTGAGTGTAAGGACGTTAGCAGCCGAGTCGAGATGGCAGCGTTTTCACGTCTGGGATATATTGCTTTGTCTAACAAGGCGCCCCAGCAGGCTTCCAATTGTGGTCTCTCTGCAGACCCTCCCAGCTGTACAGGCTGATTGACAGACTGTGGGCAGATGCGGTGCCAGACTCTAATAAAGAGAGGGCCTTGGGAAAATATAAGGCAATTATTGATGGGCAGCAATCCACTAATCAGACAATTTCAAAATTAATCCCATATTCCCTTACTGTATTAGCTTTCTTTCTTGTTTGTATTTATATAGCAAATTCATGACTTCAGTGAAAATTCTTCCCTCCAGCCCAATTATATCTCTCCGAGGGCATTAAATTAAAAAACAAGAGATATTGAAAGTGGCTTGCAATTAGTTTCTTTAGTTAAAGGTGCTGCACGCGCTTATCGACGGTGGGGCTCGTAACAGGATGCATAATAAAGTAAACACTTGTATTTTTTTTTTTTTAAATGATCAATGCTGTTTTTTTTTTTTTGTTTTTTTTTTTAATTTTATTTATTTATTTTTGGCTGTGTTGGGTCTTCGTTTCTGTCCGAGGGCTTTCTCTAGTTGTGGCAAGCGGGGGCCACTCTTCATCGCGGTGCGCGGGCCTCTCACTATCGCGGCCTCTCTTGTTGCGGAGCACAGGCTCCAGATGCGCAGGCTCAGTAGTTGTGGCTCACGGGCCCAGTTGCTCTGCGGCATGTGGGATCTTCCCAGACCGGGGCTCGAACCCGTGTCCCCTGCATTGGCAGGCAGGTTCTCAACCACTGCGCCACCAGGGAAGCCCAACACTTGTATTTTTTTATTCCTCATCTCGACAGGGCGAGGACTGGTAAGAATAATGTATTATTCTGGCATTATTCGGGACCAGTGATAATAGGTTAAATAATTGTGATTTGATTTTGGAGCTGATTGGATTTCCATAAAATCCTACTCAAATGTCCTGACGGGCTTCAAACATCTCAGGATACCCCACGCTTCCTCCTTTGCCATGGTCCATCCTGGTGGCCTCCTCTGACTTTCCTGTGCCTCCTTAAGAATGTAGATGTTTTACAATAAAGTCATTCAGAGAAAACCCAGTCAGTTTCTATTACAGGTTTCACACGCAGGATTACCTTCCAAGTAGTGATAGGAAACTTTTAAATATACATAAAGTCACAAATATTTTGCCAGTTACTACGATAGAAGTCTATTTCTCTATATTACTATTTCGACCCTCACTTCATCTCTCTTCTCCACCCCACGCTCCACTTTATTTATTTATTTATTTACCTAAAACAGATGGAGTTCTTGTTCTGTTCACTGTGAAAGTTGCTTCTGCAGAGTGCTTTTCTGATTGCCCAACTTAACCACATAAGCTGAGAAAAGTATCAGCACAATTTGGGAGATTTATACAGCCAGCACCTCATGTTGAGGGCCTGAGGATTGTGGCTGGCAGGCCTGCCTGCCCTCCCAGCCTTGGCAGACTCTCTCTCCCCAGACCCGTACAGGCTCAGCTATGTTGCAGCGTTCTCTCTGGATCCCGTCCCTCGGCAGGAGGGATTGAAGCAGCTCTGGTCCAACAGCGTCAAGTACCATTTGCTGCTCTTCCCATTCTACCCTGGCCCCAGGTCTAGCAACCGACCTTGTGGCTAGTTTGGAAATGCCACCACCCTCCCCTCCTATGCCTGAAGTGACATTGGCAAACAATCATGAAACTTTTCTGGAAGCAGTCTTAGAATCTTAGAATCTAGATGAATCAGGTGTCAGCATCCAGTTATCTGGGTCAAGAAGAAGAGCTGGATGTGAAGCTGAGAAGGGGTAGTGAGGAGGGCATTCCATTCCAGATTGTTGGGATGGGGAGTGAGAGAAAGGGAGGAAGGGGAAACAAGGAACAGAGTGGAGAAGGTGGTGAGCATGTAGAGGGGCTCCTGAGGAGCCCAGCCGGCCTGGAGCAAAAAGGGCAGAGATGAGGCTGGACAAGCGGAGGGGAACCAGAATCTTGTTCAACACGGCACCCCAGCGCTCACTACCAGTGAGTCCGAGTTGGCATGCCACCTGGCCAAGTCCAAGCCCCTCACCCAGACCCAGGTCTGGGGCTCAGTTCTCTGTACCTGTGTCCTGATGGCCTTCACGGAATACCAATCTCCTTAAGACTAGGGCCCTGGGCCTGAGGCTTGGCCACTTGCCGCAAAACTTCCCAAGTGCAGACTGTCTGCCTGGCTCGTGGGGTATCACTTGTTCCTGAATGTCCACCCCTGGATCTATGGGGACATACTCCTTGAGACCCTCACTGTCAGGCTGACTCTCTGATGGCTGCTGCTGTTCGTTTCCATGCCCTTTAGATGTCACATTCTGCCACTGTACTTGACTTCCTCTCAGAACCTGCAATACTCAGCAGACGGGTCTGGCTGCAGCTCCCACTGTTGCTGTCACCCACGCATGGCCTTGCCCCAAGATGTAGCACTTGCTGGATGAAGAGGAGATAAAGCCATGCCTAAATTCTAAAGTTTTTGATGCAATGCTGACCCATGGAAGGGAACTTCAGAAGTATCTCAGAAGAAATGCAAAATATGAATTTTTCCTTCCCTAAAAAGTAAACTGTAAGAAAAGAAAGAAGAGCAAACTAACTAAGGCTTAGAGCTTCAAATCAGTGTCATATACAAAGAAGAGAAGACTCATCGAGTAGATGCTGAGGGTATAATAGATGGCTTAAAATACTGAAGGGCCGTCGTGTGGAAGAATGAGCAAATGAGTTTCTGAATGGCCCTAAGAGGTAGATTGAGGTCAACGAGAGAAGCCCACGGGAAGTCAGGTTTTGACTTTGTCAGAGGAAATAGTTCCTAAAAGCCAGACATTTCTAAAGCTAGAGAGGGTCACCTAATAGACAGTGACAACCCTGTCACTGTGGGTGTGCAGCCAGAGGCTGGACCACAGTGTAGCAAGGATGTGACTTTGGAACTTCGGCCTCACATGGAAGTGTCAGTGACTTCGAGGTCGCTTTCAGCCTTAAGAAGAAATGATTTGTTGTGACTACAGAAAAAAGTGATAAGGCCTCTTTGCACCTATTGAACCTGACCGGTTCTGAAGGAAGTCGTTGTCTACTCCGGTGAGGTACTGGGGGGTGGGGTCAAATGAAGAAGCGGGCATTGAGATTTCATGACCTTTCTCCAGCATCTCATAGCTAGGAGTTTTGTTCAAAAGTTTTATACTCCGTTAGTCCTACTGTTCCCGAAGCAACCTTCAACTTGGTTATTAAAGCCTTTCTTGCCAGCCACAGAAACTCTATTTAAGGCCCCCCGAGCAGGTGTTTTTCTTTTTAATGGCTTTTCCATATGGACAGTTTACACCGTGGAGACTTGTAAACTCTCATGTCAGCCCCCTACTCAAGAAGTTCCAATGGCTCCCCACTGCCTGTTGGAGTGGCCTCCTCCTTATCCTGGTGGCCACGGCCCTTTAAATCTGGTTCCCGGGCTTCCCTGGTGGGGCAGTGGTTGAGAGTCCGCCTGCCGATGCAGGGGACACGGGTTCGTGCCCCGGTCTGGGAAGATCCCACATGCCGCGGAGTGGCTGGGCCCGTGAGCCATGGCCGCTGAGCCTGCGTGTCTGGAGCCTGTGCTCCACAATGGAAGAGGCCACAACAGTGAGAGGCCCACGTACCACAAAAAAAAAAAATTAAAATAAAATAAAATAAAATAAGTCTGGTTCCCTTCTGCTATTCCAGCCTTATCTCTGCCCCTTTTGCTCCAGGCAGGCGGAGCTCCTCAGGAGCTCCTCCACACACTCTACACCTTCTCCACTCTTATTCCTTGGTTTCCCCTTCCTCCCTTTCGCTCACTCCCTGTCCCAGTAGTGTGGAATGGAAAGCCCTCCTCACTCTTCTCAGCTCCTTCACATCTGTCCTTTTCTTCTTGACGCGCTAATTGGATGCTCCCAACACCTGATTCACTTCTGTACCTAAAAGCCTCTGAACTTCGAGAGAAGCCCTTTTCCAAATGCAGTGGGGTTTACATGGGGCGGGAAGGAGACAGAAATAACCGGAAACAGGGACTTCCTTACCGCCTCTTGTTGGCTTGAGGTGCTTCGTCCATGTCAAAAGCAGCAGGACATTTGGGGGAGCACCTGGCAGCTGGATAAGTGACAAACTCTTTGCCTGGGTAGAATGGGAATTGGGTGACCTGTTTCGCAGGTCCTGTGCGAGGCTCTCTGACCTGCGGAGTTTGTACTCTAGGGGCCCGGCACAGATAGAGTCAGGAATGCCGCCCACATACATGAGGCGGAAGGCTGAAGTCCTCGGTAATCCAGACTCTGTTGGGAAGCAGCTCACCGTTGGGAAGATCTGAGAGCACCGTTGGTCGCATTGTTTCATCGGTAGGGAAAATAGAGGCTGTTGGAGTTTGAAGGCTTGAGTTCCAGTTCCATCTTTTCTACTTACTATGCATCTGTGCCAAGTTGCTTCATGTTTCTGAATTTCAGTTTCCACATCTGTATAATAGCGATAATAATGCCTACTTTCATGGCTGGCATAAGGTGATTTGCAAATTGTAAAGTGTTAGTAAAGGTTTTCTACTGTAGAGGCTTCACTTTGAAAACAGTCATTGTGGATGTGTTGGAAGTGAGACCACTGGGGGCCCCATACAGTCTCTTTAATTTTATTTTTTGGTTGAGATATAGCTCACATCATATGAAATTCACTGCTTTAAACTGTACAATTCGGTGGTCTTTAGTATATACTATGATGTGCAACCATCATCACTAATTCCAGAATGTTCCCATCACCCCATAAAGAAACACTGTACCCCTTAGCAGTCTCTCCCTGTACCCCTCAGCTGTATGGGGGGAGGTGGAGTAGCCATGGCAACCACTAATCTACTCTCTATCTCTATAGGGTTCCCTATTCTGGATGTTTCTTATAAATGCAATCATACGATACACAGCCTTTTGTGTCTGGCTTCTTTTCCTTAGCATGATGGTTTTAAGGTTTATGTAGCATGTATTAAATTTCATTCTTTTTACGGCTGAATAATATTCCATTGTATGGACATATCTCCATTTGTTTTTCCATTTATCAGGTGATAGATATTTGAGTAGTTTCCACTTCTTGGCTCTTGTGAATAATGATGCTATGAACATTGGCATTCAGGTATCTGTTTGAATCTCTGTTTTCAGTTCTTTGGGGTATATATCCAGGAGTGAAATTGCTGGATCATTTGGTGACAGTATGTCTAACCTCTTGAGGAACGCCAAGCTGTTTTCCACAGCGGCTGCACCGTCAAACATACTCACCAGCAATGTATGAAGGGTCCATTTTTTCTACATCGTAGCCAACACTTGTTATTTTCTGTTTTTTTGAATATAGCCACCCTAGTGGGTATGAAGTGGTATCTCATTGTAGTTTTAATTTCCACTTCCCTCATGAGGGAGCCTAATACATTCTTAACAGAACTGAGAAGTCTATGAAACGAGATGGCTTAAAAGCTTGCCCAGGAGACCTTCCTATGGGATCAGAGGCTCTGAGGCTTAATTGTCACCTCTGCCTTTACTGCCACCATCTCTGCTCTTAGCAGCCAATGCTAAAGTTGCTTCTGTGTGCCAAAAACCGTGCTACAGGCTTTCAGGGTAACAACGCTATAAATTATTACTGTCCCGATTAACAGCCATAGAGACCTAGAGACGGTAAACAACTTGCCCAAGGTCATACAGCTGAGTGACCAGGCTGCTAGCGTTCAATTCCAGGTCTGTCTGACTCAACCACAGTGCCCTGGTGATTCCTGCTGGAGAAGAAAGCCATCGGGCAGGCTCTCCACTCTTTCAAAATTCAACAAGTGCTTCCCACGTGCCCACCGTGCGCCACAATGTCTGCTGGGCTCTCTGGCCACGAATGAAGCTGCTCTGTAGGCAGCTCACAGTCTGGAGAGTTCTGTCTGAGTTTGCCAGTGATTTTAGTAGAGTGGAGAAATAAGTTTTATAATTTTTATTTGATTTAGTCCTCAAGTTGGTAACACCTCCAGTGCAGGGGCCGGGGAGAGGGTTGTCTATAAATATTTGCTCCCCAAGTAAAAATGACTGTTTCATCTCAGCAGACCTAATTAAGCCGTTGATTAGAGAAGGATCAACACCTCCGTCTGTAACAAAAGACACTGGCTGTCAGCGGGAAGTTCTGTCAGGGCGATTTCACCTGCAATTTAGAACATTTGGGAGGACAGAACCCAGGCAAATCAGAGTGTCAAAAGGGACAGGTCTTACTCCACGTAGCTCCCCAACACACACACACACGTGCGCGCACACACACACACATGCGCGCGCACACACACACATGCGTGTGCACGCGCGCGCGCACACACACACACACACACACACACACTAAACCCTGCAGCCCTGCCACCTGAGAGGCACTTAATGTCTTTCTAACAGAAATAGAAGCTTCAAGCAATAGAGAAATTGACCGGTACAATCAGTATAGTTTATGGGGCACAAATGGAGCCTGGTAGCTCTGGAACGTGTGTGTGTATGTGGAGAACTCCGGCTGCCCTGGAGATGAGTGGCAGGCCAAGCTTTGCTCCTCCTGCGGGGGGGGGACCAGAGAAGCCGGCCCAGGCTTCCCCTTCCCTGTCTCTCCAGGGACACTGGTGGCCCCATGGGGCCTGCAGATGTGACAACCCTTTCTTGGGAGTACTTGTGAGAAACTGCCTTCCCGTAGGTCTCCATCACAAAGAATAGGCTTTTTCTTGGGGGATCCAGAGAGTCTACCTTCGTGCGGTAGACAAGAACAAGAAGCATATTCTTGCAAGAAAGCCAGTCTCCCCAGGTGTGAGATCTGCTTGGTCAGCCAGCAGCAAGGATTCACCCGCCTCCTCCTTCCCCATCCCGAAAAGTGAGGGAGTCACGGCTTCACTGAAAGGGCCTCCCTGGGCTCAACAGTGAATGACATCCAGCCAGCCAAGAGAGCAGTGGTGGTGTGTGTATGCAGGGGAGAGGGGACAACTTTCCCGGTAGGAAATGCAGAAGGCCACTCTAAACCTACAGCAATAGTGGTTGGCAGGCACAGAGCGCTTACTGTGTACCAGGCACAATTCTAAGGACTTTACATATCTTAATCGTGATAGTGACCCTATGACGTATCACTGACCCTAAGTTACAAATGAACAGACTGAGGCACAGAGAGATTAAGGAACTTGCCCAAAGGCACACATCTGACAAGTGGACACAGGCTGCCTCCAGAGCCCGTGCCCCGACCAACTGTGCACGTTATCTGTGGGTTGGTCTGGGCATTTCCCAGTAACAGGAACGGCTCAGATGCATCCGATCCCCTTCACCTACTCGTCTGTGTACACAAGGTGATGTGAGAGGGAAGGCCGCTGAGCGTGAGGGATTCTCACAAAGGCGAGGGAAGAACGGAATGGATAATTTCACCCAGTCACCACATTTTCATTGAACAGCCAGTTACAGTCTCTGAGTTCATGGAGCAAAACAAATCAACAAAGAAGTTAAAAATAATTGCACGTTGTGATCGGTCTCACGGAGGCAGCAAAGGGGACCAAGATAGAGGATGACGGGCTGGAAGGAGAAGCCAGGCGTCAGGGCTGGTCTCTCTAGATGACAGGAAGTGGACACAAGCGTTGGCCATGTGGGGAGCAGTGAGAAGGGCCTTCCAGGGTTGCCGACATTGCAAGGCTCTGAGGGAGAGAAGGGCTTGGTGGGTCGAGTCTCTGATAGAGCAGCCGCCAGAGAACTGTGAGCTGGAGGAGGGGCTGGGCGGTGAGGCCCTCGAGCCAAGGGAGGGACTGTGCAAAAGTGAAGATTGGATTTGGTTCTGAGAGCAGTAAAAACCCACGAAGGGGCTTTAATCAGGAGATTGACATGAAAGGACTGTGGTCTCTGTGAGGAGAATGGGCTGGAGGGGTCAAGGGGAGCAGGTGAGGCCAGTTGGGAGGCTGCAGCAGGCAGTACACCTGCAGGCCCAGGGCTGAAGAGGGGCCAGGGGGCCTGGGGGCAGCAAGAAAGGGAGTTAGAGCTGGAGCCAAGAGTACTGAGGATGGGGCAGCCACTGTATGAGGTGGGATTTCCTCTGAAAGGGTCACATCTCTGGGGTCTGAACAATTAACAGCAGTCCTGGTGTTGCCCTGCAATTACGAGCAATAGCAAACACCTTGGAGACCAGAAGGGGTTTGCAAAAAAGTTTTTCTCAGCAAAATGCAGGAAAAGTCAAGGTAAGTGCCACATTCCTTCAGGATACCAGAAGGGAGAGTGATGGTGACTTTAGAAAAGGCCCGAACTCTGGTGCTTGGGGCACCAGAAGAGGTGGGAATCTGCAGGACGTGACCAGAAGGGCCAGGAGGTGCCATTCACTCACAGGCACGCTCTGAGCAGCCACCATGAAAGCAGGGCAGTCATCAGGGCGGAGGTGACCTTGGAGGTGAGCCTGGAAGCCTGCGTAGGGGTTCTGCAGGCGAAGGACAGAGCAGAGGCTTTCCAGGCTGAGCCCCATGGAAGAGAATGCTGCCTCTGGAGCTCAGGGGACAGTTCCCAGCGGCTGCAGCCTAGGAGCGGGAAGGAAGGACGTGAAGCTGGGGGCCTGATCGTGAAGGGCGAGCAGAGGGTTTCCCACCAACAGAGCCCTGAGCCACCGCACCCGCCACGGGCGCCGTCTCAGCCTGGCCTGGGGATGTGTGGGCGCCTACCTTCGCTAACCACACACCCAGGACAGAGATCCATGCAGCTCACTCCCCACTGCCTGCCACTTCGTGCGCTATGCATCCAGGAAGAGAAGCAGTCACGTAGGATCTAAACGTTAATAAAAACGAAATCCCCGAGCAGTCACTGAAATTAGCCCGGCTATGATTGAAATGCCAAGGCAGGTCTTGTTATTTTTATGAAGCCGTGAATAATATAAGTATCCAATTGATAAAATGTTATTAAAGCTGACAGCCCTTAAGTGATCTAAGTGGTAAATATTGAAATGAGGTCTCCAGCACACTGTGCCCGGGGGCCTGCGGTGGTAATAAGCATTGAACAATGATTCCTCAGGCTCTGGGGAGCGGCACAGCTTGGGGGGAGCATAAAGCACTCCTCCTAAATAATTAAACCAGGATTCCAGGGATGGATCGTAGATCCTTGTAGTGGTTTGTCCAAAGGAGCTAGCTTCAGGCAAGGCCTCTGTTGGGCCATCCCTCCCCCAACTGGGGTGAGAGGGAGGAGGGAGGGGCTGGCTTTGCTCCGCCACCGGCCCCCAAGGAGCCTGCACTGAGCAAGCAGCATATTTCAGCCTTTATTTATAATATAAACAGACTGGTGCAGCCTGAGGGCAGCTAATAGTTGATGAGCAGTGGGGCTGCCACGTGGGTTAGAGATTGTATTAGCACTGCTTAGGGAAAAAAAAAAGAAAACACCACAGAGAGAAATTTAAAATGCAGTGCCTTCCTGATAACGGATGGTTAAAGATGTGGCAGGGAGCATCTTTCTTTTCCCTGCTCTTGGAAAAAGGAATCAGAGGATCTCTAAAAGCCATTATCTATTCCATCATTAACTAAAAGGGCAGCTGTGCTGGGGCAGCCTGGGCCTCCCTGAGTTTGGCCAGGTCAGGAGTGAGACCGTTCTCAGCCCCTTCTAGGACTTTGGGGATACGACATTGCTTTGGTGGCCCGTGGGGCTTCCAGTATCGTCCATCTACCCCAATCCCCTGTCAGGAGGTGGGGAGGGGCAGGGAGGCCTGGCTGCAGACCTGTGGGGCTGGCCCGAGCCTCTCTCTCTCCTGAGTTACTTACAGTAGAGTGTGACAGCTGAAGAGATGCCCTGAGGCTTTGCCTGCGTGCTTTGTGCTGGGAGCCGGCACAGTGAGGGCTGCAGCGGCACAGGTGAAGGAAGGCTCTCTGGAGATCACAGAGGTTGAGAAGCTGTTCCTGGAGGAGGTGCACTCTAACCTGACCTGTGAAAGGCAGAGAGGGCAGAGGCTGGGAGGTGGGACTGCGGATAGAGCCCAGGGGCTCCTCCAGTGACAGAAGGGCCAGCAGAGGGGTGGCGAGTCACAGACTTTGGTCCTGGCGCAGCTGTGCCAGCACTTGTCTGGGAACTCAACAAGACAGGGAGTGAAGCATGGGGAAGGGGTCTGGAGAAAGGGCACGAAGCCCCTCTGGTCCCGGGAGCCCTGCTAGAGGCAGGGGTAGGACCTGGGTGTCAGGATCTAGGGGCAGATGGGGAGAATCTGCTCTGATCCATCCCTTATAAGTCTAGGACATTCGCACAAAGCAAGCAGGCAAAGCCTCAGGGCATCACACCATTCACGTTTGTGTTGAACAACGTGCCCACTTGGCCCAGTGACCTGGGGTTGAGAACCCTGACCCAGGTTGTACTGCCCTCTGGTGCGGCTCCAGGCTGCCCTTTCTTTCACATCCTTCCGAAGGCCAGAGTGAGGACACTTGAACCCATTTCATTCATTAAAGTCCTCCAGGATCCTAGGGGAAATGGGGCGGGAACCATAAAGGTGCAATAATGGTTTCCGTAATGATTTTCACTTTAGAAAGTTATTTACTGGTTCCGAATCTATTTTATAGAGAAGGAAGCCAAAGCTCAGAGACATTAAGTAACATGTCCTAGGGACACGAGAATGTAGAGTCCATCCCTGCCAATTGACGCTGCTGACTTTTGGCCCAAGGGAGAAAAGCTGTTTAAAAATAGAAACTTTGCTCCCCAGTCCCGATTTTGCCCTTTATTTCCAGCCAGCTGCTACTTCGCTACCTTTTCAGAGTCTCCCCTGAGACAGCAGGGGTGAGCTGACTCGGCTTTCTGCTAAGCCTTAGAGGAGAGTCCTGGTGGTGCTGGGGGCGGGCCGTCTCCGCCCGGTTCATACCCCAGGGCTCTGCGCTGTGCTCGGTCCAGCCCCGCCCCTTCCCTCTGTTCTCAGTGTGCTGCCCACAGCCGCCATGTCCGACTTCTGTGAAGATGGACCCTCCTCCTCCCCTGCCCTCTGGCCCTCCGACTCCAGGCAGTGATTAATATCCATTTGAGTCAGTGATCATAACACCTCCTTAGTTTGGCCCTGGTTTTCACTCATCATCACACGTAGGCTTGCTACAACCCTGGGAGTAGAGTAGATGGGGCAATTTTCTCCATGTTGCCGTTGGGGAAACTGAGGTTTAGCACAACGGATGTGAACTTAGCCTAGCTCACCAAAGTCTCCGGGTGCCAAAAGTTTCTTTCTATTGTGACTCAACTGATGGCCGATGCTGGCGGGGATAACGGACAGCCTGGAGGTCTTGATGAATAGGCAGCGGACCCCAGAAAACAGGCTTTTCTCGGGGAGAGACGAGCTCTCTGTTGTGGATAAGCTAATAGGGTGGGGCTTCCTTACTAGCCATTTTGGACATCTGAAAGGAAAGATTATTATGGGATATTTTTAAGGAAGAGCTCTTGGGAGTTAGCAGTGGTTTCTTTGAGTCTAGCTGAGGAAGAGGGAATGGTAGACAAACGCATTAAAGAGTATTTAAACTTCCAGAAGCTTCAAGCAGCCCACTTGTGTGTCTCAGCTCCTCTTTGGGCCTCTGTAAACAGCTGATTGATTGATACAAGCAGGCTTGTTTTCATAGCTGTCCTGCACGCTGGGAGTATTAGGTGAAGCAAACCTTTTATTTAGTTCCTGACAGGTAATTCAGTTTGCCTCTGCATTGGTTTCTGATGCAGCCAAAGAGCCAGGAGTAGCATTCTGAGTGGCTATAGCTATTTGCTGGAATATTACAACTTAATTTTGCCTCTCAAATTGCAAGTAGAGATCTTGAGTCCGTGGAAAGTTTGACTCAGGCTTGGGGGGGCTCCAGGTTGGAGATTTTTGTCCAACAGGAGTTTGCTGTCTGTCTCAGACACGCGAAAGCCCCATTTCCACATTTTTTTCCAGCGTGACATACTGTGGGAAAAACTGCAAGTTACAAAGTAAAGAAAAAGAGCAATTGGCAAAAGCAAGGGAAGGAATCCAATGCCTTGCAAAAGGCCCATTTCTTCGGGAACCAGGAAAGAAACATCATTTCAGCGACAGAGAGAAGTTCTGGATTCCATGTTCATTGAAAATGCCAGAAAGGGCTAACTGTGACTCTGAGAGTTCTTATAAAGAACTTGTCAGGAAGCAGAGGAGGAACCCAACAGACTCCCTTTCCCTGGCACGGCGCGTGTGTGGGTGCTTCCCTGCACACCAGGCTGGACCACCGAGCCTGAGGGTGGCGGCTCCCACCTGGTGTTGGGGGCCAAGCTGGTTCCTTGTTCTAGAGACAGGGAAGGAGAAGTTACCACTCCTAGGCCCCGGCTTCCCTGAGTGTGCCTTCTCTGAGCTCTAATGGGGCAGGCTCCAGGAGCTTCTGATGATTTTCCTCTTCTCCTTGAGGATCTACAGTTTCATAATGATGGGTTAAGGTATTTTTCTTGATCCTGATCTGTACTTGGTGATGACTTTCAATCTGAGGAGTTGTATCTCTTCAATTTTGGGAAATACCCAGCATCACGCCTTTGAATGTTCCTTCTCTTATTCCTTCTATTCTTTTTTTTTTGGGTGCTTCTATTAAATATATGTTTGAGCCTCTCAGTCTATGCTCCATGTCTCTTAAACAGCATGTATGTATATATGCATTATATATAATGCTTACGTAGAATTTCTTTTTCTCTCTATGCTGCATTCTGACTAAATACGTTGGTACTGTCTTCTAATTTATTAGTTCTCTCTTTAACTGTATCCCATGGGGAATTTACATTTTTTATTTCATCAACTATATTTTTATTTCCAAGATTATCATTTTGTTTATTTTTATCTCTCTCTCTCTGTCTTAATTTATTTCTCGTTTGTTTCACAATTTTTAAAATATAACTGCTTTTTCTTTCTTTACTTCTTTTACCTCCTTTCCCTAAACCTACTTATTCTAAATTTGTCCTCAGATTTCTCTTTTATTTTCATTTCTTGTTGATGTCAGGCTCTTTTTCTGAGGTTTGTGGAATTTGTTTGCAAGCTCATCTGAAATCCAGTTTTGCTCTTTATCTCTTTCTTTGCACTTACTCCTCTGCTTAGCAGTTTGGCAGGGTCCTCACACAGTGTCCCAGGAATCCTGTCTAGACCCAGGCCTGGTGTTGCTCAGCTCTCCTGTCTTGAGCCAGTGGGCAGGTGGGCCCCTGTCCGTATGCAAGGCTGCACCATGTCCCCTGCCCCTCCAGGAAAAGCAGAGCCTCAAGCAGCGCTCCGAGCTATCTCCTGCTTCATTTCCCAGGCAGGGAAGCCGCATCCCAACCCCCGGTATCAGACCATGAGTCTGGATCCATCTCTTGCCTCTTTAGAGCACTTATGCCCTCATTATCCTGTAAGAGCTGAGCTGCCGCCTGTTTGCTAGCTTGTCTTTCTGCTTGATCTCAGGTCCTCAGAGGTGTTTATCTGGTTTTGAGCTATTGGGACTAAGACTTTGTAACTTCCCCATCTCCTATTTTATCTAACGTCGCTATGATTCGGAGTACAGGAAGGCCTCCACGTATGAACTAATTAATGCCACGTTGGTGCAAAGCTGTGGGACGTGGCCTTGAACCTTTGTGGGGAGACATAGGGAAAGGAGGTCTCACGTCCCCACCCCTCCAGGAGCTTCGGGGATACAACATTTGCCCAGAAGAGCTGGAGAATATCAGCAAGTGCTTGGTCTGAAGGATGGTAAAGAGGAGGCACATGGCTGAAACACGGAAGCAGAATCATAGAAACCTCATCATTGGAAGGGACGTTAAAAATCCTCAGACCTGACCCTGTGCTCCCCTATTCCATGATTCCATCTCTGCATCACAGCAAGGGATTGTCCACACTACATCTGAACAACTCGAGTGACAAGGAGCCAGAGCCCCGCAAGGCGGCCCTTTGAATCTCTGCGTAGCTGTGTTCTCCCCTTTACAACCTGAAATCTGTCTCCCTTTACCTTCTTCCCAGTGGGCCTCATGCCTCCCCTGGGAACCATACAGAAAAGTTGAATCACCCTTCCACCTGCCACATGTAAATGATCAATAACTGCTCGCTACAATTATGATTTCTGAAAACCATTAACCCAGCCAGGTTCCTGGTGCACTGCCTGCGTCGCTGTTTCATAGCTCACCCCGAGGCATGCCGTGGTTTCGCAGTCTGGTTCTGCTGCCTGGAGTTTCCTGACCCTGTAGTAATGCCATTACGTTTCTCAGAAGGGGAACGGGGCCCCAGCAGCACTTCCTCCTGCCCGTCGCGTGTGTTCTGGGCTCACCGAGGGAAAGAAAGGCGCTCACAGCCGTGGGCAAAGGCAGCTCAACCTTTCTTTCCCCAAATCGGTGCAGGTGGAGGATCCTGGGGCTTCAGGAAGCACCGTAGTGGGAGCAAGGAGAGCCTGCAGTTCTGGGGTCTGGGCAGGGACCGAGAGGAGATGGCCTGACGTAACCTATGCAAGTCAGGATGCCCCCAGAACCCCAAGTGGCAGCCTCAGGGCTGAGTTGGACTCGGGTAGGTCATAGGGAACTATTCTCAGGGTGAGTTTGGACTTCAGGCTGGGCCATTCTGGGGTTTTCCTGGTCCAGCGCTCTGCTCCTAAAAAGAATTCCCGAGCTCCAGGCCATCGATCAACCAGGAAATGTCATATGACTTAAAGAACAACGTCCCTACCATACTTTAGTTCACAAAACTGTAGTCGGAAAATTTTGAGGATTTGGAGTCAGAAATCCTAGTTCACCTCGTCATGTGCCATGTAACCTTGGTGTGTCTTACAATCTCTCTGATTCTTTTTCCTTTTCGAGCCTTAATTCCTTATCTGTGACATGGGGCTAATGATACATACATGCCACACTCTTCAGGGCTGTCCTGAGGAATACGTGATCTCACATTTGAAAAATGCTTAGCATGGCGCCAGGCGCATCACCGACAGACCCTCATTAGACTCCTTACAACATCTTCATCTGTATTGGTAATGACAATGCCTATTTCACAAGACTTTCAGGGTCAAATGAGATCGTCTATAAATCACACAGCAGCGTACAATGTTCATCGTCATTATTATCATTCGAAGAGGAACATTTTAAGTGCTCCTGGTAGGGACCAGAGATATTGGCTGGGCTATCTTTCCACCCCATCAGCCACAGCGCAATGACTTCCTCCAGAGTCCAGTGAAGGAGATACCACCTGACAGCATCAGGGTGTCGTTGCGGGGAAGAGAGGTAGCTTTGGTGCTTCTACAAGCAGACGGACTTGTATATGAGTTATTTTGTTTATACATTTATTCAGTATATATATATGTTCACATGGTGAGTGTTGAAGTCCCATAGATCTGGTCATCACCTGACCATAATCTAGGGAAAACACATTTCTCCTTTAATGTGTGGAGGTTAGAAAGAACGAAAGAAGGAGGAAGGGAAGGAAAAGAGAATAGGAAGGAAGGAGGAAATGGCCATTTTAGAAAGTCTCAAAGAAATTCTTCAAGTACTGATGCATTCCCACAGAGTTACAGCATGACTTGCTTTCAGGGCCAATGAAAATCTCAAAGCCAGCCCTGAGTGTGGGTATCAGGAAGACTCAGGGTCCCTGAGGACAGCAGGGGCTTGGAGGGTCAGTCGTGCTCCATTGGTGATGCGGATCTGTGATCATCCAGTCAAAAGTGAGCGGTGCTGCCGTTTCTCCAGCGCTGAACTGCTGGGGCTGCTTATTGCATTTGCAGATTCGCGAGAGAATGTATGTGTTTCATAAATGGAGCGAACGCCTTATGTTTCTGATTGATGGGCCATCAGTCGCACAGTTGTTGGGCAGTGATTGATTTTCCAACCCTGCTGCTCCAGCTGTGCCACAGATGCTCCCTGTCTGAAGTCAGAGGGCCGGTGTTGTAAGCCGTGAAGAAGATCCTAATTGGAGTGATCCCTGAGAAACTGGCCATTGCAATGGCTAACGGCCATTAATCGGGGGCTTTGCTTGGGGTGCTAAGCCACAAGCCCTCCCTTGGTGACTGTCATTCCCAACTGCATAGGTGCCATTTTTAAATTCAGAATGACACAGGTGGGGCTGAGCTGAAGCTTACTCTTACACAGTTTGCTGAAGCAAAACTCTATTTTTAAAATACCTTGTTTCAAAAATCTCAAAATTAACACACGCTCATTTTAAAGGTCTTAAAATATAGAGAAAGGCAAAATGAAAAAAGTCAACTACATTCTCATTGTCCATAGATAACCATGGTTAATATTTTGATGTCTCTTATTTTGGTTATTTTATCCTATGTGAGTCACACACACATACACACTTTCTTCAAAGTTGGGAACATCAAACAGAATTTCGTATCATGCTTTACATCTTTATGATATAACTGGGGACACAACATATGCCCTTAAATTAAAAATAAAATTCCTGAACAAACAAATGGTATAAGCTTTATTGTAGCTGGAGAGAGAACTGTTTAACAGCAACATGGGGTTGAGATGAGACCGTGGCAGATACCCAGGAGACCTGGGTTACAGAACATTTTTGCCCTGTCTAATGTGTAAAACAGTGACATTAATACCTGCCTCACTCATCCAAAGGGGTAGTGAAGTGTTCTGTGCAAGCACATTGGAATCAAGCATGCAATCAAGGGAAAGTATTCATTTTATTACTTAAGAAAGGAAATCTTTCCAAGCATGTCAGTGGTACCCTTTTATGTGGAATCTGGTTAATTAGAAATGACCCTGTTTCATTAGAGCAGACCAATGGATGACACATCATCAGCCCTTCCTCTGGGTCTTTACGGCAGAGGTAACAGGGGGATAAGCACCCTTCCTGCCTGAGGTAGGTGCTCCTTGGGCTCCAACATCTGCCATTTGGTATCCTTGAAAGGGTTACTAGAGAATTTCTTTTAAAGCCTCTGATGGAGAACTTTTCTCTGCTCCCCAAGTCCTTCCCCTTCTTCCTTCCATAGAAGAGTGACTTTCTGGGGTCTCTCTCTCATATGTCTGCTCACAACAGACTTTGCACAGTTGTTGGGTCAAACCAGCTCAAAGCTCTCAGGTTCCCTTGAGGCCTAGAGGGATGACTGATCACACATACAGGTCAGGGATGCTGCCTGGGTGGCATGGGGGTTCAAAGGGCCCCTCCAACTTGGGGGTTTGGATACAGCAGGGGAGGCCTCTCCAGCTACAGACCCCTCCAGCTGCAAACCCCTCCTGCCCAGGAGACCCCCTGAAGATAGTTCAATGGAATGTTTGTGGCCAATGAACTCAACCAACACCGAGGCCATGACTCGGCCCACTTCTTATATAGCAGACCTATATAGTACAACTGGTGGCCTAGACTTTGGTGCCATCATTTGAAAAGAGACCACAGAATCCCCTTTAGAGCTTTTTAGTTCTTAAGCTTTTTATTCCAGGAGGGGAAGTGAAATTCCCAGGGGCTCCCTCTTACGTTTCCAGGTTCTGGCCCCTGGACCACTCCATGTAGACTGGACAGTTGCTTAATAAAATCGTCACAGCAACTAGCACAGGCTTTCCGAGCCGTGCCCGCACAGTGCAGTCCCCTGAGGTTCCATCCCAGCCCAATTACATCAAAACTTCTGGACTTCTGGGAGTTGAGCCAGGTAACGGTTCTGTTCCAAAGTTCCTCGGATGACTCACGTGCCGCCAAGGTCAAGAACCACAGAAGGGAATGGGATGGCTTCAAGGACTGCAGCCCCGTGCCCTCACTTGCAAAGTGACAAGACCGAGGAGGTGAAGTACGTGTTCACTTGAGGCCACGGTTAGATGCTGGCAGATCCAGGTCTGGGACCCAGGCCTCTGAAGCCCTAGTCTGAGGCAGGCACCTTCCTAAGTGTTCTGCGCCACCTGTGTATGGACTGATTAGTGACGTATTATCCACATAACAGCTGTGAAACCAAAGAGCAAACCTGTTCTAGCAAACCTTTTCGCTGCCCAAAGAAGAGACGTCTTGGTGTTTTCTCTACACCCTGGTGCCGTGGCTGGGAAGAGAGCACCAGAGACTGGGAAGGAGCCACAACTTGGCAGAGATGCTCGGAGGAGATACAGAGAGGAGGGGAGCGGGCCCTGAAGGATGGGGCCTGGACGGCAAAGAGGCCGGAGTGAGAGCCCCTTCTCCCAGCCTTTCTCCTCCTGCTGCCGTGGCTATGAGGTGTTCCCCAGGCTCCCGTTTCCCAAATGCACTAATATGAGCTCATTTACATCACCTTAAGTTTACAATGTGCCTTCAGAAAACTTTCTTTCTGGTCCTCACACTAGGGCGCTGCGAGGTAGAAGAAGCAGGAGGCGTTCCCGCCATTTCACAGGTGGAGCACAAACGCTAAGAAACTTCACAGCCCTCACCTCAGGGCCAGAGCATGTCACAGCTCACCCTCACCTCTCCTCTGGGGTTTTCTGGAAGTTTCCAAGGTGGACCTCGTATGAGCCCCTAAACCAGTCTCTTGGTTTCAGTCTCCAAGCACCTGCCCGGCTCCTGGGCAGTTGGTCCTCACCTCGTGAGCCCGGGGAAAGCCCTGGACCCAGCCCGGACCCCTACCCACTGCAGGGTCAGCACTGAGGCCTCCTTTCTGGATGGTCCCAGGATGCTGAAGCCCCCACACCCGCCCCTACCGCAGTGCTGCTCTTGGCTGTCCCAGCCTTGAAGAGGTCTGTTGGGCCCCAAGTTCCAAGTGCATCCTAAACGTTTTCCCCAGCTTCTTCTGAGCCGCTCTCACCATCCAGTCTTAGCTTTTTGATATTTCCTGTCAACCCAAACCTCCTCTCCATTCAGTGCCCACTCTGACCTTTAGAGCTCCGTGACCTGACCAAATGGAGTAAATCCCATTTTGCTGGTAAGTCTGGGGCAGTGGCGTGTCGGGGGCAGGGTGTGGCCGGCAGGGGCCGTGTCACAGGTGAGAACCCGGGGCCCACCGCGAGCCTCCACCTCTGAACGCACACACGGCTCTTCCCAAGGCTGCCCTCCCACCTGCGGCCCAGGCCGCGCGCTCACCCAGGCTGTGCCCAGCAGCCTCCCGGAGATGGCGGCCTTTGAAGCGCACCGCCTGCATTATTTAATGTAATGGAACAGTGCAACTCGACCCATCAGAGACGTAAATGTCCAGGTGTTTTAAATTTGTTTTCCCGTCAGAATGGTAAATGGCGGGTAGTAAAATTCGGCCCCGGGTCATGGCTGTGGGCGCTCCCCGCTGGCTCTCGGGTGGGCTGCGGCCTTGCTGCGGCCCACGCTTCTCCAGGGCCGGCCCTGGGCCAGGACTCCCCTGGACGTGGCTCTCCGATGGCCGGAGAGTGATTCCACATCAGGACTGGGCAAGGGCCCTGGGCCCTGAGTTTCCAGAAGGGTCTCAGAGCACCTCAATCTCTTGCCCACCAGGGCCTCTCCCCTTGGACATCTGTGCAGAGAAACCCACAGCCCCTGAGCCGCCCCCCCAGGTTAATTGGGGTGCGAGGGCCTGTAACACCTATAACAAGGTTTCTGTTGCCCTTACCAACTTCAATTATGAGTGCATCTGCTTTTTGATTTTTCCAAGATGGTTTGATTTTTTTAAAAAAAAAAAAGAAAACCCAAACTACAAAGGAACAGACTACACAGTAGCTTTTTGCAGAAGGTAAGAGATTCTGACTGCTTTTTCCAGACTCCTGCTTTTTGAAATGTGTCAAAATTCATAGGGTGGCTGCTGAGGGGAGATATTACTCCGAGTCATTATGGAGAAATCTGACCCTTCATCCCACTCCCCTCAAGGCCCTTCACCCTTTTCCCTTCAAAGTAATAAAGGATGTCTACTTTTTAGGAAGGGGGCTCCCCCTGCCTGCTTGCTACCCAGAAATCCACTGCAGTCATCACTCTGAGTGGTGAAATCATTTAACATTTATTTCCTAAACAGGAAGCACTGGCTCAAAGAAGGTGGAAACCCCCAAAATTAGTTCAACTTAAGAGATGAAAGCAGAGAAGGTGGTTGCCAAGGTGATTATCATTCTTTATCTTCTTATGGGCAAGGCCTTAAACAGGGGTACCTTAGGGTCTGGGGAGAAGCAAAACCCCTAATGAAAGTTACATTTGCACTGAGCAGAGTATCCTCTGTTGGTCCAGCATTGTGTGTGTGTGTGTGTGAGTGTGTGAGTAGAGGGGCCAAGGAGAAAGGATGCAAAGCTGTGAGACCCCTAAGGTTGGCTTGCCCTCAAAGAACTTACCCACTAGTTGCAAAGCTGGGTATAAAGAGTGCCAACAGAACAGAGCAGAGGCAATCATCAGGACTGAGTAGTTTGAAAGCCAGAGGTGGGACAAATCCTTTCTGGCTTCGGTGGTCAGGGGGAGACTTTCATAGAGGAGCATGACCTCTGGGCTGTGGAGCAGGGTGGGGACGGGTATGAGCCAAGTGAGCAGGAAGGAAATGTAGGGGGGCGCGGGGAGGAGTGAGAGATGACCTTTTTTTTTTTTTTTTTTTTTTGCGGTACGCAGGCCTCTCACTGTTGTGGCCTCTCCCGTTGCGGAGCACAGGCTCCGGACGCGCAGGCTCAGCGGCCATGGCTCACGGGCCCAGCCGCTCTGCGGCATGTGGGATCTTCCCAGACCAGGGCACGAACCTGTGTCCCCTGCATCGGCAGGCGGACTCTCAACCACTGTGCCACCAGGGAAACCCCGAGAGATGACCTTTTAAAGACCAAATCCAGGTAGGGTGAGACTTCAGGTGTCCTCAGAGAGCTGCTGGTCCCCCTCAACCCTGCTGTTGCTTTTCAGCCTCGAGTTTCTTCCCGATGACATTCCCCCAAGAGCAGGAGGGTGCTCCAGAGGTCAGCTTCTGGAAGCAGGAAACAGTGATTAGCAAATCAATTAATTAAGGTCCAGTGAGCCACTGGATTCCAAAGAGCGGTTGTTTGTTAACTGAAGACAGACCTTGGCCCCTGATGAGATCTCTGGTTCTTGGAAAGGGTGACCAAGACAGCATACTGAAGACGGTGCAGGCCCTGCCTATGTGTGAAATTCCAGCAACCCAGCTCTTCTGATGACAGAAATGACCGTAATAAACCAGGGAGGCCACAAGTCAAACAAATAATTTGGTTGACAAATAGGAGTATAAACAAGGCCTTGATTAATGAATTTCCTAATAGTTCTCTGTTTATTGACATTAGCTCAGCTTGGTCATTAAGCCTGACATCGCCCATGTACGTTGTATGGTATAATATCTTCCATTCAAAGACTCCGTTATTGCTTTTTTGTTGGAGGTTTTCTGTCTCTAAGTTCTGTCTCCCTGGCTGGACCATGAGCCCTGAGCCTGTTACGTGCTTACTGAAAGAAGAGTGAGGTCATGGAGCTTCCTATGGGTGCTAAACAGAAAAATGAGACAAATGAGAAGAGCCTCCAACTTCAGCATCCGAAGCGATCAGCCTTGGGCTGGAAACTGGGTTCTAGGGCCCTTTCCTTGTAACCTTTGTTGCCTTTGTCACTAATCGCTTAAACCTGTTCTGTTTGGATTGCTCCATCTTCTGAGGCGGGGGACGTCATTCCTGCAGGTATCCTTCTGGTGTTAACAGGCCTTCCAAAGGGAGTACAGAAAGAGCCAGTGGATGGAAAGCACACTAAATCAAGTGGAGGTATCCCATGCAAACGAGAGCTTCCCTGTGGTTCAACTTGGCCTTGACATAGACTGCTTCAGACAGAGCTCACCTTACTAAAGTATTTTGGGGGATCTCAGCCACTGCGTCTGGTGGCCAGAACCCAAGCCACGGTTGTCCTGGAAAGGTGCCAGCAGGCCTACAGTTAATCACCAATCCCTGGCCAGTGCATGCCAGGAGACATTGTCCTTGTCAACGGCATGGGCCCTGTGGTCCTGGGCCAACATTCCAGCCCGAGGCAACTCTGGCTACAGCTTGAGATACTTGGTGAAAAGCAAAGGCAGGAGGAGTTGAAGCTGTAAACGCCAGCTGTATTTTTATTGGTCGTCTGCAACTTCAAAGGTTTCCTTGCTTTAAAGGAGGCATAAGCAGGTATCCAGTCAGCTCTCCGTGCTCCCGGCCTCGATGCCTTATTGATTTTCAGTGTGGCTTGACTCCCAGGTGGGCAGACTTCAAAACTGTCTGTATTTTGTTGCTGTCATGTTTCCATCCTTGTTAGTTTCCATCTCCAGCAAGATTCTGGGTATGTTTCAGGGCAGCTTTTCCTTCTTCAGCTTTCTCTCAATAATTTTCTTCTGGACAGGATTTCAGACAGCTAGGGTCACTTCTGCGGGGGTGCGTCTCGCATTGTTTGTACCGAGCTGGACCAGCTGCCGGCAAGTGTGAAGGAGAAGATGCAGCCCTTGCCCTTAAGGGGTTCACTTCTCTCAGTCCTTCTGAGTGTGGGGCTGCCGTGGAAGGTGTGGCCTGTGATGGGGGTGTGAGGCCGGTGACTTCACATCACCTCCAATTTAACACATCTTGTGCAGAGCTGACCTCAGGCCAGCAAGTGTTTATTGAGCTACGGTGTGTCCAGCCCTGAGACTAGAAGGTTCACTAAACGTTTTCTATAGGCTAGACACTGAGCTTCACTGATACTTATTGGTAGCTTTCCTTAGATTTCATGTAAATTCTCTACTACTGTGTGAAGCAGGTTATTCTTGGCTGTCTTTATCAATGAGTCAGCTGGTTTCGCAGGGCTGTAATAATTTACCCAAGCTCGTTTAGCAAGCAGGTAGCAGAGCAGGATCTGACCCCTGGGTTGCACTTGCTACCGTACCAGCCTGGGGGTGTGCCTGTGTGTCCGTGTGTGTCGTGGGGAGGAGGGAAGAATGCTGGAAACTTGTCATCTCGCTGACAGACGCACCTATTCATGTGGAATAAACAAGCAAGGTGAGGTTTATGTGTGGCGATGATAATAATAGCAAACACTGTTCTAGCACCTACTGGGTGCCAGGGACTAGTCAAGTGTTTCCCCGGTGTTAACTAATCCCTATGAGGAAACTGAAGCACAGAGATGTTGGGTAACTCTCCCAAGGTAACACAGCTGGGAAATGTCAGAGTTGCGATTCAAACTCAGAGTGTGTCTTAAACACTTGATTGAGTTTCAGGCCTGCCAGAGAAGGATGCCGGCAGTGTGGAGTGAGCACTACTTTTCACTGAGAGATATTTTCCTCCTCTCCCACACTTGACCTCTTCTAAGCCTCCGAGCACGGTGAGGCAGGCAGCCAGATCTGGGTGTCACTTCCCTTTATAGGTGAGGTAAGGCACAGAGATGTCAAGTCGGGACCCATGTCACCCAGACCACAGCCCAGCCTGCTGTCTTGCCACTGCAAGGGTTTCTATAGGAAAAAATGTTGGGGCATTGAATAGATGTTTGGTCACAAGTGTTTTGCCTGCAAACTGGGACACACAGGTCCATGAAAGCAGTCTCCTAAACAAGCAGCTCCTCTCCATCTGCTGTGGTCACAGAGTGAGCTGGGAAAGTGGCTTTTAATGAATACAGAAGGAAGTGACAGGGCAGGCTGGGGAGAGGCTGGGTCCAGGTCCAGGTCCAGAGGAGCTCCCCCGTGCCCTGGGCACAAGGCCTCCTGCTCCAAGCCCTCCCGGCTCAGCCACTCAGGAGGAGAGGCCTTTGAAGTCACAGATCACCAGTAAAATTGCAGCTGGCACCAGGGGCTCCTGGGGCTCCGGGCGTGAGATTTTACACCACTCGGGCTGAGCCAGCGCTGACAGGGCTGGAATGTGCCCTGGACTCCCCTTTCCTCGGCAGGAGCCACCAGGGCATCTCAGCCCCTGGCCACCCCATCACCCAATCAATCAAGGCTGCAGCGAGGGGCTGTGAGTCCCCACAAGGAGCAGCTCACAGTGGAGGTGTGGACTCAGGACTGTTGCACAGGCAGTGCACAGCCACAGCGCCAGCAGGCGGAGTCCAGGCTGGCTAAACTCTCTGCTAAGTGATGGCGCGGCCGGGGGAGGGGGAGGGCGACTAGGACTGGAGTGGTCGAGGGACAGCCTCCTTAGGTTTCAGCATGAACCAAGGCATGGGACTAGGATAAAGGGGCACGCTCTTCCCTCCTCCCTTGTCTCCCTCCCCTTTCTTGGTCACCTTTAAACTGCTAGTTATGTCTGGCCCTGTGCCGGGAGTGGCCCCATCTCTCTGTTCTTAAGGAGCTCATAGTCTGAGACAGGCAGCATCCTTGACAGTGGACTTTGGATCAGGACCTGGAGAAAGAAGGTAAAGGATGGGGAACCTGGCCGAGCAGCGTGGCGGCCCCCGTATCCATGAGCACAGAGGGGGCATCATCCTCACCCATGCCCAGAGTTTTCTTGTGCCTTGCCCCCTTCCTCTTGGGAAGCAGCTGTGGATTCAATCCTCCTGAGGTGTTTGGTGATGAGTGGATTAACTTCCCTCAAGGATGGTGAATGGAAGGGGTCCCAGGGATTGGGCTGAAAAGAGAAAGTTGAAAAGCAGAGAGCATTTCGGTGTCTTTGCACTCAGATCACGTCTGCAATGCAGGTGGCTTGCTTGCACATCTACCTCAGTTCCCCACCCACTCCACCCACCTTGGTCTTTTAGGAGGGACATGTCCCCACCAGGGAGGTGGCAGTGCCACATGGGCTGACATCCATTTGGACATTGGGGGTGATGAGGTCTCAGACCCGCACTGCTTCTGTGTCCTGGAGCTGTGGCTTGAGTTTGTTTGTTTCTCCTTGGCTCTTGCCACCTAGGAAGATGGTGCACTTTTTCATACTCACACTGAAGACCTTCTTCTGATCATCTCCTTACTGAGCTGAACAGAAGCCTGTGGGTAACCAGCAATCTGATATCTCTAACCTTGGACCTCATTGTTCAGCATGGCCCAGTGGGTCCCTATGCCTTCTGCAGAAGTCCTAGCTGCTCCCTCAGGGCAAATACCCCAAAAGAAGGGACGCTCAAGGGTCTGAGCACACATGGAAGAAGGAATCACCCTGCCACAAATCCTCAAGTGCTTACAGAGAGAAGATGAAGCACCTTTCCTCATAAATTGTGATTCTCCATGACTGCCAGGTCACTCTTGTCCAGTCTGGTTATCTGCTCTTATCACCAACAGAGCTTTCTGATTACAAAAGTAGTCCTAATCCTTTGTGGACATGAAAAAAAAAAAAAAAGAAATTGTAAAGAAGAAAATAAAAGTCATGCATGACCTCTAGGAAAACAAATAAAAAGCATTGTTGAGGGCTTCCCTGGTGGCGCAGTGGTTGAGAGTCCACCTGCCGATGCAGGGGATGTGGGTTCGTGCCCCGGTCCGGGAAGATCCCACATGCCACAGAGCGGCTGGGCCCGTGAGCCATGGCCGCTGAGCCTGCGCGTCTGGAGCCTGTGCTCCACAACACGGGAGAGGCCACAACAGTGAGAGGCCCGTGTACCACAGAAAAAGAAAAAAAAAAAAAAAGCATTGTTGATATTTTGGTGTATGCATTTCTCTTCTACATATGTTTTTCTCAGAATTAAGATTATATAAATGTGCAACTTGCTTTAAAAATTATTTTAAAGAATTTAAGTTATTAAAATTTGTCATAAACATTTATAATGGCTGCATAAAATTCAAACATGGGTTGCTCTAGAATTTCTTTGCACGTTCCCCTATTGCTGCACATGTAGGTGTTTCTAATTTTTTTAATAACAAAATCTATAATGCTTCACAAACACCTTGGTGCATACAGCTTATCTTCATTTGGAATATTTCCCCATAATCAATTCTACATGGAACCTTATGAATCTCAAAAGAAGAGATGTATGGCTTTTGGTGATATGGAAGGGTGCTGCCTGGGGAAGGCCATGTGGCTTCCAGCCAAATCCCACCAGACTGGGAGGGTCAGTCAGATAAGCAAATGCATGGGGCACTGTGGAAGGCTGAACAATTCCCCGCTAAAGATGTCCACGATGTATTCCCCCGAACCTATGAATATGTTTGCCTTACATTGTAAAAGGGATTTTGCAGATGTAGGTTTGGTTACGAATTTTGAGATGGGAGATTATCCTGGATTATCTGGCGGGGCCCAGTGTAATCACAAAGGCCCTTATACAGGGGAGGCGGGAGGGTCAGCGTAATAGGAGATGTGAATACAGAAGCAGAGATCAGAGAGAGAGAAAGGATGGCTTTGAGGATGGAGAGAGGGGCCATGAGCCAAAGAATGCAGGTAGCTTCTAGAAGCTTGAAAAGGCAAGGACAGGATTCTCCCCTAAAGCCTCCAGAAGGAACCAACCCTGCCAACACCTTGATTTTAGCCCAGTAAGACTGATTTGGGGCTTCTGACCTCTCAAACTGTAAAATAATAAATTTGTATTGCTTTAAGCAGCCACGTTTGTGGCCATTTAACAGCAATAGGAAATTCATATAGTCACCAATCTGTTCTAGGAGCTAAAATGTCACTGAAATAAATGAAAAATGGGGTATGGGTCACATTTCCATATGCAATCTTCTAGTATCAGTGTTTTAACACACACAATTTACTTCTTACTCACACCAGTCCCAATGACTCTGGAAAACAAATGTCCTCCGGATGACAACTCAGGGACCCACGAGGGCCCTGTGTCTGAAAAGCAGCCTCCTTAATCAACGAGGCAGAGGAAGAGAGGGAAAACCATGCATGGGCTGTTCCCTGCCTCAGGCTGGAAGTCCGTCTCACAGCATACAGCTCTGCCCTGCTCTATGGGGTGCTGCCAGAAAGGGGATGAGAGCTGGTGATTAGTAGATACTAGTAAAGTCTACCAGGTTGTACATGCCAGAGGCAAGGAGAAATGGTCTCTGCTGCTCTAACTCCATGTCTATCAAGTGCTTTGTGACTCACATTTGCAGCTGTGTGCCATGAATTCGGGCCTCCTGACCAGTCCCGGGACCAGCCAGCAGTTACCTCGAGCCAGCAGGCGTCATCAGCTGAAATTCTGACACTGAATCATGCAACGAGCAGCACTGTCCTCAGGAGATGAGTGATTTATTGTATTATCTAAAATTTAAACGTTTTAATATACCTCCCAAGAAGTTCCCTGGCTCAGAAAACTGCAGAGGAACCACAGGGCTCTACAGAAGGCTGTCTCCCTCTCTGGGAGACCACCTGCAGGGAACCAGCCTTCCACACCCAGTCCCCAAAGGAATCATGGGGAAAAAATGGAAAGCCCAGGGAGAAAGACATTTAAATCATATTTTGAACACAGGTTTATAATTCTGTCTGGAGGCTGTCTCAGACTTCAGTGAGTGTGAGGGGCTAATGCTACCCATTTGCAAGTGATGAGAAAACTGGGAAATGACTGCTCCAAAGCCATCAAAATGGGGATATATGTATACGTATAGCTGATTAACTTTGTTATACAGCAGCAACTAACACAAGCAATTATACTCCAATAAAGATGTTTAAAAAGTGAAATAAGAGACAAGCAGGAAAAAAAATGTTATGGCTCATTCAAGGTCTGAAATAATTCTACATTGATTTTTTTTTAATTTTCCAAACCTTACTTAAAATTTTTCTTACAGTTTTATTGACATATAATTGGCATATAGCACTGTGTAAGTTTAAGGTACAACATCATGATGTGACTTACATACATCGTGGAATGATCACCACAGTCAGTTTAGTGAACATCCATCATCTCATACAGATAGAACATTAAAGAAATAGAAAAACAAATTTTTTCCTTATGATGAGAACTTTTAGGATTTACTCTTTACAACTTTCATACATAACGAACAGCAGTGTTAATTATATTTATCATGTTGTACATTACATCCCTAGTGCTTAAATATCTTATTACTGGAAGTTTGTATCTTTGACCGTCTTCATCTAATTCCCTCTCTCCCCACCCCCTACCTCTGGTAACCACAAATCTGATCTTTTTTTCTATGAGTTTGTTTGTTTGTTTGTTTGGTTTTTTAAGTACAATTAACCTACAACACTATGTTAGTTCCTGGCACACAATATAGTGAATCAGTATCTCTATACATTTCAAAACAATCACCGTGATTAAGTCTAGTTACCATCTGTCACCACACGAAGATATTACACAGTTATTGACTGTATGCCCCACACTGTACATTTCATACCCACAACTCATTTATTTTGCAACGGGAAGTTTGTACCTCTTAATCTCCCTCACCTATTTCTTTCCTGCCCTCACCCCCTCACCCCTCTGGCAACCACCTGTTTGTTCTCTGTATCTATGACTCTGTTTCTGTTTTGTGTTTGTTCATTTGTTTTGTTTTTTAGATTCCACATGTAAGTGAAATTATATGGTGTTTTTCTTTCTCTGTCTGACTTATTTCACTTAGCATAATACCCTCTAGGTCTATCCATGTTGTCACAAATGGCAAGATTTCATCCTTTTTTATGACTGAGTAATAGTCCATTGTATGTAGTATGCCACATCTTCTTTATCCATTTATCTATCAGTGGGCACTTAGGTTGCTTCCATATCTTAGCTATTGTGAATAATGCTGCAATGAGCATAGAGGTGCATATATCTTTTCAAATTAGTGTTTTAATTTTCTTTGGACAAATATTGAGGAGTGGAATTGCTGGATTGTGTGGCAGTTCTATTTTTAATTTTTTGAGGAATCTTCATAGTGGCTGCACCAATTTGCAGTCCCACCAATAGTGTTCAAAGCTTCCCTTTTCTCTACATCCTCGCCAATACTTGTTATTTGTTGTGTGGTGTGAGGTTTAAGCTGCCCAGGTCTTCCGGCTCACATATTCTTTCCCTGTTGGCAAATCACAGGAGAGTTCAGGTTGAAATGAGAAGGTTATTTGTACAATTTGAGATCACTTAAGGCACTAAGCAATATATTTCAAACTTGGCTACATATTGGAATTATTTAGAGAACTTTAAAAAAAAAACCCTCAATATCCAGGTCATACCCCAAATTAAATCTGAATCTCTGGGAACAGAATTATTACGGACCCTTTCCAGTCGGACCCAGACATGGACACCTGCCTGGTGTCATTTGAGCCAATAGAATGAGACCAAGCTCAGTTGAGAAGCAAAGGGAATCTTTATTCTTTGATCAGAGGATGGAGAGGTGTGAGCTCATGCTCTAGAGCAGTGGTCCCCAACCTTTTTTGGCACTAGGGGCCGGTTTCATGGAAGACAATTTTTCCACGGACCAGGGGCGGTGGGTTGGGGGAGGGGTTCAGGCGGTCATGCGAGCTGTGGGGCGGCAGATGAAGCTTCGCTCGCTTGCTCGCCGCCGCTCACCTCCTGCTGTGCGTCCCGGTTCCTAACAGGCCCCCCGCCGGGAGCTGGGGACCTCTAGAGCACACACCTCTAAAGCACAGGCTCTCCCATCAGGCTGTGGGCAGGGCTGCCTTATGGGGATCTCGGCAGCAGGGAGGGGAGAGGGCCGAGTTCTTCCGGGGTGGGCGGAGCTGTGATGCTCACGCTCCAGCTCCAGTGCCTGGCACAGGGCCTCTGCTCACGGCCCGCCGCCGCCATCTTGAATTGAGCGTCCCGCGCAGCACGCGGCCTCCCAGCTGAGGTGTCGGCACAGCCACGTTGCGCCGGGAACTCCATTCTGAAGCGCCGGGGTCAAGGCCTCTGTCCACAGCACCCTGTGAACAAGTGAAACTAGACTAAGCGCAAAGGAAAGGAAAAGAAGGTCAGACTTTATTTTATTACCCAGATTCTATTTCTGTTTCCTGGGAATTGTTAATGAGGTTTGCTGGTGACAGAATCTGGGTATCAGTAACATTGATGGATTGATTGAATACTTAGGTCTGAGAACCATGTGCTGCCTGGGATAAGTCCTCCAAGGAAATAGAAATGCTCCTGCCCCTGCATCCCTGGATAGTGCCTGGGTGGGTAAGGCCAGTGGTGCCTCGTGCTCTCCCTTCCCATGTCCCCAAGGATAACTCAACCCCTTTCCCACTATCTGCTGGCCCTGAACCCATTACGTCTTTCTCAAGGACCTCCAGGCTGCTTCTTTATGGGTGGATTTTTTTTTTTTTGCGGTACGCGGGCCTCTCACTGTTGCGGCCTCTCCCGCTGCGGAGCACAGGCTCCGGACGCGCAGGCTCAGCGGCCATGGCTCACAGGCCCAGCCGCTCCGCAGCATGTGGGATCCTCCCAGACCGGGGCACGAACCCGTGTCCCCTGCACCGGCAGGCGGACTCTCAACCGCTGCGCCACCAGGGAAGCCCTATGGGTGGATTTTAACACTCAAGGAACAATTTTAGGTTTCTAATCTCCAGGGAGAGAGAGAGACCAGACGTAGTTTCCCCATCTTTACTTCTGAGATATTTAGAGATGTATTCTGTACCAGTAATAAAAATACAGACCATCATGCCTTACACATCCAGAGTGACTTGTACATCCCAAAGTGCCTTCTGTCCCACCATCTCTTTTGATTTCCCCAGTAGCCCTGTGGCCAGGCTGGGAAGGTATTAATCCATATTCCAGTTTCAAGCCCTGCCTTTCTCACTGCCTGCAGTGTTTTTACCAGGCAGCTTCATCAGGGACTCACAGTGAACATTTCTGAAACATGCTGTCTGGCCCCCACCTACCTCTCTTACTCCTGTGTTTTGCTTTTGTTCATCGCAGCGTCATGTTCCTGATGGTCCAGACTTGAAATCTTGACATCCTTGTTGGGTTTCACTCTCTTCCTTGACTGCATATCCAGTCAGCCCCTAAATCCCTCTGCTTCTATCTTTGGTATTTTCGGCCTCTGATTTCAGCTGCCTTCTCTCACTGCCATCTGCCTTCTCCCTTCTCTCCTGAGCAATTGTAGTTGCCTCCCAAGTGATCATCCCAGCCCAGTCCTTGTAGCTGGATTAACCACCCTAAGTGTAGCTCTCTCTGGTCACTCCCCGCTCACAGCCCTTCAGCACTCCCTACTGCCTTATGAATTTATTCCAAATTCCTGAGTGGCATTTCAAGATCTCTTACTATGCATGACTCCAATCTACCTCTCCAGTTTCACTTCCTGTTCTGTGTCTTACATGGCAGCCAAGCTGGATCCTAGACATTCCTGAAGTATGTCCCAGGCTTCTCCATCTCTGGGCCTTTAATGTCACTGATGTGATTAGAAGACTCCCTCTTATTTCCCCCACCTTTTGGCCTGTTGGAGCCCTACCTGTTCATAAGTTTGCCCAAATGTCCTTTCCTCCACGAGGCCTTCTTAGTCTGTCGCTTACAAGTGGGTTCTTCTATGCTTTCCCTAGTCCTTTCAGATTATCTTGAAGCTTTATCAAATTTGCCTTTTATTGTGGTTACTTACGTAGAAGTGTAATCTTGTGCACTAAACTACAAGCTCTCTGAGGGCAAGGAAGGCAAGCCCCTTGTGGTTTTCATCTCTGCAGGCGCCAGGAGAGCCTGGCAGGGTCCTTAAACATTGTGCCAGCTCCAAAAACATTTGCTGAATCGAGCGGATTCCCCATCCAGCGTGCAGACAGTCTGAGAATCAAAGAGATTAAGTAGCTTGCACCAGGTCAGAAACTATGCTCACAGCCCCCGACTCACAGTGCAATCTTTCTTTACTTGACCACAAGATTAGCTGAAGAGCTAGAAGTCCCATTGGCCATTCAACAAATACTCATTAGCCGCTGACTTTGTGTCTGGCCTTGGGTGCTGGTGATACACTGGTGAAAAGACAGTGGCAGACCCTGCCCTCATGGGAGGCTTAAACCAATGGGGGAAGGCAAAACTAAGTACGTGATAATTACATGCTAAGGGGACAAAGAGTGCTGGGATGGCATAGAGAAGGGGTGTCTGCCTAGACTTGAGGGGCTGTGGATAGTCGGGAAGACCTTTCCTGAGACACCGCTGTTTAAAACAGTTATCTAGTTGAAGAAGACCTAGAAGAGAATGGCTTTCATCGTGGAGGAGGGAATATTTAAAGGCCCTGGGGCAGGAAGTAGAGAGGATGAAAAGAAGGCCAGGGTGGCTGAAGCATAGAGAGGGAGAGAGACAACTGGCAAGAAACAAGGCTGGTCAGGGCAGGGTGTCTGAGGGGCCATTTAAAGGCCACGTCCAGCAGGGGCTGTGGTGGGAAGTGGGGTATGGAGAAATGAGTGGGCACGAGTGGATGGGGAGATCACCGGAGACATCAAGCGAGAAAGGATGGAGGCCTCAGGTAGAGAGGTCACAGCGCAGCAGAGGAAAGCAGACTGACAACCACCCCAAACAACCCTCTCCACGATTACGTACTGTGAGCCCACACTAGGAAGGGAGCAGGAGGGTTTAATGCCTTTTCCAGCTACTGGTTTGGGCAGGCTCGGCGGAGAAGACAAGTAGAGCCCCAGGTGGCACCTGGAGGTCTGGCTTAACCCCCAGGCCCTCCACACACTTCTGTGTGGCCTGTGCAGGACCTGGAGCCTCTTTGGTTTTTATTTTCTGAAATTATAGTGAAATTGGTAAAGTTTCCGTGTTGATTCCACTAAAATCCTTTAGATTCTCTAATAGAATAGGACTCCAGACGTCCTCCAAAGAATGACTATCACTTACAGTCTCCTGGTGAGGGGGTCCATGTATGAAAGAAAATGTTGAAAAACAAACAAAAACACAAAACTCCCCCAAACAAAAACACCAACAACAATGCAGTTTACAGCTCTAGGAACTTATTGCAGACTGGCCTTTGCAAGGTGGACAAACCCTTGCTGTTCGGGGAAAAAAAGTTTAGCCAACACTCATTGGATTAAGAGTGTAGAAAAGCAAATGTGTTCAAATCTTAAACACATCATAATTTTAAGCATCCACAAGTATTTAAAAAGTGTTAGCTGCTATGAGCACATACATCCATTCACTAGTTAAACATCATAACCTGTTTCTTTTCTAAATACTTGGGCAGGAGAACAGAGGACGGTTAACATGTTAAACACACTGACATGTTTACTATGTGTTGCAAGAAGGTGTTTAACTTTTTGTGATCCAAAGCTAAACACTTTGGAATTAGAGGGTTGGGTAGTTCCACCACCAGTTAGTATGACTATCACCTAGTGGTCTCTGGCTTTGGGCAGAGACACCCTTGGAACTGCAGATAATCCAGTGATAACCTGGATTTCGTACAGAGTAGGACTGGGCTACTTACTGCAGGATCTTGGGTGCAGATGAAATGTATGTTTCTGAAAGCAAGTCATAAAGGGAATTAGTCCTGAATCCATGAACGGCTGAACCCAGACCATGCTCTGGGTTAGCATGACCAGACTCTTCTCCCAGGTGTTCATTCTATCCTGCTCTTAAAGAGCTTTCCAGGAGGCCCCAGAAGTTGACCAGCTTGGGCCTTGGTCTGTTTGCCACACTGGCTCAGACTCTTATAGAGATTAAGTAGAAGCTAGACTGGAAAGACAGAGAGGGAAGAAGGAGAAAGGAAGAAAGGTGAATATTTGTTTCCAGTGGCTGCTTAATCAACTATCACATACTTGGTGCTTAAAACAACATAAATGTATTATCTTACAGCTCTGGATGTAAGGTGTCCTACATGGGTCTCTTTGGGCTAAAACCAGATATCAGTAGGGCTGTGTTCCTTCTGGAGGCTCTAGGGGAGAATCCATTTCCTTGCCTAGTCTAGCTTCTAGAGGCTGCCACATTCCATGGCTTGTGGCCCCCACTTCATCTTCAAAACCAGCAGTGGGCAGTGGAGTCTTTCCCACACTGCATCACTCCATCTTTGCCTCTCTGCCTCCCCCTTTTACTTTAAGGACCTTTGTGATAACATTGCACTCACCTGAAAACTCCAGGATACCCTCCTTAGATGATTAGCATCCTTAATTCCCCTGCACCTTGTAACATGACATTCACAGGTTTTGGAGATAAGGACATAGACATGTTTAGGGAGGCGTTAATTCTGCTTTCTGCAGGGTATTACAGCAAGAAAGGCGAGGGGGGGTGCAGGGAATGGGAGAAGCGGAATTACATGAAATTATACTAAATTGAAACCCGACTTATCCTGGGATTAGAAACCATCCCAGACAAGCACCAGATAGTGGTCTGGGAGTATGGGCCAAAGGACACAGTCTGGCCCTAAATGACTATGTAATTCATTTCAGACAGTCTGGGTCACTGGCCGCTTAAAATCCATTGTATCAGTTAGGGTATGGGCTAAGCTGCTATAACAAAAGGACCCCCAAAATACAATGGCTAAACAAAAGGGGCTGTTTCTTTTTCATGGTAGTAATGCAGGGAGGCTGCCATGGTGGCTCTGCTGTCTCCAAGCTTCTGGTTTCTATTTCTAGGTCCAAGGACATTGCTTCAATTTTCCTCAGCTCATAGCCTGGAGGACAGGAAGAAAGGACTGGAGAAGGTCATGTACATTCCTTTTAAGGGCATGATCTAGAACAGAATTTCTCAACCTTGACTCTGTTGACATTTTGGGCCAGATAATCATTTATTGTGGGGACCGTTTTGTGCATTGTAGGATGTTTAGCAGCATCCCTGGCCTCTACCCACTAGATACCAGCAGCAGCCACTAGTAATGACAACCAGAAATGTCTGGGGAGTGGGGAGAAAATCACTCCTGGTTGGGAATCACTGATCTAGTGGAAGCAACTGTTACTCCCAGTGTTATCCTATTGCATAGAAGTTAGTTGTATGGTCATGACAAGCTGGGTAGCCATATACCCATCTAAAACTTGGAAGTTCTCTATAAATGAAGAGAGAATGGGGACAACTTGTAGTCTTTGCATCTCTTTCATCTGCAAAGACTACTATCTGGACTGCCAAATTACTGAGGTCCCACCTCATATCTGAGGTACCGGCCCGAAATGTACAATGGGGCTGGCTGTGGAGGTAAGGGACTAAAGGTGGTCACCAGGGGGAGGACTTTCTGGGGTCCTTGGCCAGAGCTCTGGATGGTCATCTGGTACCCCTGGGCAGAGCTTCCTGAAGGTGCTGGGCCATCTTTGGAGCCTGGCGTCCCAGAGCTGGGGTTGGGGAAACAAGGACATTTCTGAGAGCCAGGGGTTTGCCATTCTTATACCATGAATCACGAGATGTGGCTTGACTGGTGAGGGTTCTGGCCTGGGTGCTCTGAATTGCAACTTTCTGTTCTGTCCTTTGAGGGGAGGGGTGGGGAGGACTAAGGTGACTTTGGGGACTCATTGGGTTGGATCCATATAAGGTAGTGAGTTAAAAGATAGAACTGGGTCCTAATTGTGTTTCTGGCATTTATTAGCTATATGACTCCTTAGCATCTTAGTTTTCCGCCTTCATAAAATTAGTACAGTATCATCTCCTGCATTGAAGGAGGTTGCTCGGAGGATTAAAATTAGATCACATGTGAAAAAGATGTAGTGCCGTCCTTGGGGCTTTATGTGCACTGGGTAGATGCTACTCGTTTACTCTTTTATTCCTCAAATGTTTACTGATTACCTACTATTGTAAGGCTCTGTCTGGATTCTGAGAACATGAACATAGCAGTGAGCAAAGTAGATCAGGTTCTTGTTTTCTCAGTAGCTATACTGTGGTAGTTACTACTGTTTTTATTATTATTGTCGTCATGATTCTGGAAAGAGGCCTAGACATTGTCTGCCAGTGGGTGGGTGAGGCTGAGCCAGCAAACTTTCAGTCTGAGTACGTAAGAATGAGCCTGTCTGGTGAGGTGGGTGTGCAGAGGTCTAGTCTGCATGTCTGATGGTGCCGGTTGGGTGGGGAGGAAGGGAGGGTGGAACAGCCAAGGACTTGGTCATATAAGCCAGGAGCAGAGATTCAGAAATCCCTGAAAATAAATTCAGAGGACATGAATTGAGATAGAGCTGCTATCTGGGGACTAACAAATATGGCAGGGATAGGGAAAGGCAGCTGCATGGTAGAGGAACTTTGGCCCAGTTGGAGGAGCTGAGAGACTTGGCTGAGGTCAGAGGTGACTGCTGAACTCATTCCTGGTAAGGCCAGGCTTGCTGATGTCCCAGAGAGGACTGTGTCTTGGGGTGAATGGGGTGCCCCACAGGCAGCCTAAGAGCGAGTTTAGTACAAATATGACAGCCCCTCACCTCCTTGTTCTACCGCCCACCCCGGTGCTATATCACACCTCTTGGCAAGACAATCATGAGGGCGATTCGGAAGGCAGGTCACCTCCGTTAAATCCTCAGGGAGTCACTGAGTTAATGATGGCTCCAGGGCAGTGAGTCTTAGCCTTTTTCCATCCACAGCTCACTCTTGGCAAAGTGAAAGACCTCACATGTTCCCATTTACTAAAATGGAAACCCTTCTTTCTAGAATACAACTTAAATTCCTGGTCCGTCATTATAATCACTCCCTTGCCCCTCTCATTTTATTGTACTGTAAACCGCAATCAAGGTTAAATCCAACTCCCCATTTACTCCATGCTGGTTTAGGGGGAAAAAAATGCAACCATGCTGACTTGTGTCACTTTAAATTTATGCCCACAATTTCCAAGGTGGCCTTCAGCTGCTGCCAGGTCATCCTCCTCTACTCTCCTAGTCCACTCACTCTGCCATTATCCTGGATGATGACTTTACACTGTCACTTCTTTCTCCAGATCCCTAACGCCCTCTTCCCATATGACCTTGTTTCCCTCTTTATGACAAAGGTGAAGTCACCAGAAGAGAACTTCCACGGACTCCACCACTTCTCCCTGCCTGCCTCCGTCTTCCCTCATATCCTCTGTTTCCTTGGCTGTAACTTGATGAACTCTCCACGCCCCTCTCTAGAGCCAGCCTTTCCACCTGGGCATCAGATCCCGTCCCTGCTCATCTACTCAAGGATATTGCTCTGGCCATATTGCCCACTTCTCTCCTCCATCTTCAATTGTTCATGTTCTCCTGAATCATTTCATCAGCATGCAGGCATGTGATTGTCTCTCCCACTTTATAAAATCCTCCTTTTGAACCCACTTCTGCAACTTTTGACTTGCTCCCCACTCACAGCAGAACTTCTCCAGAAAATTGTCTGTACTCACTGTCTCCAATTAGTTGTTTCTTGAAAACAACTTTTTTGAGATATCATGGACATATAAAAATTATATATATTTAAGGAGTACATCTTGATGTTTTGATATATTCGATAGGCTATTTGGATATATTTGATGTTTTGATATATTTTGATATATTGTGAAAACATCACCACAATCAAGCTCAATAATTTATCCATCACCTCTACATAGTTACCATTGTGTGTATGTGTGTGTGTGTTGAGAAGATTTAACTTTAAGATTTAATTTAAGATTTAACTTTAAGATCTTTTTTTAAAAATTTATTTATTTTATTATTTTATTTTTGGCAGTGTTGGGTTTTAATTGCTGCGTGCAGGCTTTCTTTAGTTGCGGCGAGCGGGGGCTACTCTTCGTTGCAATGCACAGGCTTCTCACTGCGGTGGCCGCTCCCATTGCAGAGCACGGGCTCTAGGTGCGCAGGCTTCAGTAGTTGTAGCACGTGGGCTCAGTAGTTGTGGCTTGCGGGCTCTAGAGCACAGGCTCAGTAGTTGTGGTGCACGGGCTTAGTTGCTCCACGGCATGTGGGATCTTCCCAGACCAGGGCTCGAACCCGTGTCCCCTGCATTGGCAGGCAGACTTTCAACCACTGCGCCACCAGGGAAGTCCCTAAGATCTAACTTTAAAATCTATCCTCTTAGTAGCTTTCAAGTATACAATATGGTACTGTTAACTATCATCACCATGCTATACACAACTCATTCATGTTGCATAACTGAAATTTTGTACCCTTTGACCAACATCTCATTTCCCCCTCCCATCCTCCTAGCTCCTGGCAACCACCATTCTACTTTCTGCTTATATGAGTTTGACCCTTTTACATTCCACATACAAATGAGATCATGTAGTATTTGTCTTTCTGTTTTGTTTCACTTGGCATAATGTCCTCCATGTTGTCACAAATGGGAGGATTTCCTTCATTTTGTAAGGCTGAATAATATACCATTGTGATATATATTTCACATTTTCTTTATCCATTTGTCCTTTGGTGGACATTTAGGATGTTTCCGTATCTTGACTATTGTGAACGATGCTGTAATAAACATGTGAGATATCTCTTTGAGATACTGATTTCATTTCCTTTGGTTATATACCCAGAAGTGGGGTTGCTGGATCACCTGGTAGTTCTATTTTTAATTTTTTGAAGAACTTTAATACTATTTTCCATAGTGGCTGTACCAATTTACATTCCCACCAACAGTGCACAAAGTTTCCCTTTTTTCTACATCCTCGCCAACACGTGTTATATTTGTCTTTTTGATAATAGCTGTTCTAACAGGTATAAGGTGATATGTCATTGTGGTTTTGAATTACACTTCCCTGATGATAAATGATGTTTAGTATGTTTCCATGTACCTGTTGGTCATTTGTATATCTTCTTTTGAAAAATGTCTATTCAGGTCCTTTGCCCATTTTAAAATCACCTTTTAAAAAAATTGAGTTGTAGGAGTTCCTTATATATTTTAGATATTAACACCTTATCAGATATGTGGTTTGCAGTTTTTTTCTCCCATTCCATAGGTTTCCTTTTCATTCTGTACAGAAGCTTAGTTTGATATAGTTCCACTTGTCTGTTTTTGCCTTTGTTGCCTGTGATTTTGGTGTCATAACCAAAAAATTATTGCCAAGAGCAATGTCAAGAAGCCTTCCCCCTAGGTTTTCTTCTAGTTTTACAGTTTCAGGTCTTACATGTAAGTCTTTAATCCATTTTGAGTTAATTTTTGTATATGGTATGAGATAAGGATCCAATTTCATTCTTCTGCCTGTGGATATCCAGTTATAGGAGAGACTGTCTTGTCCCCATTGTGTGTTCATGGCATGCTTGTTGAAGGTCAGTTGACCATAAATGTGTGGACTCCTCCCATTCTCTCTTAAACACACTCCAATCAGCCTTTGCCCCCAGTACTCAACAGGCTACTCTTGACAGCCTTCTTATTGCCGAGTTCAGTGGTCAGGTGTGTCTTTACCACTTAGTTGATCAGCTGCATTTAACACAAAGTTGATCGCTTTTCCTCCTTGTTACATATTCTTCCCTTGACCTTCTCTTTGTTTTCCTCCTGTCTTGCAAGTTGCTCCCTCTTGGTCTCCTTTGCCGGTTCCTCCTCATCTCCTTGATCTTTTAATGTTGATATACCTCAGAGCTCAGTCCTTGGTACTCTTCTCTCCTTTTTCTACAATTAATATTTTTGGTGATCTCATGGCTTTGCACATCATATATCACTGTTGATGTCCAAATTTCAGTTTATACCTCCAGCCTTCAGATATCTATTTGGATGTCTACTTGGGTGATACCTTAAGTTCAGCATGCTCTCCTGGTCTGCCCTATGCCCAGCCCTGCCTCATAAACCTGCTCTACCCACAGCCATCTCCATCTCACTTGATGCCAACTCCATCCTTCAGTTGCTTAGTCTTGCCGTATTTATGGCTACCACCCTGGTTGGAGACTATCATTTCTCACCTGGATTACTAGAATAACCTCCTAATTGCTCCCACCTTTGTTTCCTTGCAATCTGTTCTCAAAACAGCAACTAGAGGGAGTCTTCCAAGATTTAAATCAAATCATGTCATCAGATCATGTCATTCCTTTTCTCAAAACCTTTCAATGGTTCCCCATTTCTCTGTGGTCCTACAGAATCTGCCAACCGTCTCGACTCTACCTCTCTCAACTCTCTCCTACTATCCTTCTTATTTACTCCACTCCAGCCTACTGACCTCATGGCGGTTCCTCAGACACACCTAGGCTGCTCCTTTATACAAACTATCTGTTCACTCTCCTGGAATGCTCCTCCCTCAAATAGCCACATGATTCACTCCTTCAGGTCCCTCAAATTTTTGCTCAGATGTCACCATCTCAGTGAGACCCACTCTGACTCCTGTTTATAGTACAACTGCCTCTACTCAAATCCCAGCCCTCCTCATCCTGTTCTACTTAGTTTGTTTCCATAGTAGTTATCACTTTCTGACATACTGTGAAATTACTTGATTTTAAGTGTTTATTGTTTATAGATCTCCTCCTGATAGAATATAAGTTCCAGGAAGGCAGAGCTTTTTTTTGTATTTTTGTCCACTGATGAATCTCAATGGCCTAAAACAATGGCTGGCGTGTAGTTAGTGCACAATAAGTATTTGTTGGATAAATGCACATAAAAACTGTTTCTGTTGTGGGAAGATTTCCATGAAGGATGTCTGCCATCCATCTATCTGTCCATCTGTCTGTCTGTACACCTGTCCAGCTGCCCATCCAGGTTAGTCATTCAACGAGTGTGTTTTAGGTGCCCGGTCCTTTTTTGCCCTATGCTTTGACCTTTAGGAAAACGGTGTCTACCTTAAAGAACGTCTAATGAAGTTAGGGGAAAAAGCTCAGACATGGGAATCATTAAATACAACCTAGCCATTGTTATCTAAGCCAGAATTTAAAACATAGGCGTTGTCACTCTAGAGGGCTGGTGACAGGGGTAGTAGCACAATATTTATGGCCTTGCACTCCAGTGGATTTGAGGGTCTAAAGATCAAAGGGTCTTTGAGGACCCCAAACACTGCTTATCCTGGGGATGCTGAGAATCTGCTGGGAGGGGGAGGGGGAAACAGCCTTTGACAGGCCTGAGATGGGGAGCCCCGAGGCTGAGAGAGGGGCTGTGGCCCTGCCTATTTCCTCTGTATTTTACCTAGATGCCCCCCCCCCGCCCCCAGGGGCTTTCTTCCAGGAGCTAGGGGAGCTAGCCCCTGTGGCATGGGTGACAACCAGCTGCCCTGTGCAGGGAGCTCCCCCTCCCTGAAAGGCAGCGTCCTCATACTTGTTGCAGGAGCTGGAATCCCCAGCAGCAGCACTGAGAAACCAGAGCTGAGAGGCCAGACTCTGGCTGTCTTCAGCCTGGGATCCTTCGCCTCACCCCCGACTGCACCAAACTCAGAAAGGAAAACAGTCCTAATCCTATAGCCCCAAACCAAACAGCTTGCAGCTGGCTCGCTCACCAAAACAAATAAGCCAGGTTCCCCGGGTCAGCAGAACGGGAATGAGTGACACCCAGACCCTCTTGCTCCTCTCCTTTGTTCTGTGGCCCCAGGAAGGCTTGTGGGAGGGGAGGTGGTGAAACACATAAACACATCTGGAGGTGTTGCTGCAGCTCAGAGAAGGATGCACTGAACGAGGGCTCAGGGAAGGAGGCAGCATGGAAAATTCACACACACACACACACACACGCACACACACACACCACCCACACACACGCACACACACACACCACACACACACACGCACCCACACCCACACACACCCCCCCACACACCCCCCACACACACCCCCCACACACACCCCCCACACACATACCACACACACCCCACACACACCACACCCCCACACCCCCCCACACACCCCCCCACACACATCCCACACACATACACACACCCACTCACACACACACCCCCACACACACACCACACACACACACACGCACACACACACCACAAACACACACGCACCCACACCCACACACACCCCCCACACACACCCCCCACACACACCCCACACACATACCACACACACCCCACACACACCACACACACACCACACCCCCACACGCCCCCACACACACCCCCCACACACACATCCCACACACATACACACACCCACTCACACACACACACCCCACACACACCCCACACACACACCACACACACATACCACACACACACCACACACACACCCCACCCCCACACCCCACACACACACATCCCACACACATACACACACCCACTCACACACACACCCCACACACACACACCACCCCCCACACACACGCACCCACACACACCTCACCCCCCCACACACACACCACACACACCCCCACACACACACCCACACCCATACACCCACTCACACACACACACACACACACACCACACACACCCCACACACACCCCACACACCCCCCCCACACACCCCACACAGACACACACTACACACACACCACACACACACACCACCCCCCCCACACACGCACCCACACACACCTCACCCCCCCACACACACACCACACACACACCACACACACACCACACACACCCCACCCCACCCCACACACGCACCCACACACACACACCCCACATCCCCCACACACACCACACACACCCACCCACACACACCCATACACATACACACACCCACTCACACACACCCACTCACACACACACACACACACCCCACACACACCCCACACACACACCCACACCACACACACACCACACACACCACACACACACACTGCTCGGCATCAGCAGGCAGAGCCCCGTCCACGCACTCGGGAAAGCTGGCTCCTGGTGGAGGGGATGGTGGGGCAGGGAGTAGCTCTTGACTTGTCCACCCAGAGCTCTGAGTGTGCCTCTTAGCACCATGTAGTTATTTACACGGGACAAGAACTTAATGCTCAGACCATGCGCTAGAGGTAAAATCACTCAGACGATATTCACTCTGCACACAAGGCTGCTTCCATTGCCCCAGCTTTTAAGTTCCCCCTATTTCAGAAACTTGTCATTCGGGCTTCTAAACAAGTCCTAGCTTCCTTACGAAACGCTTCTGTCAAATTTCATAATTTTTGATACAAATGATTCATATTAATTGTAGAAAGTACAGAGAAATTAAAAGGAGAAAATTCCAATCACCCATAATCTCCCCTCCCCTAGAGATACCACATTTGGGCTCCCACACACAGACTTGTCCGTACCCACGTGTGCACACACAAGCATGTAGTTAAGTAATGTCCTGGGCTCCTAATCAGCGTGGGTTCTCCCTGGCCCCTTCCCTCCCTATTCTAAGCCCACGCATTCCTAGCCTGGGGAGCCTCTGGTAGAGGAAGAAGCAGAAGTTGCCCCTCTTTCCGTCTCTCAGGAAAGCCCAAGCTCCCTCCGGCCCCGTATTATGGCAGGTGTGTGCGGGGGGTTGGGAGAAAGGACAAGACGGCACCTGACCCTGGTCAGGGATGCAGACTGGTGGGCCCCAAGTTGCAGGGAACCCAAGCTGTCCTGGCAGCACCTGAAGAGGGGACAGGACACCTGAGGGAAATGACTGCCCCAGGGGACGGGTTAAAGGCACCTGAGCTCCCAGCCTTGCTAAAGGAGCACCTCCACACATCCCCATCTCATGAACAGCCATCTACCTGCGAGAGACCCGTGGGCTTGACCGTGGCCAAGGGATGGGGGGCTAGAGGCCAGCCTCTGTTTTCTGGGCACCGCGTTAGCATGTTGGATTCTCGTGTGATGCTGGGTAGGAGAAGAAAACTCAGCGATGCCAAGAGTGAATTGCCTGCCAGCCCAGCAGGGTAGAACCTGAAGTCAGATTTGAGTTGATTTAAATAATGACATGTGATACTTCTTGCATATCTGAGCTTGTGGAGTATGATTCATACATGTTGCACGTATATGCTTTTAACAGAAACGGGGCCATTCTGTTCTGTTACCTGGTTATTCCACTCAGCACTGGATCACACAGGTCTTCCACGTGTGTTGCTATGCACGCGCCGTTATTTGTAACAGTCACATCACATCCCATCATCTGAATGTATCACAGTTTACTCAACCAGTCCATCTAAATACTTCCTAACCCAATCTCTCTCCAAAACCCGTCTCTCCAAAAGGCTGGAAGAGGGGAGAGTCTTCATCTGGCTGCTCCCCTCAGGAGCACTGGGCTGTCTCCTCAGATCTTCAGTTTTGGGGGCTTGGCGCCTAAGAATGACTGGAAGCGGTCGTGAGAACATTGCACCCAGTGACAACAGTAATTAACGCTTACGCAGCACTCTGGGCCTGCCCCATCCTAAGCACTTTATGAATATTATCTCACTTAACCTTCATAACAACCCTGTGGGGAAATTGAAGCTCAGAGAGAGAGAGAGAGAGAGACTTGTGCACGGTCACACAGTAAGTGATTGTGCTGGGATTTGAACCCGGCAGTCTGGCACAAGCATCGTGCTTTTAACCACCAAAGTAGTCAACTTCACTGGAGAGTTTTAGCTGGTTATTGGGAACAGGCAGCAGGGTTTTTTGACCTTTCCCCCTAAGTTTTGGCACATTACATTTTGAGCCTCGCATTTTTTTTTAAACCAAGAAATTCTTTTCTAGTTTTCCTCTAAAGAGTTCAAAAGCCCATACCCTCTGGGCCAGTCATTCCTGGGCAGGACCCTGCTGACTGATGGATAGGCCATGAGTCAGTAGTTTAAGCTGTTTCTGGGTGATGTGGCTTGACACTCTTCCACCCAGCCTCTTCAGGATCGGAATGACAAGGGCTTTCTGCTGCTAGCAAAGGGTCACCCTGCCAACCTTCTTCATCCTGTCCCAGCATGTTTCTGCATGGAAGCTGGCCGCCTTGCTGGGTCGAATCCAGTGGTTAGAACTAGAGGGCCCACAGGGCTGTCATGTACTGTTCAGCTGTGTATGGTGACCTTGGGTACACACCAGAATCACTGAGCTGCTTTTGCAGAATACAGATGCCTTGGGTCAGACCTATAAAAGGAACCTCTGGGGGCGGGGCCTGGGCTTGCACCTTTTGGAAACAGCCCCCAGTGAATCTGATGCCCAGCCCTGGCCAAGGACTACTGGGACTCTGACTGGTTTCAGTCTTTCAGTCTCTGCCTCTAACACTGGCTGTACGACGGGTCTCTCACTTGTCTCTCAGATGGTTGATGTGAAGTTTGAGGCTGTGCAGGTGGTAACTCCCCGGAGTGTGTTGTCTGTAACCTGGAGTGATTTCGAGTTGAGCTCCTCCTGCTGGGAGCCAGAGCATGGACTTGATTAATGTCAAGGGTCCTACGATGGTGAACAATCCCAGAAATGCTGTTGCTTGTTGCTGACACCGTAAGTAGATGCAGAGAAGCCACTGCTTATCTGCCGCTCAGTGAAACCACCCAAATGGGAACAGTCTGTAAACTTGCAGTTGAATCGTCAAAAGCTCTGGCCGCTGTCAAGCTGAGGGAACATGGTTTTATGTTTCCGTCTGTTTTCCCTTCTCTTTTCCATTTTCCTGAAAGAAGGATCAGAAAAAAAACAAAAAGCAAAACAACAACAAACAAAAATGCATTTTCTTGATTGAAAAGGGAGTTGAGCCACTCTGTTTATAATGTCCTATTTCAGCCCTGCGTGGCCTGCCAAATCTTCCCTGTATAATAGGTGGCCCCGGCCCTGCGGGGCTGCTCAGCAGCTCTGAGTTTCAGCCTCTCCTTCCCCGTAGCTAATCTCCTTTCCCACTGCTATTATCTGAACCCACGAGAGTAGACTGGTGAGCACCACTCAAACCCACCGTGGGCAGAAACCCCTACAGGTGCTGTGGGGAGGCTCAAAGAACGAACTAGTCCACGGGGGATTCAACCCAAACTGAAGAAGACACATCTGTGGTTCTCATTAACCATAGGAATGCAGTGTGGCCCACAAAGCCCCAAACCCTTTAATTTAGGGTAAAAAAAAGCAGAAAAATGCCCAGGTTATTGGACCATATGTGCCGTGTCTAAGAAGAGAACAAAACCCCATTAGAACTCACATAACCTTGTGTATTGTCCTTCAGAGCGGACCCCTGGACCACCTTATGCTCATGCCCGGAAGGCCATCACTGACTGCTCTGAGAGGGCACTTTCCCTGCGGGGTCCCAGGAGCCAGCCCTGGAGGCAGGGGAAGAGGGACTCCCCTGCTCCATGTACCCCTACCTGCCGTGGACTCATAGCACAGTGCAGGCCTGTTCTCGGTTAATTCTGGTGGGGGATTTGGGGCCATGCAGCCTTTATGTATTTCCTGCTTGCTAGGCTCTCACACTCATCCCTAGGGGCCCTGCAGAAGCTCATCTGAGGTGCCCTTGGCAGCCACTCCACTTCGGCCCCACCCCAGGCTTTCCCCGTCAACCTTCTGACCCTCAGCAGAAACTGCTTCTCCATCACCTAATCCCCCTGTCTTCATCTGGCCTCCTTTTCCCCACTTTGTTTCCCAAGAGGAGAATAGGTGACACGGCGCTGTTCTGCTGCACTGGCATTTTCTTCTGAGGACTCGCTCCAACAAGGAGAATGATGTAGGCCTCCCTGGAGACAGAGCAAGAGTCTACCATGATCATAAAAATGAGCTGAGTTCATGGGGAATGTGGTGGGTGGAGGCTCATGGGAGCCTAATGTTTGGGATGCAGGATGGGGTCATGTTACAAAGGAAGATTTAGGCAGATGTGATGGAGGCAACAGATTGGAAGGTGTTACATCCTCCAAGGTCTGCTAAACCTATATCTCAGTGAGGAACTCCTAAATCTCATCATTGGTCATGGGGGTGCCTTGTCATGGTCGAAGACATTTTAGAAGATAAAAGTGAAAAACTGGGAACCAGTAAAAAGTACAGTTAACCTTGAACTACACAAGTTTGAACTGTGCGGTTCCACCTACATGCAAATTCTTTTCAGTAAATGCTACAGTACTACACGATCTGTGGTTGGTTGAATCTGTGGATGCAGAACTACGGGTCTAGAGGGTTAACTTATAAGTTATACATGGATTTTTGACTGTGCTGGGGTTGGCACCCCTAACCCCTGTCATTTAAGGGTCAGCTGTATATAAAAAGAAGAAGAAGAGGCAGAGGAGCAGGAAGAAGAGGAGGAAAAGGAGGAAGAAGGAGGGAAAGAAAAAAGGAAGGAGAAGAAAAATAAGGCTAGAAGAGTTTGGTGGGTTATTGAAAGGCTGAGAACTGCTGTCGCTGGCATCAGGTTGCCTGCCTTCCCCATTCTCACTATCTGCCTTTCACCTCAGCTCCATTCTGTCTCGGGGACAGTTAAGAATGCGGGACATGTCACGGATTACTTGTGACAGACAGCTGTGGTGAGCCTGTGCTGGGTGTGGCAGGGTGGGAAGCTTCGCCAGCGGGTGTGGGCTGGCCTCCAGTTCTCTTGGAGGCTCTCTGCGGAGGTTCAGCACTGAGTGGTCTCCCTGCCGCTTGAGTAGTCAGATCGCATGCTTCTCAAATGAGGGTCCGGCTGCCCCAAGCCAGGAGGCAGTGTGCTAGCTGATCACAGAGTAGGCAAGGCACAAACAAAGCATCGAGTGGTAACTGAACACCTACTTTGTGCTGAGAACCGTGCCGGGGGCACAGCAGTGACAAAGCGGATGCCTCCGGCATCCTAGAGCAGTGTTTCTCAAAGTGTGGTCCCTGGACCAGCGGCATCGGCATCACCTGGGAACCAGGGAGAAATGCAAGTTTAAACAAAAACTCTGAGGGCGTGGCCCAGTGTTTTGTGCTTTAGCAAGATCTCCACACTAACATTTGGGAAGTCCTGTCTAGATGCCATCGCCGGCATGGAGTGGGTGCTCAGTGGAAAGGAGTTGGCAACGGTGCGAACAAATAGCAATAAGTAGTACTCCGTGGTCCCAGCTCCCTTTCCCCACCGGCTCCAGGCCCATAAGGCCCAAGATTGCACATAAAAGGTAACTGTCAGTAGAGAACCCAGAGCTCACCCAGGGAGAATAACGATGATAATACTAATACAGTTGACCCTTGAACTTGAGGGCTGGGCGCACTGGCCCTCCGCACAGAGGAAAACCCACATATAACTTATAGTAGGCCCTCCGTATTCATATCCTCAGCTCTGCCTCCTCAGATTCAGCCAAGCCTAGATGGTGCAGTACTGTGCTAGTTACAATTGAGAAAAATCTTCGTATAAGTGGGCCGGTCCTGTTCAAACCCATGTTGTTCAAGGGCCAGTTGTAACACCAACCACAGCAGCTGACGTTAAGTGAGTAGTTGCTGTGGGTCAGCCGCTGCTCCAGGTGCGCCACATGCAGTTTAACGGTCACAGCCCTGAAGGAAGCACTGCTGCTACCGTCACCATTTCACTGATGAGGAAACAGGCTTAGAAAGCGGACAGATCTGGGAGGCCATGCAGCAAATGAGTGGGGTAGACAGGGTGTTGTTGAATTGGGGTGAAGTAAGAATCATCTGGGTGGGCTTAGCATCATGGCAGCAGGAGGGCCATCCTGGGGTGAGTGCAGGTGGCATTTGAGATAGAAAAGCCAAAAGCCTTGGGAGCCTTTCCTGCCTCCCCCTGGATTTCCCAGAAGACCCCTGGCCCAGAGCTTCCCACCATTAAAGCCCCTTCCTGCTATGGATTGGTGCCTGTGGACTCTCCACCTATGTTTATCTGGGAGCTTAGGGGAGAGCTCCAAACCAAACCATGACACCCTGGTTCAATGAGGGACCTTAGAACATGGGCGTGTCATTTCCCCTGACTCTTAGCTTGGCCCACGTGGCCACGAGAGCCTAGGAACTGGAGTTCTCTCTGAGGAGGGGGGGGAAAAGGCGAGGACATTTAGGCGGGTCTGCCCTAGGTCCCAGAGCCTCCGCATTCCCCATCGCCTCCTGGAAGGCTGAGGGAGCCGCACCCCCTCAGTCTGACTAGCCTACAATGCGGCGGGCAGGGGGTGGACTGAATTCCCTGTCCGGCCTCAGCTGTGGAGCGCCTGGAGCGAAGGCCCGTCCCTGAAGCCTTCACTGCTTGGAATCTGCCCTCAGGCTGAGCGCTGAAGCCGCAGCCCTCCCCCCTTGCACCTTGTCCCTTCCCCATGCCTCTGAGTTCTCCAGTTGTGTGAGACCCCAGAGGCTGGAGAGCCCTGGGTGCGGGCGGGGCGAGAGGAGTGGAGGGAGAGAAGGACAGACATGCTGAGCACCCTGAGTTAAGCTCTGTGGACTTCACAGCTTCTCTCAGGCTGACTCGGCTCCTGAGGGTCTCTGTAGGGATGACAGAGTGGGGTGTATCCATCATATGAAGTTGCTTGCCAGTGTCAGAACAGACTACTTTTGGAAGGAAGGGAGGAAGCGTTTGAAAGTAACAGTAGAGGCAGTAGGTACCCCCTTGTTCGTTGAGGTATCTCCAGGGTGTAGCTAATAAGAGCCCAGTGAAAGATTTGCCTGCGTGAGCAGCGTGCGCCCTGCAGCGAAACCAGGAGATGCCCTGCTATGCAAAAGCACTGTGGGAAGGCCCGGAGACGTGGAGCGGAGGGGCTACGGCTGATTCCCGCCCAGGAAGAAGAGGGTCCGCCTGAGCCTGGGAGACTCGGAGGCTGGCAGGGGTTCCCACAGATGAATGCCAGGAGGCCATACTTCCCATGCAGGGGCCCCAGCCGGGAAAACGCAGGTAAGAACGGACATCAGGAATGAGTGACCCACCCTGAGGCTCCCCGGCCCTCCGAGCCCAGGGCCAGAGGCACCTGCACATGTTCTGGGTTTGCGGCAAACTCCCCCAGGGTCATTAACTGCAGCAGGGAAACACCTGCCCTGGCTCGTGCTGGGATTTTTCTGTCGCCTTCATGGCTTCGCGCTTATCTCATTTATGATTATAGAAAAGATTCTTGGCAGCTGTCGTCAGATCCTAACAATGCCTTTAATGTCCCTCATATATCCTGAACATGTCAGTAATTCCATCCTGCCCGTTTATGCATTTCTTTCACCTGCAATAAAGGTTGAGGAAAACGTAACTTCAATAGAAATGCCTGTGAGGACAGTAAAGAACATAAACCCTTGCTCTTCTAATGCCTGAGGTAGGTGTGTGCACACATCCAGGAGCGCACGCACTCAAAGAGCATGGGCTGAAGTTGTTGCCTAAGAGAAATGCGGAGCTTGAAGGGGATATCAGGCCGTGGGACGGTGAGATGGTGCGTGCGAGGCTGGCCCGGCCGGGGCTCTCAGGGTTCTCCTTGAAGGCGCAGGTCATAGGTGGTGTGTTTACTTTCTGGCCTCTCTTGCGGTCAGTTAGTGTGGTTCTTTGGCTCTGACTGTTGAAATGATTTGCAGAGGCCCTGATGCCGTGTCCCTGTCACCTTCCTCTAGGGGCCAGGAGCAGAGCCTCCAGCTCAGGCTTACCTGGATGCCAGGGCGCACGCTGCTGCGACTCAGGGGCTCTGGACGAGCAGCTGGGCCGCAGGCCATCTCTTCTGAGGCTCCTCTCAGCCCCTGGAGCTTCAGTCTCTGCCCTGCCCCCCCTCACTCAGGGCCCAGTTCATCTGGAGTTGAAGCTTGCTCGGGGCTCCCTACCGAGCCCTCCCTGGGATCCTAGTGGCGCTCCCAGAAAGGTCCCCGTGCCTGCTCTGCCTGCCAGTCCTCTGTGATGCTGGCTCCGTGGTTGCCTGGGTCCCTTCACGGGCTCAGCAGCTTTCCAGGTCATGCTGGGTGCCGACCTCCAGACCTCCAACTGCCCTCATTCTAGATCTCCCATCACCCATATTACTGCCTGCCCTGCTCTGTTGACTCGGCCTGTTCCCTGGGAAGGGGAGCATGGGGGTGCAGTGTGGTCCCTCTCATGGCCAGGAGAGGCCTGTTTGTGGATCTCCTGTACTGAGGTCACTAACAAATCCATTTAGAGACTGATGCATTATAATCAGCGGGTCTTTGTTGAGCACTTGCCGTGTGGCTGGCCCTGTGGAGGGTGCTGGATACAAGATAGGCTCTCCTGCTCTCAGAGCATTGCGTGCAGTCCAGTCCAGTGATTCTCCGCTTTTCTACGTGGCAGTGATGTCCACGGGGGATACGCGTACCCACTGGTTATGTGCTATTCCCTGGGCCTAAGAGCCTCGCTTTCGCCCCAAGAAGAACGAAGCACAGAGCCTTGGTAAGAAATTCTGAAGCATCATGGCACCTGCAGAACAGGCCAAGGCCTGTGTAAGTTCTGGTGATCAGAATGTTTCCGTATGTCATGCAGCTTTTCAGGGTGGGTACACTAAGAATTTCCCAATCTCGGCTGCCCCAGAGCTGTTCAGAAATTTGTTCAGAGTCTTGCCGAGTTTCGAATGTGGATGGCCCTTTTGAATCGAGGCTGTGAGCTCAAACCTGCCTTTGCCACAGCCTACCCACTGTGTACACAGCACAACCGGGAATATTCCCACAGAGCCAGTGGGGTCTCCAGAGAGGAGAGAGGTGCTCTCCTGAGTGCTGCCAGGGGCATAGAGGGTGCAAATTACCAAGCTTGGTACCTGGGCTTGGGAGATGCTTGGCCTGTTTCTCCCTTTCCTCCCCTTGCTCCTGGCTCCCTTCTCTCCTGAGTGCAGGGCCCTCTCTCATACACCAGGGCTTTAAGAGACCCTGGCAATAGTGAAGGAGGACGGCCCCTGAGAACGCCAAGGTCAGCTCTGGGGGATCCCAAACATCACAGCAGCTTTAGGGGTTGGCCTTCCTGGAGAGCCTGAAGACCCATCCCCCTCACAGCACAGTGGGGAGGTGAGTGGATGGTGAATAAGCTGTCACGCATGCCTCTATTGGGGTCCCTGGTAGCTCTACCATCTCTGGGACAGCCAGAGCAACCCCCCAAATGCCAGCAAAGTCTGGAGCCGACCATAGCCTTCAAGTTTCCTAATGGGTTAGTACTTATGCTGTGAAGTCTTCTAAGGGCCTGGGTAAAATTAAAAGTGAGTCAGGGATGAGCCCTCAAAACCCTCAAAACTACGTCAGGGTTCCACATCTGGGTATAGAGACCTCTTAGAAAAAGACAGCTCTAAGGCTCATCCCCTGTGACATTTGGTGAACCTGCTTATTTCAGTCTAGAAGACATTACTGGGGCCAAGAGAGAGGGGTCCCGGAGATAGGTGGGGTGTAGCTTAGAGGAGCACTGTTCTCTCGGGCCCATAGGGTCTAGGCCCTGTAAGATCTGAGATGCTGGGTAAGAGACCTGATGCTCCCTTAAAGAAGGTCGGAGAATCCTAGGCTTGATATCAGGGCTATAGGTGGCTTCACTGAGCGTTCCCAGGAATGGTCTGCTGGTGGCCCAGGGAGCACCTATGGGCCAAAGCCTAGTCTCTCTCCTATTCCAAACACGTTCTTTGGTTGATGCCATGGGACTGTCACTCTGTGGGCAAGGCACCCATAGCCCCATGGAAATTCAAGAGAGTTAGGATAACAGGAGTGGCCTTGTGGTAAAGAAGGTCAAGAGGCCAGATGCAACTGCAGAAACAGGGCCACTCCTCCCCTGCCAACCAGCCCTCACCCAGTGTCTCGCTGTTGACCAGCACCGAGGTCTCCGACTATAAGAGGAGCCTTGGGAAGCCAGAGGGCAGGACCCAGGGACAGCCTCTAGGCCACAGGAGGTGGAGTCTTCTGAGATTATGCCCTGGTCTGCTGGCTTGGTGAACACGAGGGACCAAACTTTGGCATGTGTGGGCTCTTTCTAGGAGCTTTGTGTGTGTAAAGAGCATGGTGTCATGTTCGTTCTGAGGTCTCCTGTCCTCCCTGCCGGGAACTCACCACTGCTCAGAGGCCCGCCTGCCTTCCCTGCCCTTGCTGGGGCCACTCACAGCCATCCTTGTCCGTGCAAGAGCTGATACAGATTAGGGAGTTCTTAATCAGCACCTGTTTTTGCAGAAGTTCCTGGTTGGAGGCCTCTTTCTGGAGCCCCAGGTTAAATGGCCTTACTGTGATTGGTTTGTGAGCAGACCAGTTGATTCATTCGTGAAGAGAATTCTTAGCAAGGAGAAACCCATTGACAGGCAGTGCATGGAGCCCCAGGTGTGTGTGTTGTGGGGAGGGGGCCTCACCCTTTGAAGTAATTTTTATTTTTAATGGACATAGGTGAATGCTAGGGGTAGAGAGAAGGGATAAGAAATCCAGGCACCAAGCTTACAAAATACATCTCCTTTGAAGTCCTCCAATGTGTGTCTGTTAACTCAAATTGACAATTAATTCAATTCTGACACTACCTAGAAATAGAGTTAGATCCCACAGGTTAAGGGCTCAGTCCTACAGGACTGCCTTCAACCCCCCTCAGCACATAAACACTTCAGAGGTGATTGCGAGTCTAGGTTGTCACCTGTGCTTCTGATCAACTGGCTATAGTTTGGAGCCTATGACCTCCTCCTCGGTGTTGATTAACTTGCTAGGGAGGCTTACAGAATTAAGAGGAATGTTTTACTTATTGGATTGCTGGTTGATTATAAAAGGATATAACTCAGGAACAGCCAGATGGAAGAGATGAATAGGGCAAGGTATGCGGGAAGGGGCACAGAGCTTCCATGCTGTCTCTGGGTAGACCACTCTCCCCAAATTTCCTCTGTATGATCACCAGTCTGGAGCTATCCGAACCCATCCTTTTAGGTTTTTGTGGAGGCTGCTGTTACAGAGGCGTGAATGATTAAATCATTGACCATTGGTGATTGAACTCAATCTCCAGCTTTTCCCCTCCCCCATCCCAGGAGGTCAGGGGTGAAATGGAAAGTTCCACCCTCTAATCACATGGTTGGTTTTTCTGGCAACCAGCATCCCCATCCTTAGTTTACCTAAGGGCTTTCCAAAAGCCACATCATTCATGGAACAAAAGACACCTCCCTAGCTCTCACCTCTTAGGAAATTCCAAGGGTTTTCCAGCCTCTGTACCAGGAAAGGGGACAAGACCAAATATACAGGTTACCTTGTTCTATTGCACTTCGCTTTGCTGTGCTTCATAGATATTGCCCTTTTTACAAATCGAAGGTTTGTGTCAAACCTGCATTCAGCAAGTCTGTCGGTGCCATTTTTCCAAAAGGATTTTGCTCACTTTGTGTCACTGTATCACATTTTGGTAATTCTCACAATATTTCAGACTTTTTCATTATTATTAATCTGTCATGGTGGTCTGTGACCAGTGATCTTTGATGTTACTATTGTAATTATTTTGGGGAGCCATGAACTGTACACATATAAGATGTTGAACTTAATACATGTTGTATTTTGACTGCTCCCCCACGTTTCTCCCTCTCCTTGGGACTCCCTATTCCCTGAGACACAATGATACTGAAATTAGGCCAACTGATAACCTTACAATGGCATGTAAGTGTTCAAGTGAAAGGAAGAGTTTGTACATCTCTCACTTTAAATCAAAAGCTAGAAGTGATTCAGGTTAGTGAGAAAGGCATGTCAAAAGCCAAGATAGGCCAAAAGCCAGGCCTCTTGCACCAAACAGCAAAGTTCTGAATGAAAAGAGAAGTTCTTGAAAGAAATGAAAAGTGCTACTCCAGGACACACATAAGTGATAAGAAAGCAGAACAGCCTTACTGCTGATACGGAGAAAGTTTTAGTCGTTTGGATAGAAGATTAAACCAGCCACAACATCCCACTTTAAGCCAGAGCTTAATCCAGCGTGAGGCATAACTCTCTTCAATTCTTTGAAGGCTGAGAGAGACGAGGAAGCTGCAGAAGACAAGTTTGAAGTGAGCAGAGTTTGCTTTATGAGGCTTCAGGAAAGAGGCCATCTCCGTAACCTAAAAGTGCAAGGTGAAGCAGCAGGTGCTGATGGAGAAGCTGCAGCAAGTTACCCAGAAGATCTAGCTCAGATAATCATGAAGGTGGCTACACTAAACAAGAGATATTCAATGTGGACGAATCAGCCTTGTACTGGAAGAAGATGTCATCTAGGACTTTCATAGCTAGAGAGGAGAAGTCAAGGCCTGACTTCAAATTTTCAAAAGACAATCTAACTCTGTCTTAAAGAGCCAGTGCCACTGGTCACTTTAAGTTAAAACCAGTGCTCATTTACCATTCAAAAACTCCTGGAACCCTTAAGAAGTATGCTAAATCTACCCTGCCTGTGCTTTATGGACGAAAGAGCAAAGTCTGGATGACAGCACATCTATTTACAACATGGTTTACTGAATATTTTAAGCCCACCATTGGGACCTACTCTCAGAAAAAAAGATTCCTTTCAAAATACAACTGCTCATTGACAATGCACCTGGTCACCCAAGAGCTCTGATGGAGATGTACAATGAGATTCACGTCGTTTTCATGCCTGCTAATACAGCGTCCATTCTGCAGCCCATGAATTAAGGAGTAATTTTGACTTTCAAGTCTTATTATTTAAGAAATACATTTCATAAGGCTATGGATAGTAATTATTCTTAGGAATCTGGGCAAAGTAAATTGAAAACCTTCTGAAAGCATTCACCATTTTTGATGCCATAAAGAACATTTGTGATTCATGGGAAGAGGTCAAAATATCAACATTAACAGGAGTTTGGAAGAAGTTAATTCCAACCCTCATGGATGACTTTGAGGGGTTTAAGACTTTAGTGATGGAAGGAACTGCAGATGTGGTGGAAACAGCAAAATTAGAAGTGGAGCCTGAAGATGTAACTGAATTGCTGCAGTCTCATGGTAAGACTTTAATGATGAATTGCTTCTTATGGATGAGCAAAGAAAACGGTTTCTGGAGATGGCCTCTACTCCTGCTGAAGACGCTATGAAGATTGTCGAAATGACAACAAAGATTTACGTTATGTTGTAAACTTAGCTGATAAACTTAGTTGAAAGAAGTTCTACCGTGGATAACATGCTGTCAAACAGTATTGCCTGCTACAGAGACATCATTCAGGAAAGGAAGAGTCAATTGATGCGACAAACCTGGTTGCTGTCTTATTTTAAGAAGTTGCTACAGCCACCCGGCCTTCAGCAGCCACACCCAGATCAGTCAACATCGAGGCAAAACCTCCACCAACAAAAAGATTACAACTCACTGAAGGCTCAGATGACGGTTAGTTAGCATTTTTTGGCAATCAAGTATTTTTTTAACTAAAGTATGTACCTTTTTTTAGACATAATGCTATTGTACACTTAGACTACAGTATAGTGTAAATATAACTTTTATATGCACTAGGAAATCTAAACATTTGACTCACTTTATTGTGATATTCAACTTATTGTGGTGGTCTGGAACTGACCCCACAATATCTCTGAGGTATGCCTATATGTTTCCTATTATAAATCACAATATCACAAGACTCTTAGAGGTATATCCCCCCAAGCAACCAACCAGCAAGTCTTTATTGAACAATTACCATGGGCTAAGCTCTGTGCTAGAACTTTAAGAGAAGATAGTTTCAGGCTTCAAAGAAGTTTACAGTTCACTGGGAGTGTGGGTAGAGGGAAGACCAAAGGGAGTGCGGGATTCATTCATGAAACAAAAAGAAAACACAAGACATAATTGTCACACAGTATAGAATAGGCTGTCAATGGGAATCAGGAGGAAGAGCAGTGTGGAAGGAGACGATAGAGACTTTATGAAGGACGTGATTTCTCCTTGGCTTCAGAAAAAGAAAAGAATTAATTAGCCAACAAGAATGTATTGAGTATCTAGCATAAAAACAATATGGCTAAAGCTTAAGTAAAGTCCTAAGGCAGAAGTCTTATAGCTAGCTAAAGACACAAGACGTATGTATGAAACAAGAAACACAAACAAGACTCTGTGTATGTGTGTGTGTACGCATGCACGCACACACACGTATCTGCATTATGCACTTTGTACGTTCATTTACCCATTCGTCAGCCCCACATTCACGTCCTTGTTGAGGGACTGCCCTGTGCCAGGTGCTTTGTCCTGTGGTTGATAAGGCAGCAGTTGGGCAAAGTCGGCAATAAAAAGAAAAGGGAATCAGACAATAGGCATGTGTGGTGGGCAGGTATGGGTCGAGGATGCCTTTGACTTGCATTCTGAACTGCATGTGTTTGAATCGGTTGGTGGAATGGGAGATATAGTTACTGGGTTGGACAAGTTAAAGGACCAAATATGGAGAAAATGGATAAAGAAATTAAGATCCATAAGACTAAGGTTTTTTTGTTTGTTTTTTTTTTTGTGGTACGCGGGCCTCTCACTGTTGTGGCCTCTCCCGCTGGGGAGCACAGGCTCTGGACGCGCAGGCTCAGCGGCCATGGCTCACGGGCCCAGCCCCTCTGCGGCATGTGGGATCCTCCTGGACCGGGACACGAACCCGTGTCCCCTGCATCGGCAGGCAGACTCTCAACCACTGCGCCACCAGGGAAGCCCAAGACTAAGGTTTTGAGGGAGACGCCACTCCCCACACTGGGTCCTACTTGCATGGCTTGTTCACAAGTCTGTTCCCTTCCCGGGTTAGACCCCCTCTAAAGGTTGGTCATGTCCGATAGAAATATAACGTGAGCCACACGTGTATCTTAACACTTTCTAGTAGCCACATTAACAAGTAAAAAGAAACGAGTGAAGTTAATTTTAATAGTATATTTTATTTAATCCATTATATCTAAAATATTATCTTTTCGTTGTGTATTCAGTATTAATGAGCTATCTTACATTCTTTGTTTTTCTGCACTAAATCATTGAAATCCAGTGTGGATTTTACACTCACAGCGTGTCTTCATTTAGACTGGCCACAATCCAAGTGCTTAATAGCCACGTGCGGCTTAGTGGACTGGGCCCGGCTCTGCATCTCCTTACACCTTCCTCCCCTTATGTCACACACACACACACACCCCTACCTGTGCATTGGTGCCCAAGATATAGATGTTAAACGGATTGGTGTTTATCTAGCAGTCTGGAAAGTCATAATATCAGGGAGGCAAGTAGGTAGGTTGAATGTGATTAAGGAGACGTTTGTAGGTACATGACAGGCATGGAGATAGGGCGTAATTAGAGAGGCTAGCCCTGTGTTTTAAAGACCTCCAAAGAAAGTGTCTATGAATTTAGGTAGCAATAATATTTAAAATCCTTTTAACATGCCCTTTCCCTTTTGACGTCATCTCTGCACTAGGCCTACCAATCAATGAATCTGTGAATCTACTGAGCGCCTTCTAGATGTTGTGAGAGATAAAAAAACACCTTGGGAGATAAGACACAAACCTTGAGAAAACAGCTGCAGGGGCAAGGCCATTCATGCAGAGTGCCCCATAAGTGGTACTTGGCAATAACTAAGTCGCCTTTAAGACAAGGGGGGTTGGGGAAAGCCTTGGAGCTATGCAATTCTCAGCTGCTGAACTGTATGGAAGCAGGATCAGAGGTGGAGGACCCAGAAACGCTTGGTGATGCCTGGGCTCCGTCCGTTAATTGCTATGTGAAGCCAGTCAGGGCACTAAGCTCCCCGAGTCCTCCCTGCTCTGGAGAATGGCTGTGTGACATTTGCCCTGCCTGCTTTCTGGGGTGTTTGTGAGTATGCAATGAGATTGGCCGTGAAGCATCCCCGAGAGGTGAGGAGGTACTATTAATATTGCTGCTGCAGAAGCTTGGCTCACGGTCACCTTGGAGAGTGCCAGAAAGGAACAGCCAGCCCAGTGTCGCATGTCCTCAAAGACTAAAGTTGTCTTGAATCTCTGCTCTCTCGGTTTATCCGTCCCTTCTTGGCCTATGACGTCCTTCTCATCCTCTAAGACTTTGGTCAGACCCCCCTGCTCCAGGAAGCCTACCTGAACCAGAGGCTCCTTAATTTCTGGGCCCCCAAAGTATGGTACCCATGTCTTTCTGCCTCATAGTCCAACTAACCATTTGTACGAATCTCCTCTGTTGGACCAGGAATGACTAAGAGGTGATAGCTTTGTTTTAGTCACCTCTGAATTCCAGGACATGCAGCAGGTACCCATTTGTGGATTTGAGCTGACTTGTAATGACCTGTTTGTCCCCGGAGGCTCTTTGGGCAGAAGAGCTTCTAGGCTCTCACGGCCTAAACGGGCTCAGCCTTCTGAGATCTTTTACTCTCTGCTGAATAAAGATTTGGAGGCTGTTTCTGATTTGGAAATTGCAGTTAAGAGTGTATTTGGTGCCGTTTTCCAAAGTCAACATTCCCAAGCAGAACTGGGGTGGAGAGGAAACAGTGCCCCTGGACCTTGGAAGAAAGGATCAGTGTGGTTCCATTATTTAATTAGGCTGAAGAATGCTCATGGGCGTGTCCTGAACATGAGGTGGTGGAGGCACCAGGGAAGGGGATGCTACATGTTATTGCACCATCTTCTGGACCTGGAGAGGGAGCCTGGGGTGGGAGGGAGAGCATGGGGTGAAAGGGTGCTCGCCTCAAAGATGCCACTAATTGTGTGTGTTTAGTCATTCAGGGCCTCAGTTTTTTCATCTGCCAGCTGTGGATACGTTGTTATTTCCCAGAATTATCATTTGACCTGATTTTAGGCACTCTTTATTAAAAAAAGGTTTGAAAAGCTCTAAAAACTGCACTGTGGTCTAATGGAAAATACACTGGGTCGTTCATGGGCTGTGTGGTCTTGATTAAGTCTCAACCCTCTCTGGACCTCAGATTCTTCATTTGAAAAAAATAAGGTGTTGTATTGGATAGCCCTGAAGGTTGCTTAGAGTTCCAAGTATTTATGTTTGCTCTTCTGATCAGCAGAGGCCCAGGAGACACATTAATTTACATTTCAAGACACATTGGTTGGCCAGCACTTGTGTACTAATAAGCTACTGCCATTTTATTTAGTTCAATGTATAAAAATATTACCATTTCATCATGCGTTTAGTATAAAACATAGTAACGAGATATGTTGGCATTTTTTTGTATTAAAGCACACACACTCCCTAGTGTGTATTATATACTTGCAGCCTGTGTAAATTTTCATCGGTCACATTTCAAGTGCTCAGTAGCCACACGTACCTAGTGGCTACCATATTGGACAGTACAGGCCTAGACTGTAAGCTGCTTAAAGGTAGGGATTGCATTTTGTGGTATCAATATTTAGTACTTGGAAATTGCTTTAGAGTTTATAAGCCCTTTCTGATATGTCACCTCCTTTGATCCTTACTGTTGTCTGGTGAAGTTGATAAAGTTATTAATGCCAGTTTTTAGATGAGAAAACTGAGGCTTTGGAGAGATCAAGCAGTTGCTCAAGGCCATGGAGTAAGTAGTAGCAGAGCTGGGATCTGAACCAAGATATTCTGGTTCCGAATGTAGAGGGAGTTCTAACTGAGCAGCTACCTTCATGTATTTGTCCATTCACTTGTCAGTTCATGTGTTGATTCTTCTGGGTGGAGGCTGTGTGCCTGCTGCTGACATTAACTAGGCATTATCCTCCTCCATTTAAAAAAAATTTTTTTTTAATTTAATTTTATTTATTTTCTTATACAGCAGGTTCTTATTAGTCATCAGTTTTATACACATCAGTGTATACATGTCAATCCCAATCGCCCAATTCATCACACTACCATCCCCACCCCCCTGCGGCTTTCCCCCCTTGATGTCCATACGTTTGTTCTCTACATCTGTGTCTCAACTTCTGTCCTGCAAACTGGTTCATCTGTACCATTTTTCTAGGTTCCACATACATGTGTTAATATAGGATATTTGTTTTTCTCTTTCTGACTTACTTCACTCTGTATGACAGTCTCTAGATCCATCCACGTCTCAACAAATGACCCAATTTTGTTCCTTTTTATGGCCGAGTAATATTCCATTGTATATATGTACCACATCTTCTTTATCCATTCGTCTGTTGATGGGCATTTAGGTTGCTTCCATGACCTGGCTATTGTAAACAGTGCTGCAATGAATATTGGGGTCCATGTTTCTTTTTGAATTATGTTTTTCTCAGGGTATATGCCCAGTAGTGGGATTGCTGGGTCATATGGTAGTTCTATTTTTAGTTTTTTAAGGAACCTCCATACTGTTCTCCATAGTGGCTGTATCAATTTACATTCCCACCAACAGTGCAAGGGGGTTCCCTTTTCTCCACACCCTCTCCAGCATTTGTTGTTTGTAGATTTTCTGATGATGCCCATTCTAACTGGTGTGAGGTGATACTTCATTGTAGTTTTGATTTGCATTTCTCTAATAATTAGTGATGTTGAGCAGCTTTTCATGTGCTTCTTGGCCATCTGTATGTCTTCTTTGGAGAAATGTCTATTTAGGTCTTCTACCCATTTTTGGATTGGGTTGTTGGTTTCTTTAATATTGAGCTGCATGAGCTGTTTATATATTTTGGAGATTAATCCTTTGTTTATTTGTTTGCAAATATTTTCTCCCATTCTGAGGGTTGTCTTTTTGTCTTGTTTATGGCTTCCTTCGCTGTGCAAAAGCTTTGAAGTTTTATTAGGTCCCATTTGTTTATTTTTGTTTTTATTTCCATTACTCTAGGAGGTGGATCACAAAAGATCTTGCTGTGATTTATGTCAAAGAGTGTTCTTCCTATGTTTTCCTCTAAGAGTTTTATAGTGTCCGGTCTTACATTTAGGTCTTGAATCCATTTGGAGTTTATTTTTGTGTACAGTGTTAGGGAGTGTTCTAATTCCATTCTTTTACATGTAGCTGTCCAGTTTTCCCAGCACCACTTATTGAAGAGACTGTCTTTTCTCCGTTGTATATCCTTGCCTCCTTTGTCATAGATTAGTTGACCATAGGTGTGTGGGTTTATCTCTGGGCTTTCTATCTTGTTCCATTGATCTATGTTTCTGTTTTTGTGCCAGTACCATACTGTCTTGATTACTGTAGCTTTGCAGTATAGTCTGAAGTCAGGGAGTCTGATTCCTGTGATCCTCCTGCATTTTAAAAGGAGACAGAAATGGAGGTGGTTTCTCTCTCTCTTTTTTTTTTCTTTTTCTTTTTTTCTTTTCAGTTTGAGAGAAAGTTGAGGTTGTTGGAGGATGACTCTAGCATTATTGACAGCATCTTTATCTTTTTATCTGTAAGCCTGCTTCAACATATCCAGTGAACCAGAGCTGGGTACATTCCTGCATTTCGGACTGTGTTTCCCCTCCTCCGTTATCTTCTGATTCTTTGAGTCCCCTGCCCAGCTCCTCTTTCCTCTTCGATCTGTATCCCCTAGCCAAGCCTGGAGATAGTTATCACACACACTCTCCATTAGACCTGACTTTAGCCAAACTAAACACAGTTCTGTCTCTCATATGGTGATCTTGGCTCCTTGTTTTAAGAAGGGACACCCTCATTTACTTTCCTGACAAGGATTCTCATTCTGGGTGCCTCAGGCCCTCCTGCTGCAAGGAAAGATTGGCCTGTGCTGGTCTGGAGGGAGACTTGATATCCCAGCCAAGCTCTTAGCCAAATGCTACTCATCACAAGTGTCAGGTGATGGTTGTAGAGAATGAGTGAGGCGGTCCCAGCCTTGAAGGCAGGTCAAGGAGACACGGGAGGCAGAGCCAGAGCCCGTTACCAAATGTTGGTGGTCACTTGGTAATGCTAAATGGAGACAGTCTGGGAGCTGAGGAAAGAGCGAGGTGCAGAGTTTGAGTCCCCTGAGCTGAAGGAGACATTACCACAGTCAGGGCCCTAGGTGGGAGCTGAGGCTCAGGAAGGGGGGCCCTTCTGCTGCCAAGAACAAGGACCCATGTTCTTTGTACCCCCCACTCTTAGCGTGTTGGTATATAAGAAATCAGAGCCCTTGGGATGAAGGACTCTTGGAGGTCAACTGTTGTGATCCCCTAACTGAAGCCAACATTTCCCACACAGTGGGTTCAGTCAGTGCTCCTTGGGGCTGTCTCAGGGGTAGGGTTGCCCCATGCAATATTTGGAACATAATTATACTAAAAATTATTCATTGTTTATCTAAAATTCAAATTTAACTGGGTATCCTATATTTTTATTTGCTAAATTTGGCAACCTTATTCAGGGGATCTGCCAGCAGAGAAATGGAGGGTTCAAGAGGCAGGGATTTCTACCACCCATCCACCATTTTAAAAAGACCAACTCTGCTTTTATCTAGTTAAAACAGACAGACAAAACAACTCCTCCCCTCTCTGTGTTCTGTGACAAAGGAAGAATCCTAGGTGTTACAGGAAGGGATTTGGGCATAGTGCTATTCATGGCCAGGATTATTAACTCTCCCCAGATAAGTCAAAGTTGCATTAAAGGAGAAGTATAAATCTCTCTTGAAGACCAGACGAAGTGTTTTGTTGTTGTTGCTATTGTTTTAGGGAATTGATCCTCATGATGGTGAGTTATTGTTGAGAAGACAGTTGCATCCAGGAAAGGACGTCTCCACTGTCCATCCTGCCCCCACGTTGTTGTGGGAAAACCTTAAGACCAGAGTGCACCCTCCCTTACTCCATAGAACAGCAGATACTGGGCTGGGAAGAGGCTCCGGGACAGTCAGAGGATGCTGCTGAAGTCTGTGACGTTTGCAAGATATGGGGAGGGACTTTAGGGGTTAGAAACTGATACATGAATGGGGAAGGGTGGGGCTGGCAGGGAAAGGATGGAGATGGTTAGGGTTGCCACCCTCTGGGGAGGAAAGGGTTAAAGGAATTGAGGGGAGAAGAGGAGAGCCAGGGAAGGAGGAAGCCTCCTCATCACCCTATCTGAAAGCCCAGGCAGTGAGGTGTGGTCCCTTGTGTGATGCAGAGAAGAAAGTGTGAAACACGAGGCTCAGAACTGTATTGCCCACCCCATCCTTCACTGCACTGCCTGGCTTTTCATAGCTTTGGATCAGTCGACGGATTTCATCAGAAAAGAACAGCTTTGGACCTTCAGAAAAGTCAGTGGGGATTCAGCCAGGAGAAAGCAGGTAAGGAGGGGTCCAGAGTAGGTTGCGGGCAACTACTTTCCTATGGTCTTGACGGGCATGGAGGGCCCTCTCTTTGGACTACCAGGTCATGTGGAGTATCTGCTTGTAGAAACAGCAGGGTACAGCCTTCCAACCCCCCAGCCCCCTTCCCAAGAAGGAGCCAAAAATGGGCCCCTAAGGAACCAAAAAGGAAGGGGTCCGTCCTGTAGGCCTTGGGTTTTAAATCCAGGGCTTCCACGTGAAATTTCAATTTGAAGAAAGGATTCTGTGACTAAAACGGTCTGAAAAAACATTGTTCCACACAACATTCCCAGGGAGTCGTCTTCTACCTTTGGGAAAAGGACCGTCTGAAAAATAAAAATGTGTCGCAGCTCACTCAGACGTGACATGATCAAGCTGTGGCTCCTTACCAGTTGTTGGGAAACATTGGGCTGCTGTGCTCCAACTGATACGTTTACATAGGCAGGATCTTGATAACTAGCTGCTAGTGTACTGTGAGCACATCATGGGCGCCTGAGTCATTCCTGGTGAGTACTTAATGACAAGCACAGTAGGATTTTGCTGGGGAGATTTATTCTCAGTTAACTGACTTTGGGGGCACAGAGGATTTATAACTGGGGCTCCCTGATTCTGGTATGTCCATATTTAAGCAGGCCCTCCTTGGAACATGATGTTGGGATAGGAAGGTAGTTTCCTCAGGGCATAAATTCAAACATCCAAAATGACTCCCCTTAGTATAACTATTGAACAAGGGGATTCCCAGATACACTCGATGGTTTATCTTCCAGATGTTTGTACACACATATTCATAACAGCATTATTCACAGTAGCTAAGATATGAGAGCAACCCAAGTGTCCACTGATGGATGGATGGATAAGCATACAATCGAATATTTTTCAGCCTTAAAAAGGAAGGAAATTCTAACATATGGTGCAACATGGATGAGCCTTGAGGATGTTATACTAAGTGAAATAAGCCAGTCACACAGAGACAAATACTGTATGATTCCACTTCCACGAGGTGCCGAGAGTCATCAGATTCATAGAGAAGGTAGAATGGTGCTTGTCAGGGGCTGGGAGAGAGGGAATGGGGGAAATGCTGTTTAATGGGTGCAGAGTTTCCGTTTTATGAGATGGAAAGAGCTGTGGAGATGGATGGTGGTGACGGTGCACAAGATCATGAAGGTATTTACCACCACTGACGTGTACACTGAGAAACGGCTACAATAGTAAATTTTATGTTGTGTATATTTTATCATAACAAAAATCACACACAAAAAGGTTTGTCTTCAAACCACTCACACATGACCAGAGGCGAGGGTTTCTGAGCCAGAGGAGTAGAGAACTTGCAGGGGCTACCTCAGTCTTTTGATGATTCTTTAGGCGGAAGGATGGAGCAATTCTTAAATAAGAAGCAACGGAAAAATTAGACTCTATTTATGAAAACGCCATCTAGAGAAAAGTTTTCAGGTCTGTGCTGTGCCTTTTGTAAGATGTGAAGCCCACCTAGGCAGAAGGTCTCCAGAGCACTGGAGGCTTTCCAGCTTCCCTCCGAGGGGAATGGTGGCAATGGCTGTGGGGGGAGTTAGCACCTCTCAGGACAGCTTGCTCTCAGGAGTCCCACTCCACATGCCAGCATGCTGTAGGGGAACCGTGGTAATTCAGCGCACTGAATATAAGCCTGGGGTTCAAATCCCTCTCTGCCATTTAACCAGTTAAGGAATCTTGGAAAATTGACTTGAGCTTTCTGGGCCTCAGACTCCTTATCTGTAACAAAGGATGTATCAGGCAGCTCTTACTGAACAACAAACTACCCGAAAACAGGGTGGCTTATGATAAGAAGCATTTAGTATTTCCTGTGATTCTCCAGGCTGGCTGGGTGTTCTTCAGGTCTGGGCTGCCTCAGCTGTGGCTGGATGGGCTAGGATGGCCTCACTCCTATGTTTGTGGTCCCAGCTGGGGTCATGCCCCATGTGGTCTCTCATCCTCCAGGAGGCTAGCTTGTGCTTGTTCACATAGCAGTGAAATGGTTCAAAGCAGCAAGAGAAGGCAAGTCTGATACACAGGCACTTTTCAAGCCCCTGCTTGCATTGTGTTTGCTAATGCAAACACACTGGCCCAAGCAAGATTCAGAGGATGGAGAAACAGACTCCACCTCAAAATATTGTGGCTTTTTGGGGTTTTTTCTTGCAAACTACCACAAAGGTTAATAACAGATCCTACCTCAGTGGGTTACTGTGAGGTTCATATGAGGTAATGCATAGAAACAAAGCTCTTGGCATGGTCCTGGCACATAGTAGGCCTTCCAGGAATGTGAGTTTCCTTTCCTCCTCCATCTCCTTGATTAAGAACACATCTTTATGAAAGACACGATGGATCTGTTGACTCTAATTCCATTCTCTTTCAGAGCACGTGGAAATTGAAGCCATGTGGAACTTAACAAGAGATCAAATAGTGCCTTAAATGTCCCAGGGCAGCAGCCCTGTCCCCAGAGCCTGGGGCGGCCCCTGTGATGGGGCCTGCCCTGCCTGGTGCTCTGGGCCCCTCTTTCCCAGCCTGCTGCAGGTCGGTCTTTTTTTCATTACAGATTGCTCATAAGCACACACATCCCCAGATGCCCGCATAAAAGCTGGTACTAAAGTTGTGTAATGGTGGCGTGAGCCTCGTTACAATTAGGGCAGCAGTAAGCTGTTCCCCAGAGCTCGGCGCTCTGGTAGGAAAAGCCCTGGGAACCTGCACACACTCCCCAATACAATCTGACCTCCCCCGCTCCTCCCACCGGTAAGTCTGGAGAGAGGAAGATACCGGGCTATGCAATCTGATGGTGAGTTGGTTATCAAGGGAATAAGAATTAGTGGGGGACAGAGATCTCTGGGGAGAGAAACCCTGGGAGATAGAAAAGAAGCACTTGAGATGTTCAAAGGACTCTGCTGACGAGTTTTTTTCTGAGGCACCGCGGTACGTGGCACCTGTCGGGGGATACTGTGGCCTGCATTTGGATGACACTTCACAGGGGACTAGGCTTCTTGCTCTTGCTGGGTCCTACCAACAACCTAGTGAGCTTGGCAGGAACATTAGCCCCATTTCACAGATGTGGACACTTAGGTTTCAGAACCCAGGCTTCTCATTCATTTCCCAGGAATGCTCTTCCCTCTGCATCTGGTGACCCCTCCTGCTTCTTGATCTTGAACCAGCTGTATTCACTGATGACGATAGTGCTGATGAAACATTAATTAACGACCTCTGTAATATGCGTGTGTTAACAAGTATGTGTGTGCTGTGTGTATATATTGGATGATAAATCATCCTTGGTCTCTTGCTGTAGTAACATCCAGAGTTCTTACGATGGCTGATGTAAATCTCATGATTAATACTGGGCTTAATGGAAAGGAAAAACTACAAAAATCCAAGCCTGGAGGGTAAAAGGATTTGCAAGCTAGGAAATGGGCCACTGCTCCTTAGAACACTGGCCAGAACCAGAACGGAAGAGAAGGCAAGGCTTTGGAAGGCCATGATAATAATAATGATGTTGAACATTTATTAAAACTTTTCTGTGTGCTGAAGATTTACATTGAGCGTGATTACCAGCCCCCCATTATGCATTGCCCCATGGTTAGTGCTCCCCCATGTCTGCTTCTCTTCTCCTAGGCACAAGCTTGATTATGCTTCCCCGTACCCTTGCTGGAGACAGGGCCATGTGACTAGTTTTTTTTTGTTGTTTGTTTGTTTTTTGCTGTACGTGGGCCTCTCACTGTTGTGGCCTCTCCCGTTGTGGAGCACAGGCTCTGGACGCGCAGGCTCAGCGGCCATGGCTCACGGGCCCAGCTGCTCCATGGCATGCGGGATCTTCCCGGGCCGGGACACGCACCCGTGTCCCCTGCATCGGCAGGCGGACTCTCAAGCACTGCGCCACCAGGGAAGCCCGTGTGACTAGTTTTGACCAGTGATTGGTGAGGGGAAGTGACGTGCATCACTTCTGGGTTGAAGCATTTAAAAGTCTCTGCGAGGCCCTCCAGAGTCCCATTCTAATTGTGGAAGCGTGTGGTAGACAGCAGTGGCACATGGTTGAAATAGCCTGGATTGTTGAGCTTCCACATAGGGGGGCAAGTGCCTTGGGAGGTCTCTGGAGCCATCGCCAACTTTGCTTGCATAAAAAATAAGCCTTTGTTGTTTTAATCCATTGAAATTTTGGGGTTTGCTACTGCAAAACAAGCTAGCATATTCTGCCTAGTGGACACCCTCATTTTACAGATGAGGAAACTTGGGCTCTGATTAGGCAGGAACTCGCCCAGGACACACCAGTCAAAAGTGAGAACATCAGAGTTTGAACCTGATACGGCTCCAGAGCCCAAGCTCTAAACCGCCATGATATAATTCCATACACAGAAGTCATGGCCGATGGAAAGTCATGGAAGGAGTTTTCAAGCTGGATGCCCTGATGACAGCAGAGTCTGTGGGAGCCTGAGCTGGCTTATGGAGGGTGAGCTGGAGTAGGAAGATGGAGCACATGTCCACAGCCCATCAGGTCACCTGAGGTTTGTGCTACTGCAACTTCTGCACGGAAGGGAGGCCTTGTCGCCTGCTCTGCCTGTTATTGTTGCCGTGATATTTGCATGTCTCTGAGGAGAGGACAGCAAGACTGCTTCACCTCGAGAGCAGGGAAGAGCAGGATGGAAGGGGCAGCTGGTGTGGAGGTGTGGGCGGGGCTGCCGGAAAGGGAGCAGAGAAATTCTCTGCCTCCTCCCGGATCAGCACAGTCTGTGGCCCTGGCAGCCTACTCCGTGTACTCTTACCCCTCTGGGGCCTTACCTTACAAAGAATGCCACATTCCCAGGGATGGGGCTCGCCATTCTAAGGAGCTTTTACTGTCTTGTTGAGCCAGACTGTTGTGGTATTGGTTTATGGCAGTGTTTCTAAAGCTTGCTGAACATAGATCACCAGGAGACACAGATCAGACCCTGTCTCCCTTCCCTCCAAGATTCTGGTGCAGTCGGTTTGCTGTGGGGCTGTGGGCTCTATGTGCTTAGCAAGCCCTCCAGGGGGCTCCTACCTTCTGGCAGGGTTTGGAAACAGTGACTCATGCAGTGCCTGGTCAATCCAGCTGAGCTGTTTGGGGAGCGAGGTTGTGGGTTACTTTGGCGTCCTGCACAGAGCATGGAGCCCTTGTCCTCAAACTCCCCTTCAGCCAGAGCAGTTTTTTGGTCTATTTTGTTTCTTTGCATTTTGAAAATAAATTTTACTTTGAAAAAAAGAGTTATCCATTTGTTTTTGTTTTTCAAGATGAAAAGCACTGGTTTACTACACACCTCAAAATTCCCTGTGAGAAATTGCTTTGAAGTCTCATTCCCGAGAATATCTGTGATTCTTCTGAGTAATGGTTTGTTTCTTCACCTCAGTGACACCGTACTTCTTGTAACTGACAGTATTATCCTCGTTGCTCTGCACCTGGGAAGCCCAGACCCAAATTTACAGTTCTCCTTAGCAAAGATTTTGTGTAGCCCCCAGGATTCATCTTATTTTTTCTACCCTTGTTTCTTAGTCATTTGCTATAATATCGTCATCATCATCATCCTCTCTCTCTCTCTCTCTCTCTTTTAAATTTGTGTACACTTCTGTAAGCATCCACAAATCTTACTTGGAATTATAGATATAATTCTAGGGAAATAAGTTCACGGTATCATTGGCTCAGAGTTTCAGCTTGTAGGAACTACAGGAGCTCAGTGAGAGGAAAGTCCAGCTTCCTTAAGTGATCCTGAGATACAGAGAGGGGAAGTGATGCTGCTGGGGTCATAGGAGAAGGAGAGGCAGGTTGAAAGGGAACCCAGTCATCCCAGTGCTGGGTAAGTTCTAGGACACTGTCCTGTGGGTAGGGCCATGTGGGTGGTGGAGACCCCCTCCAGCGTGACAGTCCCCTGTTGCCCAGAAACAGCTTTCTGAGTACCTGAGACATTCCATAGCAGGGAGCTAATTCTTTTGGGTCTTGATAACCCTTAATTTTTCAGGGTCCATGAAGGTGCTACTATCCCTGGGAAGGAAGCAAGCTTCAGCTGTCTCAGCCAGTTTCAGGCGAATCTCCAGAGGGGATGGGGAGAAAATTCCTGGGGAAATGAGTGAGCCAGTCCGCCCCAGCGCCTGAGGGCTAGAGCTGGCAAGGGTGCTTTGTGTGCCCTTGAGAAAGATTGTGCCTGCTTGGTTTGAAGCTTCTGCCCCTGTCCCCTTAGAGGCAGAGAGAGGGAGCGGAACTCAGAGGCAGTGAGCCCTCTCAGTGAGAGTCCCAGGTCATGTTGCCTCTCTGGCCTCTTGGCTCAAGGGTGCCATGGCTGTGGGGACTCAAGCCTTGCGGCCTTGTGGCCTCAGGGTCCCTGGTGGGACCCAGCCATGCCCGGCCTTTCATGAGACACATGTGTGGGTACGTGTATCTGAGTGGTAGTCTGAGGCCTGGTGGGCATGCGGAGGCCCGCCAACGTCTATTACATGGAGAAACATCTGTTTTCTGCAGAACATCCACAGTATCAGATGTTTTACTGCAAGGAACCCATTTTTTTAATAAAACAAAAATGAGACATGGAAATCAAGGTAACCGCATTTTAAATGTTTATGGAAGATAAAGGTTTAACCACAAGTCTTTCATCAAATGGAGGACAGTAGAGAAAAGTCGAGGGGATGCCCTTTGGCTGTCCTCGCCTGTGCGGTGAAACGTCACAGTCTCACCTCATATAGTACAGGGGCCCTCTGGGCAGCTGGAAATATTTAGCAATGTGTCTAAAGATTGTTGCACAGCGGCCCTACCATTGGGCCTGTCCGGCCACAACTGTTACGAGAGAGATTTGCGCACAGGGAAAGCCCAGACTCAGGTGTGATGGGGGGATGGCACCCCAGGGTACACAGCAGCAAAAGGGACGAGGCCTCCGCTGGGAGGATGGGCCTCCGGCCTGATTCCCGAGCTGGGAGGGTGCGAGCAGGTGGAGATGAGGAGGGCCTGGCCCACTTGCTCCTTTGTTTCTGGTTTCCTGGGGTCTGGGGGTGCTGGGTCTGTGAAAAGAGAAGGGGGAGTCTGAGCCTCTTTCTGAGGCCCTGTGGAGGACTTTGTCTTCTTACATATCAACTGCATAGGCCTTCGGTGACAAACCAAGTGCCACCATCATTCCCACTCAACCCTGTCACTGCTGGTGAACAAAATGAAGCATTTGCTCTGTGGTTACCAGGTCATGTGGATGGAAAATAACCTTCTTGCCCAGTTCAAAGTTTCTTCCTCCTAGGACTGATGTGCATTGCTATTTTATCTCATTTTCTCAGCAGATTTTCTCCTTCCCATGTTACAGATGAGAAAATGGGGCTTCCAAAACCTCCCAACAGGGTTCTGAGGTTGCCTGGGGCATGAGTAAGGAGGAGGGTCGAGTCTTCCCGATGGGGGTCAGAGTGGAAAACGGGGACTGGGGTTGGGCTTCCCCAGGGTGGCCCTCCCCTCCCCGCTTCTCCCCTCTGCAAGGTCTTGAGCCAGTTGCTCCTCTTTGGATCTGAAGTAACTTTTCCATTTGAGAGCAATCCCTCATCTTGCAGCCCCATCGCAGGGACTTAATCTCTCTCACCATCAGCTGCCGTGTCCCCCGAAGCATATAAAGTGTAGGATGGAGTGAGGGATCAAGTTGAATTATGTGACCTGCAGTTTATGGTGGGGGCCCACCGGACATTCGATCCAGTGTCTGAGCTCAGTTACCACGGATCTGGCTGCCTGCTGATTAGACTTTCCTGAAAGGGGAGCAGTTCTTGAGGGAGAGGGTATCGGGGAGGAGGGAGGGACCAAGAGAGCTGTGAGTTCCATGTGGCAGCTCATCCTGGGCTTGCTTTGGGTCTCTGTGGTCTCATCACTGCTCAGACCCATGAACAGTCCAGGCGGTGGTGGAGGAGCTGGCTGGGGGAATGAAGTGAGACGGAGCCCACGGGGCTGCTTTGGCAAGCCAATGAACTGGGGTTAGGGACAAAGGTATCTTCCACCCCTCCAGCCCAAACCCAAGCCATGTTCATCTTGCTGAGTCAGCAGGAAGTAGAAGGTAAAAGGGTTTTCAACCAGGGCAGTGAAACCAGAGGTATTTCCTAGACTTGCAAACCCCTTATGCTATTAAATAAACTGGAGGATTCTGCTTGGCCCCTGAGCTTGGTCTTTATTAGAGCTGCCACGGTCCAGCTGTTTGGCAAACAGAACAATGTTCTGTTTTCTTAGGCATATGATATAGGAATATTTGCAAAACCCTGAGACATGCCAGTCTGGCCAGAGTCCTTTCCAAGGATCCTTGCAGCCTGAGACTCTGATTCTGGGAATCCTAGGGTGCATTAGGCCAACATGGAAAGGCTTGAGGAACTCAGAAACCTTCTATAACCAGGTGTTAAAACAAACCGACAACTTAAAGCCAGGCCCAAGGTAGGGTCTCAGTAAATATTTGTTGAATGAATGACTTTGACTAGGAATCAAAAGACCCAGATCCTGGCCCTGGTTCTGATATTTGTGAACTGTTTTAAAATAAAACATGGACCTTCTAAGCCTCAGTTTCCCCTTCTGTGAAAGGGCCTGTAAATACCTGTCCCGGACACCTCCGAGGGCTGCTTTGAGGATCATAGAAAGTGTAGGTCCTGCAAGGTCTTCACACAGGCACCCAGATTACTGTCTTCCTTTTGCTCCCAGAAGCTCCTCTTTCTAAGCAACCGTGACCTTTGTTCACACAAAGGCACTTTCTCAGCCTGGTTTCTGTTCTAGCCAGTGCCGTCTCTTCAGGCGAGCTGCTCTCTCAGTTTTCGCCAAAGGTATGATGTAAGGCGGTCTTTCTTGTGAGCCTTTCTACTGCTCTCGTGTGTGTTGTGTGTGTGTGTTGTGTGTGTGTGTGTGTGTGTGTGTATGTGAGATATGGGTGTGATATGTATGTTTGCGTGGTGAGTATGAATGTGTGTGTTGTGTGTGTGTGGGGGGGTTATGCGTATGTGTGTGTGATGTGGGTGATGTGTATGTATATGTGTGATGTCTGATATATGATGTGTGTGTGTGTATATGTTGTGGGTGGTGATGGGATGTAATCTGATTCCAGGAAAGCCCTTCATTTTCGGGATCTTGGTTCCTCTCAACATTTGTCTTTCTCACCTGAGGACCTCAGGTCTCTAGCATAGCCCTAGGCAGTCACGTTTGTCTCCATAGCACCCCCTTGCTTCCAGCTGGCTCAAATTGGCTTCAGTTCTCCAGGAAGGTGGAGCTCCTTTTCTTTGGGTCCAGCCTTGCCCTTGTTGGTAATAACAAAGTAATGATAGCTCATCTTGTTCTAGAACTTTCCACTTAGAAAACATTTCTCAATAATAAAATTGCTGCCAATGTCATAATCACCACGCTAAGCACTTTATATGTCATAAATAAAAGATAAACTAAGCAAAAAATGGGGTATTAATGAGGAAGGGCTAAAGTTTATAATATATAAAGAGCTCTTACAAACCAATATAATCTAAGTGTTCCAAAAGAACAAGTGGCGGTTTACAAAAGAAGAAATATACCAATCTCATGACCCCTCTCCACAGGCCAGTCTCCCTTTTATGGATGAGGAAACTGAGGCCAGGAGAGGTTAAATAAAGTTATACAACTAATGATCCCAAGCAAGAATATGAACCCATAAGGGTTCAGAACCCAGGCAGGGATTATTAGCGTTCTCATTTTATAGATGAGAAAGCTGAAGGGCTGTCTGTGTATGTTTGAAATCATACCATTTAAAGGTGTGATTGTCTGCTTTTGACCTCCGCTTAGCTAGCTTGCTTGCTGACTGAAGAAGTGGTGGGTATAGGAATTTGGGAACTGGAATCGGAGTTTGGGATAGGTGAGAGCTGAGGGTGCCTGGGCTGGCTGAAGTTTAAAATCGTCAATTAAAAATGTGGGTTCTCTCTCTTTCACAGTCACCAAGCTGGTGAGTGGCCGAGACAGGCCTCTGACCCAAGGTCTCTGAATGCAGAGCTGATGCTCTCCTTGCTGTGCCTTGTAACCCAGCCTTCCACCGACTCTGGCCTCTGCTCATTGCTGCAGCTGCACCCAGACACGGGCGTGGACTATCCAATGAAAGGTAAGTACAGCTTGATTTTTGCAGCCTGCTGAGCTGTGGTGGATACCTCATCTGGAGAGATCTCTGATTCTTTGACTCAGAAATTAGCATGTAAGTGCGTAAACCTAATAGCTAAACAGAGACGAAGTCTCTAATAGACATAGTAAGTTTGAATTGTGTCTATTCGTAATCTGAAATGACCTGGCTGGCTTGCTGGGGCTGGTGTTGGGACCAGGGCCCCTTCTTTATGTAATATGTTTGCTACCAGCTGCCAAGGGAGTCTTCCTGTCTGTATTATTAATACGATATAGGCCTTTGGTTTCCAGTATCATCTCTTTGGAATTTCTGTCTCAGATCCTGTGCAAATGAACATAATCCCCTGGCAGGAAAGGCGTTTCGGAGTCCTGGCATCAAGCTGGGGGCCTCTGGGTTTCACGTGAAGAATGCCAGATGCTGCCGGCCTTTCATTAAGGTCTGAGTTTAACTCTGGAGCCTTTGGGTGCTCTTGCTGGAAGGGAGCAGGCTGCTGGCTCATCAGGGCTGTCATCCAGGACTTTCCCAAGAGAGAGGATACAGAACAATTTTCTTTTTTGTTTTCTTTTTAAAATATTTATTTATTTGGCTGCTCTGGGTCTTAGTTGCGGCACGCGGGATCTTCGTTGTGACTTGCAGGATCTTTAGTTGCGGCATGCGGGATCTAGTTCCCTGACCAGTGATCAAACCCGGGCCCCCTGCATTGGGAGCACGGAGTCTCAACGTGCTGGACTGCCAGGGAAGTCCCAGAACAATTCTCTAAATGTCTCAGGATAACTCGAAAGGGTTGGGGTGGGTTCACAGACCACCTTCCAAGTTTTTAATTAGCAGGACATATATTTACTCTTTAAATGAGACTGTGCTGTACTTCCCACACTTTCTCAAATCATACCACCTGTAGAACAGAATATTGTTGGACATTCTAAGGAAAGTAGACAAGGCTGCTTCCAGCCAGAGGAAGCTACTGGTCCAAGGGCTCTGGCTGCCCCAGCAGCTGAGAGGTTATGTATCTCAGTCGACTTATAACCCACCAAGACCTGCCAAGGTGCAACAACCAGACAGGTGGGGAGCTCTGGTAGGAATACGTGGAATGGGCTCGCTGAAGACTGTCAGGCTGCCATTCATTTATTTTACATTTGCCCCATAAACACTACTGAGCAGCTGTCCTGTGTCAGGCACCAGGTGCTGCAGATGGATACTGGGAGGGGCAAAAGCAATGACATATCATCCCTGGCCTCATGGAACTGAGGGAGACAAGCATACAAGTGGTTCTGTCACTGACTAGCTAAGTGGCCTTGGGCAAGTCCCTTAACCTCTCTGAGCTTCACTTTTTTCGTCTGTCAAATGAGAATAAAAAGCATGTACCTTGTGGGATCGTTGTGAAGATGGAAAGAGGCCATAATTATTAAACAGCCTCACTCAATGACCAGCTGGCAGGAAGCGCTTAGCAAGAGGGGAAGCACTTGACACCAGGTGAAAGGCTGATACAGGGTTATTAGATTATTATTCCCCATCTCTCACTCTGCATTGCCTGATGATATTTTACAGTGCTTTCCCCAAAAAGGGGATTCAGACAGTTGCACAGAACCATTTGGGTGGGGTGGGAAAAGGGGAAGAGGCTATTTCTAAATGTACTGATTATCCTTTCCCCTTCCTAGAACATTCTGGGGAAAGTAGACAATGCTGCTGGCAGCTGGAAGCTATTGGTCCAAGGTCTCTGAGCTAGAGTAGGCTTGCAGAATCTGTGTTTTTTCTAAGCTTTCAAGGTGGTTTGGATGCAGAGCAACTTTCAGAAACACTGGTATGGTTGACAGTTTAGGGGGTGACTTTCCTGTCTCCATCCTATGGTCCTGGATCACAAGGGTGTATAGTCATAGGTCCTCTGCCAGCCACATGGGAGGTACTAACTGACCCCAGACCCCTGCCACAGTCAACTGGATAAGGGGTGAACATCTGGCTTAAAGGTGAACAGTCAAAATTCCTTACCCAAGAATCTAGAATAAGGACCAAGAGATTTCATTCTTGGCTAGACTTTTGAACAAAGAAGACATAAATTTTGGACCAGGAAGGAGGCTTTTCCCCACTATGTGGACTGAGTTAGCAGAGAGACAAGAATGGAGTCCTTGTGAGACGAAGAAGGAGTAGCCCCTGGGTTCCCCATGGCTTTCCATTTTCTGATTCCAGTCCCCTCCTTAGGTTTAGTTGCTCTTGCCTTCAGGGTCTGTGAGACCTACACTTGTGCATTTAAGTTAATGTAAGATGGTTTCCATTTCTTGCGACCAAAACAGTTCTCTTTAATAAGAGAAGGGGCACCTATTTATTTTACTACGAAGAAAGGAAAGGATTTGGAGGGTTTGGAGAGGGTCTAAGCCAGGGGTCCAGAATTTATTTAGTTAAGTTTAGAGTGTTAGATCTCATATCATCTCACTTAAACTAATTTTTAGAATGGAGTAGTCTCAGCCTTGAACCAGAAGCTTTTATGATCTGCTTCTTAGACCTGAGAAACTGAGGGTACTCTCAACTTCATCCGGTCCTGCAACCTGGAACATTAATGATGACAATACTTTCCATTTGTATATTTGCCTTATAGTTTACAAAGCCTAGATCACCTTTGTAGGATACCAGAAACACAATTGTTTGTTTATTCTGTGCATCTGCTGTGTTCTTAGCTTTGGGCCACATGCTATTTAAAATTGTCTTTTAGTTCGTGGAGGGCTCCTGCTAGAAACTTCATAAGCAGTACTTTTCTCCTGTGTGGGTGATATCACCAAAGAAAATGAGTTTAAATTAGGAGAGAAGGTCATTCCAGTTGGCAGTGGAGGAAGAAGCAACGGGTCATGTAAGTGAGGAGTGGGATTACATGCCTGGGAATCTTCAAGAATAGAAGTGATATGATCAAGATATATGCCTGTCTGATGGCAGGGGCTAAAGCCTGACTCTTGGGTTCTTTTCCAGCCCTGGGTTTTTATGTTACTAAATGGCAAAGTCATCATGTTAGAACGCAGACCCAGCACCTGTCTCTGTGACCAATTTACATTGCAGTGGCCTGATTTTGGTTTCTGTTCTCACTGAAGCTGTTTCCTCATCCATAAAATGGGGTTGATAACACTTCGGGTATATTAGACAGGATCCTCCAGAGAAACAGAACCAACAGAAATATATTTCTGAGAGAGGAGAGAGAGACTGATTTTACAGAATTGGTTCATGTGATTATAGAGGCTTGACAAGTCCAAAATCTGCAGGGTAGGCCAGCAGGCTGGAGACCCAGAGAAGAGTTGCTGATCAAGTCCAAAGGCAGTCAACTGGCAGAATTCCTTCTTGCTCAGGGATGGTCAGACTTTGTTCTATATTCAGGCCTTCAGCTGATTGGATGAGGCTCACCACATCATGGAGAGTAATCTGCTCGCTCAAAGTCCACTGATTAAAATGTTAATCTCGGGCTTCCCTGGTGGCGCAGTGGTTGAGAGTCCGCCTGCAGATGCAGGGGACACGGGTTCGTGCCCCGGTCCGCGAAGATCCCACATGCCACGGAGCAGCTGGGCCCGTGAGCCATGGCCGCTGAGCCTGCGCGTCCGGAGCCTGTGCTCCGCAACGGGAGAGGCCACAACAGTGAGAGGCCCGCGTACCGCAAAAAAAAAAAAAAAAAAAAAATGTTAATCTCATCCAAAAAAACACCTTCACAGAAACACCCAGAATAATGTTTGACCAAATAGCTGGGCCATGTGGCCCAGCCAAGTTAATTTAAAAATTAACCCTTATCACAGCTGGTCTCATAGGCCAGAAGATTTAATTAGTCAGGAACTGTGAGAAGTGTTTTGTGAATGGTAAACTGCTCTGTACTGCTAAAAGAGAGGGAAGCTCTGCAGGTTCCACCCTCCACCCCAAGTGAGAGCGTTTTGGCACACGGAGGGTTAAGGAGCCCCTGTCTCCGCTGCTCTTCCACCTGCTGTCTGAACTGTCACTACCCCCTCCCTGACCCTCAGGTGAGGAGGGACTGGAAAGGGGGCTGAAGTCATCTGACACCTGATACTTCCTTCCTGCCTGGATTAGAGTCATACTGTCAATATCATGCCAGTGTTTACCAAATTAACAAATGGACTTCAAGTTAAACACTGAACGATTTGTGAGATGGATTTTTAAAAATGTGACTGGACTCAGGGGATCACTCACAAGTGATGGGCTGTTTGCCTTTTTTGGACTCTTGGCCTTTAACATCATGTCACTTTAAATTGCTTTTCATGGAAAACAGCCTCCCTGCCATTCCTCAGCCTCAGCAGAGAGCCTCTCTGGCCAGGCAAGTCTGTGCACAGCTGGAGCCTTGCCTTGCTGTGGGGCAAACTTCTTTCTTCTGGGCCCAACAGAGACAAATCTCCTCTGGTCAGTTGGTCCAGAATGGAAAATTAAGTGTGTTGAAACACTTCACTCCCCACCAGGAATTTCTACCAGCAGAGCAGGGCCAAGCAGGGCTTCTAGCCAGTCATTACCATCTGCTAATAGCAACAAAGAAAGCAGAGGTTTCTCTGTGAGGCGGGCATGACACCAGGGTCCGGTCTGGGTGTTCCTTGGGCATCTAGATGTTGGCATCATGTCCACAGCAAAATCCCCAGCGATGTGCTGCACCTTCTCCTGGCACTTGAGAGGCTGTCTCCACAGGTCAGTCCTGCTCTGCTGGAGGGATGCGCTGACCTAAGAGCCTCTCGATGATGGGACACACCTTGACCCCAAGGAGACAGGCTGCTCAGGGAAGGGGCCTTCAGGTAGACAAAGTGATGAGTGTCTTTTGTAGATTTTCATTTTGTAGCCTATTAATTTTTAAATGCTATTTATTTTGGAAAGACATGAAAAGGAAAGAAAGAAGTGAATTGCAACACCTTTACCATGTGCTGTTCTGCCGTTGTTTCTATAAGGCAGCAAAGCAGCCATTTAAAAAGTGAAAGACTTAGGTCAATTATTTTTCTTTCCTTGGCTTACTGGACAGCAAAGAGCTGGTTTAGCTGAATTGACCAGTTGTTTGATGGATTAATCAATCAGCAAATATTTGTTCTGTGAGGCCTGTGAGCAAGGCACTCACTGTTTGATTAAATTGTTTGATGAAACAGAACAAACAGACCTGTCTTCTAGGTTCCTCGTAGACACAATCTAGCTGTGTGCAGCTAGTTACCCTACCACCTCTAACTACAGATACGCGCTCAAACTGAGCTCTTTTCCTTGAACGAAAAGTTAATCCTGGAAATCTGGCAATGCAATTACTGTGCTTGTTTCAACAAGTGAGAGAGTGAAGGAAGGAGGGAGGGAGGGTCAGAGAGAATATGAATGTGCCCCATTTATGCAGCGCCACAATGAGGGAGAGTTACAAAAAGACTTTTCTATCCAAGGAAAAATGAAGGTCTGTGATTGAGTGTGATTTGGTGTCCAAGATTTGGCTTTGAAAAGGATCCGGAATCAACTTTCCTGAGTGGCATTTAATGTACTCCCATGGGTTTCGCTTTCTCATTAGCTTAGTTTTTAATAGATGTCACGACTCAAAGTCAGGACCGTATTTCAAGAAGGAGGAAAGAATGAAAACACTTGGGAAACACACAAAACAACGAGAAAACTCCAAACCACAGCGGTGCAAAAACATGTCTTTCTTCTAAACATCACCCTAGTGTGAAGCAGACGGACCTGTCAGATGCGCTTGTCACATCCACATAGTTTATAATCCAGTGTGTTCAGGCAAGAGCTCTGGCACACCTGCCAGCAGCAGTCTTGAACTTTTCCTGACACTCTAAAGAGCACGTAGGGAGGGGGAGGGGGCAGATGTGGGGGAGGCCTTAACCCTTTCATTTAGCATCTAAGAGTCCTTTGGAGTAAGCGTCACCTGAGAACAGCCCCAGGGGAGGACCCGCCATGGGCGTAGGTGATGACCCTCCCGTGAGCTCTGACAGCAGCTATGACTACAGCCTCACCGGTGGCCTCTCTCTGCCTGTCAGTCAGGAAGAGCTTTAAAGCTAACCCTCTCTCAGGGATGACCTCACCTGGAATACCGTCCAATTCAGTTCAGTTCGTGGAAGCACAGAGTGCACAGGACTGTGATGATCTCATCCAGTGGTTCTCAGTTTTGGCTGCATCTTGGAATCACCTGGAACGCTTTAAAACTGTACAAAAACTAATGTCTGTTCCCACCCAACACTATTCAAACAGAAGACCTGGGGTAGGCCCTGGCTAGTGAGACTTTTTCTAAGTCCCCTGGTGACTCTGACGTGATGCCAGCATTGGGAACCACAGTCCAACCTTTCAGTTTATAGAGGCCCCCAAACAGAGGTGACTGCCAGTGTCAGGGCCAGGACTCAGATCCAGGCATAGGTTAGTTTGGATTGCTTGGTGGTTGTTAAACACCTGCAGAGTGCTCAGTCCTGCCCTGGGCACCATGGGGTACGAGAGGAGACTGAAGCCTGCCCCCTGCCCTCAAGGAGCACACAACCTTGGTGGGGCGGCAGAACTCATGGCTGAAGCAGTCAAATGAACATGGTAGGGCAGTGTTCACTCAAGAGCAGAGCTTCCTAACATCAAACGCCAAGTCCAGCTGAAGTGTCCTGGAAGAGATGCTAACAACACTGTTGGGATTGGAGGGAAGCATTCTTGGAGTCAGGAGGCCATAGGCAAAGCTCAGGGCAGGGACATGTGGCCAGTGAAGGGGAGGAGAGGGCACTTTCCAGGGGGAGAGGTTGGGTGACAACTTGGAGGTTAGAGTGAATGATGTGCGGGTCATGTGCTTTAATGGTCTTTTGCTGGAGAGACCCCAGGACTTGAGGGAAGTATTGTGGGTATGAAGAGGGATTTGGGGCAGAGAGGCAGGTGCTGCCACTGGGGGAAATCCACAGCAGCTAATTATAAGGATGACTGCCTGCCCCACGTGGGGAGATGTCACTGAAGGTTAAAAAGCTAAATGGCAGAAGGGACTTAACATGAAGTTATTTGGTGAGAACCCTGTCCTGGTCGGTTGATACCCAAGGTGTACCAAGAGTTCAATATTTTGAAATCTCCCCTGCATCACATCCTTGGTCACATGGTGCCAGGTTCTTTGGGAGTGTTATCTTGAGCCAAGTATTTTGGGGGAGGAGTGGGGAGGCATTGAAGCTCTGGGACTGTTTGGGGGAGGAGGGGGGGACATTTAGAGACAGATGGGTAAAGAGAGCCTTCAGGTCAATGCTAGTAAAAGCTCCACGTTCTCCAGTATTGAGCCCATGGCCCCACTGCCGTTCCCCAGCATTTGATGGGCCATGAGACTGGTGGGGCCTCCCCTCCCTCACACACACCTTCTCACTGAGGCTCCCCTCCCTTTGTGTTCTCTTCCCCTGGACCTCTTGCATGGCTGTCTGCTTCTTCCCTTAACTCGGTGGATTAAACCTGCCTTTACTGTGCTTTTTATAAGAACAGGGCCGGAAGGCCATTTGGAAGGGGCAGGAAGGTAGGGTTTGGGCCCCAGGTGTCCCTGTCCTTCAGAGCCACTTTGCTCAGAGCCCTTAGGAGCCCACAGACAGAGGCTTTCCTCCTGAGCCCACTCTTCAGCCGTGCTGCCTCCTCTCACATCACACGTTTGTTACTTGACTGTCGTCTCCTCCATTTGCTTTCTAGGCAAGTGCAGCTACTAAGCAACCACTCCCATTCTACACATGTTGGCACTGTGTATGCTTTGGAAAGCCCCTAGGGTCCTTGCTCTCCGAGCCCACTCCGAGGGCTTCCTCCAAGAAGCTTTCTCAGATTCCATTTTGCCTGAATCGATTCTAGTAGTGAAGCCAGCTCGAAATTCCCTCCTACCAAGGTTGGAGGAGACCAAACTAAGGACGCCCTGACTGTCTTGGATTTGTCTTTATAAGAAAGGGTTTCTCTTTATTTGATCGTATTTCTTGTACTTTAGCCCTGGGAATGCAAAGCTGAAAGAGACATTTGAGATCACTCGATCCAGGCCCTTCATTTTATAGTCTGTGTGGGTGAATGGCTAAGAAAGGAAGGTCTGGTGTCATATTGACGGGGTTTAAATCCTGGTCCCACCACTTTGAAGCTTCATGACCTTGGACATATCACTTAACCTCTTTGAACAGTTATAATAGTCCTTGTTTCATTGGTTGGTGGCCATACTTAAAGAAGATAATTCATATAAAGCGCTTAGAGTAGCACTTGGCATATGAATACTATTTTTTTTATTATTGCTATAAATGAAGAACTTGAGACAGACATATTCTGTAGACTTGCTGGAAATTGGATACTGGGAACTATTTTGTAATTTGTCATGCTAGTTAAGTGGTTCTTAAACTTTTCACCAAAGCATCCCTAATATCAGAGAAGAGTAGAAATGTAAATCCAAGTAATCTAGGGGCTTAACTCCATTCCATAAGAACGAAATATCTTGGACTTTTGTGTTATCTTTAAAAATGCACATAAAATATGCATTTTATTTCTTAATGTTTGTGTTTGTTCCAATCTAGAATTAGTGGTTCCCCCACAAACTCTTTATCATTATAAAATCGACTCTCCTAAACATAAGTGATGCTTACTCTTTGTACGGTGAGCATATCTAAGAGTGTGAAACTCCAGTTTGAGGGACATGAGGTTAGTATGTGGAGTATCTTAAACAGCTAGTGATTGCTTCCACGAAGGGGGGGCTTCAGGTGTCTTGCAGAAAGCAGGAGGGAGAAAGTCCCACAGAAGCGGCACCTCCTCCCTGGGAAGGCGGGGAGAGCCAGCCATGTGAGATGATGATAACTCCATCCCTGAAAGCTGCCAGCTTTTTGTTCTTGGCAGGCCCAGAGGCCCCTCTGTGTGATTCTCTGGGCTCCAGACGGGGGGCTCTGGTCTCGCCATGCCCCCAGGAGGCCACAATCTGAAAGATGTGGCGTGACTTGGTGCCTCGAGGCAGGCTATGTGCTGAAACGAAGGCGAGACAGACTGTCAGCGTGGAAACCATGCGGTGACAGCTTCCTTCACCCTCCAGACCTGTCATCTCGCGGGAGAACTGACAGGCCTGGACTAATAAGGTAAACAAAGGCTTTAGAGCATGGAGGAGGAATGCCGGAATTCTTTCTTTAATGTTTCCCTATTCACAACATGTCACAGAGTTAACGCCTGGCCTGGTGGAGGTAGCAGTTCCCGGCTTTTAAGATGTCCCAAGGGTAGTAAGGGGCAAGGCCGGAAGCCCAGAGGCTGAGCTCAGAGTCAGAGCATCTGGCCGCTTCCTTGGGAAGTCCATGCTCCTGGAGTCGCATGTTTGAGGATAAAGTCCCAACTCTAGCCTGCTGGCCGAGCCCCGGTCATAGGCATTGTCTGGTCTCTCTCTCCCTACTCCAGTGCCCCTCCTCTTCACTCACCTTTCCCATTCCAGAAGCTCAGCTCCAGTTCTCTCTGTTAATCTTAGAACCTGCCAGGGAAAATCACCTCAGCGTTGCCTTCTCCGAGGTCTAGCCAGTGCGGCGCGCCCCCATTTGGCTCTAGAAAAGCCGCCAGGTTTTCTGAATCAAATCCCACCCCAGGCCCCCCAAGTCAGGTGTGTCTGTCTCCTGGACCCCTTTCCTATCCACTCACCCACACTCCCCCTTGCAAGTCAGAGCCCCTTTGCAGGGCTGGGGTGGCAGTAATACAGTATCTCTGTGCCATTACTGAAAAAGACAAATGGCCTGTTAGCCTTTTAGGATGTAATTTAAAAGCCGTTTGTCTAGTGGTAATAACTGGAAATGGACTTCCACTGTAGGCCAGGATGACTTCCTCCAGGAGCGAGCGATCAGCTCATGGTGGTCAGTTGGCCATGGCTGTTGTCAGAGGTGCCTACTGTTTCCCCTGGAAGGCTTAGGGAGGGGAAAATGGCATTTCCAGGGGACTGTGAGCTCACAGAGGGCTTTGGAGAAAGGCAGATGCTGCTGCTCTTGTTTGTCTTCCGTACTGAGAGGACCAGGAATAAATATAGGTTCACAAGGGTGGAGAGCATGATGGTTTTAACAGCTAAATCTCACCAGTTGGAACCCTTGAAATTTGAAAAGGTTGGGCTTCATCTTTTTTCTGTCTAAGAATCTGCAGGCAGATTTGAGTTACCCGGTTTTGGTGCACCTCAGAAGCGACATTTCTCAGACAACCGGGGCTTTTTCCTGCAGACGGCAAAGCTTTTATTTGAACCATTCAGGACAGACAGTTTTCAAGAATATATTACCTGTGCCTCTTCTTCAGCAGAAATGTTGCAGAGATGTTAAGTGTTCGTTGATGACACAGGGCCATTATTGTGAATGTCAGTTTGAAAGACTTTGTCTTCTTTTTGCTGTTCTTTTGTTCATCATGTGCTCTTTTATAATTACGTCACTTCATCTGTCTTGGTATTTAATACACATTTACTCCTTATTTAGTGGTGAAAAATGATGGAAACATCCCAAATGGCAAAATAAATGATGATGTACTCACTCTATGGGTTACTCTGTGACCTTTGAAAAGGATGTAGAAGACTATTGATATAGAAATTGAAATATTGGAAAGAAGTTTTTGCTGTATCACTAAGTGATGCAGTGGCTGCTACACAGTACGTACATCAGGGTGGCCTCTATGCCTGGGAATCCTGATGCATTCTGATTCCAGACTGTTCACATCTATGCATGAAGACACCAAAGTACTCAGCCTTAGATGAAAGTTCTGTGGGTTCAGTTAAAGAATTCCAGGCGAAGGAAGCAACATTTACTGATCACCCATCATGTGCCAGACACTATTTTAGTTGCTTTCATATGTTACCTCTGTTGATCCTGATAATGGTGCTCTGACGTTATCTTTGTCGCATAGACAAGGAAGCTAAAGCTAAGAGATGTTGTGTGGCTTGCTCAGGTTCACACAGTTGAAAGAGAGTGGGGCTAGGATTTGGATATAAATATAACTGACTCCAAAGCCCATGTACTTTCTTCTGTACTGCGCCAATTATCTGTTGTTTCAGTAACGCTGCATGATGCATGACGGGCAACCACAAAACCTCAGTGGCCTGCAACAGTAAGTGCGTACTGCTCATCCGTCTGGGGTCAGCAGGGAGTCGGCCAGGCACTCCTGCTGTTCTTGGCTGGGCTTGGCCACCTGTCTTGTGGTTGACTGGCTATGGGCTGATCTAGGCTGGCCTTGTCTGGGGCAGATGGGGCGGCTCAGCTCTGCTCCACATGTCTTTCAGCGTCAGCAGGCTAGCCCGGGCATGTTCTAGTGGCAATGGCACAGGTGGAAGAGAGCAAGAGGAACCATACAACCCCTTGAATCATACAGACTGGGAACTGGCACACAGACATTTCTATTGGCCAAACCAAGTCATGTGATCCAACTCAGCATCAAGAGTGGGGAATATACTCCTCCTCTTTTATGGAAGGAACTGCAAAATTATGTGGCGAAAGATATGGATACAGGGAAGGGTGAAAAATTGGGGCCATTAAAGGAATCAATCATATACGACAAGCTGCCTTATTCAAGCAGGTATTCTGAGGGCTTCATCTGGGGGGTGGAGAGAGGGAAGACAGATATATGTTTAACCAAAATAATATTATCCCATAGTATATTATTAGCTATACTGACGGGAAAATTGTCCCATCCTTAGATAAATTTGCAGACGCTCAATAAATTAAAACGAAGATTTATCTACTACAGTCCTTCTCAGTGCCTTCAATATTTCAACGTACATTGTGAATATATGGGGAGAGTATGAAATATTTCCCAAACTAATTGACTCTGGGATACTTTTTATACAGGCTACCTGTTAACATCTCTTAGAAAAAATGTTCTGGGAAACCCCGGTTTTGAAAACACCAGACTAATGATTCTTAGGGTGACTTTTAACACCAAGTCCTATTACTCTATGTTATTTTGTAACACGGGGATACACTCTGGGACTATTAAGAAAAGGAGAGGGCTTTTGTGTTGTTGTTGTGTATTTTTCTCCCAGCCCCTACACTAAATGAACCCAGATTCATGACCCAGAAAGCAAACACACAGAACTGTTTCCACAGCCCTTCCTTGGCTATCAGTGGTAATGTGGTTCTGCTGTTAGCGCTTTTTGCTCCTGGCCTCTGGCACTTAGGTGCCACATCTGGGCAAGAGGCTGAAGGACATGTGTCTTCTGAGAGTACAATGCACGAGCTTGGCGAAAGCTCTCTGCTCCTCAGCTGTTCTTTCCACTTCCTGGTGGGTATCATGATAGTTCCGTCTAGAGATTCCTGCAAGCATTTCCTTCAGGTAACTGCTGTGGCCCAAATGAAGTTGCAGGAGGAAAGGTAGCTCAGTTAAAAGCACAGCTGTCACACAATTTAGGAACATGTGCTTGAATACAGTCGACCATGTGAGTATAAATGATGATTCTTCTCTATTTGGTAAAGTGAGACCAACGAAATTGCTACTCGTCTATCTTTGTTCACTTCCTTCAAAGCCCTGTATGCACATGAAAATACCAATGTAACATAAAGAAGAAAAGAATCTGTAACTCACACTTTTTCATGTGAAAAATGGTGTGATTTTTCTAACGGGGGTTTCATTGCTTGTGCTAAGTAATGCCCTTATTGCCTTCAGCTGAGCATTGCTGCCTGGGCTCTGCCCGGCACTGGTTCTGGCTCACCCTGCCTGCCTGCCTGCCCAGGAGACCGGTTCGGCCAGGACTGAAAGGGGATGACACTGCTTCTGTTCCCCTCTGCTTGGCAGCTGGAGGACTGGGTCCTTGGACCCTGCTCCTGCCCTCCATCCCGTCCTTTGGAACTGCATCCGTTGATCTCTGACTTGCACCCTGCTGTCTAGAAGTACCAGTCTCCCTGCCTGCCAGGAGTTCTGGCAAGGAGTGGAGTGGGGGCCTGTAACAAACTGCTTCAGACGGCTGACTCTTACTTTCCTCCAGAGGCTTAACGAAAATGATTGTAGCTGATTCAGCAGGGCTGGAAATGACCCATCATCTCCCTGTTGCAATGATCTCTGTGTCTTATACGGGCACGGTGCTTATTGTTCTGGGATTCGTGCCCGCTGCATGTGTGATCATGTGTGAACTAGTGCTCGTTGGAACTGTGTTCATTTACATAACACATTTCTCAGGTGCACATAAGTTATGCATGAGTCTGTGTTAATCGTTTGACATTTCATTTGAACACAACAATTTTTTCTTACTCCTCCGTTTTCCCTCTCTCTCCACTCAAGCTCATGCAACACTTCAGAAGCAATTGATTTGCTTTTCCTGACACTGTGGGGTTCCTGACTTTTTATTTTAATGGTGGGGAGGTGCTCAGAAGCCCAGGTGGAGTGGAGTGTCTTGCCCAAGGCAACTCGATGGGCCAGCAGAGGATCTGTGAATAAGTCCCAAGGATTCCCTGCCCCACGAGCCCTTCCTCTCTCCTCATCCTCCATTCTCCAGGCTTGGTGGCCTGTCTCTGCTAGGAAAGCTAACTGATGAGGAGCCAAGCCGTTCCTAGGCAGCCCTGTGCTCAGGCTCCTCAGAGCCTTTCCCGTAATCTCATTAGGCGAGGGCTCTATACTGACTAATGTCCACTTATTGTTTCCTCATGCTGATTAGAATTCTCAAAAGCTGAGAGTGATTTTTTCTCACTCACAGGAAGGTGTGAGCTGAAGAGCTACAGAGGACAGAATTCTAAGTAGTTCTCAACAGGGTTTCCCCCTGCTGGAGCTCGGTCCTCTCCTCCGCCTGGTTCCATGCTGCTCCCTGCGTGTCATGACCGGAGCAGAAGCCAGGTTCATTTCCCACAGGTGCACAGATCCCACTTTCCTAAATGAGAGAGACGAGAAAAGTGATGAGAGCCGATATCCCTGCTCCCAAAAACAGGAAGCAGGCTGGATAGATTGACTCGATATGGAGCTATCAGACTGCAGCTCGCTCACAACTGGGACTTTTATCACTGCGAGTCATCAGCGCTCTGGCAAGTTCATGAATAATGCATTTCCCAGTGATTTCCTTCCTTATTTGCTAGCTTGAGGCAATATTGATTTTTTTAAAAAGTATACATAGCTGAGGTGTTGTGGTAACATTTATTTAAAATGCTGGGGAGACAGAACACATATATATTTATCTCTACATATGTGTGTTAGTGTCTGTGGTCAGTGGATAACGGCAGTTGCTTCGGAGGCCACCGTTGGTTATTCAGCAATGATTTCCAATCAAAGATGTGTTCAGTTTGGAGCCCTGAGTTCGGTTGAAACAGCTGTGTGGTGATGGTGGTGGTGGACCCGGATGATGCGACACAGTGGACTGGGAAGAAGTCGAGGTGGAGGGGGACGAATTACAAGTGGGGAAACTGGGCCATTGAGTTAGCAGTAAGGTCTCTTGTTATTCCGTTGAGGGCCCTCCCTCCGTCCCTTCCTTCTCTTTCTCTTTCTCTCTGCATCTCTGCCCTGGATGCAAAGCCTCTCCTGGCTGCACCAGTCTCCATATTAAAGGAGCAAATGTGGTGGTGATACATGGGCAATGCTCCTGCATAGGCGCCAAAAAAATAAAACAACCTAAAGTGCTAACTAGCATTGGTGACCATGAGGCTGAGCTTGGGGAAAGAAGAGGTCGAGTGGGGCTGGGCTGTCAGAACTTCCCATGGGTGGCTCTGTCCTGCTGAAGTGAGCCGGTGAGTAGCTGGCATCCTCACCTGTTAAAGGCTCAGGGCCTCTGTTTACTTCGTCTGTGATTCTCAGGAACTGACAGAGAGAAGTGCATACCTGGAATCACTGCGCTGATGGCAGGCCTGACGCCCCCAGCCCTGCTCACCCACCCATCCCCTTAGGCAAGCCAGAGGCACACTTCCAATTTGACAGGCTGTAGTGGCCTCCTACTTAATTATATTGTCACACAAGCTTTCAGGGATTCCAAGAAGAGAGCCCTCTTTGGGGTAATTTAATTCTCCTCCCAAGACATTCACTGGCTCCACTTAGCCCTCCCCTCACCAAGTTGGTCTTTCCCTCTAAAAGTTCAGCAAGTGCCAGATGCCTGCTTGGTGTTGAAAGAGGGTCTAATAGGAGGAGGGGGTGGCTGGAGTAATCCTCCCTCACACCCTTCCCTCCCAGGCACTCAAGGCTCAGGCTTCATCTCCTGGGGCGGGTATAATGTCGGAAGTGGAGAAGCCACAGTCACTGAAGTTCTGGACAGAAACCCCGAGAGTCTGTGGAGGGTCAGAGAGGTGGAGGGCACAGCACGGCTGGCCGGCCGACGCTCAGGTCTCCCCTGTGTGCTGACTCAACACTCCTACCGGTTAACAATCAGGACCCCAAATTCTCACCCATGTGGCCCCCTACTGTTTTGAAGGTACTTTCACATATAGTGTATTATGCGAACTGCCCCAAAAGTCTAGAAGGTGCCCCCAAATCCCTCGTTCAGTTGTCTTATCCAGTAGTAGTTGAAGCTCTCTCATCTTTCCTTCAGTCCCAGACTTGTGGAAGAAAGAAGCTTCATACACACTGCCTCTACTTCATGCCTTACAACCCTCCTCGCACACTGACTGGAGCTGCCTTCTTTAAGGTGACCATTAATGTCCAGGTCTAACCCTAGGACCCTTTCTGAGTCCTCACTGGCTCTGGTGCATTTTTTCCTGTTACCAATTTCCAGTCCACCCCCATCTCCTCCTGGTATATTCCCACCTCCTCCCACTGCACCTTCACCATGTTACAAGCTGGTAACATGGTCAACCCAAAGAAATGGGTTTCCAGTGGTGTCACTGCAGGCATCAGATGCAGACAATATTTTGGGTTAGCCAACAGTGCTAGGGGTTTTCTCAAATCTTTCCATTTGAATAACTACCGACTTGGCCCACAATCAGAGGTGGTCCTAGGTCCCTAGAACTAGTGACGCTGGGAAGTCACCCAGCAGTGAGTCTCACCCACTTCCATCTCTTTGGTCCCAGGTAGTCCTGGAGGCCTAAGGGCTCTGAGTTCTGGACTTCCAGTTCCCACGCCGTTTGCTGAGCAGCACGTGGAACTGAGAGTTCGCACCCTTCTGCCCATACCTTGTTGAGTCAGAATCCTGAAACTGGACTGCCTCTCAGCTGGGGTCTTTACTTTTGCTCACCTAACAAGGAAGAGGCTGGAAGGGAAAGCTTGTTTCCTCCGTAGGGCGTGGAGAGCTGGAGCAAGCACAGCCGACTCTCGTTTATTTGAAATTGCTCCATGGTGCAAGGCCCTCTAATCGATCATTCCTCTGCAAATGTCAATGGGAGAAATGTGAGTTCCGTATTTATAAAGCCAGAAAAATGGGGGCTTGTCCCCCACCTCCCAGGTGTGTATTTATGCACTGATAAATGACCCCAAAGTGGGTTTGTTATAGAAAACGTTCGTGCCAAAGGCAGGAACCTTGCATCTGGAAACACAGTCTGACAATTAGGCCTCTGAGCCCGGAGGCCAGCACTCAGGCTCTGCATTTGTTTCCTGGCTGTGACTATCACATCCTTAATGCTGGGCTGAATGCAAGAGTTTGGGAATTTGGATCCTCATGGTTTCTACAGTACTGTCCCCTGAGGTTGCTTTTCGTTCTGTTTCAGTTTTGTTTGTTTGTCTGTTTTTGGCCCTGGGAGTGGAGTTTTAAAAATCTTGGAATCGAGTCAGTTTCAGTGCAGGAGAACAAAACTCTAACCCCAGGCTTGTCCTGAGAGGAGACCTCAGAGGAATAAGGAGTTAAATGACCCTTTGAAGTAATGAGATGGGGAGTTCCTCGCAGACTTGGGGTGCCCTGATTGGATAGGCATTTCCCAGGAGCCTGCGTACCCCAGCTCCGCCTTAGGGAACAGCATGTCTGTACTAAGACATGACCCCTGACCCCAACTCCTGTCCCCTCCCTCTCTCCTCCAGCCGTCTAAACAATGGCACCCTTTGTTTTAAGAAGGAGGGTGAAATAGGAATCACACTTCCAAAGTAACATTTACAAAAAGGGACAGAAGTGAACACCTAGGACTGGTTGAGTCAAAAATGGTGTGTCCTGCTAAGGCTCCCGCAGATCTTTCTCCCCAGGTGAGGTCTGAGCTTAGTAATGTCTGACCAATCTGAGACTTGTGTTTTATGCGCTTTGGGGGGGAAAAAACCAGGTGCTGTGAAAGGGTTAAAAATTCAAGAGCCCTAAGCGCCAGGCCTGTCCAGTTTCAGTCGGGAAGAAAGACGAGTGTTTAGTTAGTAACTGGATATGGCTTGAGCTGGGTTTTTGGCCTCCCGTCCCTCCGCAGGTTGAGAGTTGAGGTTGGCCCAGTTCTTGTGGTTATTTGGAGGTAGAATCGAGGCAGGCAGCTCTGGAGGGCAGGGCCTGGGGGGTGCTACCATCCCCTCCTTTACACAGAGGGAAACAAAACCCAGGGAAGGCTGGGGACTTGACTCAGGCCATCCTTACAGTGGCATGGCAAAGACCGGAGTGGGAAAGTCTTGCTTCCAGTCCCAGTGTCCTTTCTGGAAAGCCCTGGATTATTTTAGCACATGGATTCAGGCAGACGCGGATTTAGGGCTAGTTCAGCCTCTTCTTGGCTGGGTTACCTCCGGTTCATCTTTTTCCCTCTCCATTCGGATCCCTCATCTGCGAAAATGGGGTTCAAAATAGCTCTTTGGCCGGGTTTTTGGTATTAAATGAGATGGTCTGTATAAAGACCAGAGGCTCAAAAAATGTTTGTTCTTGGGCTACCAGGAATTCTCCCAGGCTCGGGACAGCCTCTTCCAAATCAGTAAGGATGCAGGTAAAGCCTCTGAAAACCAAATATCCTTGTTGAAGTTCTGCATGCTCCCAGCCCCTTAGTGGAGGAACCCCGCGTCAACCGGAAAGGCAAATGGGATGGAGAGAATAAAAAGGGGGCTTTTCTGAGCAAAGAGGGACTCACCCTGAGAAGCAGCACCGAGTTAACGATGCCCGAAGCAGGCCTGTGAAGTTAGAGAGGCCCAGAGATGAGAAGGCCAGGAGGAAATAATGCTTTTCTTGTCTCAGCTGTGGACAGAAGGCGCGCAACAGCTGGCGGGCATATGCGGCCTGTTAGGGGCACGCTCCCATCAGACAGAAGGAAATCCTGCCGGCTACAGCAGGGCCTTAGCAGCCACTGGGGAGCAGGCGGTTTGGGGCTCTCGGGGAGTCAGAGCCGTTGCTGCCAAGGCTCCAGGCTCCATGTCCCTCCTCGGCTGCCTGAGCAGGGGCCTCCCTCCCCAGCCACAGGCCCCTATGGCCCTTTTCCTTCTCAGAAAGTGTCGGATCCAGTGATTCTATCGACAGAGAGTCCGGGGAAGCCTGGGGTTTATTTTGTATCCACTTCAAAACGCCTACGAATCCCCCCTCCTCCTCTGGCTGTGCCCAGATGGACGACTTTGGCCCACTCTGCAGCCTGGAATCCCACTCCCCAGGCAGCCTAGACAGCGAGCGACCTTCCTCCTCCATCTTTTCCTTGGTTTTCCTTTATTGGCCAAGGGATCAAACTCCTGAGAAAGGGGCCAGGGCCGCGTGCCATCCCCTCTCGGGCCCTCAGCCTCTGAGCCGTTGGACCATGTGACAAGATGCCCAGCATTAGCGTCTGCTAATTAATTGGAAAACCCGGCTCCCTGTTGGCCTGTAGCTTTTACAGACCTGAATTAAACGAAGTGTTTATGTGACAGATATGTGGGAGGGATTTCAGATATAATCACCATCAATCTGGCTGCAGCCAAAATAAATTCTGTGAAAAGTAAAACAAACTATTGCACAGACAAAGTAGGCCTTAGGGGTCTCCAGCAATAATCTGTGTTTTCTTATTTAGCCGCGTCTAATATTTCTGCTCTTTTCGGTGTAGATAGGATCTCTGCACACAGGGCACTCTCGCTGCAGCTGACAGAGGTGGACACACGCTCTCTCCCACTGCGTGGAGGGAGAGGAGAAGGGATGTTGCATATTTACATTTAAATTCTTAGTTCAAATAAACCATCTCTCGCTGGGCGTGGGGTGGGGGATGGGAAGTGGGCTGGAGGCCATGCAGCAGGCTCCGCTCCTCCAACCTGCCTGGGCTGGGGGCCGTGGTAGAAAGATCGGAGGCCGCTGCTTCTTCCCGAGAGGGGCCCCTCAGTGTGCCCGCGAAGTGCACAGGCTGTCCGAGCGCTCTCTCTCTGTTGGTTATTTCAGCACTCCTGTGAGGAAAGAGAGTGAGGAAATTGAAGCTCTGACGTGGTAACAATTTGCCCAGCTTTAGAGAATGGTGACATTGGCGTTGACCCTGACTCTGAAAGCCCATGCAGTCTCTCTCTACAAGGCCTTGGTGAATAAAGAGCTGGTCGTCTCTGAGAAGAAGCCTTTTGCCCCCGGGTCAGCCCTGCTTGGCCCTGCCCTGCTCCCCTCCCTCTCTCACAGCTGGGGCTGCTTCACACCCCTCCCCGGTTCTCCCCCTTTGGTTCCACTTGACCCCAGTTCCCGGACCAGGCCTGGGGTGATGTAGGAAGTCCTGAGGTCTCCAGACTAGCGGCTGCTCGTCCTGCCTGAGCACAGCACGAGCCTCCTTCCCGAGCTGCAGTCTCTCCTGGGTCCTGCCCAGGTGGCCCGCCTAGGACCCAGCAGCCCCGTGACAGCAAAGGCTCCAGCTTGCTCCATACAGATGTCTGGGCACTTGAAGCCAGCTCTCCAGCTCGCCTGTACCCGGGCTTGGCATGATTGGAAATGCCCTCCCCCCTCAGCCCCTGCCCCACTAGTCAGTGCAGGCCTGGGCCCAGGGCTGGAAGAAGCCGTGTGCCCTTTGAACTCAATGCCTGCCCGCCTGCTTTGAATCCCTGTCCTGGCTCCTGTGCTGCAATGTCGGTGGATCTGATGCCACATTCTGTCTGTTCCTCAACATCTAGAAGTGCTCTCTGTAGCCCTCTCAGTGCTATCCCTTACTGATTCTGAGATGTGAGAACCCCTCTGAAAATCTACCATGAGGAATATGTTTTCCTGTTTTTTTCCATCTGCCCCTCTATTCCTCTTTACAAGAACCCCACCTAGGGTCAAAAGGCCCATGCCCAGTGGGAGAAGATTCTAGATCAGTGATTCAGGCCACAGCTGCTCCTCCCCGCCAACAAAAGCAACGGGACAGATTCCCTTCTCCCCGACCAACCTGCAGTACCAGAAAGGGTCAGTTATACCACAGTTATGCTTATACACTTGGATAGACCAGAAAGAAAACCTCTCTATGAAATAAAAGTGTGTTTGTAACTTTGCAAACCCATTCATTCAGCAACATTTATTGAGTCTACTGTGTGTCAGACACTGTTCTACGCCCTTGGGATACACATCAGTGAATCCTTGCCCTCCTGGAGTTCATATTCTAGTAGGTGTAAGCAGATGATAAATAATCATAAACAATAAGAAATGTGTGCAATGGGATAGAAGGCAAAAGATGCCAATGAATAAAACAGAACAAGGTAAGAGAGATTGGAAAGTACCAGAGTGGGGGTGAGTTACATGTTCAAATATGATGTTTGGGGCAAGCCTATAGAGGAGGTGATGTTTGAACATAGACTTGAGGAAGGCAAGGAAGTTAGCCGTGAGGGTATCTGGGGAAGTGTGTTCTAGGCCGAGGGAACAGCCATTGCAAAGGCCCCGAGGCAGGACTAATGTCTGCCATGTGTAAAGACCAGCAAGAAGGCCAGAATGGCCAGAGTGAAGTGCCAGTGGGAGAAGTAAAAGGAGATGAGGTCAGAAAGATAACAGGGACCAGATCACATAGGAGGCTGCAGGTAGGTACTGTAATGACTTTGACTTTTTCTGTCTGTGCCTAACCTAAGTAAGTTCATAAAGGCCAGGCTCTCTCATTAGTCAAACTAGAGTTCAAGAAATTCAACAAAAATGTCTTGATCGTGTATGCCAAGTCCTGAGGCATACATTGATGAGTGAGGCAGTTTCTACCTTCAAAAAGTTCAAGTTTGAATCCCAGTGGTTGTGGCATCATGGTGCAGAGGAAAGAGCCCTGGACTAGGGAGTTGGGAGACCTGGGTTCTAGTCTTTCCATTTAACCTTGGCCATTTGCCAAACCTCCGCTTCCTGTCACCGGAGATAATGACCTATGCCCTGGTCACCTCCTAGGTACTATGGCAAATCAAAAGAATAAAGGAATATAAAGACTCTTTGAAAACCGAAGAGCCCTGCATAAACAGAGGAGGAGATTAGGGAATCAAGTTAACATGGTCACTGCCCCATGTCCCTTTCCTTGGGCCCAGTAGACTCAGTCTGTGTTGTAATCTTTGCAGTACTCTATACTGTTCTCTCTCTGACCTCGCTGGCACTCCCTTCACCTGGTGAGAACCACCACTGCCATTCATTCAAGTTGATGCAAATCTCTAGCATGAAAAATGCATCCAGGGGTATCTGCTTTGCAAAGGAAATTTACCCATTCCTTCTCTATTTCATGCTTCCCTGATCAGATAAAGCTGCATTTGGTGCTAACTTTTAAGTCAAGTATGCACGGCTCCAACCAACAATAACAAAAACAGGCCCACAAGTTGCCGAACACGGTGAGCTTTTTAAAATGCATTCAGACAGTGTGAGGATATTAATAGGGAGACACATATCTCATTTCAGCCTACAAAGCAGATCCCACAGTGGGACATGGAAATGCTGGGCGCTTCAAGGTTAGCTTTAACTGAAGAGAGGAACTTGGCTGGAATACAGACACGCCTGAGGCTGTGTCCCAGACGCTGCACTTCCAGCTCTAATGGCACAGTCTGTCAGCTCAGCTCTGTTTTGAGTGGAACTGGACACTCAGTGATGGCCAAAAACAGCAGTTGACTAAAATAATGAAGCTACGTGTGGACAGTGATGGAAGCAGAGAAAGATGAGTCTGGACGGGCCCTTTGGAAATCATCTTGAACACTCTTCCTTTACTTTACAGGAGAGGACACCAAGACCTGCAGGTCACACTGTGACTGTGATAATGACGAGACTCTAATGTCGTTTTCACTGTGGGTGCATCTGCCTCCTCTGAGTCTCAGCATTCTAAATGTCATTAGCTCTCCTTTTTGTGTGACAGTGGTCCTCTGGACCCAGGTCTAGCTGAATGGACCCTTGGAGGTTTTGGGGTCCAGTGATGAGGACGGACTGTGTTGGTCACAACAGAAAGTGCACTGAACAAGGAATCCAAAGACCTGGTCTGAGGCCTGGCTTTCTAGATGAATTTACTGAGTGACACTTGTTTCTTCGACTGTTTTCTCAACTGCAAAACATGAAGTGTAGCTAAGAGAATGTGTGTTGACTGAAACTATGCATGGAGATTTCTTCAACCATTCTCTTCCATCTCTCTTCTTCAGATTGCAACATGTTGTTTGTGAGGACATGGTTCTGAATTAAGGGTGAGGCTCCGAACAGGGGATGTGGGGGGGAGTCGGCCGTCCGCAAATGGACCCTTCGCCTTCACGGTCACAGTGCACCGGGTTCGTCACCATCAACGCCCACCCCCTGGCCCCCCGCCCCCCGCCCCGCCATCACCTCCTTATCACACCCCAACTCCACGGCCTCACCAGCTTTCTCCTCAGTTCTCAAGGTTGTCTTCAAGTTTGTAAATGTCTCTTCTTCTCCTGGGGAACTGCCCCTATCCTTTCAAATGGTAGCATCACTACCTCCATAGGACCATTCCCAACTCCCCCAGACAAATTAGTTGCTGTCTTCTGTGTGTGCTGGTGAAAGGAACAAACTCTAGAGCCAGACCATATAGGGTTAAGTTCCAGCTCTACTACCTCCTAGGGGCTTGCCTTGAACACATTCTTTAGGCTGTCTGTGTCTCAGCTTCCTCATTTGTAAAATGGAGATAATAAGAGAATGTAGATTATAGGGTTATTCTGAGGAGTAAGTGGATTAGTACAAGTTACAGTGTTTAGGACAATGCCTGATTCATGGTAAATGCTACACATTTTCTGTTGTTGTTATTATTAGGATACTTAATATATTGTGTGCGACGTAATGGATCATATGTCTCTCTCTTCTACTCCAACTATTAGAGCCAGAACAGTCCTATTTTTCTCTGTTTTCTCAGTGTTTAACACCATGTCAAGAACATACTAAGTGCTCAGTGAATACTTGTTGAGTAAATGATTGGGCATAGCCTGTGTGGTTCTGTCTGACATCATTTATGTATTTTTTCCAGCAAACTTCATGGGACAAGCAGTCTGTCAACCATGGCTCTGTGGCCTTCTTATGAATTGTCTTGTGGTTTACAAAATATCCCAAGTCTCATTTTTGTTTAAATAACAAAAAGTTGTCTTGGAATTTTAACCAATAGAACTACAATGTGGAAACAAGTGAAACTCAACTGATAATAAATCTTTCTGCTTGGAGTTGTGGTCCCAGGGCTAGGGTCTATTTGAAGAGTAGTTAAAATAAAAGGAGATCCCCCCCAGAGTCTTTGGGATCATACGGTATGAAGGGATACAAAGGATTTCAGTAAGTGAACACAGTCTCCCAAAAGAGACAGATGAGATAAGGATATGCAGCGAGAGGGGAAGGCCTGAGTGGGGCTGGGGTTGTAATTTCCCAGAAGAAGCAGATTTTAAGCCCCTGGTTTCACTTCCTGTTCTTAATCTTGTTGCTATGTGCCATATCCTGAAACGGACACCCAAGAGACTGTGTATCCACCAGTTTGGGTTTAGGTCAGGGAGAAACAGCTATCTTCCTATTGTAGGCTTAATTTCCCATTTCCCTTGTATTCTTAGATAAAACAAAATACAGTCCTTCCAAGGGATTGTCAGGTAAAAATTCAACCATGTTATCTCTTCCTGATGGTCACTGGTGAAGATAATAATCTAATAGATGACCCATATTTGACAATATTTAGATATTAGCTAAGGCAGTGATAAAAATACATGTGTTTGTGAATATAATATGCATGTGTCTGTGGTTATATTACTATTTAAACAATTTAAATTACAGGTGGATACTTAGGAATATCAACATACTCTTGTCACCTACTTTATAATATAGTTTTCAGGCCAGTAGACACACAATAGGACCCATTCGATGAGCTGAGTAAGGGGTATGGTAAATTGTGTGCAAAGATGCTGCCAACAATTCCTTCCCTCCTTGGACACACCTGTTGTGCCTCCTATCAAGGGATTGAGTGTAGTTCTCCTCCCCTTGAACCGCGCCTGGCCTTGTGACTTGCTTTGGTCAACAGAATTCTGCAGAAACAATGCTGTGCCCGTTCTGAGCCTTGCAAAAGGCTCCTAGGAGTCCCAGTAGCTTCTCCTGTCACTCTCTTAGAGCCTTGAGCCACCATGTAAGGACATCTGACTACCCTGCTGGAGAGGGGGGCCCAGCCAACCTCCCACCATTCCGGCCTCCCCAGCCAAGGTGCTAGACACGTAATGGGAAGTCATCTTGGCTCCTCCAGCCCCAGTCAAGTCCTGCCCCTTCACACCACTTGGAAAAGCAATAAGATGTCTCCCTAAAACCCAGTCCAAGTTATCCCATCATGAGCACGTGCTTGTTGTTTTGAGCCACTTCAATTTGAAATGTTTTATTACACAGCAGTACATACCCGAACCAAGGGATAGCACTGATCTAGATCCATGTCTGAGATCTCTTCCTGTGTAATCTCCTCTTTGGATTAGGACAGCCTGGGAAAAATCTCGAGTGCCGCTCTATTCCTCTTGCTCTTGACAGACACTGCTGGTTGATACACCTTTTTTCCCCATTCACCCACATATTGCCTTAAACCTCACCCCAGAGCTCTAGACAACAATTACAAAGCCATTGATGTAGGCCTTTGAACTGAAACAATTTGCCTTTCTAGGATTCGTCATTATGTTTCCAGGGTCTCCGGTGATGAAAGGAAAAGGGAAGTGGTGTATCCTAGTAAGCCATTAGCACCTCCTAGAATCATGGAATGTTAAAGGTGATAGAACTTTGGAGACCATCTAACCTAGTGGTTCTGAAGGTGGGCTGCAGGTTACCTGGGCTGCTTTAAAAATTAAACTGATGTCTGGGCCTCACCCCCAGATTCAGATTCAGTGGGGCCTTAGTATTTTAAAATATGCGTATTCCTTGGAAGTGAAGAAACTTGACCTCACAAATTGAGGCCTGAGGGGTGGATCACAGATGGCTGAGCCCTGTTGAGGAATTATCGTGAGGGTTCTTGGGATATCAGAGGCGGACAGTCCAAGGACTCCGAGCTCTAGAAGGAGAGCAGTTTCCTAAAGGGGAAACAAGGGTTCACGTGAGGGAAAAGGAGGGAAGGGCAGGCACCTAGGGGAGCCAGTTCCTAGTCAAAAGACGGACATCCCTTCCTTTCTGTCAGGAGGAGCTGGCAACTAACCTGTGAGGACAGGTTTTGATATATAGCTCCAGATGTGAGTAGGAGGTACAGTCCTTGTTTTGAGGTTTTTTCCTGTGGAGAATTGCTTAAATCTCAGACCTGATTGTCGAAAAGAACTGAGACAAAGTATGAAGCATGAGAGATGTGTTTGACACAATAGGGTCAGAAAAATTCAAGGCGCCTTCTCTCTTGGCAAGTTTGGCAGGAAGGCTAAGATACAACGCGGGGACTGGAAACCTTATGACAGTAAAATTTTAAGGCTTCATTTTTTGGTAAAATATGACTTGCTGTCAGGTATATGAGTTGGTAGCTTTGATGCAAATATATATCAACTCTCTTCTGAAATCTGAAGAGATTTTCTGCATATAAATAAAACCACGAGTGCGATAAAATTGCTTTTGATCACCTCACATGAAAGGTGTTAAGAATTTTCAAGCTGTTATATAATTAAAGTGCTATGGGAAACAAAAATCTTACTTGAATCTCTCTCCTCACGCCCCTTCTTAAAAGACATTTCTAGAGAAAAGCACACTCACCCACTTCGGTATTGTTTTGACCATAACTTTGTAGTTTGAAGAAAAGTTATAGCTCTTAGTGACAGCAGGAAAATTGTCTTGCAGTTGAAAACACTGCAAACCATGAATGACATAGGAATTTGCAAAAATGAACCAAGTTTCTTCTCATAGCCTCAGCCAAAACAGATGGCTTAAAAAGAGCTCATTTTTGTTGGTAAAGAAGTAGCCTGGAAACCTTCTTTCCTTCTTTTCCTGGGTCTGCTTCTTGATCTCCTGTCTATAGGGTCATGGTGAGGAATAATCTTTGCCTGACTTGTTCTTTCTACAGGTCTTTTTAAAATCGCTTTTGGTATCCGCTGTATATGCTAATCACGCTTTTTTTTTTTTTTTTTAACCCAATCATGGGTTAAAAATGAGAGCGGAATCATTACTCAAGCAGATACCCCCATCTGCTCACACTCGGAGTATCACGATAACTGACTCATTGGTCATCCTGGCTCTACCCCACCTGCTCCAAGCCACCTCTTGCTCTCTCAAGATTTAATAGTCAAAAGCTCGGCTCTGCATATGCCACTGCTCCACTCAGAATATTTAAGACATTCCTTTTGCTTACAGAATAAAGCTCAAACCCCTTTAAGACCCTCTATAATCTGGTCCAGTGTTATCTCTGGCACTCACATCACTTGACACCTTGGATCCAGCCTTGCTGCTTTACTTGCTTCTCTCCCCACTTCAGGCACCTCGACTTCTGCCAGAAATGCCTTCCTCACTCTGGTACAATTCCTGCAAGGTCCAGCTCACTTCGACCTCCACTGGGAAGCTTTTCCCAGATACTCTCTCCAACTCCCTTGAAATTTAGTGGGGATTATTTGATACTTAGCATACCCTGACTTATATTTTTATTTCTTTTACATATGTGTGCCTTATTTTCCTTTCTAGGTGGTAAGATTTCATTCATTTATTCAAAAAATATTTATTGTGGACTAACCACCTGTGAGGCCCTGAGCTCCATGCAGGAGTGCTGCAGTGCATAAGACAGACATGGTCGCTGCCCTACAGAGCTTATAGTCTAGTGAGGAGCAATAACCATTTAGTGTGACAAGTACTATTTAGGGGATAGTACTGAGCACCATGGAAGAACATAGGAGGGCCACGTAAACATACTCAGGGGGCAGAGAGTCTTTCATAAAAAGCAATGCCCTAAGTGAGACTTAAAGGATGAATAGGAATGAGCTAGGCAAAGACGTTGTGGAAGATGGTTTCAGTGGAGAGAACAGCACGTGTAAACCATCTAACACAGTCACAGAAGCAGTCAAAGATCAGGATGGCTGGGGCAGAGAGGAGGTGTGGAGGAGTATCGAGAACTTTATTGGAGGTAAGCAGTGGCCTAGCCCTGGGCCTTGTGTTCATTTTGTCAATGAATACTCTTTAAGTATTAGATGCTCTGGGATAGCTTTCCCTGGAAGAAACAAGACTAGCAATAGAGACTTTTCATTTTCTCATACAATGTGAAATCCAGAGATAGGTGATTCCAGGGTGGATTCATTCAACAGTTCAATCATGTTAGGGCTTTGAGTCATGTCTCTAAGATTCCTCTGGTTCTCCCTTCATGGTCGCAAGATGACATCCACAGCTTCAAACAGCATGGCAGAAAGATAGAGAGGGTGGAAAATTGTTAAGGTCTCTTCCACATCCCTTTTTTATATCATGTGGGAAAATCTTTCCCAGACTCCTCCCTGAAGTCTTCACACTAATATTAGAGTGGACTGGATCACAAGCATATTTTTAAACCAATCACTGGCAAAGAGAAATCAGATTTCCGTGATAAGTTTAAACCAAACACGATTCATCTTCTGAAACTGGAGGAAGGTCCTATCTTCCCTAAAGGCATTGTCACATAATACTTGATCAATGTTGGAGTTTTTTAGCAAGGAAGAAGAAGTGATTACTGTTGGGGAGACAACCAACAGTGTCTGCCATAGAGCATCTTCTGAATCTACTGACTCAAACCCCTATACCAAAGGCCTAGCAGAGGGAAAGGTATAATCATTTCCAGGCATAAAAACTATTTGCATCAATTTTTACTGTCACATACAAGATGTCTGGCTTTCAACAAAAAAATTATAAAACATACAAAACACCAAGGAAAAAACACTGTCGAGAGACAAAGCCATCAGCAGAATTTAAAATAGCTATGGTTTAATAAATAAATAAATTAAATAGCTATGGTTTATATGTTGAAAGTTCTAATGGAAAAGATGGACAATGCATAATAGCAGATGGTTTGGGTAATTTCAGTAGAGAGATGGAAATGATAAGAAAGAATCAAATGGAAATGCTACATATGAAAGACACAGTAACAGATGAAGAATGCTTTCAATAGGCTCATAAGTAAACTTGTTACAGCCAAAGAAAGGATCACTGAACGTGAAGATCTATCTTCATGAAATTACCCAAACTGAAGCACATGCACATGAGTGAAAAAAGAAAGAACAACAGAACAGAGAATGCAAAATCTGGGGGAAAATATCAGATAGTCTAACATACATGGAAGTTACAATTCCAGAAAGAGAAGAGAGGTAAAAGGCAGAAGAAATACTTAAAGAAATAATGGCTGAGAATTTTCCAAAGTTAATTATAAACACTACTCATGGATCTAAAAAGCTCAGAGAACACTAAACAGAATAAATACAAAACAAAACAAAATAACCTAGGCATATCACATTCAAATTGTTGAATGCCAAGGATAAAGAGAAAAGTTTGAAAGCAATGAAAAAACAAAAGGGCTTCCCTGGTGGCACAGTGGTTGAGAGTCCGCCTGCCGATGCAGGGGACACGGGTTCGTGCCCTGGTCCGGGAAGATCCCACATGCCGCAGAGCGGCTAGGCCCGTGAGCCATGGCCGCTGAGCCCGCACGTCCGGAGCCTGTGCTCCGCAACGGGAGAGGCCACAACAGTGAGAGGCCCGCATACCGCAAAAAAAAAAAAAAAAAAAAAAAAACATTATATGCTGAGGAACAAAGATAAAATATTACAGCAAATTTTTTGTCAGAAACTATGAGAAGATGATGGAGTGACATCTTTAAAGTGCTATGGGTGGGGGTGCTTCCCTGGTGGCGCAGTGGTTAAGAATCCACCTGCCGGTGCAGGGGACACGGGTTCTATCCCTGGTCCGGGAAGATCCCACATGCCATGGAGCAACTAAGCCCACGCTCCACAACTACTGAGCCTGCGCTCTAGAGCCCACAAGCCACAACTACCAAGCCTGCGTGCCACAACTACTGAAGCCCACGTGCCACAACTACTGAAGCCTGCGCGCCTAGAGCCCAAGCTCCGCAGCAAGAGAAGCCACCACAATGAGAAGCCCTCTCACTGCACCGAAGAGTAGCTGCTGCCCACAGCAACTAGAGAAAGCCCGCGCACAGCAACAAAGACCCAGTGCAGCCAAAAAAAAAGTGCCATGGGTGGGAAAAAGCCTCTGTCAATCAGAATTTTATACCCAGTGAAGATATCTTGCAAAAATGAAGGAAAAATAAAGACCTTCTCTGTATACAAACAAAAAGCATTGTCAACCACAAGTGAAAAATGGAAGTGGTATCGCACTACTGTTTAATCTATTCCTAGTGAGCAGAGAAGCTGATCGGTTTACTTTTTTTGTTATGTTAATATTGACTTGTAGTTGGTCTTATATGAATTGCTGATTAATAGCTTTCACCCATTTTCTCTTGGGCTATTTGTCTTTTCTTTGTGTGAATTCCTTATAGTCTGAATACCAATCCTGTGTTATGTGTGTAGCTAATATCTTTTTGTAATCTGTTACTTTCCTTTTAATATGTTTATGGTGACTTCTGTTGACAGAACTTTAAAATTTGACAAAATTAAATTTAATCACTTTTTCCTCTATATTTTTGCATTGGCTTTCCCTATGTCACATTCTCTATGATTTTCTTCTAAGGTTTTATAGTTTTGTATAGTGTTTAGGTCTTTAATCCTTCTGGAATTTTTTTTTTTTTTTGCCGTACACGGGCCTCTCACTGCTGTGGCCTCTCCTGTTGAGGAGCACAGGCTCCGGAAGTGCAGGCTCAGTGGCCATGGTTCACGGGCCCAGCCACTCTGCGGCATGTGGGATCTTCCTGGACCGGGGCACGAACCCGTGTCCCCTGCATCGGCAGGTGGACTCTCAACCATTGCACCACCAGGGAAGCCCTAGAATTTATATTTTTGAATAGTGAAAAGTAGTGATGTAAATGAATTCCTCCCAATGGTCTGGAAGTTGCTCCAAGATCATTCTTTGAATAGCCAGTCTATCCTTTCCCTATTGATTTAAAATGTCACATTTATCATATAATGCATGTATCATATATATATATAAAGCCATATATTCATGGCTCAGTTTTCCCTTTATGTCCTATTGAGCTATTTTAAACCAATGTCACAATGTTTTATTTCCCATAGCTTTACATTATGTTTTGATATTGTGACAGGCAATGGCCAGGCTTGACCTGCCCAGCTCCTCCTAGTAGATAAATAACATGCCTGCCTGAAATTCTGAGAAAGGAGTTCTAAAAGGGAGCCCATGCTCTTCTACATTTTTGAAGCAGTTCACCAAAAAATGGGCTTTAGGACAAGTAGTGATATTAACCAGACATCACACACGGCCTGTCATATTGTCTTAGGTCAACCAGACATGTGTGATGCCTAGTTATTATCGTTTAATCTGTGCTTGGTGCAGCAGTATGGCATTATAGCAATATAGCAAGAAATTGAATCTGATAATAGGTCTGGATAATGTGCCTTACCAACATTATCCAGTGGTTTTGTAAAACCATTCTAGAGTTTTGAGATTTGTGGCTGGGAATCTATGGGCTCCAGAAAACACAGATTGGGACTTCTCAGTACCTGGCAGTTTCCCCCTGGCAGGCTGACCATGGGCAGCACTCAAGCCTGTATCTTATGGTGGAATTAAGGTAAATCCAAGAAACTGTGCTCCCTAAGCTCTGTTGCTTGATATGATCTCTTATCCTTTAAGGTCAGTTGCAATGACATGCAAGTTGTGTACTCTCTGTGCCTAAGTGTTCCTTCTTACTCATCTTCAAGCCCAGCCTCTGTTGGGCTACTTCAGAAATTTAGAACAGCATGCTCTCTCTTTTAGAACTTCTTTTTCAAATTTGCCTTGGATATTCTTTCACATTTTCTCTTCTAGAAGAATTTTAGAATCAGTTTGTGAGTTATTTGAAAAATCCCACTGGGAATTTGATTGTGATTTCGCTGAATGTATAGATTAATTTGAGGGGAACAACCATCTTTACGATGCCAAGTCTTTCCAACCAGATACATGAACATTTTCTCCATTTATTTGGGTTTTCTTTTATGTCCTTTAGTAAAATTTTATCATTTAGATCTTGAATATTTTTAGTTTATTCTTAGGTATCTTGCAGTTTTGTGGCTTTTGTGAATAAGATCTTTTTTCATGACATTTTGTCATAGTTATTGTGGAACAGAGGCAATCTATTGCTTGCATATGTTAATGTGGTACTTGGCCTCCTAACTGAACTCTGTGAATTGTGATAGCTTGCTTCATACTCTCTTAGACTTTCATACTGTCTGCAAATACTGACAGTTTCTTCCTTTCAAATCCTTATGTCTTATTTCTTTTCTTTGTCAGTTAATTGGCTGGGACTTCTGGGACTTCTGAGTCAATGTGAAATAGTTGTGAGCATCCTTATCTCTAATGTTAATAGAAATAATTCTGTTTTATCATTAGAATGATATTTGCTCTAGGCTTCTGGTTGACATTCTTTTTCAAGAAAAGAAAATTTTCTTCTATTTCCAGGTTGCTAAGAGTTTCTTGGGAATGAGTGCTAAATCTCATGAAATAATTTTTCTGCTTCTGTTGAGATAATCATATAATTTTTCTCTTCTCGTCTCTTAATTGAACAATATTTTGAAATGTTGGACCAACATTGCACTTGAGGGATTAATAAGATTTGATTTTTCCCATTTGTGGTAATAAATGTTTGCTTGTAAGAACTTAAATAGGACAGGCAATCTTTGGTTTGCCTGAAAACTGACTGCTTCAGAGTTCTCCTTGATTACATTGTTCCATTATTTTTGTCTGTAGTGATTGAGTTCGTAGTTATCCTCTTTTTAAAAAGTTTTACTGCAGATTATTTAGGGGAAACTAGGGATATTTGGGACATATTCTTAACCTTTAAACGTTGGCATCATAGAGGACAGCCAGGGCATACCAACTGATGATTGGTGTCAGTCAGAAACACAACGTTACATCTGAGGTGGGCTATGGGGTTGGTAAAGGGATGACCCAGTACCCATGATAGCATTGTATATACTTCATCTTCATGTAATAAAACACAGAAAGGTACAAATGAATACATAAGAGTAGAGAGAATATACCTCCTTGGAGACAGTCAATCCAAAATCCAGGACCCAGACAGGAGGCTAATGTTCTTTTGGTTTCCATGACAACCAGAGGCAGATTTACCATGATGTTAATGAAATTTAAGCTTCAGGACCTCTAACTTAAGAGGGCCCCTTCCAAGGCCCTGCTCCTAATTTTGCTTTTGTAATTTTGTATTCTTTTCCTTAAGGAGAGATCCCAACTTGTATAAGCCTTAGACCCCACAAAAAACCTGGGTCCATCCCTAATGACAATCCCAGGCATTGCTCTGCATACCAGCCACCCAGCCTGGACTCAGGGCCCTGAAATCGCTTTCTGGCAACCCTGATAATTCTCTCAGTTTAGCAATTAGAGTGGATGGCAGATAAAATTACCCTGTTGCTTCCCAGCTGGGCTAGGACAACTGTGGCCTGACATAGAAGCCAGTGGGTGTCCCATGGAAGGAGAGTTCAGCTATCTCACACTTTTCTCTCTGTGGGGGGCATGTGATCAAATTCATTATTAACGCTGAAGTGATCTGGTTACCTTGATTGACACTAAGTGATTTCAGCCTGGGCTATATTTTTCTTCGTGGGGAAAATGACTGCTGCAGAGCTGAAAGGTTATTTCCCCCTTCAAATACATTTGGGCCTGTCACTGTGGAGTTATGCACCCTGACATCAAAATCAGACCCACGGGCTTTGGAAGACAGCAAATGACATCATGGGCAAAAAATTGTGTCAGCTTCATTTTGTTTTTTCTTTCTCTTTCTGAACTCTGACAGAGAGGTAGATTGTCTAGAATTTGCAAGGCTTTCAGGTAAGCAGAAGGAAGAATTAATGGTGGTTGTACTTATTCCACACACACAAATAGTTTCCAGGACATGTTTCTCTGTCCTCCTGGTCCCTCTCTGTTACTATTAAGCTTAATTTAAAATGTTAGGGCTTTGTCATCTTATTAATAAGACTAATCATTAACCTGCTACTGAATAAAATTCTAACCTCTTAGTAAAATAAAATATTCCGTAACACAACACTTACTTTTGTTTGTAGAACCAAAAAGGAAGATATTACCTACAAGAAACTCCATCCTTAACTCTGATATCCTTTCCCAGGATGCTAAGCATATAAGACAAGTCTATGAATGACCTAGTATTATGTTTACAATGCTAAGCCACGTGAATTCTAAATGCATGTAAGAAATACATCAAACCCAGTAACACAGGTAAAAATCAGATACTGCTAGCGCATAAACTTCAGTGAGGAAATTTAAGTTAGATTGAAGGGGAAATTTTAACCTACAGATATCAAATAGAGTTACAGTGGTGTAAAACGAACTATTGCCCTATCTCATAAGATTTCGTTATCTTGGATGAAGTAAAAGTTAATAAATTTAACAAGTTGTTTTGTTGATGGATGGTTCCTCTGGAATTGGGACTAAAAAAGGACTGTTAAAAAAAAAAACTCTACCTTTTGTCACTGTTCTTGTTATAATACATGCAACTGAGTATTGTTGGTGCAGAAAGAAGGGACCTCTTGCAGGGTCCACCACAGGTGGGTTTGGTGGCAGAGAAGTGATGAAGCTCATTGCAACAACGACCCACCTGTAGAAATAGTTCTTATACCAGACTGAGTCGGGGAGTGGGGAGGCAGAGCTACTGTTTATCTTCAAATCACAAAGTCATAACTACCAAATGTGCTCCTCCCTTCTTGGATCTCTGCCTCATCTCCAGGGGTGATGACAACGGGATGGGCTGGCTTCCCATTAGACAGAGAAATAGGAGGGAGGGTCCACTCCCCTAAGGGAAATATCTCATGAAAACATGGTTTCTTTTATGAAAACATGGTTTCTTTTATATCGGGAGCCATATAAAAATACATGTAAATAAGCAGTTTTTATTTGAACATTAAATTTTATTGGTACAGAGCATGTGTTTTGTTATACTGGTGACTAATGCCTTTTTTTTTTTATGCCTTTTTAAAATGAGATTTTGAAATGTCATTCTGCTTATGTCACGAGATAAAGAGCTTTTGGAACATTATTCTGGTGTGAACCCCTGTAGTAAGAGCTGATTAACAACAAGACAACCTGAGGTGCCAAATATATTTTCTGCAGAGCCCTCTATGAAGTGAAAAACAGTTTTGGAGTTATTTTCTTTAATGTTATCCAAATGGTTTTTATCTGAGAAACCACTCTAACTAGACCTCGAAAGTCATCAGTTTGCTAATATTAGTGTACAAAGCTATTTATTTGTGCGTAGATACCCTGGTTGGTTCCTGTTTCCCTGTCTAATGGGATCAGCAGGAGAATGATTTATTCAAAATCATCTAGTTAAAAAAAAATTATGAGAAATAGAAGAGGAAAAATCCAGGCACAAAAATTAATAAATACACCAAAAGTTGCTTACTCCCAAAGAAAAAAATTATCTCAACACTGTCTGTCTTAGGAAGTCTTGGTTATGGCCCGTGATTGTGATTTGCATTTGTAGGAAAGTGCTTTTTAGACTGCAAATGAATTCCTGGACGTTGACTGTCTTGATGATAATTATCACATTTATGGGAAATACACTTGGTCACGTAAACAATAGAAAATGCCAAAGAGGTAAAGTAAAACAAAGATATTTTGAACTAAAAAAAAATTGAAATAATAAATGCGGTTGAAAACTGAATATTTTCCCAGGTTGCTAATTTCCTTGCACTGTGAAGTGTATGGGCAAATGAGTCCTTGGTCACAGTCATCTGGAGTCACAGGGGTCAGCCTTCTCGGGCTCTGCTGGGCCTCAGAACCTGGCATCTTGTGGAAGTGTGTATATAGCAGCTCCCCAGCCTCTGGAAGATTTGGACTTGGGCTGTCATGGAAAATCTTTCCTATTTTCAGATTTTACAAGGATCTTAAGGTCTGCAAAGCATGTACATTGATAAAGAAAAGTGATTCATTCTCATGATCATGAAAAAACCCAGCATTGGTTCCATGGGAAATAGTGGGGCTTGGACTCATCCCCCAACTTTAAAGTTGATGTCATTCAGGGCAACCCTGGTCTCCCCTGATTTTCCATTATTTCTGAGCTGAAATGATCACAGGTCTGATCTGTGTTCTGTCCTGAAACAAAACGAATTTATTGTACAGTGGGAAGCTCATGTGTTCCGAAAACTGACAGCCTCAGTTTGAATCTGGGTTCTTTATTTTACCAGCTGTGTACCTTTGGGCATGTTTGCCTCAGTTTCCTCACTTGTCATTGGGGAAAATCATACTTTCTTTTCCCCATATTGTGACGATTAAATGAGATAGTATATGGAAATCACCCGGCACATAGCAGATACCCAGTAAATGTTCATCCTCATCCTTCCCAACCCTTTTCCCGCTTGGATAAATCTAGTCTGGAGGCTGAAGGTGCTTGGCAGTTTTCATTCACTGACTCTCAAGATTTTCCAGGATATTTCTGTTTCAGTATTGTCAGATCATACAGGTGGCGTTTTGATTCTGAAACCGCTCTTAAGGTCTCTGCAGTTCCCCACAGTCTGAACATCACCACTGAGGGAGGCAGAGCCCAGGTCGGGAAGTCTGTGTGTATGATGCACTGTAGTCCATGTGCCAAGCCCATGGCTAAGAGGAAGAGAAGCTCTACACGTCTGTTCTCAACCCCTGGGCTCTCCTGGAAGGACGAAAGGACTTCAGTAACCTCTTGACTCCGCCCTCTTGCTTCAAAGGGATGTTGTGTTAATAATGGTTGTGTCAATGGTGGAGTTTCAGACATGATGCGGCCAAAGGAAGATTGTTGGGGGAAGATACGTTTGAGAGATGAGGCATTCACTGAACCCACATGCCACCATGCAGAGGCCTCCTGTTCTACCTGAACACTGGATGGGCTCTGGCTAAGACTTCATGCTGGCTCTACCAGACAGTACAAGAAATAATTAGTGATCAGTGAACACAAGTGGGGATCTTGGCCTGCTTAAATTCAAGGTCATCATTAATTCAACAAACATTTACTGAGCAAATTTTCCCCCAGGGAGTATAGGTTTTGCCCATTGTTCCACAGCAACCACGCTGAAGGGCTCATTGTTTTCACCAAGATACTGATCCAGGGATTCGTGGATAGATTTCCAAGAGTAGGTGAATCCCCTGAAATTATGTGCCAAATAGTGGGTGCAGGAGTCTGTGCACTTCTGGAAAGAACATCCAGAACTTTCATTAGCTTCTCAGAACATTAGAAACCACCTGTTGGATGTGAACTGAATGTTCTCCCTGTACTCAGCTGGGGTGCGTAGGAATCTTGGCTTCAGAGTCCCTCCTGGGCCTCCACATAGAGAAAATATGATGACCAAGGGTATTCTCACCATTCCCCGGAAGCCCATGCCCTGAGTGCTGAGCAATATTTGCTGGACCTCCTTCCAACCACTGCTCCCTGGACCCTAACCCAGTCACAGGCTGTTCTGCGTTCGGCTAAAGATAAACCATTTTCCAACGACCTGGAACTAAGCCACACTCTGGGCCGAAGTTATAGAACAAGCGTTGAACCTGGCCAGGAAGGGTGGTGCCTGGGCTGTGCTTGGCCTCTGCTATCCTACTGGGATGGGAATGCCTGGCCACAGAACCGTATCTCCCACCCTCATTAGTGCACCCTGCTCAGTGCCTGGCACCCTGGAAGTGCTCAGCTCATGTCTGTGGATTTGAAGTGAACAGGGACTGATAATTCTAGCCCTGGGCTGGAAGGGGAAACCAGACCATTTAAATCTTATATTGTAGTGCAAGGTAGAAAGGGATTCATTTCATGAGAGGATTGCAAGATGGGGGCTCAGGGCCTGCAGTGCAGAGGATGACAGGCAATCTTCAGCTAAAGGGCTGGGTGGGTTGATGGGAACACAGAGAAACCTTTCCAGAGGAGGAGCCTTAGGAATGGCAGGAGGTTGACATGGGGATATGGGAATAAAGGACATATAAAGGAGGGAAGTGGCTTAGGCAGGAGAACACAGGGCAGGGAGGTGTGGGGCAAGAGCAAACAGCTTTGTTATCCTGGAGCCAAGAGTTCCTGGAAGGGAGTGGCCATATTAGGTTGGAAAGTTGGTAGGTACCCACTGCTCTGTGTCCTGCTCTCCCAAGACTATCCCCCTTGGCCTGTCCACTGAGCTGCAGCAGGGCACAGCTCCTATGGGTTTATTGACCAACCCAACAAGTCTCAGAGCTGTGCTGGGTTATGCTCTTTACAACTAAAACCTCATGGGCCTCAGTGGAAGGGGATACTGCCTGTTAGTTCTTGGAGCTCTCTGCAGGCAGGGAGCAGATCTATAATTACTGAGGTAGCTGATACTCTTTCCCAGGGGATCACATTTCAACTTATAATGTCATCTGTAAGCTTCGTTCATCTCTGGTAATGAAATGAAGCAGGGCAATGTTATTGGATCTGAAATAGGATTGTTTTCTTTTGTTTTTCTCTCCTCCCACTCCACCCCCCCTCACCCCTTTCCTCCAAAATTCGCCTGATCTGTCTTTAGCTGATCTCTGGCATTGTCAGTGTTATAACTCCTCACCACAGAGAGAACATTCCAGGAGGCAATTAATAATGGAATTGTTGCTTAGACTCAAATCTCCTTTAAAAACTGGTTCAAATATCTCACTTCCTCCAGGCAGCTTTCCCAGATTGCCTTTTCCAAAGAGTTTGATGCTCTTGCTATTATATAGGTAGTTATCTTCTGTTGTTGCTGGTCCTAAAGGTACATTGTGACTATTTCAGGCCCTGGACCCTTTAAATCATCAATTATATTGAATTATGAGCGTAAAGAAAAAAATTAAGAGCATAAATTCCCTCTTTTAGGCTGAGGACAAGGGGGCAGGGATTCTGATGTCCCCTCTCCACCTCTGTGTGGAGACTGTCTCCTCCATCAGCCTGGGTGCTCAGTCCTCCCTCTCTGTCTCCAGAGTGCTTACCCAGGGCTTGCTGGGAGGAGGCATAAGCTGTACAGTGGATGGTAGATGGCTGGTATGGAGCCCAGACCTCTCAGCCCACTTCCCCATAGGAAGCCAAGCATCACCGATTAGGGCAGAGGACAGTGGAGGGGTCTGTGCCCTGAAAATCCTGGGGACCCTTTATTTGTGTGAGCAGGGCCTGTTGCTATCCTCAGCTCAGAGGGCATAATCCCTAAGGTAAGCTGTGTGACGTGCTTCTGCTTGGCTCTTGGAGAATGGTGGGTTCAGGACAGCCCTGGAAAGCTGCGAGGCAGACAGTGCGGCCTGAGGCACCCCACCCGCACTGTGTGCGCCTGTCCTAGGTCCTCCGTATCCATGCAGTCCTGGCTAGGAAGGAAAGAATATTCCAGATAAGGAGAAGAGCTAAGCCAAGTCTGAGCGGCAGCATGAGTGCATTGACAGCTAAATATTTTCATCACAAATTTAAAAAGTAATCACAAGAGCGTGCAATTTCTGGCATGTTGGAAATGTGACAGTTATAAAACTGAAACGTTACTCTTTTTAGATGTATCCAAAGAAATATAAATACCATAGCAGTTTGATATTCACCATCATTTGTTTTAAAAGTACATGAAGAAGCTTTTCTTTACCATCAGAAATCTTATATTGTTTCTATTTCTTTTTGAATCTGCATTTTTATTCCATTTCTCCCATAGAATTTTATTCTGATATCTTTTTATGCTTATCATACTCTCTGCAATAAAAATGTGCGTATATAAAAAAAATTAAAATGTGTGTATATATTAAAGTTAACATTAAAAAATCTCCTGTGACTATAACCTCTAAATGTTGAAAAAACTTTTCTAGATTATGCATTAAAATAATTTTATTACACAATTGATCAAAATACCATAAATGTAATACAAATTTTAATAAATAACAAAAATACATTGTTATTGTAAATGTATCTCTTCATTGACATGGGAAGGCTTTCTTTTTTGTTTGCTCCTCTATCCATGGGTAAGTGTTACTTATTTTTAGAATAAGACAGTGTTTAGCTTCAGTTCTATTCCTGTTTTCCTTTCTTGTAGATATACATGCTGAGAAAATGTGTTCACAAAAATATGGTGGGAATAGAAAGAGTTTTATTATAGCAATTCTTTGAACTCTTTCCCAGTTGTATACCAAAATCACATGGTGACCTATCATCAAAAGTTATTTTTAATGATCTATCAGCTGACAATTCAATTAGGTCCTCCATCTATTTAGCTGAATGCAAAGGATGGAGAATCAACTAACTGGGAAAACTTATTTTGAATAAATGTCATTGCACTTATTCATTTTCTCGGGTTTCTAGAAATTATATCAAAAAGTCTCTACTTAGACTTACAGAATGATTGTTAATTATATACTACACTTTAGATAAGGGTGTGAATACCAGGAAGCAACGATCCCTGGGAGCCAACCATAGTGTGGCTGCCTGCCATAGCATGGCACTTCATACTTCCTCAGTCTTAGTGTTGAGTCCTGGTTGCTTTCTGGGGTAAGAGGGAAAGTCTCACTCCATATCCTTGTACAGAAATAATACAAGTTTTGAAGCTAAAACATGTATAAAGATGTTCACTACTGTGTTATTGACAATAACAAAAATTAGAACTACAGCACAGCACAAAGGGCTGGGAAGTATCTTCATAGTGTGTACCTCTCCCCGCCCCCAACCCCAGCTCAGCTCAATTTAGGCTGTGATGTCGGAGAGGGCAAAGTATACAGAGCAGAGCCCCATCATCCACTGTCCACTTCTCTCCTTCTATACCTCCCCCCTTCCCCTTTGCCCTCGAGAATGTACAAAGCTGTATATGAAGGCCCGTGAAACCAGAAATGGAGGCCTGCAGGGCTAGGGAAATGTGAAAGAACTGAGATAACACTGGGGACAAAAGACAGATTCTTTAGAAGTGACCTCCTGGGGGAAATGGGAAGATGGTGGTCATGTGGCACTGTTTCAGTTATGCAACATAACTTCTGGGGATGTAATGTACAGCATGGTGACAATAGTTAATAACACTGTACAGACTCTATACTTGAAATTTGTGAAGAGGGCAGATCCTAAGTGTTCTCACCACACACACACACACACAGAAAAAGAAAGAAAAGAAAATGGTAACTATGTGAGGTGATGGATATGTTAATTAGCTTTAACACAGTAATTATTTCACAATGTATATATATATCAAATCATCAGTTGTAGACCTTACATATATATACTTTTTATCTGTCAGTTATACCTCAGTAAAGCTAAGGGGAAAAATGACCTCCTATCAAGTTAAAGGGAAGGGAACTAGCTGCTCTCTCGGGTGTGCTTTCTCTCTCTCTCACATACACACACACACACACACACACACACACACACACACTACAGATTGTTTTATCAATTATAAAAACTGTCAGTAAGCGTGCTTAAATCCATATTTCTTCTAAATACCAGTGCTAAGAATAAAAAATGCTAAATAGCCATGTGTAACACGAAGACATTTTCATTCTTTGACTTCCTTCTATCCTTTCTTATGCACATCTTCTGTGTGTGTGTTGTGTGATCTGGGATATGGGGAAACAATGTGTTACTATTAAATTATTAACATTTTACATTATATTCTTTCAAAAAATAATTTATGTTTACCTTACATGCTTTGAAATGATATTTACAATAATTATTTAAACTCGATTGTATGCTTAAATCTCTTTGTCTTTTTCCCCTCATTCTGGGAGAGCTTCTTGAGTGTCAGGAAAAATTTTGAAAGACCGAAATGGGCAAGAGGACACTGGGAGTCCTTTCTGTGGAATGTGGGGCATTGTATAAAGGACTCTTCAGGGTTATTAGATCTAATAACGTCCTGAGTCTTTCAGTATTTATTTTTTCTAGGCTATGTTACAACCCTGTAATATGAAGAAAACTGGTAGTAATGTAACTGATTCCTGTCCATGTAAAATGGGGAGAGGCAAGAGGGAGGTCTGAGCACCTATAGGGAGGAAGGGTTCCCAGTGTCTTCACAGAATCCTACCTTTTCCCAAACAACCACTTTTTTGAGGACTGGCCCCATGCCTAGTGGAATTCTTAATTTTTCTCCAGCATCTTGATTGTTATTCTTAAATGATTCACTGTGTCTCAGTGTAGCTTAAGCATTTGCCAAGGTGTACAAGAAGAAAAAAATGATTCCTGGAATTTTGATCTTTTAATCACTGCTCCAGACTGGTTCTGGGAACTGAGAGGTACCATCTGCAAAAGGCTTTTGGAGGAAATGGTGTGGGAAGAGGGGTGGGCAGGGTTGTCAGGGAGAAGAATATGTCCCCAGATCCATTAGAGCGATCTGGTCCGCCGTCCCTATAAGTTGAGCAGACGCTATGAGGAGAAAACCATTTCATGGTGTCTTCACCAAGCCTAGATATTTTAACTTCATTTCCAGGTCCATCCTTGTCATTCCTTTCTTGATTTATTTTTGGTTTTTTGGCTGTTGGAACAGGAAAATCTATTCCCTTTTCAAATAAACAGCACTGAAAAAGATAGGATAGGAAAAAGTTCTCACTTAGAGCGTCACCTCTAAGCTTCCAGAAGAGAAGCTGCTTCTTCCACTCCTGGGCTCCAGCTTGGACCCCTTGTAGCTTGGGGCAGGGAGGAAGGAAGAGGGATCTTAAATTCTCACAGATGCATATTGGTGTCAAGTTCCACCTTTTCTGTGAAGTTCTCCCTGGCCACCAGCCCACTGTCTTTCTCTGTTCCCTCTGAACTCCTACCTCACTCACTTTTTCATCCATTTACATTTCACTGGGGACTTGGGTGAGTAATATGAATCATACGATTTTCCAATATGGAATTTGTATAGGAATCTCCACCTATAAACTCCTTAATAGCAAGGACCCTGCTCTGACTTCCCTTTTGGTCACCATGCCCTTAGTGTGGAGCTGGACTCATGGTAATAGTTTAGCAATTACTTGAGTTGACCTGAACTCAAACCATTGCCTGGCCACAGGCAATAATACAGCGTGATTTACATTTCTGAGGGTAGATGGAGAATGCTTGGAAGTGGTCAAACTCTGAGCTCCTTTGAAGCCCTGCAATAATATCATAGGGAATTATACTAGTTCCCAGAGAGTTGCTTCTAAAACTCCCATGCTTGGGCCTGGTACTGGGGCATCGTCCCACCCCTTGTTGTTCAATGTACTTTATGTCAGCCCACTCACAGAACCTTCATGGGGCTTGGCCATCCTGGGCTAGTATCTTTCTCCCCCCATTCCTCTACCCTTCTCTCTCTTCATGTGAAGTCTTCCTCACTGCTCTCTGGCCATCCTCCCCCATCTCCCTCTCCTGTGACTTCTCTGGATTTTGGAGAAAGCACATCCTAACCAAGCATCTTCTTCCCCTTCCTGACTGGGTAGAGGAGAAGTTTTTCTTTTCTTCTTGTGCAAATTATTATTCTCTATTCAAGGCAATAAATACTGAGTTCAGTCCATTATGCACTTGTTGTTTCATAGATGAAGATATTGATCAATTAATTCCACCTGAGTCTGGGTATAGGTCTTGTGCCTTCCTGTGGGCTCTCTGTTTGAGCATCCATTTCTCTCTATCAGGCCCAATGGCAATGATCCTCTCAGAATGGACTCTCTGGGGCTAAAATGCCAGGTGTTTGTTCTCTGTGTCTCTGTGTTCTCTTTTCTTTCCCCTGGGTATTTAGTTCATCCTCCCTCTGAGGGGTCTCTGTGCACCCCATCTTGTTACTTTTACTTTGCAAATTGGCTCCTAAGAAAGGATCTAATAGGAGCTACACCAAGATCCAAATACACTGCTGACTTCCTCAGTGGGAAGGTAATGGAGGGACAGGCCAGGTCAAATCAACTGACTAAATCCCAGGGAGAAGGGATACCAGAGAAAGGATGTGGGTAAAGGTAAGAGTAGGAACACTTTTTAGCATAGAGTGAAGCTGGTACCCCAGAAACTCCCATACCTAGGTGCCTTGCTGAGCCAAGTTGTCCTGGACCTGTTTAGAATAGACATAGCTCCAACCAAGTCTGGGGTATTTGAGTATTCTTATAACAGAATCAATCAGAACATTCTAGAGCCTGGGGGCTTCACTTTGCTGATGAGGAAACTGAAGCCCCAACAGAAGTGATGAATGGTCCTTCAATTTATGAGGGCAGAGCTGGACTAGAGCCCTGATTTCTTGATTCTCACTCTAAAGTTTGCTCATTATTCTCCTGTCCCCAATTTTCATAACTATGCTTGATTGTTTACTTCTACAATCAGGTTTTCTAATTTCACAAGAGTCCTGTAGTTATCTTTATTGAGATAGTGTTAGATTTAGAAAATAACTGAGTGGAGAATTGATATTTTTACAGCGATGTATTTTCCAATCTAAGATTATGGTATACCTTTTCATTTTTTCAAGTCACTTTTGTATGTTAAAATTTTCTTCATACATTTCTTGCACATTTTAAAGGTTATTCCCAGCTATTTTATACTTTAATTGATATTGAAAATACAGTCTTTTCTTCCACTATATCTTCCAACTGGTTGATACTTTTATGTATAAAAGCTATTGTTTACCATACATTAATTTTGTAATTGGCTTCTCTTTTGGATTCTTGGACCCAATTCCAATGTGCGTGTTTATGTGTCTGTGGCGGGGAGGGGGTTTCCCCACACACCACCAAGCAGTTCTCAGACACCAGCAGGGTGTCAGAGAATTCAACCCAATTCTGACACTGTCTACCTGGAGATAGCATCAGTTCCCACAGGTTGACGGTTCAGTCTTACAAGACTGTCCCCCACCCCCCAACTTCAAATGCCAGTGCAAGCCCAGTTTGTTACCTGTGCTTCTATCTTAATGGCTACATATAAGAGGTTTCCATGAACTTTTCCTTGGACTTCAAACACCAGTTTCAAGTTCAGGTTGCCACCTGTACTTCCAACTGACTGGTTATAGATGGGAGGTTTCCACAACCTCCTTCTCAGGTTTGATTAACTTACTAGAGCAGTTCACAGACTCAGATTTTACTTAATAAATCACAGGTTTATTATAAAAGGATATAACTCAGGAACAGCCAGAGGGAAGAGCTTAGGGAAAGGGTGCAGGGCTTCCATGCTCTCTCTGAGCATGCTAGTCTCCCCACAACTCCATGTGTTCACCAACCTGGAAGCTCTGTGCTTTTGGGTTTTTATCAAAGCTTCACTACATAGTTATGATTGATTAGACTGTTGGCCATTGGCAATCCATTCAGCCTCCCGCCCCTCTCCTCTCCCTGGAGGTCAGGTATGGGACTGAAATTTTCAACGCCTTATTCACATGGTTGGTTCTCCTAGCAACAAGTCCCCATCCTTAGGTGAGGCCCTAAGTCACCTCAATAACATAACAAAAGACACTTTTATGGCTCTAATCACTTAGGAAATTCTAAAGGTTTTAGGAGCTCTATACCAGAAATGAGATGAAGACCAAATATATATTTCTTATTATAAACAAAATATTGCTGCTTCATTACCAAATTCTCTTGTTTACAGCAGTTTCTCAGTTGGTTCTCTTAGGTTTTCAAGATATACAATCATGTCATTTACAAATCATGATAACTTTGCCTCTTATTTTCAAATTTTACACCTCCAACTTCTTTCTGTTGCATAATTTTATTGGCTACTATCTCCAGAGCTTTCTCTTTTTTTCCCCCATGATTTAATTTTAATTTTTTTAACATCTTTATTGGAGTATAATTGCTTTACAATCTTGTGTTAGTTTCTGCTGTATAGCAAAGTGAATCAGCTATACTTATACATATATCTCCATATCCCCTCCCTCTGGCGCCTCCCTCCCACCCTCCCTATCCCACCCCTCTAGGTGGTCACAAAGCACCGAACTGATCTCCCTGTGCAATGCAGCTGCTTCCCACTAGCTATCTATTTTGCATTTGGTAGTGTATATATGTCCATTCTACTCTCTCACTTCGTCCCAGCTTACCCTTCCCCCTCCCTGTGTCCTCAAGTCCATTCTCTACATCTGTATCTTTATTCCTGTCCTGCCCCGAGGTTTGTCAGAACCATATATTTTTTTAGATTCCATATATATGTGTTAGCATATGGTATTTGTTTTTCTCTTTCTGACTTCATTCTGTATGACAGACTGTAGGTCCATCCACCTCACTACAAATAAGTCAATTCATTTCTTTTTATGGCTGAGTAATATTCCATTGTATATATGTGCCACATCTTCTTTATCCATTCATCTGTCGATGGACACTTAGGTTGCTTCCGTGTACTGGCTATTGTAAATAATGCTGCAATGAACATTGTGGTACATGTCTCTTTTAGAATTATGGTTTTCTCAGGGTATATGCATTCCTATACACTCATGATGAAAAATCCAAAAGAGAAGTTAAGGAAATACTCACATTTACCAATGCAACAAAAAGAATAAAATACCTAGGAATAACCCTCCCTAAGGAGACAAAAGACCGTATGCAGAAAATTATAAAACGCTGATGAAAGAAATTAAAGATGATACAAACAGAGGGAGAGATATACCATGTTCCTGGATTAGAAGAATCAACATGGTGAAAATACTACACTACCCAAAGCAATCTACAGATTCAAGGCAATCTCTATCAAACTACCAATGGCATTTTTCACAGAACTAGGACAAAAAATTTCACAATTTGTATGGAAACACAAAAGACCCCTAATAGCCAAACCAATCTTGAGAAAGAAAAACGGAGCTGGAAGAGTCAGGCTCCCTGACCTCAGACTATACTACAAAGCTACAGTAATCAAGACAGTATGGTACTGGCACAAAAACAGAAATATAGATCAATGGGACAGGATAGAAAGCCCAGAGATAAACCCACACACATATGGTCACCTTATCTTTGATAAAGGAGGCAAGAATATACAATGGAGAAAAGACAGCCTCTTCAATAAGTGGTGCTGGGAAAAGTGGACAGCTACATGTAAAAGAATGAAATTTAGAACACTTCCTAGCACCATACACAAAAATAACCTCAATACAGATTAAAGACCTAAATGTAAGGGCAGGCACTATAAAACTCTAGAGGAAAACATAGGCAGAACACTCTATGACATAAATCACAGCAAGATCCTTTTTGACCCACCTCCTAGAGAAATGGAAATAAAAATAAACAAATGGAACCTAATGAAACTTAAAAGCTTTTGCACAGCAAAGGAAACCATAAACAAGACAAAAAGACAACCCTCAGAATGGGAGAAAATATTTGTAAACGAAGCAACTGACAAAGGATTAATCTCCAAAATTTACAAGCAGCTCATGCAGCTCAATATCAAAAAACCAACAACCCAATCCAAAAATGGGAAGAAGACCTAAATGGACATTTCTCCAAAGAAGATATACAGATTGCCACAAAACACATGAAAGGATGCTCAACATCACTAATCATTAGAGAAATGCAAATCAAAACTTCAATGAGGTATCACCTCACACTGGTCAGAATGGCCATTATCAAAAAAATCTGCAAACAATAAATGCTGGAGAGGGTGTGGAGAAAAGGGAACCCTTCTGCACTGTTGGTGGGAATGTAAATTGATACAGCCACTATGAAGAACAGTATGAAGGTTCCTTAAAAAACTAAAAATAGAAAACTACCATATGACCCAGCAATCCCACTACTGGGCATATACCCTGAGAAAGCCATAATTCTCCAGAGCTTTTTAAATAATAATGATGATGGGCACCCTTGTCTTTTTACCTAACTATAATGGAACTGCTTTTATTGTTTTCCCTTTAGGCAAGATGCTAACTTTTGGGAAAGATATTTTATCACACCAAGGAAGAATCCATCTATTCCTCTGTATGATCAGGCCACCCAAGATGGCTGTTCTCTTGCTCTCTGTACATCCCCTGCTTGACCAGTGCCTGCTTTACCTACACCCTACTCACATTACTGACCTTCCTACATAATTGACCCCGTCCCAGCTAGTGATTGTTCTAATCTTTAAATCAGAATATCTCCACAATGATAGCTTATAAAAGGGGCGGTGAGGGGCGTGCTCCTCTGCTAGTTCCCCTGGTAAACTGTGAGCCAACCTGATGTCAATTCCACCTATAACTGGTAACCTTCCACTCCCCCCAGGAGAGAAGACTGCTGCCATGTCCTACCCTCTGTCTGCCACATGGTAGGGTGTCACTCCAAGACCTTGTTTCTGATGTGTAAACTCCCCCATCCATTAAACCATTGATGTCTCTGTCACTGACTCCAGGCTCTTTCTTTGGTCTTGAGGCTGGGTGAGCACAGGGCTTGCAGGCCTATGGGGTGCAGCCCAACACCCTCTTGTATTAAGAATTTATGAAACGGGCTTCCCTGGTGGCGCAGTGGTTGAGAGTCCGCCTGCCGATGCAGGGGACACGGGTTCGTGCCTCGGTCCGGGAAGATCCCACATGCTGCGGAGCGGCTGGGCCCGTAAGCCATGGCTGCTGAGCCTGCGCATCCGGAGCCTGCCTCCAGGCCTGCGTATCGCAAAAAAAAAAAAAAAAAAAAAAAAGAATTTATGAAACAAATCTGAAATCATTGAAATGAATGTTGAATTGAAACGAATGTTGAATTTTATTCAAATGCCTTTTAAGCATCTATGGAAATGATTAATTTTTCTCCTTGGATCTTTTAATATGGTGAATCATATTAAGAGATTTATGAGTATTGAACCATCCTTGCATTCCCAAGATAAACCCCCACTTACATATGGGTATTATTCTTAAAAGGTGCCACATGAATCTGTTTGTTAATAAGTTATTTATGAATTTTGTCTCAATAATTCATCAGTGAGATTGACCTGTAGTTTTCTTTTTTGTGCCATTTATTAGATTTAGGGATCAGTGTTATGCTGCTTCAAACAAATTGTTTGTAAACTCTGGCAGCCAGCCTTCAGAATGGCCCCCAATAATCCCTTCCTCCTAGTATTTACATCCTGTGTAGACTCTGGTACAGAGTTTGTCTGTGTGACTGATAGCATATGGCAGAATCTCACTTCTGAGATTAGGTTATAAAAGACTGTGGCTTCCATCTTGGGTGTTTCCTTGCCTTTGGCTCTCTCTAGGATCACTTGCTCTGGGAGAAGCAAGCAAGTGGCTCATGTGGCAAGAAACTGAAGTCTCCAGCCAACAGCCAGCAAGAAACTGAGGACTGCCAATAGCCACATAAATGATCTCAGAAGCACATCCTCCCCCAGTCAAGCTTGGAGATGACTGTAGCCCTGGCTGAGAGTCTGGCTGCCACCTTATGAGAGATGCTGATTCAGAGCCATCCAGCTAAGCTGCTCCTGGATTCCTGAGCCATAGAATCTGAGATAACAAATGTTTGTTGTTTAAAGCTACTAAGTTTTGGGGTAATTTGTTATTCAGCATTAATAATGAATGCATAAGCTTTTCCTTATTTTTAATTGTCCATAGCAGCTTACACAGCATTTGAAGTAAGATTTACTCAATGCTTTGAGTAAAGGATACACTTTAGTACCATGGAGATAAAGGGAAAGGCACTCTAGGAATGGGAACTAATGAGAACTTAGATAAACCATGTATAGGTAACAGACATCTATAGACTACCTTGCTGAAAAGAAACAGAATAAACATTCTTCTTAAGCACACATGGAACATTCTCCAGGATAGACCATACACTAGGCTATAAAACAAAGCTCAATAAATTGAAAAGGATTGAAATTATACAAAGTATGTTCTCTAATCATAATAGCATGAACTTGGAAGTTAATAATAGAAAAAAATTAGGAAATTTACAAATATGCAGAAATTAAACAACATACTATTGAAAAACCAGTGGATCAAAGAAGAAATCATAGGGAAACTAGAAGATATTTGAGTGTAAATGAAACATACCGTACTAAAGCAGTCCTTAGAGGAAGTTTTATAGCTGTAGATGCTTCCACTAAAAAAGAAGAAAGATCTCAAATAACTGGATGCTCCACCTTAAGGTATTAGGAAAAGAAGAGAAAACTAAACACAAAGAAAACAGAAAGAAGAAAATGTAAATATTAGAGCATAAACTAATGAAATAGAGGCTAAAAAGACAATAGAGAAAATCAACAAAAGTAAAAGTTGGTTCTTTGAAAAGATAAAAAAAATTGACAAGACTTTAACTAGACTGATGAAGAAAAAAAGAGAAAGGAATCAGCTTATTAAAATCAGAAGTTAAAGGATATCATCACAGACTTTCCAGAAATAAAATGAATGTAAAGTAGTACTATGAACAAATATATGACAATATATTAATTTAGTTGAAATTGATAAATTCCTAGAAAGGCACAAACTACCAAAATTGACTTCATTGGTGAATTCTACTACACATTTAAAGAACTAATACCAATTCTTCACAGACTCTTCCAAAAATAAAAGAGGAGGAAGCACTTCCCAACTCATTATGTGAAGCCAGTATTACCACGATACCAAAACCAGACAAAGATTTCCTGAGAAAACTACAGACCAATACTTATTACTAGTACAGAGACAAAGACCCTCAACAAAATACTAGCAAATCAAATCTAGCAATATATAAAAAGGATTATACACCACGACCAAGTAGGCTTTACCCCTGGAATAAAGGACAAAAACTCCATGATCATCTCAATAGACAGAGAAAAAGCATTTCACAAAATTCAACACCCCTTAATGATAAAAACAAGAAACTAGGAATAGAAGGGAACTTCCTCAGTCTGACTAAGGTCATCTACAAATCCCCACAGCTAACATTCTACTTAATGGTAAAAGACTTAAAGCTCTTCTCCTAAGATTCAAAACAAGACAAGGTTGTCTACTCTTGTCACTTCTATACAACATTGTGCTGGAGGTTCTATGCAGGGAAATAAGGCAAGAAAAGAAGTAAAAGACGTCAAAATTAGAAGGGAAGAAGTAAAACTATCTCTATTCTCAGATGACATGATTTATATAGAGAACACCCTAAATAATTCACAAAAAAACTATTACCTCTAATAAGTGAGTTCAGCAAAGTTGCAGAATACATGATCAATATACAAAAATCAATTTATTTCTTTACACTGAAAATGAGTAAACTGAAATTAAAAACAATTCCACTTACAATAGTGTCAAAATAATAAAGTACTTAGAAATAAATTTGACAAAAGAAATACAAAATTTATACTCTGAAAACTACAAAACATTGTTGCAAGAAATTAAAGACCTAAATAAATGGAAATTCATCTCATGCTTATGGACTGGAAGACATTTTAAGATGGCAATACTCCCCAAATTGATCCACAGATTCAACATAATTTCTATCAAAATTCCAGGTGATTTCATTGCAGAAATTGACAAGCTGACCCTAAAATTCATATGAAAATGCAAGGGACTCAGATTAGTCAAAATAATCTTGAAAATGAGGAAAGAGTTGGAGAACTCACACTGCCAGATTTCAAAACTTACTACAAAGCTTAGTAATCAAGACAGTTTGGTACTGGCATATGGATAAATATAATAGATCAATGGAACAGAATTGAGAGTCCAGAAATAAACCCTCAACTTTACGGTCAACTGATCTTTGACAAGGGTGCCAAGACAATTAAATTGGGGAAAGAAAAGTCTTTCAAATGGTGCTGGGACACCTGGAGAGCCACATGTATAGAATGAAGTTGAACTCCTACCTCACACCAAATACAAAAATTACTTAAAATGGCTTCAAAATTAAAAACTTTCGTGCTTCAAAAGATACCATCAAAAACATGAAAAAACAACCCACAGAGTGGGAGAAAATTTTTACAAATCATACATCTGATAAGGGACTTGTATTTAGAATATATAAAGAACTCTTACAACTCAATAATAAATAGACAAATAACCTAATTTAAAAATGGGCAAAGGGTCTGAATAGATATTTCTCCAATGAATATATACAAATGACCAGTAATAAGCCTGAGAGAAGATGTTCAGCATCATTAGCCATCAGGAAATGCAAATCAAAACCACAATGAGTTAGCATTTTACACCCTCTAGGATAGGTTTAATCGAAAATACAGATGATAACAAGTGTTGGTGGGGAAGTGGAAAAATAAAACCCTCATACATTCCTGGTGGAAATTTAAAATGGTACCGCTGTTTGGAAAACATTCTGGCAGTTTTCTGAAATGGTTAAACATAGAGTTATCATATTACCCAACAATTCCACTCCTAGAGATCTATCCAAGAAATGAAAACATATGTCCTCACAAAAACTTCAACGTAAATGTTCATAGCAGCATTATTCATAGTAGTGGAAACAACCCAAATGTCCACCAATGGATGAATCAATAAATAAAATGTATGGGGCTTCCCTGGTGGTGCAGTGTTAAGAATCCGCCTGCAAATGCAGGGGACACAGGTTCGAGCCCTGGTCTGGGAAGATCCCACATGCTGTGGAGCAACTAAGCCCGTGCACCACAGCTACTGAGCCTGCACTCTAGAGCCCTCGAGCCACAACTACTGAAGCCCGCGTGCCTAGAGCCTGTGCTCCACAAGAAGAGAAGCCACTGCAATGAGAAGCCCGTGCACCTCAACTGGAGAAAGCCCGCGTGCAGCAACGAAGACCCAATGCAGTCAAAAATAAATAAAATAAACAAATTTATTATAAATAAATTAAATGTATTATATTCATAAAATGGAATATTTTTCAGCAATAAAAATAAAGTATTGATACATGCTACCGTGTGGATGGACCTTGAAAACATTATGCTAAGTGAAAGAAGCCAGTCACAAAGGACCACATATTATATGATTCTATTTATATGAAGTTCCTACAATAAGCAAATCTATAAAGACAAAAGGTAATTAGTGGTTGCCTAGGACTGGTAGGATGGGGGAAGGAAATTTTTGGAGGTGATGGGTAAGAGGTGTAAGAGTGTTTTGGGGGGGTAATGAAAATATGCTCAAATTGACTGTGGGGATATATGTACAGCTCTGTACATACTAAAAGCCATTGAATTGTACACTTTAAATGGGTGAATCGTATAGTTATGAATTATATTTCAATAAAGCTGTTTAAAATTGTGCATGGGAAAGGGACTTCCCTGGTGGTCCAGTGGTTAAGAATCTGCCTTCCAAAGCAGAGAATGCGGGTTTGATCCCTGGTCAGGGAACTAAGATCCCACATTCTGTAGGGCAACTAAGCCTGGGCACCACAACTACAGAGCCCACACACCACAACTAGAGAGCCCACACCCCGCAGCTAGAGAACCTGCCCACTGCAACTAAGACCTGATGCAGAAAAAATAAATAAATAAATAAATAAAATTGTGCATGGGGAAATCAGGGATCAGTTTTGCATCTAAAGTGCATGTACGTGTTATGAGGAGGGTGGTCCTAGAATTGGCATAATAGGAGACAGGGTGGAGAAGTAGAGGAGTCCCAGCTCACAGAGAGGGGAAGGGCAATAAACCCAGTGGAGAAAAAATCGGACGATGGTTGCAAATAGATCTTGTCTTAGATGCAATGCCCTGGCCAGTTGGTAGTAGCTACCTGCTATGCTGCATTGAGAAGGAGTCTTGACTCCCAGGGTTTCAGGGGCAAAGATGCCACAATTGACCACCAATATCTGTTTGCATAATAATGTTAGTTAATATTTATTGAATAGGGCCTTTGTGCCAGGCACTGTCCTCAGTAGTTTATGTGCTTCATCCCATTTGGTTCTCTTCAATATTCTGAGGTAGGCATTATTATTGTTTCTAGTTTATAAAGAAGGAATATTTAGCCACAACTGGCTCAAGATCACCCATCTGGTTAGTGGCAGATCGGGAGTTAGACTCTGGAAGTTTGACACCAGAGTCCACTCTGTTATGCCACAGCGACTCTCCCGAGAGCATGGGAGCCTATTCTTTAAGTCTGCCCGCTGGTAGGGGTCAGTCTTACTGGACATGATTAAAGGGGTATTTGGGAAGACTCACCTGCTTAAACACCTTTCCTCCATACTGTGCCTGAGGCCTGGAATCCCATGGATTTCACTTCTTGGGTCAGTGTTATTTGTTCAGGGTCCCCTGAGAGGGATTCCAGATCATCAGTGAACGTCTTCTAGGGATTTACAGTCATTGGCTGGGCGCAGGGCCTGGAGGAGGAGAATGCCAGGGAAATGTCTAGGGGGATTCGGGCTAGAGAAACCAAGTCGTGGGGTGCACACAAAATCCCCTCCAACCCTGACAGTCACAACCTTTGGCATCTGGCACTTTTGCCTGAACCTTCCCATATGAGGAGTTTCTAAGGATGCTCTGTGCCTCCACGTGAGCTTCATGGCTAGGCTAATGCCTCAGGAGGCTTAAATGGACAGGAGTGTGGTGGCCTGGACCTAGGTGTGCTTGGCTTTCCTGGGTGACCTGAATGCAAAGTTGCATGTGCATTTTTTTTTTTTTTTTTTAACAAGGCAGAGGAAACCTGCCACCCTGACTGGGATAAACTTGTGCCTACCAAGGCCTGGCACCCCATGGAGTCACCTGCACAGCCTCCCTAAGGTTCTCCTGCAGACAGTCAGTCATCAGCCAACTGCCCCTGGCCCCAGCAGGACCCCTGGCCCCAGCAGAACTCCCAGAGGGGGTGTGGGGTTTGCTTGCTCAGGGGGTCACCTTTAGTAGAGATCTGGGCCCCTGTCTTGCTCAGCACAGAATAAACACTGATGGGCTCTGAGTCCTCCCCCTGCCCCAAATTCTGACAGGTTGTCCTACTGTGCTGGGGAGGTGTCCTGGGCAGACATAGGCAGAGGTGGTGATGTGGAGGGGTGAGGCAGGAGGGCGTTAGTTGGCTAAAATACAGGGGGAAAAAAAGCATAACAAATGCAGAAAGGGATGTGAGAAAGACGAACGTGGGTTTTGTGGAACGTGGCCAGCACAGGAGGGATGTGAGAAGCCCCACACCCTGGTTCATATCAGCTTGTTCCTAGCCTGCTCAAGTTTCTCTCTACCCTCTTCTCTGAGTTTGCTGTCAGCATTGCCTGGGTTTATATATCAGCTCTACCACTTACTGCTTGTGAGACCTTGGGGAATTTATTCTCTGAGCCTTGGTGTCCTTGCCTATAAATTAGGTGGAATGTCACCCTAGCGTAGTGCACAGGGTTGCTGTAAAGGCTGAACGAGGTGATACATAAAGCACCTACTGCAGTAGGGGCATAGCAGGTGCTCAATAAGCGGTGTCTATTCTGTTACAGATATTTTTAAAGAAATGTTTAACATAGAACATTCACCATCTTAACCATTTTTAAGTGTACAACTCAGTGGCATTAAATACATATGTAATGTGCAGCAATCTTCACTGTCCATTTCTAGAACTTTCCATCATCCCAAATAGAAATTCTGTACCGATTAGGCAGTAATGCCCTATTCTCCCCTCCCCTCAGCCCCTGGTAATCTTTAGTCTATTCTCTGTCTCTGTGAATTTGTCTAGTCCAGATATTTCATGTAAGTGGGATCATACAATATTTGTCGTGTTGTGTCTGGCTTACTTAGCATAATGTTTCCAAGGTTCATCCATGTTGTAGCACATATCAGAATTTCATTCCTCTTTAAGGCATAATAATATTCCATTGTGCGGATATACCACATTTTGTTTATCCATTCATCTGTTGATGGACATGTGGGTTGTTTCCACCTTTTGGCTGTTGTGCCTATGATAGATATTATAGTCACACATTATGAAGAAGTAGTTTAGGGGCTCAGAGCACAGACGCTGGAGCCACACTGCCTGACGCCGATCTTTTTACTTACCACCCTGGGATGGTCTTAACCTCTTTGTGCATGAGTTTTCTCTTTTGTGAGATGGGGAGACTGGGCCTTTCTGCTCAGGGATCTTGTGAGGAAGAAATGAGTCAACACATGTAAAGTAGCTGCAGTTGTTTCTGGCACCTGGTCAACATTCAGGAAGTTCGCTGTTGGGAGTTGATGCCTTTACACCAAGGTACCATATATGAGACCCATCTAAGTGGACTGGTGTTTTCTTACCTCGGGGAACTGGTGGTTGAAATTGGAAAATTGAAAATTTTCCAAGTGCTAGAAGTGAGTAGGTGACTTTGGAGATCACCTCCTTAAACTCCCTCCTTTTACCAATGGGGAAGCTGAGGCCCGGAAAAGATGGGGACACGGCCAGAGTGACAAAGGCAGAGCTGGAACCAGGCGCCTGCTCCCAACATCTAGACCTTGGCCTTGGCTCCGAGGCTAGTTTCACCAGCTCCCCTCCCCACCCTAGGTCCCCCTCTGTGGATACCTCCCTTCTCCAAAGGTCACACTGAGTGACCAAGAGACTTAGGGGCCCGCCTCCCCTTTGAGCCGAGCTCAGACACAAGGCCAGCTGTTTGCTGCACTCTGAACGCCTCCTGCCCCTTCTCTTACCCACTGTGCCTGGCCAGGGGGTGGAGAGAAGGGAGGGGAGGGAGAGCATCAGAACAGCTTTACTTGACAGTGTCTTTTCTAGTGGGGGACGGAATAGGCAGGGAGGAACCCAGGCCTGGCTGGCCCAGGGGTGGTGAGACTTTGGTCATTTTCGGATTAGGTACCGGCACTCAGTCAGTGCATCTGTCCTTCAGCTGTTTGTGTTCTCTTTGTTAATTTTGTTGATTTTCTTTGGGATATTTTTAGAGAATTCCAGCCTGAGTCCTGCAAAGGGGGACAGTGGAGGTGCAGCCCACACCTGGGCAGAACAAGGCGGACCAGGTGACTTGATGGCACTGAGAACAAAAGGGCATTGCCAGTGAGGACAAAAACCTGGGAGGGAAAGGAACCAGCTGCTAAATGGCCCCTCCCCCGACAGGCTTCTTTGGGAGCTCTCTGATGAAAGAATTCTCTGTTTGTTTGTTTATTCAAAGATGAAATGCCCCCCACCCCGTTGTGAGGAATTCATCTAACATAAGGAAGTTGCGCTGACCTGGGTATGGTGGGGAGCGCTCACAGCTCCTGCCCCCAGTCCCCTGCCCCTGGCCAGGGGGTGGAGAGAAGGGAAGGGAGGGAGAGCATCAAAACAGCTTTACTTGAGAGTGTCTTTTCTAGTGGGGGAAGGAATGATCAGGAAGGAAGGACTGTGACAGCTGATGTCCTAGGGCAGCTTCAGGGAGGAGAGGGGAAAGGGCACAGCAGGAGGGGCCACTGTATGAGTGAAGGAGCAGCGGGGGGTGGGCGCATGGCAGATTTTGTAAATCCGGTGTTCATGATTCCAGGGTAAATCTTTGCTTCTTCCCTCTCTACCATTTTCTTCTCCTCCCTTTCTGTCTTTCCTGGTGTGCTAGTCATCACTGCAGGAAAGATTTTCTTCTTCAAGTGTGGGTGGCATGGACAGGATAGTTATTACCTAGTCCCTTCCTCACCTCCCACCCCTCACTCAAGACAGATTCATTTGGGGTTGAGACTGGGGAGGCAAGAGTTGGGTTCTACTGAGGCAATGTGGGGTGAGTCTGAGCATCAGGCTGAGAGAAGCCTTCACCAGGACAGGAGGTGGCTCACTTCTGGAATCCAGGCTGCCAGTGAAAACAAACACCCAATGATGGGGCAGAGGGAGGAAGGGAAGAATCCTGCCCCTGATCCAGCAGCTGAAAGTGAGACGCTGATAATAGAGAGGAGGCCTGAAATGCACCCCATAGAAATGGAGCCATCTGGCACGAGCCTGCTGGGAAAGGAGGCCACATCCGGACTGCCAGGCCACATTGTGCAAACATGGGGTGTTACCTTCCAAGTCAATAGCACAGTCCCAATGGCCCCCTGGAGCTGGAGGCTGGGAGGGCCTCTAATCTGCAGGCCACAGAGTGAGAAGGAGAACATCCAAGGCCATCTCTTTCTGGCCCTTGTGTGCAAGAGGCTCAGCTTTCCCCCAAAGTCCTGGGGAGCTGCACCCTGGACTTTTCATTAGCTCAAATGGTGGTTTTGAGAGCTCTGTGGGCTCCTGACGCATGGTAATAACAGCCAACCTTATAGTACAAGTGCCGGGCACCGTTCTGAGAGATTTTGTCTAAATTACCTCATTGAATCTTCATAACCACCCTACAAGATAGGAATTATCTCCAACTTAGAGATGGGGAGGCTGAGGCATGGAAAGTGGGGCAGAGCTGGGATAACAAACCCAGCAGTTCGGCTCCAGAGCAGTGCCCTTCACTGTTGGGCGGCACTGCTCCATGGCTCCATAGCACAAGCCAGAGTAGAGATTTGGCCTTGATTGTCCACTGAGAAATCAAATGTCTTAGAGATGTGGCCTGTGGGTGTACAGTTGGTGCAGGCGATAGCGTGCCCTCAGAACTGACTGTCACCTAACTTAGAGCAGGGTGGTAGTTATCTAGAGTTATCTGGAGATTTCCTGTGGGACAGAGAACCATGTTGGCCTGATCACTGGTTCTTGCCCTGGGTCTGGCAACTAGGGAGCCCCCCCTGTCTGGAAAAGAGGATTGAGGAGAAATGGAGAGCCTTTTGAATTCTATGCCTCCCCAACCCTCCTCGCCCTTGCTGGGTGCTAGTTGGTGTCCCTGGGGATCCTTTGACCTGGGAATCAGGTTAAGCAGTGCTCACCATGGGCCTTGCCCAGTGCTCAGCTTGAATTGCATCGGGATCAAGCCCCTGGCCAAGGCCCAGAGAGATATCTTGGGCCTGGGACAGAGTTACCGCCGGAGGTACAGGAGCTTACATTGCGGGTAATGGCAAAGGCTTTGGATGAAGTGTCTAAACTGGCTTAACACTCCTTTGGTATTTCTCTTATTTTATAGATTTATTTCCTGTACGCGTTAAGGATGTACTCTGCCTTAATCTCTGGTCCCTGAGGAATGAAAAGCCAGATAAGATTTTTGTTTGTTTATTTTGTCTGTTTAAGGGCTGTACTCCTGTCTCCTATGCTGGACTTAGCTGGTCTTCCCACTGGGCCTCCAGCCAATAGGCCCAGGTAGGCAGGCTGGAGCTTCTAGTGATGTTAGGCATCAAGATGCAATTACTTCCTGATTTCAAAATATATTACAAAGCTACAGTAATCAAAACAGTATGGTACTGGCCTAAAGATAGATACATGGACCAATGGAAGAGAATAGAGAGCTCAGAAATAAATCCATGCATATACAGTCAATTGATCTTCAACAAAGGTGCCAAGAATATGCAGTGGGGAAAGGATAGTCTCTTCAACAAATGGTGTTGGGAAAACTGGATATCCACATGCAAAAGAATTAAATTGGACCCTTATCTTACACCATACACAAAAATCAGCTCAAAGTAGGTTAAAGACATAAATGTAAGACCTGAAACTATGAAACTCCTAGAAGAAAACATAAGGGAAAACCTTCATGACCTTGGTCTTGGCAATTGTCTCTTGTTTATGACATAAAAAGCACAGGCATTAAAAACAAAAATAGACAAGTGTGAATTCATCAAGCTAAAAAGCTTATGCATAACAAGTGAAACAATCAACAGAGTGAAAGGTAACCTATGGAATGGAAGAAAATATTTGCAAACCATATATCTGTTAGGGGGTTAATAACCAAAATGTGTAAGGAACCCCTACAACTTAAAAGCAAAAAACCTAATAACCCAATTTAAAAAATAGGCAAAGGACTTGAATAGATATTTCTCCAAAAGAGACATATAAATGGTCAACAGGTATATGAAAAGGTGTCCAACATCACTAATCATCAGGGAAAAGAAAATAAAAACAACAATGAGATACTACCTCACACCTGTCAGGATGGCTATTATCAAAAAACCCCAAAAAACACATGTTGAGGATGTGGAGAAATTGGAACCTTTGCACTCTGTTGGTGAGAATGCAAAATGGTACAACCACTATAAAAAAAGAATGAAGGTTTCTCAAAAAAATGAAAATAGAACTATCGTGTGATGCAGCAATCCTACTTCTGGATATTTATCCAAAAGAAATGGAATCAGGGTCTCAAGTTGATAGCTGCACCCCCATGTTCATTGCAGCACTGTTCACAATAGCCCAGATATGGAAACAACCTAAATATGCTTTGATCAAAGTCGATGCATGGATAAAGAGGATGTGGTATATACATACAATGGAATATTATTCTGCCTTTAAAAAGAAGGAAATTATGCAATATGTGACCCCGTGGATGAACCTTAAGGACATTATGCTAAGTGAAATAAGTCAGTCACAGAAGTGATACGTCGGTAAGTGCATCATTTCACTTATATGCGGTATCTGAAATAGTGAAATTCACAGAAGAGTGGAATGGTAGTTTTCAGGGGCTAGGGGGAGAGTGAAATGGAAAATTACTAATCAGTGGGCATGAAGTTTCAGTTAAGCAAGATGAATAATTCCAGAGATTTATTGTACAAAGTTGTACCTAAGGCCAACAATACTGTATTGTACACTTAACAATTTGTTAAAAGGGTAGATCTCATGTTAAGTGTTATTTCCACAATAAAATGATTTTTTTAATGCAACTAATTTTTGTAGGTTGATTTTGTACCTTGCAACTTTACTAAATTTATCAGCTCTAAGAGTTTCTTTGTAGAATCTTCAGGAGTTTCTACATATAAGATTATGTCATCTGCAAACATAATTTTACTTCTTCTCTTCTTATTAGGATGTCTTTTATTTCTTTTTTCTTGTCTAGTTTCTCTGGCTGGAACTTCAAATACTAGGTTGAATAGAAGTGGTGAGAGTGGGCATCCTTGGCTTGCTCCTGGTCTTACATAAAAGTTCAGTGGAAAAACCATTGAATTTTCAATCAATCAGATAATCAACAATTACAAGTGCCAACTGTGGTTCAAAGGATCTTGATTTAAATTTTTTTCTAAGCTTGCTTATATAATCACTGTGTTACCCTGGGTCCTGTTCTAACTCCATATACAATAAAATGAGGGACCTGCATTAGATTATAAGGTCTTGCCCTAATTCAACATTCCTTCTAAATCTGTGATTCTAAGACTATTATTTAGCACCTACTAGACATTTAACCAATGGAAGGTATAAGAGAAGAAATATCATTCAATTATTGATCAGTCAACAACTTCTATCGAGCAATTATTATATAGAAAGAAGTATCCTTATTTCCTTCCATGGGGAAGTTTACAATCTGTAAGGAAGGTAATATATACATATATGGGAAGTTCAATATCAGTAATAGAAATGTAACAGTGCAGTACAAGAAGGCAGTACCTGATGCACTGGCAAATGAAGGGCATGGGAACAGTTTTCTCATCAAGCAGTTCATAGAGTAGCTGATATAGCAAGATTTATTCTCAACAAAGGGATCACAGCAAAATACATGGCCAACACGAGTGGCATTATGAAGAATTAGGTCAGGAATTCAGAGAAGAGAATTGGCTAGAATTGTTGGGGATGGGTTTTGGAAGAGATGTGTGTGTAGTGGATATTTGCAGGGTTTTGGCTCCTGTGTCCATTCTCCCTTATTTTGGAAACTATCCTGATTTCTTTCTGAGAAGCACCCCTCCCCACCCCCATCAGCCCAGGAACTGCAGGTTGGGTTACAGGTGGGAACACCAAATTCCTCCCTCCATCTCCCAATTATAAGATTGGTCCAGGGATGGACTTATGACCCGATCACAGCCAAGGAACACATGCAACATCTGCTGGGGCTATTAGCAGAGAGGAAAGTTCTCTTTCTCACTGGGCTTGAACCTGGAGTTCACCTTGCAATGCAGACCTCTTGCCACCACAAATGTAGAGTCTGTCTGAGAGTTGTGCCAATCTGGAGTAAGCAAGACCAAGAGATGACACCAGGTACTAGTGACTTCATACAAGACCCTGAATCAAGCCATGCCTGAAGACATACCTGTCCCCTGGACTTTTCAACTGTGTAGTCAATACATTTTCTTTCTTCTTATACGAACTTGGGGTTGGTTTTCTTGGAACAGAAAGTATATTGTTACAATGTGGCCCTTGAACTAGATTTGAGTGGATGGAGGTGAATGAAGAGGGCAACCCAAGCAGGTGTTGCCATATGGTTAAGGAAGGCGTATTCATGGAGCTGTATAGAAACGTACTGGAGAGAGGGTCTTGGTGGACAATGTGCAAAGTACCCTGCAAGAGAATATGTGTTTTCACTCTTCTGGGTACATTTATCTATGTTGACAAATGCAGTGGGATTACTGGGGGGTGGAATGTAATGCAAGGACAGAGGTAGAGAGAGAGGGAGCTCTAAAAATAATGAAATTACAACAACAAGTGTTCACTGAACACTTTACTATATGCTAGACACTATGCTAAGAATTTCTTTCCTCATTTAATTCTTTCAACAGCCATGGTATTATTATTTATCAATTTTACAGATGGGAAAACTGAGGCACAAAGAATTTGCCCAAAATGACCCAGTTAACAAGTGTCAGAGCTGGGATTTTAACCTGAAAACCCAAGCTGACTAGATCCTGCCTACTTTACCTGCCTCCTTCTGCTTCTACAGATGTGGCCTCTGCCTTGGGGTAGCCGTGGGCCAGCAAGGTGGTGAGGGAGGAAAAGGACACGGCTGTTGCAACAGGGGCCACAGGAGAATACAGAATTCAAATCGTTTTTTCCCAGAGCTGGTCCTGATTTGACAATTTGTTCATATTCACTCATTTTTTTAAAAGTTTGTGGCTGGGCAAATGCTAGAACTCTGGCTCCTCTGCCCTCAATCAACAACGGTCCTTGGGACCGGCGGATGACTCCAGGTGGCTGCCCCTAGTCAGTTCTGACAACCTCCTGGGCTGGCGGAGACACCGAGAGGGGAGCAAGTCTTCTGGACCAGCTTCTCACTGGCCCCGGCTTGCTCCCTCCTCCTCCCTGCCTCTTTCCGGCTATGCATCTTTCCCTTGGATTGCCTCAGGAAAAGGAAAGAAGAAATGTTTTTTAAAAAGAAGTTTAATGAAACCAAACACTTGTATTTCCATCTATTGACATTGGATTTGTGCTTCTCCAGCCCAGCCATTTGGGACAAGTCTTTAACTGCCTCTCTTCGCCTGACGGTCTAATGCAAACAGACCATAGAAAAATAAACTCTCCCCCCAAATATTATCTTAGGCCTCATTTTATCATGCTTCCTTGAGCTGTCTCTGTAAAAGGGAAGAAAAGAGAATGTGGGTTTTAGTTTGGGCAGGGCTGGAGAGGGCCCCCCACCCATTCTCCTCCATGTGGTCTGCTTCCCAGAGCACTCACTACCCATCCCATTTCCATTCGGCCTCACTCAGGCCCGTCTCCTCTCCAGTTCTTGTTCATTCACCTGTAAAATGGGCTACTAACACCTGTCTACAAGATTGCTGTAAGATAGAGGTGGCAAACACAAGTACCTCTGGGACTCAGAAAACAGGGACAGTATAAAACAGGGTGGTAGGCTCTGCTCTAACTAGAGAGAAAATGCCCCTTACCCAAATGGTCTCATTCAGCTTAAAACAAACAAACCAAAAAGCCCAACAAGCAAAAACACTCTTGCAAGCCAAAACAAAACATAGTCCTAAGCTGGGTTTGGGCTTAGGGCTACCCGTTTTCAGTTCCGCAAGGATTTTGACAGAATATTTGAAAGATGTGGCTTAAAATCCATATACCTCTAGGATGGGTGATTGTCACAATTTATCTTCTAAGGCGGAGAAAATGAGGACCTTCTCTCCCCGCAGGTGGGCTCTGATGGGGTGGAGAGATGGGGAGAAAGACTATGGATGTGCAGAGCCTGGGGAGATTTCTTAGGGGATCAAAAGCTTAGTGAGAGAAGGCTGGGCCAATGGAGGCCATCTTGGCCTTTGTGACAGTACATGCCCTTGATTCTTTATCTATCCACCAACCTCTCCCCAGTTTGGAGCCTTTTTAACTATTAGCTGCCAATTTCTGGGTTCTGAATTCTGCCCAGTTCCCTATCCTCCTTTTCCTAGATTCTCTCCTAATTATATACTGTATCAATCAGGATGGGCTATTATGCTGCAGAAATGAACAACCCTAAGATGTCCATGGCTTAAAACAAAGGCTTACATCTTGCTTATGCTATGTGTCTATGACATCTTAGCAGGGGCCTCAGGCTAACAGAGCAGCCACCTTCTCAGATATCCTCAGAGGCTGTGCGGGTGCTGACTGGCAATCAAATGCTTTGACATGAAAGTGATACATGTAACTTCCACTCACAATTCACTAGCCAGGAGTAAACACATGCAACCACCCAACCACAAGGTGGGTGAAATGGCATGCTAGAAATATGCTCAGAAATATTTGATAAACAACATTCATAAAACAGTCCTTCCTTTTCATGGTTCTGATATGCACAAATTTCAGTTATCGTGATTTAGTTAAATAATACCAGTCCCCAACAAAATGGTTCAAATTTGCATCACCATGGTACATGACTGTAATTGCATAGAGTACGAATTTCACTGCCCACTCTTCAGGTCACAGACCACTTTGTAAACAACAAATGTGCATCGTGATGTGAGCAATAGCGTCAGTTCTTTCAAAGTCTGTCTGTGATTGGTCACCATGCACCTGCTACTCAGTTCATGCACAGACAGCAGTGCATATAGCTACGTTGCCTCTTTATCTCCCTGTGATAAACTAACATGATATCTTACAAAAATAGATAATCTATAGAGGGTTAGATAACAAAAATACAAGTACAACAGAGAAACAAAAAGTGTTAATGCTGGAAGTGAAATTGGATGTGAATAGAAGATATGGAAATGGCAACCGCAAAACAAAGATAGGATGAGACATGGGACCCTAGAAGTGATGTCTCAAACCATACTGGAAAGTCCAATGAGTATAAAAAACAAGATAAAGTCACTTCATCATCTTTTAGTTTATATTGCACTAGAAACAGAAAGCCACTTAAGGTTGAAACGGAGGTGGTTTTTTTTTCTATTTTGGATTGAAGACTGTAATGTTTTCAAATCCTAATTAGTCCGGCTAGTATTCAGGCCGAAGCATTGAAGTAAGTTGCCGCATCAAAAGAAAAAGGTAATTACAAGAAGACTGAAGAAGAACTTTTGCTGCCAATAAAGGCTTGTTTCACTATTTCATAATTCAGCATGAGATGACTGATGTTGAGCTACTGGTGAAGATGCTAGCTCAGATAAGGATGCTACAGTGAAATTTGCACCCAAATTCCAAGAAAATGAACATGTCCCAGAGGAAGTGATGCCAGCGAAAAAACTTCACCTTAAAGGAATGCTCATAGACATTTCATGGCATTGCAAGAAATATTGCAAGCCAATCCAAATTTAGAAAGAAGTGTGAAAAAGCACTAAGGCATAGACAAGATACTTGCTCTGTAACATCAGTTATATAATGAGAAGAAGAAGGCAAGAACTGTTCAAACTACTTTTGATAAGTTTTTTTATAAAAAAACAAAACACTGTAATTTTCAATGTTTCTAATGTTTTAAATTACAGTGTAATCTGTAAATATTAGTTTTACTAATTTTTCATTTCCCAACGCATTTGGAACTTACAGTAAGAGTTTTTCACGTTTTGACAAAATTTTCTAAAGGTCACAGAACAATTGTAATTTTCCCCATCGATTATCAAGATCACTTTGCAGGGTTTCAACTTACACGGTCATTTTTATGGTCCTGCACTATTCTGCAGAGCGAGGACTGCCTGTTTATATACCTGGCTTGTGCGGAGTTAGATTACAGTTCCTCCACGTCTGCTTGTGCCAACTCAATTATGTGGAGTGTAAGGAAAATTCTGGAAAAAGAACTTGAGCCACTAGAGTTAGGTAGGTATAGGGGTTCCAGGTATAGTTCAGAGGCTGTTATCCAACCCCAACCTGATCCAGCCACCCTGATGGCCTGTGTGACTCCGAGTGGGAAAGAGCTTTGTGGGCAACATGAGATGAACTGCCCCCATTTAGGGCCCATGCCATCCTGCTGTGGGATCCAGACAAAGGGAATGTGCTTCTTTACTTATTTCATGGGAGGGTAGATGTATGAAATACAACTGAAATAGATACTCAAACCCTGGTCAGGGCTGAGCATCCACAGGCCTCCTCAGGCCATCTGGGCCTTGTGGCAGTGCTGGAACTCCCAGAGGCTGTCTGATGCCCAGGAGCAGCAGTGCCAGTGAGAGCCGCCAGTCCCGGGGAGAGTGGAGAGGGCTGCTGTCAGCGCTGGGTGCAAGCGGCAGCCTCAGAAGAGGGTTGAGAGCAGGAGCTGAACGACAGTTTGATCTGTTGAGAGTGTGTGAGCTCTAGAGAGTTGCTCAGATGTTCCGGGCAGCAGGGGAGGATTAGTGGAAAGAGCTTCGCAAGGGTGCTGAGGTTCCAAAGTTATATTTAAGAGGAGCTCCACACCAGGGGGATTTAGGCTATGTTAATAAGAGCTCAGGGCTTCCCTGGTGGCGCAGTGGTTGAGAGTCCGCCTGCCGATGCAGGGGGCACGGGTTCGTGCCCCGGTCCGGGAGGATCCCACATGCCGCGGAGCGGCTGGGCCCTTGGGCCATGGCCGCTGAGCCTGCGCGTCTGGAGCCTGTGCTCCCAACGGGAGGGGCCGCGGCGGTGAGAGGCCCGCGTACTGCAAAAAAATAAAAAATAAAAATAAGAGCTCATTTTCCACAGTAGCAGTGAGGCCTGGGGACACTGAGGTTGTGTACAGATAGCATGGCGGTATACTTTATTGTTCAAACTGGGAATATTTTTAAAGTAAAAGAGATTGCTATGAATAATTAAATATTTTCATAATTACGTGTACTCACCTGTGTTACTGATGGAATCCAGGTCATTGTAAATTAGAGGTCTTATCAGAATTAGTGAAAATAAATGAATTTGTCCTACCTGGTGCTACATACAGGCTGGGTTCCCTGAAGTGGACTTTGAGATGGAGATTAGTGGGCAGGACATTTATTAGGGAGAGCTCCTGGGATTCATACCTGTGGAAGGCAAGAAGGAAAGGCAGTCTTATCAAAGACCTCAGCTGACTGGGGCTGGGACGACCTTCACAGTTTTTGCAAGTTGGTGTGAGGGGGACTGGCCTCTGTTCTCCACACCCACCAGTCATTGGATATGGCTGTTCCTGAGGGCTCTCCCCAGCTGAGGGTAGATTTCTGGAGGAGGTCTGACAGCTGGCAGCACTCCCAGCAGTCCTGAGGAGGGGTCAGGGTGGCATAGCACAGCATCTACCCCCCCAAAGGTAGAGAAGAGTTTGAGTACAAATATTACAAAGATATACACTTTGAGTTTAATTATTGGTCAAATCCTGCCAAGGAAAGATCCTATTGCGTCAGCTTTGAAGAAGAGTTGGGACTTAATGTAATTAGCATACCAATGACTCATCTGCAAAAAGAGGAACTTACTCTCTCAAATTGATTAAAAAAAAAACACTAACCTTCTTGGTACTTCTTAGAAAGCTTTTTCTCTAAGGTAAATGTCTATGTGGTAATGTTTGTATTTCAGATACTGACACAGGGCTTATAATGTTCTAGGCACAGTGTGATGTACTGTTGAAATGTTAACTCATTTAATTCTTATAACAAACCTATGAAGTAGGCACTAGAGACAAGGAAACAGAGACCCTAAGATTAAGTAATCGAGCTCAAGCGGTGGTGCCATGATTTGGATCAAAGTATTATATACCTCCAGAGGCTGTGCTTGTAACCATTCTGATATGCTGGCTCTTGATTCCACACTTTAATTTAGTAGACACTATATCCCTGCAAAGTAATTTAACAAGTGTTTATTGAGCTCCTATTGGTTGCCCATGTCTAATCTTTTTTTTTTAAATTTATTTATTTTTGGCTGTGTTGGGTCTTTGTTGCTGCATGCGGGCTTTCTCTAGTTGCAGCGAGTGGGGGCTACTCTTCATTGCGGTGCACGGGCTTCTCATTACAGTGGCTTCTCTTGTTGTGGAGCATGGGCTCTAGGCGAGTGGGTTTCAGTAATTTTGGCACACGGGCTCAGTAGTTGTGACTCACGGGCTCTAGAGCGTGGGCTCAGTAGTTGCGGCACACAGGCTCAGCTGCTCCACGGCATGTGGGATCTTCCCAGACCAGGACTCAAACCCGTGTTCCCTGCATTGGCAGGCGGATTCTTAAATCACTGCACCACCAGGGAAGTCCCATGTCTAACCTTTGAGGAAAATAAAAACCTCTTCTCCAGGGCGATACAAAGAAGTAAAATAATAACAACTATAGTAATAGCTAACATGTAGTGAATTCTTACAATGTGCCAAGCACTGTCCTAACAGCTTTCCATGCATCACATCCTTTAACCATGCTGAAAACTTAGTGCCTGCCCAGAAGGAGATTCTGATTAGTTAGAAAGTGAGGCAGAAAATAGTTACATAACCATATGTAAGACATGAATGATTAGGGACCCTGATATGCAGCACAGGCTGTCACTGGGTGAAGTGGTCAAAGAGGGACAGGCATGGTTCAGGTCTAGGGGAAAGATTACAGGGTGTCCCCCTCCAGGTAATTAAAAAATAAGCATTACTATAAACAACAAAATAAGAGTAAAGAAATACAAGAAAATTTATATTTTTCCCATCATGATTATTTCAGTACTTTTAAAAGAAATCTTCTGGTAACAAATTCTTTGGAATCCAACAATGCTTTTAGTTGTCCGTGCTTTGCTGGTGCTAAATTTGGCGTGGTCTGCAGTTTGGGTAATCCAGTTCTAGAGGAAGAAGAGCTTATTGTGGGCCTGTAGAATCAGCAAGCTTCATGGATCTTGAAGGATGGGTAGGATTAAGAAAGGGGAGAGAGGAGGAAAGGCTGTGCCTGGCTGGAGGGGCAGTGAAGAACTGGGAACCCTGGCCTCTCTGGAGCACGTGGTGTGTGCAGGGGAGCAACTAGGTTGGGCAGATAGTTTGGGGCTGTATTTTAAAGACCATGAATTCCTGGTCAAGGGGTTTGTAATATACCCCATATGCTATGGGACTCTGTGGGAGGTTGATGCAATTTTGTTCCTGGCATTGTCTTTCCTCCCCTAAATCTGAATGGCCAGGAAGCCAAGGTACTCAAAGCCCCCTTGAGCAGAAGTCCCAAGTAGTGGGTACCTAGGATCCCTGGTGACCCCAGTGGCACTTGCCTATGCTGTGCTCTGACTCTCTGCAGTCGCCGTTAACACTGGGCCTTCCTCATTGCCCAGCTGCCCCTCTGAAGGGACCTTACCAGCTCAAGGTTCTGGGCAGCTGCACAGAGTTGGGGGCTGACAAGAAGGGGCCCTAGGCCTCCCTCTGCCCTGCTACCCAGTAGTTCCCTTCTCTTGCCAAGAGTGACCCATCAGGTGTAAGCGCTCCAGCCATCTTGGTTTCATCTTTCCCTCCTTCCGCCAAACGGTTAAAACGCTTTATTCTACAAACACACCGCAGACAAAGCCAATCTTGCAACTGCTCTGACCTGAAGCCTGCTGCAAGGCAGAAGAATGGCAGGAATGCATGGGGATGCTTTTACTGTGGTGCTTTTGAAGAAAAGGCCCAGGGCTTGGCTGTAGCATCAGATAACGGAGGCAGATGTGGATTTTTAAAGACCTAAGACGGCAATGTTGTGTCACCCGCTCTCTTTCTCCTAGTAACAGTGGGATCATAATTGCAGTTCAGGGAAGGTGCCTCACACAGTTTTCTACTCTGTCAAGCAGTTTCAGCTGCTGTCCTAAATTGCTACCCTATTAAGAATTTCCAGATTATTGGTGGTTTCTTCCTTTTTCTGAAGAAAAATTCAAACATTGTTTTTCCACTTTCATTCTTTGCATTCAGGTCAAAGCCTCTGGCTTCTCTCTTTGTTAGAATGAAATATCCCAACCTGGCTGAATTCAGGATGGAAATGTTTGTGGATCTTTTGGCCAGGTGCCAGTAAGAGGGGCATAGGGGCTGGAGAAGCTCTGAAAACCCAGAGGAGCTGGGTTCCCACTACCTGCAGGCGTGCTCCTGTGTGCATTTGTCCAGACTGCAAATTTTCCTTCCTGGCCTTAGTTTATGCTCTCTGGATTCACATTATGTTCCTGTCCCTCAGGCCCGGCCCAGCCCTTTCCGTGAAGCCTTCCACAAGCCCCGCCAGGCCACAGTGACCTGTCCCTGCCTACACAGCAGTCAGATTGGGTACAGCCTGATCCAGGATTCAGCTACATGCTCTTATTGCTTAGCTGTGAGCCTGCTTTCCTTAAGAAGATGGAAAGCTTGATGAAGACAAAGACTATGTTTTCTCAGCAGTGGGCTGAGTAGAAAGTATAGGTGAATGAAATGTAATTGTACCAATTGAAAGATGGCTTAGTCGAGGCCTTTCCTGAGGATGCCAAGCTATTATAAATAACAAGATGGGAAACTTAACATTAGCAGGGTTCTTCTCAGAGGGAGTGTGAGGGCAAGTAGCACACACTTTGATCTGTCTCATGGAAAGAAGGAAAGTGCGGCTGGAAGAGACACTTGGAGGCATTCAGCAGATAGTTGCTACACTTCTTTTCTAAGGAGTTTGCAAGTGCGAACCAGAGTCCAACTGGTTGGAAAGACAGTAGGGAGGCTGGGTTACATTTCCCCCATCACCAGGGAAAGCTGGTATGGCCTCTAAATACCTATGCCCAAATGTGTTTGAAGGGCACCATCCTATGAGCCTGCCCTGGCACTCACAGCTCTCCATCTGGTCTGGTAGCTGTAACACAAACATAGTATATTCTTAATCCATCTTTTAAAAATAAATGAATGCACAAAATGAATTGAAATGAACTAATTGAGCCTTTCCTCCCCGGAGGAAAATGATTATTCATGTTGAACTCTCTCTTGGTTGAAAGGGAAGGGCTTCCCTGGTGGCGCAGTGGTTGAGAGTCCGCCTGCCGATGTAGGGGACGTGGGTTTGTGCCCCGGTCCGGGAGGATCCCACATGCCGCGGAGCGGCTGGGCCCGTGAGCCATGGCCACTGAGCCTGCGAGTCCAGAGCCTGCGCTCTGCAACGGGAGAGACTACAACAGTGAGAGGCCCGCGTACCGCAAAAAAAAAAAAAGGAAGAGAGAAACTATTTCTGGCATTTGTGTTCTCTATCCTTGATAGTCTCAGTGTGGTCCATGGACAGCATCAGTATCAGTACTTGGAAGCTTGTTAGAAATGCAGAATCTCGGGCCCCACCCCAGACCTACTAGATTTGAGTCTGAACTTTAAAGAGATTTATATGTGACGCTCTATAGAACACAAAGAAAATAATCTAATGGTCTAAGTCTGGAGTTTGGAACTACAAATAAATCCCTAATGTGAATAATGGCATTTCCAGACCATCTGTCAAGCAATATCTTTATTGAAATCTACCATGTGCCTAGTCCTGAGTTAGGCACTGCAGGAAAGAAAGAGGCAGGGGCGGGTCCAGTGAGTGAGGGCCCACAATGGGATTTCAGCCCCGAACCCTACCCACCCCTCCCTGTACAAGCCCTGACTGAGGGGCGGAATTCTCTGCAGCACAGCCTCTGGGGTGACACCAGTCACATGGATGGCCCTTGTTTTAAGCAATAACAAGTCAGTAAGATTGAGCTACCAAATCTTCAGGGAGGACAGCCCAGTTCTAACCTCCGTCATAACATTTTTCTTTTGCGATGAAGCATTGCCAGGTTTGCTGAAAGCTCATTCAGTGTTGTTAAAGCTCAAGCACTCAGGCCTCCCCAGTTTCAGGGTGGGGATTGGGGATGTAGTCCTGGCCTATTAGCCCAGAAGCACAGCTGTGCTGTTGAAGTCTATGCTCCATGCATTGTATCTTGTGAATGGAGTTGTTTCTGAACACAAAAATGTAGTTTCTGGAGTCAGACTGCCCTGAGTTCATTTCTAGGCTCTGCCATTTGCTAGCCTTGCGACCTGGTGCAAGCCTCAATTTTCCAACTATTAATAAAATAATACTTTATTTCCTGCTTAATTTGGATAAAATCAAATTTCTCTTTTTATGAATTTTTTTTTTTCGGTACACAGGCCTCTCACTGTTGTGGCCTCTCCCGCTGCGGAGCACAGGCTCCGGACACGCAGGCTCAGCGGCCATGGCTCACGGGCCCAGCCACTCCGCGGCAGGTGGGATCTTCCCGGACCGGGGCACGAACCCCGTGTCCTCTGCATCGGCAGGCAGACTCAACCACTGCGTCACCAGGGAAGCCCTTATGATTTTTTTTGATGTATCTAAGAAATCTTTGCCAAGGTCATAAAATTTTTTTCCTTCTAGATGTTATATAATCTAAGGTTTTATATTTAGATCTATGATCCATTTTTAGTTTTGAATACACTACAAGGTGTGGAGGGTACAGAGAGGTTCTTTCTCTTCTTTTTCTTTCTGTTCTTACCTTTTTTTTTTCTTTTTGACCTATGGATGTGTAATCGTTCCAGTACCATTTATCAAAAAGACCATCCTTTATCCTTTGAATTGCATTTCCACTTTTGTGAAAAATCACTGACAATATATCTGTGGGTCTATTTTTGAACTCTCTATTCTGTTCAATTGATCTCCATGTCTGTCCTTTGGCCAATACCACTGTTTGATTTCAGTAGCTTTATGGCAAGCCTTGAAACCAGGTAGTAGAGGACTACAGACTTTGTTCTTCTTTATAAAAAATACCTTGGCAATCCTAGGTGGGTTCTAGTTCCACATAAATTTTATAATTGACTTGTTAATTGCTACAAAAAAGGTTACTGGAATTTTGCATTGGATCTATAGATAAATTTGGAAAGAATTAACATCTTTACAACAAGGAATGGATTCTTCTAATTCATGAACATAGTACATTTCTCCATATATTTATGTTTTAATTTCTCTCAGAAATATTCTGTAGTTTTCAGTGTATAGGTCTCACATATCTTTTGTTAAATTTATTTCTAAATATATTTGTCACACTTGTAAATTAACTTTTTTCAATTTCATTTGCTAATTGTTTGCTGTTAGTATATAAAAACAAAATTAATTTGTATATTAACTTTATAACATGCAACCTTGTTAGATCCATTTATAGTTTTAATAATAGTTTTGTAGACTCTTTAGAATTTTCTACCTAAGAAATCATACCATCTGCAAATAGTTTGTTTTTCTTCCTTTTTGATGTTTAAACCATTTATTTCTTTTTATTGCCTTGTTGCAATGGCTGGCACCACCAGTATGTTGTTGAACAGAAGTTATGAAAGTAGACATCCTTGCCTGTTCTCAGACTTACTGGGAAAGTGTTCAATATTTCATCTTTATACCCTTGATCATACTGAAAATGTTCCTCTCTATTCTTTAGATTGCTGAGAGTTTTTATCATAAATACATGCTACATTTTTTCAACTGCTTTCTGTGCATCTATTGAAGTGGTCATATTATTTTTCTCCTCTAACCTGTTAATGTGGTGAATTATATTGATTAGTTTTTGAATATTAAATCAACTTTGCCTTCCTGGGATGGACCCTAGTTGGTCATGACATATTATTCTTTTTTAGATATTGTTGGGTTTAATCTAATATTTTGTTAAGAATTTTTACATTTATGTTCATAAGGGATATTAACCTCTTTTATATATGCATTTGACAGGTTTTAGTATTAAAGTTTTGATGGCATCATAAAACAAATTGAGAATTGTACCCCATCCTCCTCTATTTTCTGAAAGAGTTTATGTAAGTTTGAGTTTTTTCTTCTTTGAATGTTTGGTAGAATTTACCAGTGAAATCACCTGTGCCTAGAATTCAGCTTTTCTGTTTCATCTGTGTAAATGTTAGGGATTTAGAGTTTTAAAGAATTTTTTTATTTCCTCTATTTTGTAGAAATTATTGATATAATTTCTTTAAAACATTCTTTAAACATTCCTTTAAAACATTCTCTTTTTATTATTTTAATGTCTGTAAGATCTGTTGTGATAATCCCTTTTCATTTCTGATATTGATAATTTGTGCTCTCTTTCTCAGGCAGTCTAATAAAACTTATCAAATTTTTTTGTTCTTTACAAAGAGACAACTTTGGGGTTTGCTGATTATTTTTATTGCTTGTCTGCTTCTTATTACATTCATTTCCACTCTCATATTTATTGTTTCTTCTACAGTCATCCCTCAGTATATCTGCAGGGGATTGGTTGCAGGACCCCCTCATATACCAAAATTCATGGATGCTCGAGTCCCTTATATAAAATGGTCTGGTACAGTTGGCCCACCATCTCCTTGGGTTCCATATCCATGGACTTGGACGGTAGGCTATACTTTGGTTTACTTTAGGTTCAAGTGGAATCTTCAGTCGCTGATTTGAGACCTTTTTTCTTTTTGAATATAAGCATTTAAATCCATAAAATTCCCTCTAAGCACTCCTTTACCTACATCTCACAAGTTTTGTTGTATTTTTACCATCATTACATTTTAGATATTTTCTTATATCTCTCTGATTTCTTCTTTCACTCATGGGTTGTTTAGAAGTGTGTGTTTAATTTCCTAATATTTGGGTTTTTCCAATATATCTTATTTTTATTGATTCCTAATTTAATTACAGTGTGATTAGAGGATACACACTACTATTATTTCAATCTTTTTATTTTATTAGGACTTTTTTTTTAGCCTAGATGTGGTCTCTCTTGGTGAACTTGTACAGCTGAAAATAATGTCCTTCATTTGTTGGGTGTAGTGTTACATAAATATCAGTAAGTTGTTCTGAAGCTCTAGGTCTTTACTGAATTTTTTGTCTGGTGGGTCTCAGTTGCAGAAAGAAGTGTTAAAATATCCTGTTATAACTGTAAATTTTTCTATTTCTTTTATTCTGTCATTTTTTGCTTCATGTATCTTGAGCCTCTATTCTTACACACGTGTACATTTATGATTATTATTGACCATTATACTTTAAGTTTATCCCTTTTTAAAATTTATTTTTAAACTAGTTTGAGGAAAAATTGACAATTTTAATTGTATATATTTAAAGTATACAGTGATGATTTGATATACATATACATTATAGAATGATTATCAAGATCAAGACAATTAACATACCTATCATCTCACATAGTTAACACAGTGAACTCTTTCTTTGTGGTGAGAATGCTTAAGACCTACTCTCAGCGACTTTCAAGTATTTAATATCATTATTAACTATAGCCACCATGCTGTACATTAGCTCCTGAGAACTTATTCTTATAACTGAAGATGTGTACCCTTTGACCTATATTATCGCATTTCTCCCTCCTCCCCCAGCTCCTGGAAATCATGATTCTATTCTCTGTTTCTGTGAAATCAGTTTGTTTTTTTCTGTTTTTGTTTTTTACATTCCACATATAAGTGACACCATACAGTATTTGTCTTTCTCTGTCTGGCTCATTTCACTTAGCATAAAACCCTCCAGATTCATCCATGTGTAGCAAATGGCAGAACTTCCTTCCTTTTTATGGCTGAATAATATTCCATTGTGTATATATACACCATATTTTCTTTATCCATTCACACTGCCCAGAAGGCTACTGTGGATGGAAGCTCATTTCACTTTCCCCAGTTCTTCTAAGCCACAGGATGGTTTTGAAGACCTTGCTTGCTCCATCTGCTTTGCCAGCTCAACTCCTAGGAGAGGAAACCTCTTCTGTTTCCTAGGAGTTTACTTCGTATTCCCAAAGACAGCAGGAATAAGAGAAAAGAAATCGTTCTTGAAGAATCCATTGAGTTGCTTCATTTTAAAAACCATTGCTGTTTCTAAAACTAGGATACATTTTTGGAACTCTCCTGCCTACAACCCAGGCCAGGAAACATCACTTAATTAGAAATTGCACACTTAACAAGAGTTCGGAGCCAACGGAAGCAACTTCATCCCAAGCACTGGACAGGGAGAGAGACATAAGCAGGAGCACGTGGTGTGGCATGTGCCTTTATCGAGTGTGATGTGATGTTCAGAAAGTCTGCAGCACGTATTCCCAGTGGAAATTCTTTCAGTAACAGTGCATTAGCCAGTCAGCCCCCTCTCCCCATCATCTCCCTTTTCCTCCTTGTTCTTTCTCTCACAGAGTCATGGAATATGAGCATCTCTCCTCGGCTGGGTCAGGATGGGGCATCACCTTCTTGACCCCATCAGCGAATGTTTGTCGTGTTTTGCTATTTTCTCTGCTGGGTGCACATGTGATAACAGGATGGAGGTCCACTCTACTCTGGGGCTTCCTTGATTTACAGGCCTCAGTTTAGATTCCAGTTCTCTCAGAATATTAAAGTAGGACACAGACACCTGCCGCCGCCCACCTCCAACTTCCTCATCCTGTTTTCTTCTGCCCCCTTTCCTCCTTCCCAAACAAGTGATTATCTAAATCTACTGGTAAAAGGTTTGCTACCTGGAGTGGTGAGTTTCTCTATTTCTGAATGTTTTTCTTGCCTGAGGCTCCCTGGGTATTTGGCATGGAGAGCACATGTTAAGCACAGAGCAGAGCATTTGGGTCTGAGGAGAGGTGCCCATGCAGGCGAGGGAGCGGGTATAATTTCCAAGACGCCAGGACAGCATGGCTGCTCAGGCTTTGCTCCTGGCAGGTTTCAGCGCAGTTTGGACAGATGCTCATCCCCACCGCCCCCCTCAGAGAGCATCAACAGTGGTCCTGCAAGAGGCAAGGGAGGTCTGGAGGCCCTTCTAAAACAGGCGAGGACGTCCTCCTTAGGTCTCCCCCTAGGAAACAATGACACATGTAAACCCATCGCTGTCTCAGTGTCAGTGGTCCGCTACTGTGCAAAAGTTTAGTTCCAAGAGCTAAAATTGAACTTTCGGTCCCAGAGCCCCCTCTGTGGGATCTACATCCTGCTCCCCACTTCCTGCCAGACAGATGATGCCTCCTTGAAATTCTAGAGATTCGTATTCTCACTAGGGAAAGAAAAAAAAAATCTTCGCTTTCCAGATTCCTCCTCTGAGTGGACTGCAGGAGGTGTCTGTAAGAAATTGTGGGTAGATATCTCAGACAGGAAAGAAAAAAAAAAAAAAGCACTTTAAATTGACAAATCAGTCCAAACCGCTAAGGTTATAACTCTTTTTTCCCCTTTCCAGCAGAATAGTAAAACAGACGCGTTATTGGCAGCTCATTAGTGCTAAGAGAGGCCGTCTCCAGCATGACATCAGCCCACGGCTTGACCCAAATCTATTATTTCACCAGAGAGCCGTACGCTGCCGGCTTTCCAACAGTACAGAAGACACACATGGGGGAGAGGGGAAGAAGACATAAATAAGACACAGATTGGAGACTTTTTGATGTGTTTAGCACATTTTTGTGACTTCCTTTAATACCACAGACCTTGCGTTCTTCCACGATTAGGAGAACAAAAGACAAGCCTGAGCTGGAGGTGGGGAGGAGGGAGACCCATTCAATAAGAAGTTCCATTTGCCTAATTAACATTTTTAATTCAAACGCCCAAAAGGGGAGGCAGAAATGGGACGAGAAGAATGCATACCACAGCTGAGTAACTTCAGATATAAAAAGTCCCTTCATTATATCAGTTGTTTTTTAATTCATAATTGAACTTAAATAAAGAGCGACCTATAGGCAGCTGTTTCTAATATCGAGTCCCCACCGCACATGAAAGACGCATTTATTCCTGCAGCAGCCTCCCTACCCTTGGGTGTTATCAGCTGAACATGTTTTGAACCTACCTAATGCATTTGAGGTAGCTTGGGTTTATTTTTCTTTCAATAAAATAAATGGTTTTGTAATTAAATTTCTGCACTGCCTGTGCTTAATGGTTACATTGACAAGTGCTAATGTATGGCAAGAGAATGAGTTTGAAATGAAACATGCTGTTTTCAAATCTGCAAGCAATTTTGCAGTGGGGCAACCTAACCCCTCGTGCCAGCGAAACATTTTCATTAATCGGCTCCCGCGCCCCTGTCCACTCGGCCGGCCGCGGGAGGACACTTTTTAGCTCCCTCTCTGCCCACCCCACCCCGCTCCCACCCTCGCCTTTTTCTCAAACACACGCGGACTCGCACACACACGCACGCACACACACACACACACGCACGCACACACACACACAAATAGCATGAAGCGAGCCGTTGTTTGAAACCATTTTGTGGTCTCTGGCAGGCGGGCCGGTGGAAATTCGCTGACTTTACACCGTGAAATGTTACAGCTGTCTCCTCCGAAGGGACTGGCTGCCTCAACGTTTCAATCCCTGGCAGCCGGTCAACAAGAAAATCTGCCCCTCTGTTTTCCTTTTAAACTTTTTCCCCTTAGCTAAATTTATTTTTGAATAAATCTTCTCATAGAAAATAGAGAACGGTTATTACATCTCTGGACTCTGTCGGTGCAAACCATTTCAAGCCATGGCAAAGGAGGCGGCCTTCCAGCCTTGCGCTTGTAGGAGGGTTCGTGCGGGGAAACCTGGATGGCGGTGGTGGCCTTGGCTGGCTCCGTTTACACTCACCACCTGGGGATGGGAGCGTTCAGCGCTCTCAGGCCCGTGCAGGTACAGGCGATGGACTCATGACCCGAGGCCCTGTCCCTTCCCTGGAAGGTCGGTGTTTCATCTGACCACTAGAGGGACGGCTTCCCAGGGCGGCGGCTGCTCCTCTGGAGCCTCCTAGGCCCCCTCATCAAATGCCGGGAAGGATGTACCAGGCCCACTGCCCTGTGGGACATGCGCAGATGGAGAGCCACGGGGTCTTTGGCTCAGGGGCCGCCCACAAGGTGTGCTGCTGGCATCTTCCCTCCAGACGGGGCGGGGGAGAGGAGCCAGGGCCCGCCTGTAGGAATGCTGACTCACCCTCGGGGCAGGCCAGAATTACAAGCTGTCCCACCCCAGCATGGCTTCCTCTTGCCGCGTGCTAGGACACTGTTCAGGGGAAGGGCTTCTGTGTGGTCCTGGCCTCCCTGAATTTACTGCAGTGGAAGATAGAGGAGATGGCTGCTTGCAGGTTTCGGGAGCATGAGGAAGGATCTCAACATCTCAGAGCTCCCCTGTCCCTTTCCAAAGGTGCAAATTGCCTTTAACAGAGGACAAAACTTGCACTTCATAAGAGGCTTCACTGCAGAAGTCTTTGGCAGGGAAACATAGGGACTTAGATCTTCACTACGATGTCAATGATGGGCAAGGCAAAAAGCCCATCATGAGAGGGTGATAGAAAAAGCATCCAAGTTTACCAGCATCTGAACAGCAGGAGGGGAACTCTTGGAAGAGTGAGGACAAAGCAGTGGGGGTGACTGGTGTCATAGCCAGCAGACACCTTCACAGTGGCCCTGTGAAGAAGTAGGAAGTCCCTTGATGAAAGGACTGCCAGCAGACTTATGGAAGAGGTAGAGACTTAATAGAATCCAGGGTAAAGGTGCAGAGGAGAGGCCCATGCCCCAGAAGGAAGAAGGAAAGGTAGTGAGGAAGTGAAGCTGGAGGGCTGTTCACGTGGGCCTTGGCTGAGTCTGAGCTGGGATCCTGATGAAACTAAGGTATAAATACTGTGAGAGCACCGTCCTCTACCACTCAAGTGATTATCCTTTTCACCCCATACAACACTGGAACACTTGACTCATTCATTCACTCGTGCATTCAGCAGAGTAAATTCTCACTGTGCGCAAGCCATGTTGCTAGGTCTGTCAAGTGCTGTGATGGAGATACAAACAAAATGCTGCGTGACTTCAGGGGAGGAAGCAGTGAGCTGTGCCAGGAGGAAGAAGGAGGAGGAGATGAGACTGAAAAGATGGGGAGGATTTCAAAAGGAGAGAATGATGTTCCAGGGTAAGGAACCAGCATAAGCATGAAAGACACGACATACCATGGAGGTATGAAAGTAAAAGTTGTATCTAGAGAATGCTAAGTGGTCTCAAATGAGAGGAGAAAAAGACAAGTGTCTGTGGGCTGTCGGGGGGTGTCGGTGGGAGTGGAAAGGGTGGTGGGAAATGGAATTGAAGTTGATCTGGGGCCATATTGAGAACTGTGGTCAGCAGGCTACAGAAGCCATGCTTTATTTTGCAAACCACAGTCACCTCTTAAAGATGTTGGAGCCTTGAGAAGGGGGTGAGTGGGTGAGGGGGTGGTGATGTGACCCCATCTGTGTGTTCATTATAGACGCTGTGAGCCATAAAAAAGAGCAGGCTGAGGAGGGAAGACAGTGGAGGCAGGGGGACCAAAGGTTATCTCAGTAGCCCAGGTCAGAGAGGAAAACAAGACACTGCAAGACATTGGCGGTGCTCCTGGAGAGGGGGAGCGGGTGCTGGAGGCCCTGCAGAGGTCAACCACGAGATGTGGTGGGAGCAAGGGAAGCACCAGCGAGTCGTTTGCTATTTTCGGGGTGCCTGGGAGGATGCCCACAGCCATGACAGAGACAGAACTCTGAGAGAAGTGGTTTGGGGGGAGGGAGAGAAAAAGACATCCATTCCAGTTGGATATGCGGAGCTAGAATTCTTGGCAGTGACTCTCATGAGGCAATATCCAAGGGACAGCAGCAGGAGAAAGGGACCAAAATAGGACAGGAACATCCACATTGAGAGGTGCCAATGCACCGGACAAGAGGGAACAGCAGGGGGAGTAGGAGAAGAGCCAAGAGGGAAAGAGACTAGAGTTTTGAGAAGAGCTGGAACACATTTCTGATGCTTCAAGGAGGCCCCAGCAGGGGAGATGCTGGGCTGTTTGGGTTCAAGAAAGCAGTAAAGAGGACAATGGTTACCTCTGGGAGGACAGTCTAAGTAAAAAGGGGGTGGGAAGTAGAGGCAGCAAAAGTGAATTTAAAGAAATTTCACAGTGATAATGTGAAAGGAAAGATTTGCGGGGGGCGGGGGGCGCGGAGGTGATGGGCCCTTGAACAATATTTAATGAGGAATTAGTAAGAAGGGAGAGGTTGAAAAGATATCAGAGAGGGGTCTCTCTGATGGAGCACGATCGGGGCAGGTGGGAGCAGAAAGGGGTGGAGGGATTGACCTTAGAAATCAGCAAGAAGGAGGGGTGATGGGCCAGAGATAAAGGCAAGGGTGGGGGTGAGAGTACTGGCAGCCTCTTGAGGAAGGAACCGATGAGATCACGTGCTGAGAGTGGGGCCGGGGATGGAGGTGATGTAAGAGTGGGATGGCTTGGAAATTGGAGGCAGGCAGGAAATGGGGTAGAAAGTCAAACAGTAATGAATAATAGGGCATGGGCAGCATTGAGAAGCAAACTGTAGATGGAAACCTGGCTCCGTCCAACATGCGTGGCCGTAACCTGTGCTCCAGCCATCCTGGCCACCTGGGAACAGGAGCAGAAGCAGAGAACATGTGGTTGGGGACACTCCGGCTGGTGACGGCACCACAGCTGCAGTGGGAAGCCAGAAGCAAGGGCCTTAGGGGCCAGCCAGGGAGAATCTGACAGCAGGAAGCCTTTCAGTTGACATGGCTGAGCTTTACCTCCAGGACCAGTACAGCCTTGTCTTGGGCCAAAATTTGGAGAGCAAATTTGGAAAAGTTTTAAACAAAAAATACAGACCACTGCCAGAGAGAATTGTAAACTAGAGGGTTAGAAAACTAAGTCCCAGAGCAGCCTCTCCTTCCCCTTGGTGTGCCGGTGCCGTGTGATCGGGCAGATCGCTTTGACTTTCTTTTTTTTTTTTTTGCGATACGCGGGCCTCTCACTGCTGTGGCCTCTCCCATTGAGGAGCACAGGCTCTGGACGCGCAGGCTCAGCAGCCATGGCTCACGGGCCCAGCCGCTCTGCGGCATGTGGGATCTTCCCGGACCGGGGCACGAACCCGTGTCCCCTGCATCGGCAGGCGGACTCTCAACCACTACGCCACCAGGGAAGGCCCACTTTGACTTTTTACATCATTACTCCTCCACGCCTACCTCTGGGACACATTCTGTTTATTTACTAGCTTCCTGGAAAATAGGTGTAATTTAAATAAAGGTAACCTTGCAAAGAAAGAGGTTTGAAAGAGGTTTGAGGTTTAGTTCTTGCCCTCTCATTGCAGCAGTAAAAGAAAACAAAAACAAACAAGCAAAACCTGTTTTGCAGAAACTTCATTGGTCTTTTGACTTGTTCTTGAAGTTCAGTGGGGTTGCCTAAGCTAAACAGATACTGAACACATGCTATCCAGTTTATCCTGGGAAGGTAAACCCTGTCGGAGCTGTGGTCAGGTCATCACATCCATGTGGCTAGAGGCTCCTAACTCTCTGTCAGGGCAGCATCTAGCCTTGACCAGAGTGGAGAAAGGATCGGAAGAGCTGAGACTCACTGTCCAGGGCCTCAAGCAGGGCACAAACCCAGAGGAGGGGACACAAGGCACCTTGGTGCCATCCACCATGACTCACCTAACTGACAGAAGACAGTGATTCCATGGGGTCTGCTCTGCTGTACCTCTTCCAAGCATCTCCAAGTCCCTTCCCAAAGCCCTAAGGAGACTTTTGAAGCCACTCTTGGCCACCTGTTGACTTTAAGCTCAGGCACTGTGCCACTGGCAGGCCAGAGTGAGACAAAGAAAGTCAGAGCCCAAGAAAGGCCTCCATGGTATCGGCACTCAGGTTCTGTCCAGCCTGGAATCTCGTGACGCTGAGACACCTGGGCGTGGTCTGGTGCGGGGACCACGAGGAACCTCTTCCACAGCCTCTAAAGGCGGCGCATCCAGCGTTCATGATGCGTCCCAATTCTCCAGTGAACTCTTTGTATTTGCCATCAGAGCCGCATCTAGAAAGAATGAATTGCAGAAGTTGACTTCCACTGTCTAAAAGGTACACGTCTTTCTCTTCCAAAGGATCCACCGTACAAGCTTGAATCTGATGACCAAAGAGAGGAAGAAGTAAATGATCATGGTTGGGATTTACGATGTATTAAACCCTTTGCCAAGTGTCCGTTCTGGCTAAATTGTTTCACAGTGTACCAGTTACTTAGGCAGCATCGTCCCCTTTTTACAACTGAGGAGCTGTGTTCAAATTTGGATTAAAAAGGCTAAGCTTGTTTTCGAGATTTCCTCCTCCTGCCAAGGCCATCGTGCCATTGCATGCTGCCCTATAACAACTTCTGTCTCTCCAAATTAAAGAGTCCTCCTATGCTAATGTTCCCCATGTTGGTTTCTGTGTGGAAAAGGACTAAACATCTAAAAACATGTTGGCTGGAAACCAATAAATCTTTCATCCGAGTAGTCACTGTTACCTATGATATGCTCAACAAGTGAAGAGACAGAACCCATCTGCAGGGACACAGCTGCCTGCTTTGGATACAGAAAAAGAAGTCCACTTGCCTCATCTTCCTTGCAGCCAGGCTCCAGAGGCATGGATTGTCATTTCAAGATGCTGAATAAACCTCATGAAATAACTCTTAGGACCCGGTGAGCTCCAAGGGGCACCATCCTGTACCAGGGAATCCCAAGGCAGCTTTCTTTGGACCTTCTTCCTTGGTGGTGAATGTGCCAGTGGGAGGGAGCCACTGTTCAATGCCCCAACTGAATGTACCTTGCTCTGCTTCTGTGATGTCTCCCCTTGAAGCTGGAGGAAGCTGGCTAACATTGGAGAGAAAAATGGGAGTGTTCTGGTGATAAAAAGCAAGTTAGCTCCGCGTACTGAGGCCGCTCATGCTTTGTGTAGCAGAACTGATTGAGCGCCATGATTCACGCCCCCCTGGCCTTCAGCCCTTGTTAACACTTCCAGGAAGGAAGCTACACAGAGAAAGAAGGGGAGAGGGAGGGAATCCAGGATCATTCCCACCATGAGAAGGTGCCAGGCCTGGGACAGGGGAGGGCGGACCCTGAAGGCTGGCTGTGAGAGGGGCAGGGAAGGCTGGGTGCTTTGAGGCCAAAGTGCTCATTATGAGAACTTTCTTAATGACTGTAATCCTGAGGGAGGCGTGTGAGCAAGGCCTGGCACCAGCCATGCTTGCATGGGGCCTCCTGTCCACATGGCAAATGTGTAGGGAGTGAGGGAGGAGAGTGAGAAGAGACCTCGTGGCTGCTGAAGGTGACTGATGGCCTTGGGACAGCAGATCTGGCTCCTGTGGGGTCAGGTTTTACTGGAATGAGACACAAAGATTAGTGACTTTCATTTAAGAAAGAACCCTGGTTCCTGGTTTTCTGGAACAAAGTTTCTTTGTGGTTCTTTGAGAGTTTCATTTGTATTCTCCACCTCCAGACCTTTGCTCGTTACCTTCTTCCCTCTTTCCTCATGTCCAAGCCCTGTTCGGCCAGCTCTGGCCTCTATGAAGGCCTCTTCCTGAAGTCATCCTTGATGGTCTAACCTGGGCCTTCCCCCCACCCCCGATCTGCTGATGTGCCCAAAGGCAGAAATCATGTCGGTTTGAGAGTCTTCATGTGTTCAGGGTGAACTCTTGTCTTCTCGAAGCCTCAGTGTTACTCATAGATGATGGGGGAACAAATGTATAAGACAATCTATTAACACACTTCATGGAGTAAAATACAAAATTGGCCAAAATGTTTAAATTAAAGCTGAGATGTGAAAGAAATTTCACAAAGGTGAAGGGCCACTTTGAGCCACACCCAACTGGACACCTGCCTGCCCTCCTTTCCACTGGGGGACTTGGGCAGGCAAGTTGGAGAAGTGGGTGGTGTGATGTCAAGAGACATGGAGAAGCTGGACAAGGGGGAGGGGAAGCCTTGCTGATCAACAGCAAGTGGAAATGGTCTCATCAAATGGCAATTCAGAAATAGCAACAGCAAATACTGTTTATCACACGCTGCCTACGTGTCAGGCGCTGTACTAGTTGCATTACACATATCATTTCACTCAAGCGTCACACCAGCCAATGAGGTAAATATCACTCACTTTACAGCTGATAAAACCAAGCCACCATGAGGTAGAATAACTTACCCCAAGTCAGAAACCTAGTGAGATCAAGGTTGAGGATACAATCCAGGTCTACGGGACTCTTACTTCCTACGCCATGCCGCCCTGGGTGCAATGAGGAGACTGCAGCCTATGTCTCCACACTTCATCATGGGCCTTCCCTAACATTTCGTGATTCTTGCGTTGGCCCCAAATATTGACCTTCCCTGTTGCAGGTACAGACTCCAGCTCCAGTGGAGATCTGAGATTATCCTACTGGTGCCTCCCATCCTAGGGCTCCTGGGCCAGGTGTGTGGGAACCTCAGCCCCTGTACCAATATCTGGAAGGTCTCACAGGGCCCCAGCTTGACTTATCTAACCAGAGATGAAGTGGATGATTTGGTCCATCCCTTACCAAGTTTGGAAATCACCAAGTCAGATCTAAGAGCCCATAAGCAAAAGATAAGGATCCATTTAGAGGGCAGCCAGGGGATGGCTGGTTGTTGATCTCTACACATGGAGAGATTTTTCAGGGTGAGAAATCAAGCCCCGTTGCTGGGACAGCTCATCTCCAAGAACTTTTCCATCCAGTTAAATGTCCAGCTTGATACTTTTCATTGTGGTCACAGTGAGGAACCCTGGTTATTTTTAGTAACGCTCACCATAGGCGTCGCGTTCATTTATTCCTACAGCATTTTATATGTCTGACCCAGGAAAATGTGGCTGCTGAGGAGGGTCTTCCTCGTCTCTCCTCTTTCAGCCTTGCCTTTCCTCGGCTCTTCCCTGCAGCAGGAGTAGGTTTTGACATCACATCTGTTCAGATGTGCCCCGTCTCCCAAAGGCCCTTCTAACTTTAATGCTATGGGGAATTTCCAAGTCTGCCGAGTCCTAACGTTGTCCTTGGCAGGGACCATACCACTCCACTGAAATGGCTTGGGTGAGCCGTCGGGCCTTGGTGCCGATTCTCCGGGCGGTGCCGAGAGCAGCCACTGGAGATTTCCTGACACCCTTCCCAGGCTCCGTGGGCTCTGGCGGGCCCTGCGTCCCACCTCTTCCAAGCCCGCTGGCTTCCTGGAGCATCAGCAGACTTGAGCGTCTCCCAGGCCCAGTGCCCACAGGGACACCATTAACTTTTTTTTTTTTTATTGCGGTACGCGGGCCTCTCACTGCTGTGTCCTCTCCCGTTGCGGAGCACAGGCTCCGGACGCGCAGGCTCAGTGGCCATGGCTCACGGGCCCAGCCGCTCCGCGGCATGTGGGATCTTCCTGGACCAGGGCACGAACCTGTGTTCCCTCATCGGCAGGCAGACTCTCAACCACTGCGCCACCAGGGAAGCCCGACACCATTAACTTTTAAGCTTTATCTTCATCCCCTCTGCCCAGCTCACCTGATCTCTTGCCCTCACTGTTCTCTCCCAGCTGCCCCTTCTAGTGGCTTCTGTCTTTCAGATCAGAGGGGCAAGTTCATTCATCCACTCAAGCAGAATTTGTTCAGAGTATCTATATAGCTCTGTTCATTGTCCTAGGCACATGATAAACAGAGCAGTGAACGAAACAGACAAAAAATCCTGCCCTCGTGGCACTTAACATCCTCACTCATCTAACTAACTTTTTAAATGAAGTTGTTAGGAATCTAATATGCTCCTCCTCTCAGGATGCCTACTTCTTAAAAGAAGAATCTGGAGAAGTATAGTTTAACCCCAAGAGAAACAAAGTACCAATGGTGGAATTCCCAGTTCATGTAGGGGCGATATTTAGGACTGAGAGTTCTCTTTGGTCCTCTGGAACAGGGCTTGGCAAGGTACAGCCCGTGGGTGGCCCATCACCTGTTTTATATGGTTCACGAGCTAAGAATGGTGTTTACATTTTTAGATGGTTAAAAAAAAATCAATAGAAGAGTCATATTTTGTGACATGGGAACATTATGTGACATTCTCATTTCAGAGTCCAAAAATTCTCCTGAAGCACAGCCACGCCCCGTCGTTTCCACATTGTTCACGGCTGCTTTTGTGCTGCAAAGGCAGTCACGTATTTTGCAAGTGGTCCCTAAAGCCTAAAACATATACTACCTGGCCCTTTACAGGAAGCGTGCTGAGCGCTGCTCTAGAACGGCTATTTCTTTCTCATGTGCATAGAGCTGGCCCAGTCAGGCAACCAAGAATCTCTTTCTCAATCTGCCTGTGGAAGAGAATCATAAAGTGGGACTTAATGTTGGAGGTTGAGAACCTGTTGCTGACATCTGTTTTCCCTTCAGCACACAGGGAGACAAGCCCTCCTGGGAAGTGTCCAACAAATGCAAGATTCCTTCCCGGCAGAATCCTCAATGCTGTTTGCCAAGTTCAGGAGTAAACCTTCACCTTGGGAGGTTCTGGGCTCCTCGGTTGTGTGGGGAGGGAGGGAGAGAGGGGGGTTCATCCATGTTCTCAGCTCTGCAAGGTCAAATAATAATATTTATGCCTGTGGAAAGAATACAGGACTAACAGAGGGAATGGGTTCAAACCTCCACTCTGCCACTAACTGGTCGTGTGGTATGCGGCAAAGTATTTAACCTGTAGAAAGCAACCTCCCTTCTCTCATCTGTGACAGGGCCCGCCTTGCCTACTTCAAAAGGCTGTTAACAAATGCAACCATACATGTGAAGGAGCCTGATAAACCAGACAGCAGCATGCAAATCTATCATCTTTCCTCTTTCCTGAGTACGCAGCAGTATTAGCTGAACCCTCATCATTCTTGATTGTCGGTGGAGACCCAGAGTCAAGGTGAGATAGGCCTAGAACGGTGTTCCCTTTGACCTCAGTCAAGGTCTGCCTGTCCTGAGGCCTCACCTCCCACCCCTCCCTCCAGGCTCCACCTACTCTCTTGTGGTCAGTTTTGGGGATTCTTAACCATGTGGGGGGTGTAGGCCTCACACAGCCAAATAAGAACAACAACATACGTGTGGTTCTTCCTGCAGGACTGTGTCTCTGAGTTTGGAGGATGCCACAGCTGCCCTCCACCCAACCCAACCCCCTGCATCATATGATGACCAGTCCCCTGGGCTGATTTGCTTATTTCTCCCCTAGTCTGTAGCCCTCTCAGGTGCAGTGAATTTATTTCCCACTATGTACTCCTGATTATCCTAAGATGGACAACTATCTATTTCAGGTAGTTTAGGGTTGGGGAAAGGGTGAAATGTGCAGAGAGGCATGAATTTTTAAAATTAAAATCTCCCTCCTTCACCGGACTATAAACATCCTAGGGGCAGAGACTACATGGTGCCTGGCGCGTGGTAGGGGCTCAAGAAAACTTCTTTGAGTGAATGAATGAATTGTATCTTAGGATTTAAGAACAAGACCTCAGGCCATTCTATTGATAAATTTTATGAAAAAAATATATCCCTTCTATGAGAAATGCAGCATTCTACACACAGCAGGTGCCTAATACATATCAGTAGGTGGTGACAACGACGAACATGAGGTTGAAAAGTCAGCCTCCCAAATCTCAAAGCCAAATGAACAGAACAAATGTGAATAAGGTTGAAGTTTAATGGTATCATTAAAAAAACCTTTCATTTGCAAGACAGCTAGATCTCCTACTTCATATTTTCTTTAAGGATTTAGCTGCCCTAGGATAATGATAACTTGGAACTCGGACATATGATCCTGGAAGTTTGGGGTGGCTGTTTCGTTGGTTGCATCTCCTGAGAAAATTCTCAAACTAGGAAAAAATACTCTGACAGTGACACACAAAGGCTGGTACTTATAACTACCGTCCTCGGTGTCTAGAGGAAAGGAGTTTTACCGACGGGCCAAAGAACAGATGTCAAATCCCCAGCCATCCTTCTGCCCTTTGCTGTTTGCTGTGAGTCACCCTGGAGCCTGTCCGTCCTGGCACCAGTGTTCATGGGAAGCATCGATGTGTGACCAGAAGTGCGTGCAGATGGATGGACTCACGTGAGGATAGCCGGAAGCCTGGGCCTCGGACTTCCATTGGCTCTGGGCTTCCTTGCTTCTTTGGTCACTTTGCTCCCCTTCCGCCACACCCCTCCTCCATCCTTTGTCCTCCCCTCCCGGGCTGGATTTTCACAATGAATGTGGACTCTCACTTCAGTTCCTGCAGCCCTGGCTCATCAAATACAGAAGTAAGGGCTGCAGAGACACCTTTGCTCAGGACATTTGTGTGATCCATGCCACCCATGGGTAGCAGGAGTTCTAAGAAGGGAGGGGGCCATCTCCTGGACAGCAGCGGGAAAAGGTGAGTGGCTTTCCTGGTCTTTTCACTTGGTGCTCCAGGAGAGAACCCTGTAGCCATCCTGACTTTCCCACTCACTCCAGAGTTTTCTGGGGCTCCTGATCTGTCACCTCCCTTACTATTCTGAACTAAGCACGGACAATTCCTCTTTCCTTTTATTTAAACTAATACAGTGCTGGGATTTTGCATAAGGCACTTTGCTGTAAATCGAAGGAAAACCCAGACACTTGGAATATGGTTCTCTAAGCTTGGTGGACTTCGTTAGCCAAAATCCCTGGTCCCTCTCCTGTCCTTATTTAACTCGCTTCCTAGACCAGCCACAGGGAGCTCTAACCTGCTAGGCACATTAAGCTTTAGTAGGTACAGCCAGTTTCCAAGGTGGCTATCCCATTTTGCACCCCAATCGGCAGTTTAGGAGAGCTCTGTTGCTCAAGATACCAGCCGTCTTTGTTGTTGCCAGTCTTTTTAATTTCAGTCATTTTGGTGGATATGTATTAGTATCAAATTGTGGTTTTCATTTGCATTTCCCTGAAGAATAATAATGTTGAGCATTTTTCTTTGTATTTCTTGGCCATTCAGTTATTCTCTCTTGTAAAAGGCACTTCAAGTCCTCCACACATTTTTAACTGGATACAAGCCCTTTGTCAGATATATCTACTGTAAAAATCTTCTGCCAGTCTGTCGCTCGCCTCTGCACTTCTTCATGCTCATATGGCCCAGTGAAATCTTCTTGTAACATAAAACCACAGAGTCAGGAGGACTGAATCCACAGTATGGCCAGCTGCTTTTACTTGACTGCATTTCCAAATCACTTTTCAGAAAGTCAATAATATTTATAATTCAGCACCACAGAAGGTGCCCTTGTGCCCCTTCTCAATCAATACCCCCTACAAAAGTAAATTCTATCCTGACTTCTAGTGCTAGGGCTGTGTTTTGCCTGTCCTTCTTGTAAATGGAATCACAGGATGTGTACTCTTTTGTGTCTGGCTTCCTTTGCTCTACATTATATCCGTGAGATTCATCCACTTTGTGTATTGCAAGAGTTTGTTCTTTTTCATCGCTATGTGATATTCCACTGTATAAACAGACTGCAATTTGGGTTGTTTCCATGTTGGTGCTATAATGAATGAAGTTGATATATATTTATATAACTTTATATAATATTTATATTTATAAACATGTAAAGTATATAAAGCTATATTCTTGTACATCAATTGATAGGCAAATGCAATCTTGGGCCTCTACCTAGGAACGGAGTTGCTGGGCCTTAGGTTATGAATAGATGCTTTGTTTCAGTAGCTATTGCCACTTTTCCAAAGTGGTTGTACCACTTTATACCAATTCCTACCCACAATGTAAGAATTTCAGTTGCTCCACATCCTCTCCAATGCTTAATATTGTCACTGTTTTGTTTTTATTTTTAAATTTTGGCCTGTCTGTTATGTGTGTATCTCAGGGAAATTTTAATTTACGTTTTCCTGATGACTAATAACATCGAGCACCTTATCATATGCTTGTTGGCCATTTGGATATCCTATTTTGTGAAGTAGCTGTTGAGTCTTTTGTTCATTCATAAACTTTGGATTGTACTTTTCTTATTGATTTGTAAGAATTCTTTACATATTCTCAGATACGAATTCTTTGTCACATAGACATGTTGTGAATATTTTTCTCACAGTCTGTGGTCTGCCTTTTCACTCTCTTAATGATGATGTCTTTTTTTTTTTTTTTTTTTTTAAATTTATCTATTTATTTATTTATTTTTGGCTGTGTTGGGTCTTCGTTTCTGTGCGAGGGCTTTCTCTAGTTGCGGAGAGCGGGGGCCACTCTTCATTGCGGTGCGCGGGCCTCTCACTGTCGCGGCCTTCTCTTGTTGCAGAGCACAGGCTCCAGTCGCGCAGGCTCAGTAGCTGTGGCGCACGGGCTTAGTTGCTCCGCGGCATGTGGGATCTTCCCAGACCAGGGCTCGAACCCGTGTCCCCTGCATTGGCAGGCAGATTCTCAACCACTGCGCCACCAGGGAAGTCCAATGATGATGTCTTTTGATGAATGGAAGTTCTTAATTTGAGTGAAGTTCATAATATCAGCCTGTTTCTTCACCTTCAGGAAGACCCTCTTCTTTGGGTTCTCTCTCTCTGCCCTCGGTTCCCAGGCTACAGGCTGTTCTGTCCTAACCTGCAGATCCCTTCTGCTCCACTGGCTTGCTAGAGATTCCCTGGGGGGAGGCTATAGCATTTCTGACTTGTGCCTGGACTTATTTCCTCTGTGGCCACAGGTTTTGGAGGCTGGAACTGGGAGACTCTCTGCCTGCCATCAGTAGTCAGTAATCCTTCCCTAGGTCCCTCTGCATTTCACATTCCAGTCTGAGCCCCACCCCAGGCTCACGCACCAAACAGAGGTGACCCACTCACCTTATCAAGTCCTTCCTGGCTCTGGTTATGCCTCCCCCTCCCCACCCCACTTTGACAGGTGATCTTTGACACTCCCTTCAGTGTCCTCTTGGCAAGGGAACACTCCTCAAGATCTCCACTCTACTGGTTACAATATAAAGTTACTTTTCACCTCAGACCAAGTCTAATATCACAGGCTCAACGTTTAACTTCCAAATTTGGACTCAGTATAATCCAATCAAAATAGATTCAAATGGCTATGACCACTGCTTATGTCTAAAGTACTACTAGAACCGCTCTTCCTCCTAAGGGGTCCTTCACTTGGAAGTCAAGTGATTTGGAAATGTAATCAAATAAAAGCAGAAGTTCAGGGCTTCCCTGGTGGTGCAGTGGTTAAGAATCCGCCTGCCAATGCAGGGGACACAGGTTCGAGCCCTGGTTCGGGAAGATCCCACATGCCGTGGAGCAGCTAAGCTCGTGTGCCACAACTACCGAGCCTGTGCTCTAGAGCCCACGTGCCACAACTGCTGAAGCCCACACGCCTAGAGCCCGTGCTCCGCAACAAGAGAAGCCACTGCAATGAGAAGCCCACACACTGCAACAAAGAGTAGCCCCTGCTCGCTGCAACTAGAGAAAGCCCGTGTGCAGCAACGAAGACCCAACGCAGCCAAAAATAAATGAATAAATAAATTAAAAAAAAAAAAAAAAAAGCAGTTCATAAACTTGGGTGTGAAAAAATTACATCTTCATTTCTACAAACCTCTACTTGAAAATTAGCATTCCTTTTCATTATGAACATAGACAGCATTGGCTGTCCCTGTGACTTTGTCACCAACAGAAATCACAGATACCTTTGTATCACATTATAGTTGTTGACGATAGTTTGAATAATCACTCACACTTATCCCTATTTCAATATTACGTAAGTTATTAGACCCACCAGTAGATTTAATGGGTTAATATGGAAGCAAATATAATACTGTCTCACAAATTTGTTCCTTAAAATTATTCTGATAACTTTAGTTCAGTATCATTTGTGCATTTAAGAGCATTTTTCTGAGGAGTCTATAGGTTTTACAAAACTGCCCAAAAGGTCCCAGGCACAAAAAAGATTTAAATACTCCAGTTGATGAGAGACACTCTTAAATCCACAGCAACTTTAAAGTCATGCAGTGACCTACACTGATGAATCCGCAGCTGTGCTTCTGGGTCAGGTGGTGCTGAAAGTCTGCTCCTTCTTTGTTAACATGTTTCTTTGGCATGGGGGTAGGAATGGGAGGATCTCAAGGGGCCCAGGCATGTGGCTCCAGTTTTCTCTGGATTCTGGCATTCCAGGGATTCTTAGAGAACAGGGCACCTCTTCTGCAGGTCAGAGGAAATGGGTAGCTCTCCGGCTAAATAGATTTCATGCTTGACTTCAGGGGAATAGCCCAAATGATGATCTGTTTGGGAGAGTAAATTAGAGGTAAGCGGGCATGCTGGTTTTATTTGGTTTAACTTTGGCTGGTTTAGTTGCTCCCCTAAGCATTTCAAAAGAAGAATATAGGTTGTCAGACCTCTTTTCCCAGCATTGCTACCTCTCCCATCCCTCAATTCAAATTCTGGCCAGATCCTGCTTCTCAGGAGGCACTGACCTTGGATTAGCTTGAAGAGAAGGCCTTAACAGGATCTCTTCTCTCTCCAGGCCAATGGAAACATGACTGTCTCTTCCCTCACAACTGCGAATACCGAGTCTTGATTTCACTCACTCCTCCCACCCCCATTTCTCCTAATCGCTATCCTTACTTGCATTTCTTGACCCAAAACACTCATGATGAAGAGTTGTATTCCTTTCTTAGAAGCAATGCTTCTGTGTTCTCATTTGATGTTAAATAAAACATAAAACGGAAGAGGTTTGGTAACATCACAAATGAGACCAACCCCTTCGCTCATGCCGTGAAGAACCAGTGAGGTCCTAGATCCTAAAAATTGGGGACGTATGTATGCTTCATGTTGCTATCTAAATATCCTTAAGCAGCGCATTCCTCTTTGATCCTCCGACCCCCATCCTTCACCCTCCACCTACCCAATGCATCCTAACCTTCCATTTCATCATACGAGCCACTGGAACAGGGAGTTAAGATGGTTGTGAGTCAGGTGGAACACTTTTGTCTTCTGTAAAGAATCGTGTTGACATGGCTACAGCCACCTCCTCCTCCCCATTAAAGTCACTTACTTTGAATGTCTGAATGCGTTATTTTCTAAGAAAAGATACTGTAGCAGTTTGTGTGCATGGCATTCCTCCAAGGTGCTGCAAGTTCTCTATAAAAAGCTAAGCTGTCGTTTGTTGTCATCAGGACCACTAGCCAAATTGTTGAAGTTGCTGGAGTTTTATTAGTTCTGTTCTGCAATAGTCCCTCTTACTATGGAGACAAATGGGGGAACTCGGCCTTCGTGCTGGCTTTGTATTATTGTTCTTAGATGTGTAACACAAATGGATGGTTTTGAGCTGTCTCCAGCCTGTAGTGACGGGTGTCAGTTTCTTGGACACTACTTGGAAATCTGTGACTGAGCAGAGTGGTAATGATCCAAAGGCAAGCCGCCATAGTACGAGCTCTGGACTCTGTCACAACCGGAACTAAGCGGTTCTAGTTCTGACTTTTCCACTTTTTCAATATGTGACCTTGGGTAGGTCCTTTAATGTTTCTGGTGCCCAATGTACTCATCTATAAAAGGAGAGAGGAGGTCTGGGTAAGTCCCTTCCAGCCCCCTCATTTTATTATCCTAATAAATGCATCACCAAAAAGTCCCAAAAAATCCCCATTATAGCAATCAAGAAAAATAACTGTGATTCTGTTTTATATGGTGTTAAAGATTCCTTTTTGACTTTCAAGACTCTTGATGACTCAGTATGTGTACCCCTGAAACTCTACCAGATCCCTGTAAACTATTTTTAAAAATTGATTTGGGGCCAGTATTGAAATCCTGGGTCTTAGTATCTGAGTCTCAGATACTGAGTTATAAGAAGGTCTGTTCAAAATGGTATGTTTTTCTTGCAGCGATTGTTAACGTGGTCAAATTTTATGATGTTTTAACACTCGCTGCCATCCATTGTCTAAACACTCTTCTACAACCCAGTGAGCGTGCGAGGTAATAAGTAGAACGGAATTCATTCTGGGTTTGATTTCATCTGCTGATTCTAGTGGAAGGCCTCTCTTGTATTTGTTCCTTCTTGCTCTGCATGGCTGAGGCAAAGTGACTTGGAAGAGCTCAGACTCTGCTCATGATCTTAATCTCTGTGATTCTGGGGAAGGAAGAAATGTTGCTCTCTCTTCATCCCCCAGTTTAACAACTGTAAAGTGTGGTGACGTTTCACATGAAGAGAAATCTATTCACTGGCACTATACTTTTTGACTGATTAAATATTCACCATGTTGTTTCCTTACTTTTCAAATATGGAATTTCCCCACCTGTGCAATCATGTTTTTATGTTACATTTACTTGTTTTATTTTACAATGTTTCAAGAAGGAATAAAGGGGAAAGAGGGCCTCAGAGGACACAACCATATTTCACAGCCCAGTTGCATCTCAGGCAAAAGGCAGCCATGTCCAAGCCGCTGCTGAATGCTACCTTTGGCCTATTTAGACTATGGGATGCCACAGATGGATTCTTAGAAGGCTGTCCTTTTAGTCAAGTCATTCCCCCCATTGAACAAGGCTCTCTCTTTCTTACCTTCCCATTGCTGGCTCCTCCACCACCACTCCCTCCTAAGTACACACGAACACTTGGACTACATTTTCCAGAACATATACTGAGAGTTTCACTTACGGATTGCTTTGCTACACTCCAAATGGCCCAGCATTTTTGTCGATGAAAGAGCGTAAATCATGCCTTACGTGGGATACAGTAGGATGTGATGTTTAGAGAAAGGAAAATATGCTTCCTTATAGAAGCACCAGGCACTAAACCATCTGGCTAGGAGAGAAAAATTTCAGTCACTCATCCTGATGTTTTGTCTACACAGCACCAAACATCTGGAACCTCGGTGACAGACTAAATTTTTCATCTTACATCCAGATGTTTTTGCATTATGCTGAAACAACCTAAAAAAGTCAGCTATATCTTTAAGAATTCAGAGTAAAAGCGTAAAAGTTGTACTAATTTCATTTAAGTTTTAAGATAGAAAAGATGAATGAAATAGAAGCAAACTTTTGGCTGGTTTTTTACGCAATATGCTAGTGTAAGAAGAAAGCCACACATTTTCCAACTAAGAGATTAAGAGAATTATGAAGAAGTATTCCCAGAAATACTCTCACTAAAAATGCAGTGATCTGGGCTGTAGTTCCAAAGTTGAAATGCTCCAGTTCTGCAAATTGGGATAAGACTTGTACGGTTAAAAGATAAGAAATCATTCTCCAAAATAGTTGCTTAACAGCTTAAGAAGTGAGTTGCCTTCCAAGTGGCTCTCTGTGAATACATTTATTCCATGCACATAAAGGAGAAGGCGGGACCACCAATGGGTTATTAAGGTTCTACCAGGATTTGCAAGGAGACTCATCGGACCTTTTAAAGATGCATTTTCGAGAAATGCTTTTAATGATTCAAAATGAAAAATCAGATTGCATCCGCTGGAGCCACCTTGAACATCTGTCACAAGAACACAAGCAGAAAGGAATGTTTAAACATTCTGCAGCACAACCATTTGGGAAAAAAAATTGGGCGGTTGTTTGGAGAATTGCATTTGTCTTGTCCTCTCTCGTATTAAATGGAGTTGGGTCTAATGCTTGTTAGAAGACATGTTCAGAACAGAATTCTTGTATTAGAAGACACAGAATTTAATATGACTCTCAACTGCCAACGGGCTTTGTGGGCATTTGTATGCCATGAAAATTCCAATATATTTTTCATTATCTCCGCAAGGCCTAGAGAGCGTGTGCATAACACACAGCTGTGTTACTGAACTGAACTGGCCTGGTGCATGATTTTTGCTGACTCAGCACATGGTTTCTCTTTTCCAGATTACTAAAACAACTTTCCTCTGGGGTACAGGCTTCACAGACAGCAAAGGGGAATAGAAATACAGAGGGGCCTTATTTTCACCCTTAATTATACCAAGTCCAGAGGCAAATGCAAAATCAGACTGAGCTCTCCTAGGTTTACGGAATGAAAACTGCCTCTCTCTGGCCCCTACGCTTGTGGGACTCGCCTTAGGGTGGAACACATCTTGTTTTTCACCAACGAACTTGCCCCACGCCTCTTCCCCTTAGGGTGTGGACTCTGAGGCAGGCATCCTGTGCCTTTTTACAGCTTGTTTACAGTATTTTAAATGCAGCAGGTCAACCTCTTTTTGTGGACTTGCACCAGCAGATATTTCTTAAGAGTCGCGCATTGAGGAAGCTGCAAATCTCAGACGCTGCCTGCACACCTGTAAGGGCCTGGAGTGACGTAGGGCCGCAGCACTTGTCCACCCCACTCTGCCTGATTCAGCGCTGGAGCCTTCAGATTTCGGGTTGTGCGTGCACGCGGACCACAACATACATGCTAAAGTGCAATGGCCACTTCCTATACACATCGAACGATCTCGAGGTGCAGGCCTGTTTCCTGACACACTCAGCTATCTGGTGCGGTGGGAATCGCTGAGTTACAAGTTGGCTCTCGGAACGGGGTCAAGAAGAATACTGTGAACCTCGAGTCTCCCCAAAGCTCCCCCTCCACCCCCCGCCCCGCCTTTGGCCTCCCCCATGACCGGCTCGCTAATCAGTGCAAATGTCGTAGGCAGCCAGGCCCACAATCGGCATTCCAGAGAGCGAGGACCACCAGCCGAGCTTTAAATAAGTGCAGATGTGACAGGCAGGAGACCCAAGGAGGGCCGCCTCTCCACCCCGCACAGGCCGGTGCACACCGCCGCGGGCTTTGGCTGTGGGCGCTGCGGGCAGTGTGTCGGGGAGGAATGGGGTGCGCCGCAAGTAACCGCAGAGGGAACGGAGCCCCCGAGTTTGAGGGCAGGGAATGGTGGGTGCCCCGTCGTCCATAACTTCCTTGGCCTCGTCGCTTCTTCCCTAAAGTGGCTGGAGGATAACCCACCCTCGCGAAAGCCTCGGCCGCCAAGAGCCCAAATGCCCGGCCTTGCTCGGGAAACCCCGACCCTGGCTAGCCGGGTCTGCTGGGGAGGCCTCGCTCTTCCACGGCACGGTCGGAGCGAGCAGGATGCGCTCTGGGCCTGACCCGCTAGCGACACCGGAGAGCCGGGATCTTCTCCCCTGCTTACCCCCAAACCCCGCAGAACACACCGTCCTGTGGTCCCGACCCCAGCCTGGAAGCTCGGCGCCAGAGCCCGGAGCTGGGCGCCGAGACTAAAGAGCGATGTTGGCGACGTCCTGGCCGGCAGCCCGCAGTGTTAGATCCCGCGAGTGCGGGCGGAGCGGAGGGAGAGGTCAAGCCCGGGTCAAGTCCCCAAGCCGGGGTCAGGTTTGAGAGGCGCTTCCCTGGGGTGGGATGCGGCGTGGGAGCCCGAGGCGCGGGGCAGCCACGTTTCCGCAAACCGCCTGCTTCTAAAGGGCTTCGGGGAGAGAGGAGAGAAAAAACCCGGAGCCTTGATCATTCCGTACTTATTCACAACCATCCTCCCAACTCCCCTATGTCGGGGTTGGCTCCACTAATGCCGTCCGGTCTCGGGGCTCCCAGGCCGCGCGGCCACCCTCGCCTAGCGTCTTGCCATCCGACCCGGGCCCTGAGGGTTCGAGCAAACCCTCGTTCGCCTCTCCCTGCGTGTCTCCGCGGGCCCACTCCCGTGGCCCAGGAGGTGGCGGAATCGGGGCTGCAAACCACTTGGCGGCAGCCCACCTCCGCCGCCGGACGAGGCGCCCAGGCCGGGCCCCACACCGCCCCCCCGCCCCGAGTCCCCTGGCCCCGTGCCTGCCCGTCTCTCGGGCCCCAAGCTCGGCAGCCCCCGCACGCCGCCGCTAAGGCAGCGACTCCCCTCGGAAACCTGCAGGTCCGGAGGGGCGGCCGCTGCGCCGGGTGCAGGGCCTTCTCCACCGAGCTGCCCCGCTGCCTAGCCAGCCGCCCCGGGCCCTCCCGTCGGCCTCCGGCGAATCGGAGATATGTTTCGGCGCCTACACTCCGCCCAGCGCCTCTGGACATCCCTCGGCCGCGGGGCGTGCTCGGCGGGACTCCGCGCAGACGCCGCCCGCCGGAGCCCCGGGTCACCGAGCGTTACCCGCGCCGCCCGCCGGCCCCGGGGCCCCGGGCGTTCCTCCCCTCCCGGCTGGGCGCAGCGCGAAGGGCTTCAGGCGGAAACCGCAGGCACCCGCCGACACCCAATTCTCTGCGCTCCGGCTGCGCTGCGCCGAGAGCCACGTGCGCCAAACGGGCGCCGCACCCGGCCTGGGGCGCCGCCCCCGGCGCCGGAAAGAGCCTCCGCGCCGCCGCCACCGGCCCGCCGCGCCCTTGCCGCCGCCCGCCCGACCGCCCGCACCTGCACCCTCCTTTCCCGCTTGCCTTCCATCCGTGCGTAGAAATACCACGAATTTAAAAAAAAATTTTTTTTTTTCAGAGATATGCACGAAAAAGACGAGGGGGATCCGACAATCCGAGGGTGAAGGCACAGAAATTCGAACTGGCCCAGAGGGACCTTGCTTGGCGCAGAGACTCATTTACCGAGCGAGGGAGGCGGCAGCAATGGGTGTGCGGAAAGGGGAGCTATTCTTAAAAGACAGAGTGATAAATAGCTGCAAATGATGTCGAAAAGGATCCAAACTTTAATTCCTTTCTGTGGACCTGCCCTAATTGAAATTCCGATTGTAAGCAAAAACAAAAACTTGAATTTATTGATGGAAGTCCTGTTAAAAGAGGCCAACAGGAGTGCGAGACACACGGCGATTAAATCGCTAGGTGATGAGACTACTATATTTTTCGGAGACTTTCTAAGGAATTTTTCTATTACTTTTTTAAGGTGCAGAATTTAGCTAAACAACTTTCCTTACAGCTAACAGTCCCGGATAATACGGTTACTTTCCTGATGTAAAAATTCTTAGTAATGTGTCACCCAAAACAGCATTCACAGGTTCCGACTGTGTAACATAAACAGCAGAACATAACCAGGCTGAAGAACTGTTAAGTCCCCTTATGTAAATGCCTAATTCCATCATTCAAAAATAGTTGGTTTGTATCGTAAATCTAAATCACAGGGCCAAGCTTAGCTGCCCTTTCATGAATAATATTTACACTTTACTGCAACCTCAAACACGACATACTGCAATGTCAGTGTTTTGTTCTTTAGAGGGAATAAATTGTCCTTCTCGGCCACCTCAGTTGCTCAGGAATGAGACGTGCTAAACATTCATATGAGGATATTTTGGAAGATGGTGCAGGTGTGGGCTGACTTAAATTACTTGCTTTCGTGTTTTTCTAAAAGGTCAAATGTAGGATCTGGTTTTAGGGAAGGCAGAGAGAATAAGATTTCCTGACATGAGTTAAAATGCCCATGTGCCCAGCCTCGGATGGAAGAGATAATACAAACCTGATAAAGCATTTAGCTGATGCATCCTGGAAAACGATGTGCCTATCAGCATGCATGTCATCAATCAAAAATTATTTAATATTTGCATTCAATTAACCAAATGACTCCACCAGTTTGAGAATTTTCACAAATGAGCAATTAGTAAAATGATCAGTAAAATCTTCCACATCCTGTCACTCATTTAGTGGTAAATTATTGAGCAGTATTTTAACTTGTAGGAATATTTAGTAGTTTGGGAATTTGTGGTTAAAAATGGAGTGCAAGAATTTCACAGTTAAACTTTCTAAACTAGTGGAAAATACTAACAGAATTACTAGAAGGTTTTTTTTTTAATCATTTTAGAACAAAGACTAAATCGGAACAGCTCCAACATCTGAAGACATAAATGAGTTGAGTATATGGTTTCTTGAACAATTTTCTGTATAAAATAGGTTAGTGGCCTTAAAAAAAGTCTCTGCTTAATTAAACATAAAATTGGCTATACTAAGATATGTTATTTTTGTCTTATGTAACTAGAATTCCTTGCATACCAACTAGAAACTAACAGCTATGTTGGCTATATTCCCTAAGTATCAGTAATTTAAATTCCCTGAATATAATTGACCTCATTAAGTTGAATCATAGGACATAAAAGCTACTGGGGAAACTCTTTATATACAATTATGCAGATCAGTAGTAGTTTTTAAGTCACTAATAACTAGACACAAATTTTCTGGGTTGAAGGAGAGGCTGTAAATCTATCTTGTATAATTTTCGAGCCATCTTTTAATATGAGATAAATTATAGCATATAAACATCCTTGGGATCTGTTTTATTATAAGGAAATAATTTTCTTTGCTGTCAGAGATGCCCATGAGGGCAAATTTTGATTATATATTTGAGAGCTGTCAAATTTGATGATTCAACACATAACTTCAAACCATTTCTCAGAAAGGTTCTCAGGCTATTAATAGTATTTTACTTCTGAGAAATGCATTTAAAAGTACAAAATTAGTGGCATTAATATTGAAGTTTTGTATCCGTACATGGATACGAAAATATGTGCAAATAAAAACTAAGGTTCAGGTGAAGGAGGACATTAAAAAGTACGCTTGGCAGAAAAATAATCTATTTTACCAACGATTCTTGCAGTATTTTCTCTCAAGGTCTGCCCTTTACGGTGATGAAACTGCTCAGGGATCTGTTCACCGACCTCACACAATTGCAGCTGTGTGTATGTGTTGTGTGTGCGTGCACATTTCAATCTCCATTTGCCCTTGCATGGCAAAGAAATAAGGGAAGAATGAAAATCTTGAGCTACTCTGACAGACAATAAGGACTTATAGTTTATTAATCAGAGAATTTAGCTTATCCTCTCCGCTATTCATCTGAAATTAATTAAGTGTGTAGAATTACAAGGTGGGTGTATCCGAGACAGCAGGCCCTGCTCGGACTAATCAAAAGGGCACATGTTGAATGAGCACAATTTAGTTAAGGTTAATCCAGTGAAGATGATACCTCCCTGGTCTTAATTACTCTAGGTGATAGACTGTGGAACGGCAACGTAGGAAGGAAGGGAAATTTGGTCCTACTGAATACCAGGATTTTCTAATTTAATTGAGCTTGCTCTGTTTTCACAGAAGCAAACAGTTTGCATTCAGGCAGCAGGACCACACTCTCTGGATTCTTGTTTAAGTTGGGTAAAAGAAAAAATAATTGTATGTGTATTTTTAGGGAAAACAAAGATGAACGTCTCAAAGTTGTTGGTGATAATGTGCCTTTCATTACCATCAAGTCAATTCAGAATCTTTTCAGTAGTTTCTTTGTGATTTCTGCTGGGGATTGTCTACTCTTTTGAACTTTCTTCCGAATACTGATGCTGGTCAATGTGCTGAAATAGAGACATTTCTGTACCTACAAGACTACATTCATGAAATGAATGTATATTATTAAAAGCAATACAGTTTAAAATATTAATAAGTGCACAGCAAACCACCATGGATGAATTGTACAAACATAATGTTGAGGAAAAATGCAGATGCAGGAATACCTCCAAGAATCCATTTATATAAAGATCAAAAACAGACAACACAGATCTGTAGTGTGACAAGTCAGGATAGTGATTTCTGTTTGCAAGGGGAACATAAGACAAGAGGCGCTTCTGGGGAGTGCTGATAATGTTCTGTTTCTTATGCTGGGTGATAGTTACACAGGTGTGTCCACTTGATGAAAATTCATCAGGCTTAGGAATTTGTGAATTTAAGATTTGTGCATTCTTCTGGACATACGTTTTATTTCAATAGAACATTGACTTCACAAAATGAAAATGAATGAGAGAAAAAATACTTAGAAGTAAGGGAATGGGATTGTGAGACAACACATTTTTAAAAGACAGAGGGGTGAGGGCTGTAGATATAATTCTGGAAGAGAGAAAATGCATTAAAATATCTAGCAAAATATTAGTAGTAAGATTTTAACGTGTTCGCTTTGCCATCTTAATATCTGCACACCCACACAAACACATCATGCCTCGGGATCCAGACTTCACCCAAATCAGGATCTTCCTTGCTTCTTTTGCATATGTTCATGTAAAAGTCTGATTAAGGTGTTTAAGAATCTTATTTTTTGTCACTGTTTAAGATGCAGCCCTCCTCCTCCCCCCAAAAAAGCTCCTTTTCTCCTTGCGCATGCATTAAAAAAATCATCAGATGATTTTCTCGTTGTCAGTTTTGTGATATATTTTCTGCTCGAGAGGGGGTATCTGTTTCTGATTTATTAGCATTTGATCCCCTAGTTTCCTGCCATTGATCAAGCCTAATACTTAGCTCAGCTGATGAGTTTTATATGAAAACTGATATTTCAGGAAGACGGAAGTTTGAACCCTATATTTTCCCCGTCATCTCTTTCAGAGTTTGACATACATGAGAGACACCTAAGCAAAGCCTGGAACCATATTTATTTTTCATTACATCTCCTTGGTATAAAACTTTTTGGAAATAAAACACGTATTTATCAAGAGAAGAGATGTTTGTCCAGTGTCATCCACATCCTGTCGATTGTATATACATTTACACCCTTTCGCCAAAACATGGCTTCACCCCACTGCTGACCGGCTGGCCGCCATTCAATCTCCAGTGAAGTCACGGTGAATAACGTCAACCCCTTGGAAACATCTGTATTTGATCAGTTTGCACAAAACGGGGGCCTTCCTAATGCTGGACTTCCCTGAAGTCCGATACGACAATAGTTGATTCACCACTGCTGCCCAAGCCTCCCTCAGGAAATCTTTTTATTCTCTCTGAGACTATACAATGCCCAGACTAAACCCTACTCACATGAACCCAGGGGCATTTACAGTTCCTCGCCTTCCAAGCTGGCGTCATGCTGAGGGAGACTTTCCCTTCTCCAGCTGGGAGGATGTTCTAGTTGTTGCTAAAGGTAGGACGATGTGTGACCCTTTCTCCTTTTCAGTCCTGGGAGAGAGTAACAAATGGAATCAGATCAGAAAGTCATCGACATGTTGACAGTCTGTCAACTATTCTAGACCCTGATAGGGTCGGCTCCGTGCTCCCAGGTGCACAGTAGTGGAGGGTTAGCATTAACTTGTGTGTGTGTGTGTGTGTGTTTCTTTTCTCTTTTCTCTCCCCGACCATATTTTCAGCATTGTAATGCCAACATGTTATTCCAACAAAAAAAATCTAAAGGACAACTGTAGAGCCTCTTTTTCTTTAAAGCAAAAAACAACTTTTGCAATAGTCTGATAGCCCGAAGATGATATTTTGATAGCCTGAATATTCATTTTGTTCACCTCACTAGAATGACAATTTAAATGCAAAAGAAAAATTGACAACAGTCTAGCGTAAACTTCTAAACATCAACCTGAAGCAGCATGAAGGGAATTTCATTAAAACTGGGGGCAGCATTAAAATTCATTCTACTGATAGAGAATGTAGAAAACCCCCAGTCAAGTGTTTACAAAGTTTATTCACCACGTTTAAAAAATATACAGGTCTGACTGTCATTCATGTACAAAGAGGGAAGAGCAAGAAACTGACAAGACTAATGAATCAGTTATGTTTTCACTGACGGGCTTCTGAACATAATAGGTACCGCGCAGGGGGCAAGAGACCCACTAGACAGTCCCCTTCTTTGTGAGCTGTCGGTCCAGTTGAGGGGACAAGATAAAAACGCGTGAAAATGTAAATAACAGAAAAAAGCAAGAAGTCTCAGGTAGCCAGTAAGTGGTACAGTCACTAAAGGGCAGATTATCCATCCTTTGCCGATGTTAAGCACATCAGAACTGTTCTTGGTTTAGGGCTGATGCCTGTCTGTGGTCCCATCTCAGATCTCCATGCTGTTGCTTCCCTGGCCATCCATCATCAGCTGGGCTGGGGTCAGACAGACCTGAATTATCATCCCAGCACTTTGGGGACCTAGGGCAAGTTCCTGAACTGCTCTGGGCCTTACTTCCTCACGTGTAAATAATACTACTACCTCATTGTTCAGTGAGACAATGTGCTTAAAGCAATGCCTGGGACATTACACCCTCCTGAGCACAGTCAGCTCTGACTGACATTCACATTCCTGCCGTTCCCCAACCCTCCTACATCAGCCGGTTGTGTTCTGCTTAATATCGACTGATTCCATTTGGAGAAAAAGGAATTGTTTGGAAATACTTCAGTAAGCTGCTTATTTTTCATGCTTACTGCTTTCAAGTCTACTGGCTCTCCCGAACGCAACCCGACTTAAGAGGGATGGAAATGTGGGGTGATTCACATCACCGTGTTTTCCCCTAGGTGCAAAGTAACACATTGTACAAATAAAGGAATAGCTTTTTCCACCACAGAATGTTTAACTTTTTAAAGGTCTTGGCAATGGGTGTACAAACACTTCTTGGCACCAAGGCCACCATTTGGTCCCAAATGTCAATATTCTGGAAAAACCCGAACTGCCTGCATAGTTTGAATGGGCCTTATGCAAATAACTCAAATACTTTTTCTCACCTCAGTCTAGTCCCACGTGTTGGCAGTTTTCTTACTCTGCTTCTGAATCTCCTGATGGCCAAAGGACCCCTCCACCTTCATTCTCCAGCGACCTCCCTTCTCAAGCAGGGTCTCCATCTAGGGCTCCTCCCTCCTCTTCTGCATCTTCTGGGTCTGCCTCTGGCTCTTCAAGACACTGTGCATCTCCTACACTGCCTCCGGATAAACCTAATTTGCTCTTGCCAGTTCTCAGTGGTCCTGGTTTGGTTCCATTTTAACTCAGATGTTTGGTAAATGTGGGTTACCAAAACCATGGAGCTGCCGTATTGGTGCTCCGTGTTCCACTAACTAACTGCAAAACCTTGGGCAAGTCACTTTTCCTGAGCTCCAGGTTCCTATTCTGGGATCCACCTCTGAGGTCTAGACCTCTCTAACCACCTGTGATACTTGGATTCTAAGTGGCAAAATGTATGTGACACACAACAGGAGCCGTGGGCCTTCATGGGAGGGTGTGACCAGGGCAAGCTGGAGTCAGGACAGTCCTGCAATGGAGCTGATGGGCCAGGTGGGATGTCGAAGGATCGTTGGATTCGACTGGAAGAGAAAGGGCAGTCTAGAGAATGGGAAAAACATGAGAAAAGGCCTGGCAGCAGGAATTAGGTAGCCCCAATTGAAGTAGAATGCAAAATAAAAATACTCAAGAGAAAACCCATAATAGTGGCAATCACCCACAGGAGGGATAAGCACATTTACTAACGGGGACCCCTGGACATGTCTCTCCTGGCAGCTCTGCCGTCTGTTACCTAAAGTTTTTCTACTTGACAATTGTTTATGAAATTTCCTTTGGGGATATAAATTCAAATCCAGACACACATTAGCAAAGGCGTGTCTAGTCTCCTTATCTGCTCGTGCCCAGAGGCTGGAGGGGAAGGGTGCCGTCTACCAGACCCAGAGGTTTATGAGCACAGTAGCTCTGCCACCTTTCTCTCTTCTTGCCCAGCCCCTGCCCTCGTGCTTCAGTTTTCTCTTACCGTGAAACCAACCTCTCTAAAACATGATGGCTTAAGACAGCAACGTATTTCTCAGGACTCTGTGGCTTAGCTGGATTCAGCCAGGCAATTCTGCTTCATATAATATCAACTGGGGTCACCCACGTAGCTGCATTCAGCTGCTAGATGGGCCATGCTGGCAGGTCAAGGAAGGCTTCATGCATATGTCTGGTGCCTCGATGCTTCTCCATGTGGCCCTTCCTCCCAGCAGGGTAGTTTTAGGATGGCCAAACTTCTCACATGGCCCCTGGCTTCCAAGAGGGAGGAAGCAGAAGCTGCCTTAAGAAAGTCTCATTTGGAAGTTCCAGAATACCATCTCCACGGCATGCTGCTGTTCAAAGTAAGTCTTGAAGCCAGCCCAGATGAAATAAACCTCTTAATGGGAGGCAGCGCATGTGCAGAGGAGGGCTTGGCGGTAGTCATCTTTGAGGACAACCTGTTTTGGCTCCTTCCCACTGCATGGTTGTGCAGGCAAGCAGCTAGAGGGGTTAAAAACAACAACAGCAGCCAGCAAATAGACCTCAGAGTCAACACCAATCCCCACACCAGGTGTTAGAAGTTCCCACCTGTGAGCCACTGCAATAAAGGCTGGCAGCTCTGCCTTTGACCCTTCATCACACACCTTTGCTTACTGCACCGTTTCTCAAGTGTGAGTCTTTTTTTTCCCCTCTAATTAGACCAAGAGCTCCCAGGGGTAGGGACCACCTGATCTTCTCTCATAGGCTGAGTCAGGCTAAGAGGTTCTGAAGGAAGTTTTTTGTGTAAATTGCCATGCATTCATATTTCTGGAACACTCGCTAGAGGTCTGGAGTTACAGAAGTGAACAAAGTCCTCACACTCATGTAGCTTACGTCATTATTGAAAAATCATAGCAATGACAGCAATCATAACTGCTGTGGATTGAACACCTGTTCTCCCACTGCCAGATACGATACGTGTTGCTTTACATATATGTGTCCTTCATCCACCCAACAATTCTATGAAGAGAAGTTCTTGTTGTCCCCTTTTACAGAAGAAGAAACCAAGGCTCTAAAGAGATTATGTAGTAGTCCCCAGGCCAGAGTGTATCAGTGACGGAGCCAGGATCCAAAGCTGAGACTTTGTGGCTCTAAAGTGGGGCCATTCCCTCTGTTCTGTTGCTAGCTAGCCATGCGGGATGCTGATTCCCAGTGCACAGTTTTCAGTTATCCCAAGAACATCACGACATTACCAAAACAGAAATACTAGACAGACAAGCGTGCGCAAGCATATGTGTACCTGTGTAAGAGAAGGCAGTTGAGCTGGGAAACCTATCAACTCTGATGTCGTAAAGCAGTGGTTCTCAATGTGGTCTATCAGCCGAAACTATTTTCACAGTAATACAAAGATATTATTTGCTTTTTTTCATTCTCATTCTCTTACAATTGTACACTGGAGTTTGTCACAGCCTGTATGACATGTGATGTCACAGCAGACTGGATACAGACGTATGTGTGAGAATCAAACCGATTTTTAAAAAGATTTTCAAAACTGGAACACAATGCTGGGCTTCTCATTAGGTTCCTGGTTGTTGTTTCTGAATCCCTGGGTGTTTTTCATAAAAGTATTATTTATGTGAACATACAGTGGGTTTATTTTTTTTCTTAGTACTGGGGGAAAGAGAGTTAAGTTATAAACCTCTGGCTCAGTAGGAGAAGCTAAAGGTAGAACTCTTTTCCTGAGTTTTGGTGAGTATTTTCAAAGCTCTAAAGGAGGTAGAATGAGATGCTCGGGAGGCTGAGAGGAGAGAGCCCCTTGGAACCATGAATACCCATCCTGGAAGCGAGAGTCGAAAAGGGTGGTGAATTCTCTCCCCACGCCTGTAGCCCAGAAGCCCCAGCAGAAGTTCAAAGGGTGAGGCAGGCTTTGCCCACTGCAGGTCATGCTATGGGGACAGAAACTCTCATTAGCAGTGGAGAGCCAACGCTTTAGAAAACACCACCCGAGGGGACGAATGCATGGCCCTGACATCTGAAGACGTCGGGTCAAGGCTGATTTCCGAACACCCAATATCTGTGCACAGATTTGGTTCAAAAAAGAAAACGGGCAAAGCTACATCTGCTCATCAGTCTGGTTCTCCAGAAGCAGTTAACACCGTGGCCCCAGCACCCACTCCCGGACTCCCGCCCAGATCTCTGAACAAGGACCCAGAGGACAGAGGCTTGTGAGCTGGATGCTGCGAAGGAGAAAGTACACTGCTCAGCCACTGCTGAACTTCCCATCTCTATCTCCATCATCCTGCACTTGGGGTAGACAGTCCCACCGAGCAACTCGATGAGACGCCCAAGCCACACATTTAGTTCTTTCTGGAACTTCTTTTTTCCGGTTGTGAAGGTGCCGAGGAAGGTGTGAACAAAACAGCAACATGAGAGGCCGGGTCTGCACAGCCCAGCCTCAGCATCTGACCTTCAATTAGAGGAACAGAAGACGACGGCGGATGGGCAGTTCCAAGCAGATTGTAGAGAACCAACCCCAGGCTAGCCGGTGAAGTTTGCAAAAGAGCTGTCGAGTTCTGAAGCAGCTCATCCCTAAAGGGAGGATTGCAGGCCCTAGGACAAACTGGAATAAGATGAGTCCAGGGAACGGATTAGAGCCCGAGCCCCACGAGGACGAATCTTTGCTTCCTGTACAAAATGGGTGCATAGTTCTCTTTCCTGTCCCCACCGAAAGCACCTTTCTTTTCCTCTCTCCTGTCCTACTCTTTGCTTGTCCCCTTGTCTCCCCATCTTTCTGCTTTCCAACGCCACTTACTCCCTATGTGCCCTCCCTTCCCTTTCTAAGCTTTGGGCCTGGAATCCATGGACATGACTTTGTCCTGCTGGAGACCTCAAAGAGCAGAAGGTGCTCCTGAACCCGTGTCTGAATATAGAAGACAAAAGTGGGGAAGGGAAGAAAGGGGGAGGCAAAATCAGAGTCAGCCAAGTGCCTTCAGTTTCAGAAAATAAGAAGCATGTGAATTTCATCATGTGTAGATTTTCTTTAATTTGATTAGGATAATGATGCTATCTTTATGCAATCCCAACCACAGAGATGCACGTATCTGAATATTTAGTGTCATACCAACCACATATTGAGTTGTTGACAAAGCTTGTCAACTGCAAGGAGTTTAAGAGGCTCTTAAAACTGCAAAGTAATGCATCTCTAATGGCGGAATCCCAGGCACTGAGACAGGCTGATGTGAGTGACATTCGGATAGAAGAGCTATTCCAGTCCCTCTCCAGTTAACACCAAATGGGCAACCATCTAGTTCAATTATGTAAAAGGGAGCCTGCATCAATTTTCATCTGAATGCATTTGCTTGTAAACTAAAGTGACTTCTGCTAAGTTATCTTCTCTAGCCAAGAACTATAGGACCTTACGGGTTACATTAGTAATTCATTTTTTAAAAATTGAGCATTGCTCCAGCACAAGGTGACCTCTTAAACTCCTCAGGCTCCATCTACAAGAATGAACTGTCTGGGTGACTTGGCTCCAAGAGCAGAGGGATAGAGCAGCATTCATTGGTTCATTTATTCATTCAACAAATATTTAATGAGGGAGGGGAAGGAAGAAAGGCAGGGAGGGAAGGGGAATCAGGGCTTTCTTGGGGACTGGGGGAGGGGTGTTACCAACCTCACAGTTAGGAATGAACCTCCCAGTCAACAGGAACAGTTTTATAACCACAACCAGAGTCTCTGAGAGAAGCCTCTCTGCCTCGGAGCGAAGATACAACCCTCTGGAGGGGAGAGGAGGGGGAGGAGGGGAGCCTGGGGGCTCCACAGTGTCAGCTTGTCACTCCAAACGGCACCTCCAGCAGTGTCTCCTCTCCCTGGCTTTGCCTTCTAGAATTTGGCAGCAGAGAACCCTCAGAAGCTCTTTGCATGAGCACAGCTCATTTCTCTCTTGAGCAGGTCAAGTGGGAGCCGTCTGCTTGGAAGAGAGTCAGAAGGGCACTCCCACCAGCCTCGCTCTGTTGCTGGCTTACTCTTCTGGCAGAAGTGCCGGCTCCTAAAACACAAACCCCACTGGGATAAGTAACAAATTAAGTCTTGAGCAGCAGTGAACCCCCAGCAGGGCAGTGGTGAGAAAGCAGCAGCTCCTAAAGGAAAGGGTATCAGGTATTGGGGATCGGAAGACTTGGATTCAAATCCTACCACTTCTTAGTTGCCTGATCTGGGGTGGGCCACTTAACCTGTCTGAAAGATAGATATTTATTTCCTCCATCCAGCAAGAGCATCACAGGCTAATGTGAGATTAAAGAGAGAGTATGTGTTACTATGCTTTTCAGATACAGAACCCAGTAACATCAGCTGTTATCACTCAGTTTTATCAGATTTTTTGTGAGTGACAGGTAGCTGGGAGGAAGTTTGGCAAAAGGCCTGGGGAAGAGGGTTAGAGGAGGGGAGGGAGAGAGCTCCAGAGGGGAATAGGGTCTAAGGCAGACCGGCCTGGAAAGGGACTGGGACCTGCAAGGCACAAGAAGGTCATAGCGAAATAGAGGAGCGGTCTACAAGGGAGAGGTGAGTGCAGAAGAAAAGCCAGAAAGATGCCCAAGTCAAACAGCCAATTCAGTGATTTGTCTGAGACTCGGGTTCAGCTTCCACTGCTGAAACACGGACCATGGAAGTAATGTGTAGAGCCGGGACCTGCTCTGCGGGGTCACGGACGACTCAGGAAAGGAACATGGGCCTCTCCAGCTTCCAGTCTAGGGTGACTTTTGGAGAAAAGCTTGGGGTTTCCTCACTGCTGTTCTCCAGGCTGGGGTGAGGGTCCTCCGTGTGCCTTGCCCATGAGCTGGAGAACTCTCCAGTCCCTACCTTGGGGCCAGAGGGCAGTGGGCAGTAGGTGCTCAGCCTAAGACCTTTAGAACGGGGGGTTTGCCCATTCACTGGGGACCCACAGACCAGGAGGAGGTAGGCCACGAGACCTCCATCTTTAGCTCACATCTGACTAGGAAACCGCTTCCAACAGAGACCAGTCTTCCGATTCTAAAACCCTGGGCATCTGGCTTACGCGGACTTGGGAAGCATTCAAGGTTTTACCCAGAGAAACACATCGGTTTGCGTGGGAAGAGGGAGGGCTCGTGAAAATCACTTTAAATGAAGTGTAGACTGCTTCTTATAGCAGGGGGGCTCCGTAGGCCCCAACTATGCTAACGCAGCCTTGAGGTTTGAAGGGCAAATCCCCCCAAACACCAGCCCCGCAGAGTAACCACTCTCAGAGCTTGCTCCCGGGGGCCACGAGGCTCTTACCACATTGTAAACTATACATTTGCAAATCTCACAGCTAATCCACAGTACAGCCTGCGTGCAATCTAATATGGGTCTGAGAGCCCCGGAGGCACCCTCGTGGCACAGGCAGACCCTGTCTTAAGCCTCACACTGAAAAGTACAACTGGTTAGCCAGACTGCAAAATATGTAACTTGAAGTCCCCTTGCCATGAGAACCGCGTCTCTGGAATTTCCTGGCTTCGGGAGGGGTGGCATTCAATTTCTAACCTTTGCTTTGTGTTGGTCGAGCTCTTGCATTTTATTCCTGGGGTCGTTTCTGTGTTTGGCAGGGAGGTGAGGGGGCAGGGGAAAAGGAATGAAAGAATCTCAGTAGAAAAAGGAGGAGCCCGAGGCTGCCCAGAGTGCACCGTGGAGCCCGGCCTGGCGCGACGGGCCCGCGGACAAAGCAATGCAGGGGCCGTGGAAGAGCTACTCTGCCCCCTCCTCACACACACATTGCTGCAGGTTTTCCCACAGCCCGCTAATTGTGGCGAAGTGAGAACAGCTGTCATATCAGGGCAAGAATGCTGGACTCGGGGGTTCAGAAAATCTCATTTCCAGCCCCGCTTCTGCCACTGGCTCACTGAGGGACCTTGAGCAAACCTCTCTCTCTGAGTCTCAGCTTCCTCCTTTGTCAATGGGGCTAACAGTACCTCACAGAGAATTGTGAGGATTAAATGGGGGAACGGAGAGCCCCCAGAAGCCCGTCTAGGGAGCTCTTTGGCGTAGCTGGATTCAGAAATGTTTCCTCAGCATTAGCGCAGGAACAAGTAAAACACTGAGCAGCTGCTGTGTGCTGTAATACCTGGCTTGGCCACGAGGGTGACACCGGGGAGAGCAAGAGAGGCCACCATGAATGCAGCATCCGGCGCTGAAGACAAGCCACTGAGCCCTCAAAAGACGGCTTATGTAACAAGGCATCTTTTGCTAAGAATCAGTACATGTTGAAAAGAACTCAGAGGAGAGAAGGATGGGCCTTAACTAATGGATGAGAGATTCTTCTAGAGAGAAAAGAAGCCTTGAGAATGCTTCGTCTTGTCCTCTTTGGCATCCTGGGAATATCCCCTGCCCCAGAATGTCTGGCCAGATGTGCCCACGTTCGAAGAAGCACAGGATCCTCCATGTTGCTCTGCCTAAACGATCTGAGGGAACGTTTCCAGATTAAACTGGCTTCGAGGAAAGCTATCTTTAGTCAGGTAAAATTTTGTCTTTCATGTCCCAAGTCTGTAGGCCCTGACACCACGCAGAGTGGGGTAAGTTACTGCCTGTGAATGCGTAGTCCCGAGCATTTTATCCTTCTGGAGGTACTTCATTTTTTAAAAATTATCTAATGTCATCATATGATTCAATTTCTTGGCTCCTGCCGGAAAAAGCCTGGGATCTCCTCTGAGGGAATTTCTTGTTGATAGCTGAGGCCTTCAGACTGGGACCGAGCCACACGTCCTGTCTCCACTGCAGCCCTGGGGTTCAAGCTGCAGCCAACAGGGAGGATTTGAGTTACGACTTAAAGAGCACAGATGACATTTTTTACATATCCGAGCATTACTGTTGTTGCCTGAAAAACCTCTCCAGGCGTTTCCCTGTGTGGATATTACACGACAAGGGCCCCGTCCTGCAGAGTTACTTCCAAACTGAGCAATTTCTGAAGGTCACAGTGAAGCTGGAGGTCTAGAGGAAGCTACACTAACAGCGAGGGGGCGTAGTGTGTCTACAAGCTGGAAGCATTTCTGGGAAAAGCTAGCTTATTAGCTATTCAAGTAAAACTAGGGATAAACATAAAGAGACACAGACTGACCGAGGCAAAGGCTATAAGGAAATACAGCAACATTTTACAGCACCGTCTTTCTTTGTGAAAATAGTGTATGATGGGTGATGTCGATTTTTTCTCTTCATACTTTGCTGCGGTGCAAATTGATAATTAGAAAAAAATGATAGAAATTGATCATTAGAAAAATTCTCAATAACTGTTCATTTTCAAATAAAAATATAAATGTTCTTTTGAATCTAAACCACTTGGGAGCTCGGTTCTGTATTCTCTTGGGCAAGTTACTCACCCTTTCTAAGTTTCAGTTTTCTCATCTGTAAATTGAAAACTAATACCACCAACCTCAAAGGGTCAGTATGAGCATTAAGTAAAGTGAGCCAAGTAAAGCTGTTAGGGGAGCACCTGGCCCTTGGTAAATCTCAATAAGTTTTAGTTGTTTATGATCATCCCTGGCTTCTTGGAATATAGAATGCGGAGTTGGTGCCATCCCTCCTGGATAACAAAGGGAGAGTAATTCAGGCAGGCTCAGGTGGGACAGGAGAGAGTCCAGGGCTCTTCAGCACAATGATAATGAGGTCTTTTGTTCCCAAACAGGCAGAGCCAAACCACGCTAATATGAGAAATAGTCTTCTCACCATGTGAGAGTATGCTATAGTGCCTTTAAACGTTTCAAGTATTGCCTTACTTAGGTGTTGACTTTCTAGTAAGAAAAATAGCCGTGGACTTCCCTGGTGGCGCAGTGGTTAAGAATCCGCCTGCCAATGCAGGGGACACGGGTTCGAGCCCTGGTCCGGGAAGATCCCACATGCCACGGAGCAACTAAGCCCGTGTGCCATAACTACTGAGCCTGCACTCTAGAGCCCGCGAGCCACAACTACTGAGCCTGCGTGCTGCAACTACTGAAGCCTGTGAACCTAGAGCCCATGCTCCGCAACAAGAGAAGCCACCACAGTGAGAAGCCCACGCACCGCAACCAAGAGTAGCCCCCACTCACCGCAACTAGAGAAAGCCCGCACACAGCAACGAAGACCCAACGCAGCCAAAAAGTTAATAAATGAATAAATTTATTTTTTAAAAAAAGTTTCGTAAGGAACAAGGTACTAAGAGGCAGAATTTCCTCTTTTTGTTGGAAGAAGGAACTGTTGAAGGAAAAACAGCGACACCTGACTCAGAAACTTTAAGAAGATGGTGGCAGAGATTGCTAGTTGGCCCCCAATATCCATCTCTTCTTCTTGCTTTAGTAACAGATTTCTGAATTTTAACTGAGCACGTGGGTGCCCAGAATAAGGACTACATTTCTCAGCATCCCTGGTATGGCAGTGAAACATTGTGTGACTAGGTTTTGGCCAATAGGATGTGAGCAGAAGTCATATGTGCAACTTCTGGGTCATGTCCCTAGAAAGAAGGAGTATGGCCTCATCTTTTCCTTTGATCCCCCTTTCCACTGGCTAGACTGTAGAACGTGATGGCAGGAGAGCTGGAGTGGCTCCTAGACCACAAAGGGGAAGGTGTTATTTTGAGGATAGGATAGCAGAGCAGCAAGACAGGAGTCAGTTTCACACACTGTAAAGCTGTCATAATAGCTAGGGACTGTTCATGCTCAGACTGCTAGAGAAAAATAAACTCCCATCTTGTTTAAGCCACTGTTATTTTGGAGTTTATTACAGGAGCCAGACCTGTATTTGACTTAATACAGGGAACAAGAGGAATAAAGACAAGAAACTGGATTTGGAAGAGGAAAGTTAGGAGTGCAAGAATGTCCATGGAGGACCTTCCTTTCAGAAGCCTCAGCCTGGAAGGGCCCTTGTTTCAGAATAAGGAACTGATTGAACCATTTGGAGATTCAGTCCTTGTCCCCATACTTTATATTACTCACCAAACCTGCCCAACCACAAAGAAGAACTTTGTATACCTGAGCCTATTTGGTCTGGTGGGATTTTGTAGGACAAGTTGGTCCAGGGAAATAGAAGTCTTTTCTGCCCTTTAGATAAAGCAGTACTCCCCAAAGTATAAACCGTAAACCAGTGCCAGCCTTCAAACTGTTTGTAATCATCTTCCATGAGATAAGTATGAGAATTCAGGGTAAGCACTCAGCAAGTTTTATAGCCATCTGACATAGCTGCAACATCTGAGCACTTGGTTATTTTCTAGTAATTCACTTTTATTATATTTGACAAAAATATTATTCTGCAGTGGATTGGAAATAAAAATACTGGTTCCTTACTGCAGATGGTTTGAGACGGTGGAAGGAGAGCTAAAAATGCTTTAAGAAGGTACTCTAGTTATGAGAATTCCTTGATGATTCCCACAAGTCACTGAGGTATGACAGCTGAAAGACAAACGTAAACAGCCCTGCCTCTCTTACATTTGCTCAGCTCAGGACGATGCCATCACTAGCAGGCAGAAGGTAAAGCAGAATTCATTATCAAACATCCTCAGCTAGCCAAGCACGCTGAGTCCATGCTAAACTATAATTTTCGAAAAGGTAAAATCATGACCTTTCTCCAAATACAGAATGAACATGTGTCAAGGGTTTTATTTAAATCATTAAGTGAGAGAACCAGTAAGATGTTAAAACTAATTCAAAGAAGAATTTAAAGAACAGGCATACATGTACAGGTAATCAGAAATGAATTTGCTAGCTACTTGCAAAACTGGTTAACAGCCTGTAACACAACAAAGTGTGTTATTCGGGATCACTTTGTCAGTAGGGTTGAAATAACTGTGTCACTACTGGACAAAATGTCTTTGATTCCTATAGATTAGAATCATTTTCAGCTATAAATCCTCTACCACTTTACTTGTATCCCTAGAATTGTTAATTAGCCTAATCATTAGCGTCAAAGCTGAATCCCTTTGAGTCAGATAATCCCTAGAGGGTCCACTAGACAACAGACTCCATTCAAAGCAACCCAGGAAAGCACACTCTTGTCCATTTCCAAGAGTGGGACAATTTTTCCTGAAACTTAGAATATACAAAGCAACTAAAAACAAACAACCCTTCCTTTTCAAGGAGAGCTCTCACCTGAAGTCTGCAGTAGTGCGGGAATTCAGGAGTAGCCCCTCTGCCTATTCACCCCATCCCCCAGCTCCCCAGTCGACCACTGAGGATCCATTTAGGACCCGAATGCGGAGCACAGGGTCCGGACGCGCAGGCTCAGCGGCCAGGGCTCACGGGCCCAGCCGCTCCGCGGCATGTGGGATCTTCCCGGACCGGGGCACGAACCCGTGTCCCCTGCATCGGCAGGCGGACTCTCAACCACCGCGCCACCTGGGAATTCCCCCACAAGTCCTTTGATCATGGCTCTTGATCAAAAAGAGCCAGGGGGCCACCCCTCTTTCTATCATGAGGAAACCAAATCACTAATGTCTGTAGATCCTCTCCACTTTAATCCTTTGTCCCCTGATCCTTGAGTCCTGTAGCCTCTCCCTAGCCTCTGATGAACGTTAAGTAGCTTGCATTTCTATCTCATTCCATTCTGAGCAGGTTGGGGCCTTTAGCTCCTAGAGGTGGAACCTTTGCAAGAAAATCTAGCGTCATTTTGCTAAGAGCTCTGATGATCAAATTTCTTGAGTTGCGTTACCAAATGCCCTTTTCACTGTGCATACCAGGTCCCTTGAGGTAGCACGGAAGGCTTCTGTGGAAGGATCTGGAGTTTATGCAGCTCTTGTACTCTACATTTGTGTCTCTACTGCCACACAACAGAAATACCAGCATCCATAAACCCCCTCTTGTCACTCTCACTTCCTCCTATCAGGACAGTGGTCCTATCAAGTCCTGATGCTCCCCAGCTGCCGGACCCCCTCGACTCCTCTAAGGGAAGTTAGATCGTGGTCTTATTTCATGGTATTTCTGGGAAGACACGTGAAGCCCCACTGACCAGTTTATCTTCCAAACGAGGCTTATTTCACCAAACTTTGAAAGTTTCAGTCAGAGCTGCCACCATAATTAATACCGTGTAACACAAACCTACAAGTGCACTCTGTTACCATCTTCAGAACACGCCTAATGGAAGTGGCTTCCAGGAAGACTGAGAGGCACAAAATTATTATTTCTGACCATCACATTGGCATTTGTGCTAACACTGGCTAACTGCTCAGCCGCAGATAGAGTTTAAAAGAACATGAAGGCGCCTGTGAATTACTCTCTAGATGTCAGGTGAAGGTTATTAACCTGATGGTAATAAATTCTTAAAGAGGCAAATTGCTTGCATATTTCAAATCAGACATAAGCGGCAGTGTATGCGTTCAGCAGCCTCTATAGGTGAGTTCCCATTTCTGAGAAATATTTTCTGTCCCAGTGCTTTCCAAAACAACACCAGAGTATATGGCTTTCAAAGGCAGCAATGTCAGCTTCCAAGCAGATTCACAAAAGAAAAGGGAGGGAGCCACGTTTTATATTTAGTTTTTCTTTGGTCCTGTCTTTACACTGTGAAGACACCTTGTTGAAAACTGATAATATAAACAAATCTTGCAGAAATTGTTGCAATTCGTATTTAACTTATACCGTAGTACCTTGCATATGAACCTGAGGTGCTGGGCAGAAATTCTTAATTTGTACTTGTATTTTATTTCTGTCAACTAGATTATAATTTCACTCAAGGAAACAAACCCATTTTCTCTTTCTTTTGAATTTTTCATTCATACCTGATAGAGTTCTGCATCTACTACGTGTACCATTAATTAGTAAATGCTGTTAATTGGAAGGGATGCTCTCAACAGCTCATAACAAAGTGCAAAACTAAAAGCGGCTTAAAAAAACATGGGAATTTATCAGCTCGCATAGCAAGAAGTTGAAAGGCTGGGCAGGAGCAGGATTGGTCGATGAAGAGACTCGGTCATGACATTAGGACCCAGGTTCTCTCCACTTTTCTGCTCCATCATCTTCCGCGTGTGGATTCTCTCATTTGCCACACTCCACACCCAAATGCCGGAAATGCCATTTCTCTTTGCTCTTCTCTTGAGGAGGAAAATATTTCCCAGAAGCCTCAGGTCAACGTCCCCTCAGGCCCCACTGGTCAGGACTGGGTCACATGACCAGACCGAGGCAGCCATTTTGAACTCTATGGCGGGAGATCACCACCGGTAACCGGAAAGCGGTAGAGAGTTGCTATTGGAGAAGCCACCAAGAGTCTGTCACTCTGTGTGCAAAGGATGTCTCTAGTGTGAGGCGAGTGGCAACAGTGGGGGAAAAGGCTTCAGAAGTTGTGTGGTGGGGAAATAAGTTGGGAATCGTGGATACTAAGGACCTAGCTTGAAGAAAATTCCCCAACCCCTCCAGGCTTGAAAACTTGTAAGTAAAGACACTACAGAAAACAGTAGAGTATCAAGTTTGCCCTGTAGCAAGTTCTGTTTACTACTCCGTTCTGTAAATTGGCTAAAACAATTGGAAAAGGCTGCAATCATCATGGTCACCCTTGACATACTGACTGCTATACATATGTGTTCCATTATCAAGGCCCAACTTCATAAAAGCATGACGTAGTTTGCAGCCAATCTTGCTTGCAAATGAAATGTGTAATAGTTATTTGAAAAGATACAGAGCAAATGACAATTTGCTTACATATGGTATGATGTAATTGTACCACATTATAAAAAGGCAGAATGGCTGGCAGTCTAATGAAGCCACCAGCTGAAAGAATTAGCCTCTCTTCAATGTATGCACGTAACAACATTAAGTGTCCAGATTAATTAAGACAGAAGGATCTGGGTATTTGGTAGTCTGGAGGGAGGAGTCCTAAATTACCTCTAAGTAACTGAAATTGACAAAATATATATAACGTTAACATGTCATATATAACATAATATATATAGCATATACATTACATAGATTAAAATAGTGACACTTCAACTTATAACAAATTACTTTCCTCTTATTTCTCCTTTACATTAGTTAGATATATCAGCTTATGTTATTAAGATAAAAGACAAAAACCTGGGCTTCCCTGGTGGCGCAGTGGTTGAGAGCCTGTGCTCCGCTATGGGAGAGGCCACAACAGTGAGAGGCCCGCGTACCGCAAAAAAAAAAAAAAAAAAGATAAAAACCTGTGCAATCATTCTAATAATGTAGGTTGATAGGTTTGACATATAGAAATCAATGCCAGAGGAAACGTATTGCCACCAATGCAAATAGAATAGAAGTATCCGTGTGAAGCAAAAGGACGTTATATTTGCTAGACTCCTGCAGACCGGAGGCTCATCTCCCTGTATTACGTGGCTTTTCTGGGACATCCCTCTCAAAAGCAGAGTTTTCTTAGGCGTTACACACTCACGACAGGCTAAATCCTTCGGAAAACCTTGGTGCCTCTGTGGGGAGCTTCACAAAGCTGTTAAGCGTTCATTGCTCTTAAAGTATTTGGAAAAGTCAACACCTGAATTCCAGTCAGCTGGGGCTGCCTTGAGCAGCTGAGAACGAGATGGCTCCCGCGGGAGGAGCACATAGACCCTCCTCGGCCCTCCTTCCCACACCACCTCTAGGCAACTCATGATGTCCAACACACTTAGCACACGAGAGAGACCTCCTGGCCCCCCTCCCTTCCTTCCTCCTTCCATTCTGTGAATGGCACCTACATATAGGTCCTCAGGTACAGAGGGGGCAGGGATGAAAGAGAAGGCCTGGCCACCGTCCTCATCCCAAGAGCTCAGAGAAAACAAAACCACTCACAAGCCACACATGGTGGGCAAACTGAACTGTGTCGGTAGCCATAGTAAGAGTTTGAAGGTCTTGGCTGCCCCTGGGTTTTCTCCCAGAGATGACTTGTATCCTACTCTTGACCCAAACCAGAACACTCTCAGCGGGCAGAAGCAGCTGTGCGTGAGGGTGGAGAGCTCGAAAAAACCACCACCATTCTCTGAATTTAGAGCTCCCCCGGGCAACAGCGGAGTAAATATTGTCATGGAGAGGCTGTGATTCCTCCCGAGCACACCCAGGGTAGAATTGCAGGCAGGCCTTAGTCACGCTGCATGACGATGGGGTGAGATAAACACAGAGACTCTGTGTTTAACATTTCCGTCCGTGGGGCCGCTGGGGCCTCTTCTGAGGGCACAGCGCTCTAGCCCTGCCAGCATTCCTTTTTTCCCATCCCTCCTCTCAGCCAGCAAGGAAGGAGCTGGACGCTATGTACTTCCTCCCTTACACCACCATCCCCAGCCCACTGAGGGCTCGGAGCTGTGGGTGGTGAGTTAATGTGCCGGGCCCAAGCCAGGCAGAGCTCCTGGATTGCTGCAGGGCAGGCTTCATGGGTTCAAGGCCTGTGCAGTGCAGGGCCCTGCCCGTTTTTTTTTTTGTTTTTTTTTTGGAGTAAATGCATTTATTGATACACATGTTACATAGTTCAAGGAACTGAGCTGTAATACAAAAGCAGTTTTCTTTTGGGTATCACCATGCTCCGTGTAAACACTGAACTGTCAGGACCGTCCACAGGAAGCGCTCCAGGTGCTTACATGGGCCCACACTTGGTTTAATGCCCTGCTGTGACGTTCTTAAAATTATCACGGAGCCTCACATTTTCATTTTGCACGGGGCTTCTCAAATTATGCGGCCTGTCCTATTTGCCACATGGTCCTTAGAGGGATGGGGCCCTTTCCTCCCACTGTCTCCAGAAAGGGCAGCTCCCCCATTTCCAACTTTCATTTCATAGACCTGTTAAATCATCCAAGGCACACTCCCAGGCCGACACGGTGGGAGGCGGGAAACTGTCCGGACTGCCAGTTATGGGGAGAAAAATGAGACAGACGCAGGCTCTGGCTGTCCAACCCTCACCCTCCCACCAGGCTCTTCCCAGCCCAAGAGCTTCCACCCCACTTCCCTGAGAGGTCCCTCCTCTTGGTCAGTCAGCATGTACTTACTGCTTACAGCTGTCGAGGGCTCTCTGTGTGAGAGGTAAGATGGCATCTTAGCATCAAGGGTGGTAATATCTACCTCGCTGGATGACACCTGACAAATGTATGGGATATGCTGAGTGCCAAGGACCAGTGGTAATAAAGAGATCAGAGAAGGAAGAGCTTGGCATGGGCTGGAATGGCCAGAACTTCATGGACAAGGTCACGCTCTTACCTTATCTCCATCTCTTCCCACAGCCTAACCCCTAACCCTAGCCCACTCTCTCAAAAAAACATGCCACTGCTAACAAGAAGGAGGTGGGGAGAGGGTTGGGAGAGGATCTGAATGTCCCCACCTCCAGGAAATAAAACAACGGCCACCATGGTCCCTACTGGTGCAGACGGATGAAGGGAAGCTCCTTCTTTTTATAAATGATTAACCCAGTAGCATCTCATTCAGAGGAGAACAGTTAATTTTGGTGAAGAGGAAGTGAGAGCCCATAAGATGGGTGATGCTGGGAAGCTACTACTGGATCACGGAGGCCTGCCTCCCAATAATGCTTACGTCTTTATACCGGCAGCACAAATTCTCTGTACCACATGATTTAGGATAGAGTTAATTTATTCACTATATACCAGAGACGAGGCAAAGGGCTTAGTGTAGGTGAGCCCTTGTAGACCTCTCATCTGTATAAGTATGGGGTTGGCCAAAAAGTTCATTCGGGTTTTTCCATACGATGGTGTGAAAAACCCGAACGAACTTTTTGGCCAACCCCATAGATACTATTTGTTATGCACTGAATGTGTGTGCCCCTTCAAAGTTCACTGAAGCCCAGTCCCCAATGTGGAGGGTAGAACCCTCATGAATGGAATTAGTGCCCTTGTAAAAGAGACTCCAGAGAGCTCTCTCACGCCATTCTGCCACGTGAGAACGCTGCAAGAAAATGGCTGTCTGTGAACCAGGAAGCAGGTCCTCAGCAGACACTGAGTCTGCCGGCACCTTGATCCTAGATTTCTCAGCCTCCAGGACTATGAGAAATAAACGTTTGTTGTTTAAGCTACCCAGTCTATGGTATTTTTGTTATAGCAGCCTGAACTGACTAAGATACTCCTATTTAATTTACAAATGAGGAAACTGAGGCATGGAGAGGGTAAGTAACTTGCCCACAGTCCCTCAGATACAAGGTTGTAGAGCCAAGATTTGAACCCTGGCAGTTTGGCACAGAGCTCATCTCCCAAATTATCTACAACCCTTGCCTCGCCATCTCACACACCTTCCTTCCACCAGAGCGTAAAATAAGTGCTTTATTTCGACTGACTGGTTCACTAGAGAAATGAGAGGGAGAGTTGGAAATTCAGGACCAATCTGTGGCCCTCTCTACAGACCTCTTCTCTTGAGTTGGTTGAGGGAGGGGTGGTCTTCAGGTGCTCGAACCCACCGAGAAAGTTTCTATCCATTCTAATGTCAGCTCAGTTAAATGTGGGATTTGAAGATTCCACCAAATGTGGAGTATCTTAGAAGCACCCTCGAAGATGCTAGGAAGCATTTGCAAATCTCCACGGACCTTGTTGCCTGTGGTTGAACATTAGTCACTTACTCGTTCCAAGAGAAAAGTTCTCGGATAAGGCTTGCCAACGTAGGACCCGTCCTCCCCTTGGTTATTATAACCTCTCATTGTCCCAGGGTTTCCTCAGCCAGTGTGTTCTGACCTGATAGATGAGTAGAAAGGGCGATGGAAGAGTCAATGCAACTCGCTCCTTTGGACTCCTTGGGCCAATAGAGTAATAATAAGGGCAGCTACCGTCTATCAGCATTTATCTGTATATGCAGGGAGCCCTCACTTTGCTTGATAGTAAGGGACTATAAAATAACCATGTGTCCTGAAACCCTGAAAAGCCATCTTAATAGTCACGGGGAAAAATGTTAATTGTTCTGTGAACTTTAAAATTTTTGTCAAAACATTAAGAACTCTCTATTGTCTGTTTTAAATGTTTATTGAAATGAAATACAATAGTAAAACCAACATTTACTTAGGATACTGAAACTTAAAACATTAGAAACGTTAAGAGCTAACATGTCCTGTTTCTTTGTAAAAAGTCTATCAAGAAAATTTGAATAGTGGTCGCCTCCTTCTCACTGTAGAACATATGACACAGAGCAAGCATCTTTTCTATGCCTTGGCAAATTGTCATACTCCTTTCTAAGTTTGGATCAGCTTCTAACACATTATTTGTACTTGCATTGTTGTGGAGTATTTCTGAGATTTCCTTTCAGGTGAAGTTTTTTGCTGGTGTCACTTCCTCTGGGACATCTTCACCCTTTTCATCACAACCATTCTCCACATTTATGCCACTAAGTTCATTAGCTCCTCCCACTGCACACAAGAGTCTCTCAAAGAGCGGCATCATCAGTATTCCCATGGTCAGCTCTTTCTTCTATGATTCCATTTATGTTGAGTTTGAATTTCACTTCCAGCGTGATCACTTTTATTTCTTTGCTGTGCTTTTGTTTTCCTTGGCCAGCTCCCTCTTGTGATTAGCGCATGGGTTTATCACTGGGACACAAGGAGGCAGCACAGCTACATGCTTTGCTGCCTGTGTGTGAATTGAGTAACAAATGCGCCGGGACCAGTCACCGACAGGCTTTGCAAGAAGTGATGCAATTGGTCACTGATCATGACGTGCCTCTGTCATTTACCCAGAGATTTATGGGTCAGAGAGCTAGCAGAGAAGTTTGTTCTTCATGCAATTACTCACAGTTAACGCACATGGGAACTGAAATTGCAACCATGTTTTGGGACTGGTGTTATTGAACTAAACCATGATAACTGAAATTCATACTTAGTTGAACTCTGCAAAGTGAGCACTGCCTGTATGTACATCACCTCATTTGACTCTCACGGTAGCTTTACGAAGGATGAAGCTATTGTTGTACCCATTTATAGATGAAAAGGCTGAGGGGGGCCAACTAATGTGCACCCATGGGCACACAGCAAGGCAGTGATGGAGCAGGAATCAGAACCCCCATCCGTGCGTCCAGCCTGCGCTGCTCACCACCACTCCTCAGGGCCTTGATCTGGAAGGAGGAAGGTAGTTGTGCCTTTCCCTGGAGGGCACCTCAGCCTACCAGAGTTTTGCAGCCTCATCTCACTCCTTGTCCTTGGGCTTCAGGCTGTAATTTAAACTTCCCCAGTGATTCCTATGCTGCTACAGTTGGCCTGGCTCATCGCCCCCTGAGGCCGGTCAGGTAAGGATTGCCACATCCATTTGAAATAGGAAGAAATGAAGTCCCAGAGAGTGGAAGAGCCTGGTGCATGCAGCACAGCACGCTGTCAGAGCACCTTTCACAGTGCTGCGCTCTCTGAGGGCTACGGTAGAACGTGAACAGGGGCTGGCCTTCACACTGGGGCGCTGAGTGCTGAGAGGACAGCTGCAGTTCTGCCCCCCACCCTCCTCATCCCTCGCTGGCCACACTGCTGGGGCTTCCCCACCGCATCCCAATAGCAGGAAAGCCTGTTCTCACTCTCTTGGCCCAGCCCAGATAGAAAGGATGTTTCTCATTAATAGGATCAGAAAAGGCATCTCTAAGAACGAAAGGAAACGTGGCTTTGTTTGCCAAGGTCGCTCCCCTCGAAAGCCCTCCAGAAAGCATACAAAATTGTTAAATTATCAAAACATTAATTAGATTGTTAAATAAGACCGACTCTAATCCTCAAAGCATGTGGGGCAGGCCCTTTGATGCATCTGGCCTAGTGGCTTTAGGGTCCGGCTGGCACTTCCTTTCCAGAAAGTTGCAGTCTTGGAAGGAACCGCTGAAAAAGAAAGTAGGTGCAGAGACAGCATGTGCCCTAGCAGAGTCAGACTTGGACAGGCAGGCTGTGGACACACTCTGACCACCACAGCTTCTACAAGACAGAAGCCTCCCACCCAGCTTCCCCTGCCCCCAGGGTCTGTACCTTCTGTCCTGACATTTGGAACACGTGATATATCCTGTGACTTCTACTCCCGGATTCATATGTTTGTGTCTGGTCCCTTCAAATATGTTGTAAGCGTCTAGAAGGCAGGGACCAGCTGTTGTATACTCTATCCTCTACAGCACAGACTTTGAAAAATTGAATTAAAAGGAAACCTTCTATTTCCTTTTTATTTTCTCTTCACTCTCTGTCCGCCCCAGATGATGTAACGGGGAACGTGACTTGGAAATCTGCCTCACTGGCCAGTCCAGATCCTGGGACAGCAACCCCAAATTAGGCCCCAGAACCAAGTCCGTGGCCTGCTGCGAGGACTTTCTGCATTGAGAATGTGAACGAGAAGATACAGTAAGTCAGGCTGTGTGGCTTTGATTCAACTGAGACTGGGGGGAAATGAACCTTTCTGCTTTTCTGCTCCCCAGATTTCTTCATTTATTTCTTAGGTTGAAACGCTGGAGACTGTTTGGGCCTGTTGGAATAGGACTGGTGAAAGGAAAAACTTCAAAAAACCTATATTGGGCAATTTGAACCAACTCATTTTGGAAAATCATTATTTTTTGAAGGCCTATTAAGTGTCATACATTATGAGAGGAGTTTTCTCAAGTCTAAAGAATAATTCCCGTTCTGTAAATGAGAAAACAGGTTCAGAGAGATTATATAATTTCTCCAAGTTTAACTAGTAAATGCAAGAAGTCTATCTGATTCACCCCAAGGTCTCTCAGCTGTTAACTCCATAAGTCCCTTTTTAACCTCTTTTTCTAGCATGTGAGCATTACATAGAAGCCCTTTTCTACTCCTCCACGTTGTAATTCCTCCTTAGTCTTCAGACTCAAGTCAAACCCCCCATTCTGATTTACCTCCATCATCTCACTTCCCACGGTGCCCCCTGCTTAATCCTGTGACAGCACTTGGAACATTGGGTTCTAACATGTGAAGTTCCCCAGTACCCTTCCAGTCTGGAAACTCAAAACCCCTTATTATTCATCTTTATGCCTTCAGTGCTTTATGTAATACCTTTCCCTTAGTAAGGCTAGGATAGAAAAGGCAACACACCTTTTCCCTCTCTCTCTCTCTCTCTCTCTCTCTCTCTCTCTCTCTCTTTCTCTCTTTCTCTCTCTCTCTCTCTCAACACTTGTCCCTAGACCCAGCCATTATATTGTAAGGAATCTCAGACCACTATGGAGATGATCTGACCACAGCCCCAGCTGAAGTCCCTGACTGAGGCTACTGTAATAAATCAGGTGAAAGATAAGGTGACTTGGACCTTGGTGGTGGTAGTGGAGATGACAAAAAGTCACTGGTTTCTGGATCAATTTTGAAGAGAGAGCTGAGAAAGAGAGATGTCGAGGATGGCATCCCAGGCACTGGAAGGTTGGAGTTGCCATTTACCGAGATGGGAAGACGAGGATGTGCAGGTTGGGGTGGATGGTAGAATCAGAAGCTCTTCTTCATGTTAAGTCTGAGTCCCATAATGAAGCGGAGATACTGTGCTTGCAGCTGTATATGTGAGTCTAGAGTTCAGGGGGCTGGAGACGGAAATGTGGGGGTCATCGGCACATAGACAATAATTAAAGCCACAAGAAAGGATGAAATCACCAAGGGAGTGTGTGTAGCTAGAGACAAAGCCCAAGGACATTCGAGGCCATGTCAGTGCTCAGCGTTTGAGGAGATGAGAAAGAACCAGCTTAGAGCAGGAAGAAACAAAGAAGAAGGGACCAGCAAAGAAGTCTGAAAAGCAGCGGCCAATCATAAAAGGAGACCCAACAGAGTAGAGTCCTGGAAGCCAAGAAAAGAGTTTCAGGAAGGATAGGGTGATCAGGTGTGTCAAAGCTGCTGTAGGTGAAAGTAAGACGAGGACTGAGAATTCACCAAGAGATTTGTAACATGGTGGTCATTGGGAACCTTGACAAGAAAGATTTCAGTGGAGTGGTGAGGGCAGAAGCCTGACTGGATTGAATTGGAGAGGGAATGGGGAACAGCGGGTACAGCCCGCTCTTGAGAGAAGTTTTGCTATGGGGCGCAGAGAAATGGGAGGAGGTTGTAGGGTAAAGAGCGAGTTTTTTTAAATATGGGAGATATAACAACACATTAATATACTCATATAAAAGATCCAGTAGTAGAAAAAAATGTGATGACACAAAAGAAAGGAGAGAGGATGATTACAGAAAGCCCTTGTATAGGCAAAATGGACGTATCTGAGGTACTAACGGAGGGGCTGGTTTTGGATAAGAGCAGGGACAGTTCACGCTCAGTGTGGGAGGGAAGGCAGAGTATGGGGGACAGATGCAGACACACGGGTGGATGTCGTGTCAGGAGCATGTGGAGGGCTCTGCTGATCGTGTTCTCACAGAAATGGGGGGCAGGCTCTCACTGGGTATAGACAACAGATCGATATCTGAGAATGTGGCAGAGTGACCAGACTAGGAGTACCAGGCAGAACTAAGGGTCCGCTTGAAGTTAGGGCTCATGGACGTGAATGTGAACCCACGTATGTTTCTCTCCAGCCATATTCAGCTACACGGGTGCAGGCATGGAAGTTTCCATTTTTAAAGGATTGGGCTTTTGCCAGGAATACAGTGAAGGGAGAAAGTTGGCCAGGGAGTTGAGAAAAGGGATTATAACCACAGAACATGTAATCTAAGATGGCAAAGGAGGGAAGGGCATGAGGGGCATTGGAACAGTAGTGAGAGCACTAAGTTCTAGGTCCCAGTGGGGCTAAACCAGAGCTGGTGCTAGTTCACGGAGAGTCTTCAATGAATTAGATAAACACTTCCCCTCTATGTGATATGGTCCCACAACTGTGCAAAGAAAAAGCTGCCTCTTCCCCTGGGTGGATAAAGCCATGATTCAGGGTTTATAGCGTCATTTCTGGAGCTTGGGCTGGATTTCAAGGCCCACTTGTCCCCTTGGCCAAGGACTTCTGTGCAGTACCCAAAATGCACAACTGTGTATGGCAGCCCCAGCTCAAAGGATTGTTAGAATCAAGTACTAGAGGGATGTACTACAAGGCAGCAGGTGGTGATCCTAGAGGCGGTGGGGCGGGGGGGGCGGTGAAACTGAGATTGTGAGAGGGTGGCAGTCATTAGTAACGGGAAGGTTATAAGGTGTGTGTCTGTGATAGGGTAGCACACAAGGTATTGGAGAGGAGGTTGTGAAGGAACTGAGAAATCTGGATGTTGGGAGGATCCCCTTCACGGACGATGAAATCACCAAAACTTATAACTGCAGAGTGTGGGAAACAGCACAGTGAGCTGGGGCTCCGTAGATGACTGCAACAGGAGACACTCACAGGGCCTGTAGGCTGATGGCATGTGCTTCAAAGCAGGCGTTTTATTGAGGGAGGAGGAACAGTGATGCCCAAGCGGCACTGAGGATCAGAGAGGACCACTACTCCAGCTCCAGACCCAGCAGCATGAGAGATGGAGGAGAGGAAACAGCCCCCGCTTGAGGGATACAGAGGAAGCTGTGTCCTGAGTGGAAAGCCAGCTTCTGGTTGGAGCAAGAGCATGGAGAGAGAATCAGAGAGAAGCAGCGGATGGACGGGATACAATGGACCACGAGACCCAGAGGGCTTGGGGAACTGGGGGAGTGGGAGACAGGCTAAGGCCGTGGGCTTTGTGGAGCTGTCTGGAGGGGAGAGTTCAGGGGTGAAGGATGGTCTGGGAGTCCTGGGCTCCTTGCGTGATTGGCATAAACAGGGGTAAAGAGCATGAAGGTCTGCAAGGCAGATCATGACCCTGAGGCTGTGAGTGTCGGGGTGGGAGTGTCTCGTAAGAGCACGTGGAATCCGGGGCCCCTCCTCATTGCCGCTGATGGAGTTAAGCAGGCTGCGGGGAGACTGTATTACCCTTGGTCTGTATCTGAGTACCTTATCAGAAAAATATATGCCTTCTGATTTGTCCAATTTTGGTGTTCCTTCAACTCCATGTGTCTCTATCTTAATGACAAGTGTTATTCGCTGTCTCAGACTGAGCATAATAAGTCAGTGATGACCCCAGAAGGCCAGGCCTCCACTGGACTAAACTTCTGGAATCCATATTCATGCAGCTGCTCTCAACTTGTAATTTCGACTGCAATGTCCAGCCCGATAGGCCCTCCGAGGCGTTCATTCTCACGGCCTTCTAATGCACTGGCCCCCGGGCTGTTCTGTAAACTGTTGAAGCCATCGTCAGCTCACTCTAAACCGGAAGAACTAGATGTATATCAGGAGAAACCAAAACACTGTTTGATTAATCACCACCTTGCAAGCTGGAGAGTGATGGCTGGGCACAAAATGTGGTCGTTATCTAAATGGAGTGCCGGCCTGTCCCCGGGATCGTGAACAAATGGACTCCCCTCTATTTATAAACAACCCTGAGGGATGAGCAGCTTGGTTTACGCTGGGAAGGGGCCATCATTCATTTTTATCCATCATACCTGCTTTTAGTGATATTACACATACACCCTGCTTGGGCTAGAATCTCAACAACCCAAGAGGTTTATGTGCTTTTAGCACCAATTTTGAGGGTCTCTGTGTACATTTCATCATGCGGGGTAACGGGGGCCCTGAAACGCAGTGTGTGAGCTGATTTCTTCCTCAGGGCTTCATGCAGGGTTCATGATGAAGATGAAATTGGGGAAACTACTGTTGGCCCCAAGGCTGTGTCTGTGAACTTCAGGTGATTACAGGAGGTGAGAAGGCGTGAGACGCTTAGACAACCAGGATTCCCCTGGCAGGAAAGGGGTGGAGTAGAGCCAGGTAAGGAAGATGGTCTGTGATGTGCAGTAAGCCCAGTGCAGCCCTGGCCCGAAGCAGGCATTTAGCACTTAGTATTTGCTAAAGGGATAGAAGGAGAGGGAAGGGAGGGCTGGCCAGAGCAGAATCCCTCCACTTTATAATGCAAATTATTTAATGTTAGAATAGCATTTCCATTTTCTCCAGCTCTCCTCAGATATTAATGCTTATGTTTAAAATAGTCCTGAGAAGAGTGCAAGGAATCATTTCACAGGTGAGGGATATGAAGCGCAGGGCAGTGGGGTGGCTTGCAAAAATCACCACTGTGTTTACTGTAAGGTCAGAGCAAAGTCCCAGCCTTCAGATTTCCGGCTCAGGAATGATTCCACTCAGTCCTTAGCCCGTCCCATCCCTATTGTATGTTGGGCTCTGTTGAGAGTGTCGAAGTCTTCTTTCCACTTCCACCCAACCAGGGAGGAAAGAAAGATGGTTTTATGAAACAATCAGAGACTAGCAGAGAAGCTGTCGAACCCTGGTTAGGACAAATTTTGCTGTAAGAGCCAAGAGGGAGAATGAGAGCGTAGATCAGGACGTCCTGGGGCCGTGTAGGGCTGGTGTCTTTACAACAGCACTGTCCCACAGTAATGCAACGTGAGCAGCGAAGTATGTCATTTTACATTGTCTAGTAGCCGCACTACAAAAAGTAAAAAGAAACAGTTGAAATTAAGTTTAATAATATATTTAACATACAATAGCCCAATTATCAACACGTATTCAACATATAATCAATATACACAATTATTAATGGGATGTTTTAAATTCTTCTGTTTTGCATTAAAGCTTTGAGATTCTCATCTGTAGTTTATTTTTTTAACAGCTTTATTGAGGTATAACTGATGTAAAAACCTGCACGTTTAATGGATACAGTATGATGATTTGGACATACCCATATACCTCTGAAATCCTCACCACCCGTGTATAGTTTAATTCTCTCTTCATATCCGAAATTTTTATTAGAAAAGCTAGATCTGTATTTAAGTTACATTAAACATCCAGTTGAAAAAGTAGATTCACATAAGCAGGTTGTTCCAAACAGACTTAGAAGTTTTCTAATAACTTAAGTATTGGTTTTTAAATTTAAATGAACTAAATGTAAATATATTTAAAACTCAGTTCTTCAGTCTACATTTCACACTAGCCACATTTCAAGTGCCCGGGAGCCTCACATGGCTCGTGGCTACCGTACTAGATGGCTCAGCCATAAAGTAGAAATGGCAGCCACAGTGGCCGAAGCTTGGCTTTTATAGTTTCAGACTCTGGGAAGTGGCTCAGGCTTTCTCTTTCCCGTCATTTACCACCTGGCATCTTCTTTCCATTTGCTATCCTGATCAGTATGACTGCTTACCAAGGGGACAAGGCCTCAGTCTATGAACTACCCATTGACGCATGAATAACTTCAGTGAGTGGGTATGGATTTGTCATGCTATACTCTTGTCTCCTCTGACAAAGAAGCTGACGTATGTCAGGGCACACCAGTACCCTCTCAGACTCACAGAAGGATAATAATCCTTCTGCATGTCAACATGTACACAAACCACACAAGCGCCCCCATACCACAGCACACACCACATGCACTCACACACAATCCTCTCACATCACACACAGTCCACACATAGACACCACACACACTCATACCACACACACATTCACACATACATACCATACACACACACACCATACATACATACCACTCACACACATACCCCTCACACAAGCCACACACATAGACACACACACACATCTTGTTCTTCCAAGGTCTGTGACACCGAGTAAGGAGGAGGAGCTGTCCATTCTATGTTGTTGACCCTCAAAAATCAATTTTTGGGGCTTCCCTGGTGGCGCAGTGGTTAAGAGTCCGCCTGCCGATGCAGGAGACACGGGTTCGTGCCCCGGTCCGGGAAGATCCCACATGCCGCGGAGCGGCTAGGCCAGTGAGCCATGGCCGCTGAGCCTGCGCGTCCGGAGTCTGTGCTCCACAACGGGAGAGGCCACAACAGTGAGAGGCCCGCGTACCGCAAAAAAAAAAAAAAAAAAAATTAATTTTTGAATGATAGGGCTCAAGCTCTGACCAAGGAGTTGGGAGCCCTATCATCTATTCCCACTTCTGCTGCCGCTTACCCATGTGTAAGCTTGACCAAGCCAGTTAACCCCAGTTTCCTATCAGATGAGAGGTTAGGTCCTTCCCAGCTCTGATATTCTAGTCCAGGGGTTGGCACACTACTGTCTGTGGGTCATGCCCATTCATTTACATATTATCTGCGCTGCTCTCCCCTACAGTTGCAGAGTTGAGGATTTGGGCAGAGCCCATATGGCCCACAAAACTGAAAATATTTATTCTCTGGCCTTATAGAGTTTGCTGATCCTGTTCTCATCTGTGGTTCCAACTCATTTTAATCCTCTCTATACATTAACTTTGTTCCTTATTAAACAAACAATATTCACTCAACAAATAATGGTCACCATTATTGTGCAAAGTATTATGAAAATCACTGAAATACAGTGGTGACCAATACAAACACAGTCATTGCCCTCAGGGATTTTTAACGTTCTTGCTCAGAGTAGAAGTTGCTGATCTCCAGGGTGACAGGGACTGCTGTTGTACCCCAATAGCCATCATTGATGTTGACACGTAAATGACACATAGGTGTCATTTACATGTCAACTTGGCTGGGCCATGGTGCTTAGATATTTGATCACACATTATTCTGGTTGTTTCTGTAAGGATGTTTTTGAATGAGATTAACATTTAAATCAGTGGACTTTGAATAAAGCAGATTGCCCTCCATAATGTGGGTGAGCCTCATCCCATCAGTTGAAGGCCTGAATAGAACACAAAGACTGGCAGCAACAAAGAACTCTCCAGCCTGCTGGTCTTCAAACTGGAGCTCCAGCCTCAGTCAGCTCTTCTGGCTTTCTGGCCTGCCAGCCCACCCTGAGGATTTTGGACTTGCCGGCCTCCATGCTCCCACGAGCCAGTTCCTTATAACAAATCTCTTTTTACATATAAATGCATCCTATTGGTTGTGTTTCTCTGGAGAACCCTGACTAATATACATAGTAGTAGAAATTGTAGCTGGCAAATGGCCATCTGGAATAAAGACTCCATTTCCCAGCCTCTCTGGTAGCCTGGTGTGGCCATGTGACCAATGGGATGCAAGTAGAAGTTTGTGTGGCAGATTCTAAGGACCTTCCTTAAAAGAGAGCTGGTGCCTGCCCTCTGCTACTTCTTCCCCTCTTCCTCTTCCCTGCTGCTTGTAACAGAGACGTGGCAGGGGGCACTCCGTTCTCGACCACAGCAGGGGGACCAGCCTGTGAACTGGAGATCCCCCAAATGGGGAGACCCCAGAATGAATCTGGGCTCCTGAGGGTTTTGTGAAGCAAAGCCACTCCGTCGTCCTGAACTTTTACTTGAGAGAGAAACGAACTTCTTTGTCTAATCCACTGCTGTTTTGGATGTTAGTTACAAGTAGCCAAACCTAATCCTAAATGACATGCCCGCCCTTTTGTGTATCCCTCTGCTATGCCTGAGTACAGTATCTGCTGTAACTGAGGGGACCTGCCACAGGGTCCAGAGTATGCTGAATGCATGCGCACAGGTCCTGGTCGCATTTACGTATCCCAAAGGATGGGTTGGAACAAAGGAGGGTTGTCCTCCCAGGAAGTTAAGTTGAAAAAGAAATGGAGATTGTAACCTAAACGTTACTATTTCTCCTCTCTCCCTTGGGTAGAAGAACTTTTGTTTAAAAAGCAAATTTTTAAAAGTTCAGTTGGTCAAATCATTTTTCTTTGTCTTTGACGGAATGTGTTCTTTTTTTTTCCCAACATGACACTGAAGAGTTTCTATTCTTTGCCAAGTTATTTGGATATTATTGGGTATAAACACACCTATGTGTCTTAGACTATATCACAGTCACATGGTATTCAAAGCCAGGTTTTTTATTCCTATAAAAATATTTTTCACATGTAAAACAAATGTTAGCTAAACTGATAAAAGCTACGTGTGTGTGTAGTCCCTGCCATAACCTTGTCCGCCAGTGCTGTTCAGAATGGCTATTGCATTAGAGATGGCAGTCAATGCCTGCTTTGTCCACACCCCAACTCACAGTCTCTCCTCCTAAGTGGCATGTTGCCCACCCCTCAGCTGACTGCACTCTGGGTGGGTGCCCAACACAAGGGCAGTGAAGCCACAGGCTGACCAGGGCACTAGGTCCTGCCCCCCAGAAATGATCGAGAGCAGTTGGGCCAGTTATATTTCTCTTAAGACATGGAGAAAAGACAAGTTAGCTTTGGAAACAGAGACCAAAAGTTGTCTAGAGAGTTGCCACAAGTGAAGGGAGCCAGCAGTCATGATGGGCCATATGCAAGGTGAAATAACAAACTATGAGTGAGCAGAGAAGAGAATGGAGCAGACAGGCAGACAGAACAAGAAATGTTGGCAGAGAGGGCTGGTCTCCAGGGCCGCCATTGTTCCTTCTAGCTTTCCTGTTCCTGATCCATTTCCAGATCCAGAGCACGTGCTCCTGAAGCAAACCTTCTACAACTGCAGGGACTTTTGTTGTGCCTCTTCTTTGATGGTCCTTTGCCCCTTGGCACTTTGGAGGCCAGCCCTGAAGGGGCCAGGTAATCTGTGAATGTATCACAGCCAGACTAGAAAATATAGGGTTTTCACCTGAGGATTTTTCACTCAAGTATTCCTGAAAACGTCAAAGAAAAGAGGAGAAAGGACAGCTTTCTGGAAGAGCAGATGTAAAATTTGAAGAAACCAAATCTGCCATCTTGCCGCTTGGAGAGGGCTTTCTTGGAGGCCTTTGTTGTGCTGTGGGCTTCTTCAGAGTTAGAGGTTATCTCTGACGGGAAACCCAGGAAACAGCTGAAGATGGAGAGGAATCACCTTCCATTGACGTTAACCTTAAAAGGTGGGTATCATAGTTGGAACATCCCAACCTCTCCCATCTCCCTTTGGCTGAATAAGACCAAACCTTGTTGGTCAGGCAGAGCTAAACAAGGCAATGCCTCTTCGGGCTCCTCCTCAACAATCCCCCTGCTGCCCCGAGGCTAACTCAGGCCCGAAAGACCCATAAATGTAGGTCTCCGTGTAGAAGCTAGTTTGGGGTCTCTCTCTGAAACCCAACCCCCAGCCCAATCTTGCCGCATGAGCTCATTCTGCCCCTACGGGGAGACTGAGAAAAACGTCTGTGAGTTTGTCTTCCACTCTGTCAAAATAAGAACAGAAAAAATACACCACTGCAAAAGTGTTTTCCTTCAGCTTTTATTTGCACACATTCTGTATAATTATGGTCAGCAAGAGGGCATTTTCCTTAGCTACACTGGCAGTATTTTCCACATAAAGTTTTACGCTGGCCGGCAGCCTGCCCTTGAGCTATTTACTTGTGCGGTGGATAGAAAACCATCAGACCTATGGCCAGTTAGACCCCAGCAAAATGTTTTCATTTGGACCTCTCCTGCAACAGGGCATATTATTTTAATTTCCCCTCCACCCCTTGTCCCTCTTCTTTAGGTAAAGTGATTCAATATGGTGCAACCACCTTTACACAATCAACTCTATGGTATACCTTCCACTTAACCACTAATGTTCACATTTTTAAATACTTCTCCCTAGCTTTCAATATCTTAGAAATTGCTAATCCAACGTTTTCCCACATGACGCCATCTCATTCCTTCTCTATTCAGTTAAGCCTTTTGTTTCACACCAAGCCCATTTCCTCCTTCAGGCCATTTCTCATGCTGTGCCCACCATCCCGATCCTGAATGCCTGCCTCATTCCTCAGCGCCTCTGAATCCTGCCCCACCACTCAACACCCAGGTCTCCTTCTCAGCAAAGCCCTCACTGACTGCTGAAGTCATCCTAATTCCTCCTTCCTTCTACGTATGAGATGGTCACTACCAGCCCAATTTTTGTAACTGAGTCACTAGACAAATTGATCAAAATGTTGACATTGGTTTGTTGCATAGAGCCATAGCATAAATCAAATAATTCACTTAACAAGTACTTACTGAGCACCTACTTTATGTTCAGTCCTGTAGGGAACGTTTCATGTCGGAAAAAGTATGGGGATTCATTGAATTAGACCTGTTTCTATCCTCGAGGAATTTGCAGAGACCTTGGAGAAAGAAAGTTCCACGCATGAAAGAACAATTCCAGAGCTGGAGCCCAAAGAATGATGGTTCCTCAAGGCAGCATGAGGTAGGACAAGAAGGCAAAGAGAAGCCAACACCATCCACTAGAGGGGGGCAGAGGATGGAAGGCAGTTCTAGCTGACAGCAGAGTCAACTTTCTACTGTTGATTGGATATATGCATGCATGGATGGATGGATGGATGGATGGATGGACAGATGGATATTAGTATGAATGAGCCAACAGGTGGATGGTCCAAAAGGCATCCATCCATCCATCCATTCTAGAAACATTTATTGAACACTTACTAAGTGCCAGTCTCATTGAAGACTATCTTAGCTGGATAAGATAGCCTTCAATGAGATTGTAGTCTAGTCTGGTGGCATGGCAATGCAGTCATAAGTCAACCAACAGTGACTTTAAAAGTTTAAAGAGAAATAATAATAGCTACCTTTTTTTCAGCACCTATAATACGTTAGGCATTTCTCAAACGTTAGTGTTATACTCCCCACTCTGGGGTGCTGCAGCAAACTCACGGGGGAACCGGGAGTTATTTTAGATTTTGAAGGAAACGTATGATACTCAATATCTGTCAGACACTGTACAACCTAGTAGCTCAAGGTAGTTCACAGTTTTAACGTGAGATCACACTACATTCCTTTCCATGATGTCATATCTCGTGGAGCTGGCTCTCTGGTGGCAGCTGCAATAAATAAACAAGAACCATATGAAAATCAGCATGGAACAAGGGATTAGGGCAGCAGGGTCCCATCAGATTGCAAGGTCTGAGAAGTTGCAAGAGGTGCGTGCATCTCATTAATAAGTAATTGTTGTTAACTTAAGAATGAGATAAAACGACTACTTTTTCCTTTTAATATATATTTATTATTTTGTCAAGACATAGATACTTAAGTTGTTTGGTCCCAATTTTTAAAAAATTTTCATTGAAATATAGTTGATTTACAATGTTGTGTTAGTTCCAGGTGTACAGCAAAGTGATTCAGATATATATATTCTTTCTTTTTACATTCTCTTCCATTATAGGTTATTACACAATATAGAGTAGTTTCCCGTGCTATACAGCAGATCTTATTAGCTATGTATTTTATATATAGTAGTGTGTATATGTCAATCTCATTCTCTCAGTGTATCCCTCCCCCACCTTTATCCCCTGGTAACCATAAGTTTTTTTCCATATCTGTGACTCTACTTTTGTTTCGCAAATAATTTCCTTTGTATGTTTTTATTAGATATAATAAATATAAGTGGCATCATATGAGATTTGTCTTTCTGTGTCTAACTTATTTCACTCAGTATGATAATCTCTAGGTCCATCCATGTTACTGCAGATGGCATTATTTCATTCTTTTTTATGACTACTATTCCATTTTATCTATCTATCTATCTATATCTATCTATATATATATATATGCCACATCTTCTTTATCCATTCATCTCTCAATGAACACTTAGTTTGCTTCCATGTCTTGGCTATTGTAAATAGTGCATCTATGAACAGTGGGGGGCATGTATCTTTTCAAATTATGTTTTTCTCCAGATATATGCCCAGGAGTGGGATTTCTGGATCATATGGCAGCTCTATTTTTAGTTTTTTAAGGAACCGCCATACTGTTCTCCGTAATGGCTGCACCAACTTACATTCCCACCAACAGTGTAAGAGGGTTCCTATTTGATTCTAACTTTTAGTAAATGGGACTCTTATGTGTTTCTTTTTTTTTTTTTTTTGTGGTACGCAGGCCTCTCACTGTTGTGGCCTCTCCCTTTGCGGAGCACAGGCTCCAGACATGCAGGCTCAGCGGCCATGGCTCACGGGCCCAGCTGCTCCGCGGCATGTGGGATCTTCCCGGACCGGGGCACGAACCCGCGTCCCCCGCATCGGCAGGCGGACTCCCAACCACTGCGCCACCAGGGAAGCCCTCTTATGTGTTTCTTAAGGCCTAGAGACACTGTGAAAAATTGACTGACATACTGAGGACACCATAAACTGAGAAAGCTTGAGAACCTCTGTTTTATTGCCAATCCTCCCAAGTTACTAACTTGCCAAAGATCACACAAGTAGTAAGTTCCAGAGTCAGGATTCGAACCCACATCTATTCTAATGGTCTCTAAAACTGCATGACTTTTGTTTATAATAATGATGGGAGCTCACTGGCTCCTCCGGAGGTGGATAGACAGGATGGTTGGTGGGGCAGAAGTTAGAGAAGTAGCGTGGGACCCACAGATCATGGAACCGAGAGCCCTGAGGGGCACACCGGGCAGTCACTTTGCTCTGTCACCCTTTTGGTGCTGAGTTTCCATGGGACCCTGGTTTGGTGGGAGGAAGAAGAAACAACCCCTCAGAGGTATGCAGCAGTAGACAACAACCCTGTGATTTTCTCAGCGCTGGTCATGAAACGGGGAGAGAGCGGGGGTGTGGAGACCATAATGAGGAGTGAGAAATGGCGGCTGAGTCTGCACACATTTGGGGGATCAAACAACTTTTCTTGCAGCCTGCTGATTTTTGAAAACTTGAGTGGTTGCTGTCACAGTCATATCCGCAAATGACTGGGCTTCTGTCATTTCAGATGGGCAGAGTCCTGCCAAGATTGTTGGGCGAGTAGAGGCAAGTTCTCCTGAGAGAGAAACTCTCTGGAATTGGGAAAAATTTAGGTCAACATCGTTTGAACCTTGACTTCCTGCTCTTTTGTCCCCAGGAAAGACATTTCCTTGACCTCCAGAAATTCCTCTGCCTCAAGGGAAGACTCCTCTCCCCTCCCTTCCCCCCATACCCCACGCCTCCAAATTGGGCTGGGAACAGATTCAGGGCAGGACCCCAGGGGAGCATGACGGCCTTGCAAGTGTGGAGAGTGTGAGAGGCTTCTCCGCAAAGATCTTCAAAGGCAAAGCCGGAGGCGCTAGGCACCCCAGGAGGGCGTGCTCCATAGAGAAGTGTGGAGGGAGAGCCTGCCTGCAGGGCCTGGACAGAGAGACCCCCTACTGTGGCAGCAGGCCTGCTTGTAGGAGCCCCTCTCCCATCCCGAGAAGCCTAATTCAATTACCCTTATCAGAATGCCTCTGAACTTAACAAAGCAGATAATCAGTTCCAGAGGCAGATACTGTGTGGGGACCCAAAATGATTTTGCTTCCCCAAATTGGAGGCTGAAATTGGAGATGTTTGGGTAATGGAAAACATAATCTCTCCCTGGGTCCAACCCCCGCCCCCGCCCCAGTACCCACACCTGAGACACCCCTACCAAGGAGCCAAGGGAACTGGGATTCTCCTTAAGACACCTGGCCGTGAACTTGACCTTTTCCCCCCATCCTCTGAGCCACAGCCAGAAAGAAGCTGTGTAGAAGCTGGAAGCAGGAGGGGAAAGGGATTAACGTGTACTGAACGCCCCTACGTGCGTCAGATTCATGGTACACACTACCTAATTTAAACCCAACCTGCCTTTTGAAGAAAAATGTTAGCATCACCACATTACAGAAAGCAATGGAGATCTGGAAAAGTTAAATCATAGCCTGAGCACCCATCCTTGTAAGCAGCACAGGTGAGACTCAAACACAGGTATCAGACTTTGCAACTCACTATCTAACTAATTAACTAACTAAGGTGGCCTCTCTGTTCAACATCAGAAAGCAAATAGAAGCTCACTTATTCAAGGATCCGTAGCGACCCTCCAAGGTACAGTTGTCTCATGTAAGGAAATAGACTCCAAAAGGCTAAGTAATATTCCCAAGGCTGCACAGCTGGTGAGTGTCTCAGTTAAGAGTTAAGTCCAGTGAGATTGGAATCAAAGCCAGGGATCTCAGTACTATCTCAGCTGCCATCCAAACTGTTTTCTAGAGACTTCCCGTAGCCCTAAGTGCAGACAACATATCTTCTCATTTTCCCCACTGGGCCTGAGACAGAACCAGCACGGGTTGATTTCTGGGTGCTGGGTAGCCAGGACTACTGCTGAATATTCAGAGGCTTTCCATCATCAAACGAGAGCTCTCAGCTCCTGTTTACCTTAGAATCGTAGGACATACAATGTCAGCCCTGGAAAGAACTTCTCCTATCAGTGTATCGCATCCAGTATTTATTTAAACTTCCTGTTTTAATTAGGTAAGATTTGACATGGACAGAATAACATCTACATAAATTACAAACCATAATTTATGGTCAGGGCATTCAAGATGGCTGTTCTCTTGCTCTCTCTGTACATCTGTTTGACCAGTCCCTGTTTCACCTACACCCTACTCACATGACTGTCCAATCCTCTTAATTATAGGACTTAATCAGTAACCGCCTGCATGCTTGCCCTCTGCCCCGGCTGCTGGTTTCCCTGGTAACTGATGAGCCAACCTGACAGTCACTTCCCCGTTTAGCTGGTAGCCTCCTTCTCCTCGTCACCTCCCTCTGGTAGGAAAGACTGCTGCCCTGTCGTTCTTGCTGTCTGCTGTACACAGTGGGGTGTTGCTCCAGAACTTTTGCTTCAGACTTGTAAGATTCCCTATCCAACAATCCACTGACATCTCTGTCACTGTCTCTGGGCTTTTTCTTCAATCTCGCAACTGGGCAACTATAAGGCTTGCAGGCCTGTAGGGCGCAGCCGAACACAGTAATCGTAAAACCTGCGAACCCACCATACCCTCTTAGAACTAGACCATTACAATTAAGTCTCCTCCCATTCCTTTCTCACGCCTCCTCCATAGAAATAACCACTATCTTGAATCTCGTTATTTATCGTTCCCTTGATTATTTTTATAATTTTGCCAGCGATGTTTGTGAGGTACGTTACATTATTGCTCCGAGTCCTTTAGATACCCTTTGACATATGACTTTGCAGTTCCTCCCGTTAGAGGTGGAATACATTTCCCTGCCCAATGATTTAGGTTTGCTTTGGCCAGTAGATTGTTGTAGGCATCGATGGATGCCAATTCTGAGCCTAGGTCTCAAGAGGCATCACATGTTTCCAGTTTCTTCCTGCCTCTGCTATGAGAAGAACGTGCTCCAGAGCTTACCTGCTGGTCCAAGCAGGATGAGAGACACGTGGAGCAGATCTGGACCCAAGCTGAAGTCAGAACCAAACCCAGCTGAGTCCAGACTAGATCAGCCAACTCCCAGCCAATCCACAGATGCCCGAGTGAGAATCCACGAATGTCGTAAGCCACTGAGTTTTGGACTACTTTGTTATGCAGCATTATTGTGGCGATGGCTGATGATATACAATCTGTCTCTAGACACCATATCATTTTATTTTGCTTGTCTTCTGAGCTTTGGAAAATGATAATATTGCATGTCATTGTCTACTACTCACTTTTGTTTCCTACTCAACATTGTTTCTGAGATTTAGGCGATGAGATATAATACAGTAACTGAACTACAAAAGTAGCCCCCTCAGTTTAGAGATGAGGACACTGAATGATGCACGGAGCTCATGAATGTCTGAGCTGACTTGGGACCCCAAGTCCTGTTCCTTCCGCAAATATTTATTGAGATAAACAGAGCACTTTCCTCAGTGCTGGTAATATAAAGGGGAACTGGGCATGGAAGATCCTTGCCCTGAAGGGCCTTATGTTACAGGAGCCGCTTCATGGAAAGAGGGCAACACCCATCTGTGCTTCCTACCGTCTCGCTACCAATGCTTCCTATCGCCTCTGCCCTGCCAGCCAGTTCCGCTCATCCGTCACCACGTCTGGTCCCTGGAGGCAGCTAGTGTAATTAAGGCAGGCTGTGAGGAGAGCGGGCAGAAACTAGGGAGTGGATAGCTCTCCTCGAGAGAAGCGCTGGCAGACACTTCCAGGGAAAGGGCCAAGATTTGCCACCTTAGGGAGGCAGGTTTACATTTATGCAGGTGACACGAGTCTGCAAGGAATGGGCGGTTATCCTGCCAGAGTGGGCCCTGCAGTGAGCTCAGCAGCCCCAGGGACTCGGCTCCTGGAGGGAGCAGTTATCAGCAGAACATGTTTGGAAGACAAAGGATGAGAAATGTTCCTCACCCTTGAGAACTTTGCAGTCAAACGAGGGAAGGAGGATACACAAAAAACGCGGGCCTCACACCACTTCCACAAACACCCAACCTCACAGCTCTAACCAGAGCTGAGCAGATACGCGTGGACTGACATGGACGTGCAGGTGCCCGGAAGTGGCTGAAATGACCAGATGTACTGTCATTCCATAGACAGGTGTCTTTTGTTTCTCTACAACATTTGGGTAGTTCCCATGAGAGTTGCCTTTTATTCGATGCTTTGGAAAAACAAGTAAGAATCACATCACATTAAAACTAGACTGAACACAGCTGCATTCTCCCTCAGTGATTCAGAAAGCATTCCAGGGTGTTGCAGGGCCTCAGGGACATCATTAGGAAAATCAGTAACCATACAGGATTGGAAGAAATAGCATCCAACTGATATGAGGTTTCATGCTGATTGGGTCCTGGATAAAGAAGTTATTTTTAGTAATGAAGGATTAGCAACTCCTGCCAGATAGGGAAATGGCAAAACCAAGCAGAGTTATTGGCTGCCCCCAGTTCCAGCACTCAGCTCGGTGGGAGGCTGGTGGCCGCTCCCCTCCACCTGGACTCCGACTACCACCGCCAAAGCACCTGGAGGGGCATCCTTATTGCTCTAGCTACCCTGACAGCCCCACCCTCCTCATCCTTCTCAGCCACAGGTCAGGCATTTCTGCAAGGTTTCTTCTGGTTGGAGGTTGCTCAGAGAGCAGCCACAGCTATGGGCTGTGGGTTGTGTGGACCAGGAAGGTCTAAGGTCAGAGTGGACAGGCCCCTGCCTGGGGAGAGAAGCACTACAGGGGGTTTTACCTGTCTCTCTACCTCATTGCCATTTGAAAATCCCCATTGCTCTGTTTTGTTGTTTGGGTTTTTTTTTTTAACTCCAAAATTAATATTTTCAAAGACAGTGATTTCTGCCCCTATGGTCATTTGTGAGGGACTCGCCCAGGTAAGGAAAGCAAGGCATGGCCTGCAATGAAGTGGGTTAGGAGCCAGTGGTCCCCCCTTCAATGACCCAGATCTTACACTGGAAGATGACTTCCAGGTCAGAGGGCAGTAGAGTGGATGGAAAGAGCCAGAAGTCCTGTGGTCAAGTCCCAGCCCTACCACTTCCTAAAGGTGCAATCTTTGCAGTACAAGACTCCTCCCCTTCCCGGGGCCTTGGTTGTCCCATCTGTAAACAGGGGCTGAGAGGACAGTAGCTTCCGACTGTAGATATTTTCCACCTTTAGGAACTTAGGGGGAAGCCAGATGCTTCCAAAGAGGTAGGTGGCAGTAAAAAAGGAAGAAAATGACCAAATTTATTTGGCCCAATATTGAGAAAATGTCAAGTGGCTCTTATCCTCTGTTTCACAAAATATGGTAGATTTTCTTTCTCTTATATTCATTCCTGTTACATGTGTGTTAGTTTTAGTTCCCTAATCAGTTTACTTGTTTTTTAAGAGCAAGGAAAAGTTTCACAGAACTCATTGACTTTTAGAACAAATTTTATTATTTTAACAAATATTGTAAAATTAGAAACTACATTAATCTCCATTTATTAGATTAGAATAAACACCTGCCTGCTTATTATATATCATTATCAACCTCATGTATCTCTCACATCAACATTGTTAAATAGATTGTGTTTCTGTGCCCATTTTACAGACAAGGAAACCGAGGACAAGAGAAGTTAAAGGACTTGTTAATGTCCATTCATGTGGTACAGGGTAGAGCTGGACTTGAACCCAAGTCCTCATACTTAAACTAGACTCTTCAGAAGTCATTTGGATTTCTTCTGCTTCTCACGTGGTACCAACAATGCAGACACAGAACAGGGAATAAGTAAATAATTGTGGGTTGATGGATACCGCATAATTACAAATTGCCTGGCTTAAAGGCTTGCGGGGAATCACATGGCCCGGCATGATTTTTTTCTCACCCAGGAATACCCTTGGTCCCTCTGAGTGCTTCATGCTCTAGGAGCCACAGCTCCACAGGGGCCTGCCTGGACCTGTTGGCCCACAGCTACAGTCTCGTGGCTGGCCAGACGCCTGCGGTTCCCCTTGCTCAGATGAGAAGCCGGTGGGTACAGGCCAGGCCTGGAAGCCCCCTTTACAAATACATTCCAGTTTGCATTCACCCCCAGTCAACAGACAAGGCCCTACAAACCGCCCAGCAAAACCAGCCAGGGAAAAGCCCTCGGTTCTGCCCACAGGAACTTAACCAGCGCGTCAGCCTGAGCCTGAGGCGCCAGCTCTGCCCATAGGACACCCAGACACAGTAACCGCGGCCAGGTCAGATCGCGTGGACTCACTGAATTTCATTTGCCCATCAGGGGACTGGAACAAAAATGAAAAGCAAACACCTGGTGCAGTTAAGCTGATCGTCTTAACCACAAATTAGACTGGACCTGTGTCCATCCCATCTGTCCTGACAGCTCAACTTGGGAAGAATTTGTACACAGCTCACTCGGGGCTAGGCATTCGGTTTTCCTGGTGATATCAGCTCTGGATTTGGTCCCTTTGCCATCTTACCCTCTTCCATTGACCATGCATAAGAGCTCTCTTCCTCCCCCCACTCCTCCCCCACCCCCACTCATCATCCTCACAGTAATCCTTGTCTGGTTCCTCCTCCACTCCCCCAAATCTCAGCTCTGGGTGGGCCCCTTGGTCCACCAACATGGCGCTTGCCAGGTCCAGCTTCCCAAACACCACTTTCAACCAGCATCCTCTATTCACAAACCTTCAAAGTCTCCCCAGTTCTTATTATAACAGGTTTGGACCTGGACTCCCCCTTAGAGCTTTTCTAAAAAGCTTCTACCAGTAGGCCCCATGGGCCATCATCTCTTTCCCCCAGCAGATACCTTCTGTCTTACCAGACTGAACTCCCCATTGACCCAACACAGTAGATCCCATCTGACCTCATGGCCTTTTTTCACATTGCTCTCCTCACCCGGAATGCCCTTCTCTATGTCCTGGTCTATCCTGATCTTCCCATCCTCCAAGGCCTCCTCCTCAAGGAATCCTTTCTTTCTTACTCCACGACACTGAATGGTATCCTGTCTTGAATTGCTTTTAGACTGTTCCACAACAGTCGCCATATGAAACATGTACTATATAAAAAGTTAATAGCTCTCTTAGACCTGGCAACCAGAGCCCCTGTGTGTTAGAAGGCCCTGCTCAGCCCTCCTCCAGCCCTGTCTTCCTCCTGGGGTCATGATTCTGTGGGACCACGTGAACACGCCCATCTAGAGTCTGCATCCTTTCTATTCCCATTTACAGGCCACGTTCCTGATACCAGGACCCCAGACTTGCCTGCCCAAACAGCCCTGAATCTGTTTCCAGAGCCTGTGGAAGCCTCTTCCCCAGGTCTGTCTTTCAGAGGAGGAGGGGTGGCCAAGGGAGGCTGTTCACGGGGAGGTGGGTTTGTGGATGGAGCTTGGACATGTGGGCTGGCGTTTCCACATGCGTTTCCACAAGGCTTTGGTGGGAAGACAAGGCAGGTGGGCCTCTGCAGGCTAGAGTCCCCCAGCTGTGTTTTAGTCACCCGCTGGAGGATGCAGTCAAGACAGAGGAAAGTGGAGTGATTTGGACAGAGAGAGATTGAGCACAGATGACATCGTTGAAACTCTGGATTCAGCCTGTGCCCGGAATTTTCAATTAACTAAGCCAAAATATTTTCCTTTTTGCTTAAATTCATTTGAGATGGACTTCTGTCACTTGCAGCTAAAACCATGAATACGATCATGATGATGAAAATGAATGATGATCACGGTGGTGGTGACAGCTAGCATTTCCTGGACCCCTGCATGTCCCAGGCGCTCCGCTTTCCCTACATTAGCTCATTTCTTCTTCTCCCTACCTCATGAGGGAGTTGGTATTATTATCTCAGTTTTCCAAATGAGGAAACAGGGATTCAGACAGGTAAAGTAACTTGCCCAAGGTCACACAGTAGTCAAACTCAAGGCTGTCTGACCCCCTAAGCCTGTGTTCTTACCTGCTAAGCTTGTGTTTATTGGTCACCAACAGTGTGAGCTGGACCACATAAAAGGCACGGAGCTTAGGCAGTATGTGGTCAGCCACTGTAAGACAAGTGGGCTCTGAAAGAGCAGGAAAGGGCAAGGGTCAAGGTCAGGATGCAACACACTCAACTGAACACCCAACAATTCTTGTCAGCAGAAGAGAGGATAAAATGAACCTTCTCCAAAATGCATTCCTCTACACCTCTCCCTCTCTACTCCTGGTCTAAGGCTTCTCCAGCAAAGCTGTGGAGAGAATGGCAGAATTGTGAGGCTGGCAGCGTACCTCTTAGTGTCTCTGCAGGACTCAGTGTGTTACGCTTTTCAGCAAATACACAGGGTAGCTTATACTGCCATTAGGTTAAATCCTAATAATGGGCAGAGGCATGTTACAGCTCACATGGTTGAGGCTGACCAAGTCCAAGTGTCCATCACCACCCAACAGTGGGTACAGATAGGATAACCCAGATGTGGTCCATGTAGGAGCCTAACACACAGCCAATAAGTAACTAGTCACGTAAGTTAAATCTGGCCCCTACAAGTGGAGGAGGAAAACCTCCAAACTCGGGCTTCCCTGGTGGCACAGTGGTTAAGAATCCGCCTGCCAGTGCAGGGGATATGGGTTTGAGCCCTGGTCCGGGAAGATCCCACATGCCACGGAGCAGCTAAGCCCACAACTACTGAGCCTCTGCTCTAGAGCCCTCAAGCCACAACTACGGAGCCCGCGCACCTAGAGCCCATGCTCTGCAGCAAAAGAAGCCACCGCAATGAGAAGCCCGCGCACCGCAACGAAGAGTAGCCCCCGCTCGCTGCAACTAGAGAAAGCCCACGCTCAGCAACAAAGACCCAATGCAGCCAAAAAAAAATAAACAAACAAACAAACAAATAAATAAATGAATAAGAAAAAGAAAACCTCAAAACTCAAGAGGGCTTAGGATCAAAAGTCTTACGGCTACATGCACAGTTGTGAGATCAGATACCATTTGTATCCCTCCTTTAGGGAGAGCAAATTAAGACCAAAATTAGCACAAGCAGGTATATGTGGTGTGCAAGATAGCAGGACTGCCATAAAAGGTTTACTGCTGCAAGCGTGGGAGAGCTGCACGAGGTGGCCTCTGCTCTGCCACGTGTGAGAAATGCTCTCATCCCACTGTCACCGCCATAAAATCTTTATAGAAGAAAGCACAGACCTCCCCGCTGTCAAATACTCAGTGTCATTCACCTAACATTCATGAAGCATGAAGGGCCTTCCCATTTGCAGTGTGGGTTTTCAGAATCTTCCAGGAAGTTCAACAGTGATGGCAGAATAATCTCCGTGGTGCCTCTTGGAAGGAAAACTCACTCAAGTTCAGCTCCAAGTTGGATACATTTTATTACCTACCTTTCTTTAGTAAGAAATATGCATAGTAGGCAAGTGTGTTTTCTACTGAGAGCCTAAGTTTTGCAGAGGCAGGGCCCTGTATGGGAGGCTGCAGTAATTGGTTCTGCTAATGAATGGGCGTTCGGTCTGCCTGCATCCATGGTTCAGTGTTGAGAAATCACCAGGCACTATGCAACCAACTACATTTTCCAGTATTGGCTTTGTCAGTCATGAAACCGACTGAAATATTTGTCCATATCAACCTGACATCATAGAATATCAACTTGAGCAGAAAAGGCCTGTCATTTATTGGACTTCCTCAATACTAACAAGGCATTAAGGAAAAGGCAGTGCCATTTCTATTTCCAACTCAGTGGATGTTGATGCCATTTGCTGAATAGGTAACATTGAAGGAAGACCAGGCTTTGGTGCCAAATGGGAAAGCAAAATTTAGTCTTGGTCATGGTGAATTAGAGGTGCTTTTGAAACTTCCAGTCGGAAATTCAGAGGAAGTCAGGGGAGACACCTGTGATATACACTTGAGGTTGACAGGTAAATCAATTTCAGTTGGAGCTATGGTTCTGGAAGGAATCGCCTAGAGAAGTATAGAAAAGAATAGGATTTAGGACCAAAGATTGAAGTTCATTAACTGTTTTTTTTTAAAGAAAATAAATATGTAACAGCTTTATTGAGGTATAATTCACATACCTAAAATTCAACCTTTTAAAATATATAGTTCGGGCTTCCCTGGTGGCGCAGTGGTTGAGAGTCCGCCTGCCGATGCAGGGGACGCAGGTTCGTGCCCCGGTCCGGGAAGATCCCACATGCCGCGGAGCGGCTGGGCCCGTGAGCCATGGCCGCTGAGCCTGCGCGTCCAGAGCCTGTGCTCCGCAGCGGGAGAGGCCACAACAGTGAGAGGCCCGCGTACCCAAAAAAAAAAAAAAAAATATATATATATATATATATATATATATACATACAGTTGAATATTTTAATATATTCCCAGAGTTGTGCAACCACCATAGTTATCTAATTCCAGAATGTTTTTGTCACCTCAAACAGTAGCCCTGTACCTATTAGCAGTCACTCTCCATTTCCACCCCCAGCCTCTGGTGGCCACTAATCTGCTTTGTGTATCTATGAATTTGCTCTTCTGAACGTTTTATTTGTGTCTCACTTCTTTCACTTAGCATGATGATTTTGAGGTTTGTCTATGTTGTAGCATTTAGCTGTATTTTTTCCCCTTACTACGGCTGAATAATATCCCATGGTGTGTGTATATATATACATAACTATCCATTTTGATGGATATGTGGGTTGTTTCCATTTTTTGGCTGTTATGAATAAGTCTGCTATGAACAAGTCTTTGTGTGAACATGTTTTAAATTCCCTTATATACCTAGAAATAAAATTGCTGGGCCATAAAGTAACTCTATGTTTACCTTTTTGAGGAACAGCCAAACCATTTTCACAAAGCAGCTGCATCATTTTACATTCCCATCACAATGTATGAGAGTTCATTTCTCCACTTCCTCATCAGCACTAGTTAGTGTTCGTCTTTTTATTATAGTCATCCTTGTAGGTGTGAAGTGACATCTCACTGTGGGTGTTTTTTTTTTAATATTTATTTGTTTGTTTGTTTTGGCTGCACCGGATCTTAGTTGCAGGACTCAGGATCTTCGTTGTGGCATGCGGGATCCTTTGTTGTGGCATGAGGGATCTTTAGTTGCAGCATGTGCACTCTTAGTTGCGGCGTGCATGCAGGCTCTAGCTCCCCGACCAGGGATCGAACCCTGGCCTCCTGCACTGGGACTGTGTAGCCTTAACCACTGGATCACCAGGGAAGTCCCCCCTCATTGTGGTTTTGATTCTCATTTCTCTAATGGTGTTGAACATTCTTTCATATGCTTTTGTATATCTTTTTTGTATATCTTCTACATATGGTATATGTATACCATTTGTATATCTCCTTTGGAGAAATGTCTATTCAAATCTTTTACCCATTTTAAAATGTTGTTTTATAATTTTTATTACTGAGTGTACAAGTCTTTTTCTTCTGGATACAAGTCTCTCGTCAGATATATGATTTGCAAAAAATTTCTTCCATTCTTTGTGGGTTGTCTTTTCACTTCATTGACAGTGTTCTTTGAAGCACAAAAGTTTTTAATTTTGATGAACTTCATCTTACCTGTTTTTCCTTTTATCATTTGTGGTTTTGGTGTCATATATAAGAAACCATTGCCTAATCTGAGATCACAAAGATTTAAACTTACATTTTCTTCTAAAGGTTTTATAGTTTTAGCTCTCACTCTTAGGTCTCTGATCATTTTTAGTTAATTTTTGTATATGTTTTGGAGGTAGGGATCCAAATTCATTCCTCTGTATGTGAATAGCCTTCACATACAAGTATCCTTCACATACAACCTTGTCTTGTTTCAGCACCATTTATTGAAAAGACTATTATTTCCCCATGAATTGTCTTGACACCCTTGTGTCAAGAATCAGTTGACCAAAACCATAAAGGTTTATTTCTGGATTCTCAGTTCTATTCCATTGATCTACATGTCTATCTTTATGCCGATACTACAGTCACTGTAGCTTTGTAGTAAGTTTTGAAATGAGGAAGTGTGAGTCTTCTAAGTTTGTTCTGTTTCAAGATTGTTTTGGCTATTCCAGGTCCCTTGAATTTCCAAATGAATTTTAAAATAAGCTCGTTAATATTCTCAAAGAAGCCAGCTGAGATTTTTATAGGGATTGCATTGACCCTGAAGATCAATTTGGGGAGCCTGCACTCTTAACAGTATAAAGTCTTCCAATCCATGAGAATGAGATGTCTTTCCATTTTTTAAAGTCTTCTTTAGTCTTTGGTGACATTTTGTAATCTTCAGTGCTTGTCTTGCACTTGTTTTGTTAAATTTGTTCCTAAGTATTTTATTCTTTTTGATGCTATTAGAAATTCTTTTCTTTCTTTTTTAAAAAATTTATTTATTTGTGCTTCCCTGATGGCACAGTGGTTGGGAGTCCGCCTGCCGATGCAGGGGATGTGGGTTCGTGCCCCGGTCTGGGAGGATCCCACGTGCCGCGGAGCGGCTGGGCCCGTGAGCCATGGCTGCTGAGCCTGTGCTCCACAACGGGAGAGGCCACAGCAGTGAGAGGCCCGCGTACCACACACAAAAAAATTATTTATTTGTCTATTTATTTTTGGCTGCATGGGGTCTTCGTTGCTGCGTGTGGGCTTTTCTTTAGTTGTGGCAAGTGGGAGCTACTCTTTTGTTTTTTTATTTTTTTATTTTTTGCGGTACGCGGGCCTGTCACTGCTGTGGCCTCTCCTGTTGCGGAGCACAGGCTCCGGACGCGCAGGCTCAGCGGCCATGGCTCGTGGGCCCAGCCGCTCCACGGCATGTGGGATCTTCCTGGACTGGGGCACGAACCCGTGTCCCCTGCATCGGCAGGCGGACTCTCAACCACTGCGCCACCAGGGAAGCCCGGGAGCTACTCTTTGTTGCTGTGCTCGTTCTTCTCATTGCAGTGGATTCTATTATTGGGAGCACGGGCTCTAGGCTGGCGGGCTTCAGTAGTTGTGGCACGTGGGCTTCAGTAGTTGTGGCTCACAGGCTCTACAGCGCAGGCTCAGTAGTTGTGGTGCACGGGCTTAGTTGCTGCGTGGCATGTGGCTTCTTCCCGGACCAGGGCTCGAACCCGTGTCTCCTGCGTTGGCAGGTGGATTCTTAACCACTGCGCCACCAGAGAAACCCCCAGAAATTATTTTCTTAGTTTTAGTTTCTGATTGTTCACTGGCAGTGTTACAGAAATATAACTGATTTTTGCATATTGATCTTATATCCTGCAACCATGCTGAACTCATTTATTTGTCCTAATAGTTTTTTTAATGGATTCCTTAGGATTTTCTGTATATAAGATCATTTCATGTGTAAACATAGCTAGTTTTGCTTTCCCCATTCCAGTCTTGATGCCTTTTATTTCTTTTTCCTGCCTAGCTGCCCTGGCTAGAACCTCCAGTACAATGTTGAATAGAAGTGGCAAGAATGAACAAGCTTGTCTTGTTCTTTTTTTTTTTGAGAGTAATTTTTTTATACAATTTTATTTATTTATTTATTTTTGGCTGTGTTGGGTCTTTGTTGCCGCACGTGGGCTTTCTCCAGTTGTGGCAAGCAGGGGCTACTCTTCGTTGTGGTGCACAGGCTTCTCATTGCAGTGGCCTCTCTTGTTGTGGCGCACAGGCTCTAGGTGAGCAGGGTTCAGTAGTTGTGACACATGGGCTCAGTAGCTGCATGTCGTGAGCTCTAGAGCGCAGGCTCAGTGGTTGTGGCGCACGGGCTTAGTTTCTCCGCGGCATGTGGGATCTTCCCCCACCAGGGCTCAAACCCATGTCTCCTGCATTGGCAGGCGGATTCTTAACCACTGCGTCACCAGGGAAGTCCCCCTTGTCTTGTTCTTGATCTTTGTCTTTGTTCTTGATCCTTGTCTTTCATCATTAAGTTGGTGTTATCTATGGCTTTTTCACAGACAACTGTGTTTGTTTTGCTGCTGTAGCTAATTGTGACAAACTCAATGGCTTAAAACAATACAAATTTATTATCTCCCAGTTCTACATTTAACAAGTCCAACATGGGCTTCACTGAGCTACAAGCAAGGTGTCAGGTGTGCTGTTTTCCTTTCTGTAGACTCTAGGAGAGTCTTTGCCTTTGCCAGCTTCTAAAGGTCACTCACATTCCTTGCCTCATGGACCCCTTTCTCCATTTTCAAAGCTAGCAATGTGGCATCTCTCTCCTTTTTTCTTCCACAGTGAAGAAAATCTTCTTCTGGCTGAATACAGCAGGAAAGGTTCTCAATTTTAAGGATTCAAGTGATTATACTGGTTCCGTCTCAATGTCTATAACGTTAGTCACATCTGCAAAGTCCCTTTTCCCACGTAAAGTAACATATTCACAGATTCCAGGGATTAGGATGTGGATATCTTTAGGGGGGCATTATTCTGCCCACCATATTCCATCCTCTGACCCCCAAAGATTTATGTCTGTCCCATAGGCAAAATACTTTTACCCCATCCCAAGATCCCCTAAATTCTCAACCCATTACAGCATCAACAAATCCAAAACTTCACCTATATCTCTCCAGTTCAAAAGTTCCAAATACCATCACCTAAATCATCAAGGTAGGTATGAGTGAGATTCAGTATAATCTATTCTGGAGCAGAGTTCCTCTCCATGTGGACAAGTGAAAGTAAAGAAACAAGTTATATGCTCCCAAAATACAAAGGTAAGAAAGGCACAGACATTCTGATTCAAAAAGGGAGAAAAGGAAAAGGAAAAAGAGTCACCGGTCCCCCGAAATGTAGAAATCCAGCCAGGCCAACTCCACTGGGTTACAAGGTCTGGAAACAATGTTCTGGGGCTCTCGGTTCCAACCTCTGGGTCCATGGCTCTACCCCTGGACCTGCGGCTCCATATTCTGAGTCATCCTTCCTTTTTACATGAATGGCAACGTGTTTACCGCTGAGCATTTTTATCAGCCTGTTTCCTGCCTGCAGAATGTTGGGGGTCCAAGACCCTTCTTTTATTTTGCTCTCTGTCCCTATTGGGCCAAGCTGGCAGTGTTTCTGCTGGTATAAAATTCTTAAGACTCTGTCTCTGTTCCGTTAGACGAGAAGTCCCTCCCCAGATTCTTCCTAAATAATCCTACTTCAATTTTTGTCTTCTGCTGAGATGGCAGAGGGGATCTATGTGTTATACACTTACTCTCTAAGAGCCTTTTGTGTAACTAGGTATCCTAACTTTTTTGTTTTTCTGAGGTATTAGCAAGAGGTTGCCCAGCTACACTCTTTAATTTTTTCCAGTAATACCCTTCCCTGACAGGGAATCTCTTAATCTTAGCATCTTTTGCAATCTGGTTAAACTGAGAATTTCCCAAATCATGAAATCCCAGATCTTTCTTTTAAAAAATGGTTCTTGCTTCTCCTGCATTGTACTATGAACTGCAAGAAAACTAGGTCACATCTTCAACACTTTGCTTGGAAATTTCAGCTAAATGTCGAAATCCATCATTTACCAGTTCTGTTTTCCACATAACTGTAGGACAAAATTCTGCTAAGCTTTCTGCCACATCTAACAGAACCCCCTTTCCTCCAGTTTCCAGTAACGTGTTCCTCGTTCCCTTCTGAGCCTTCATAGCACCACCTTTAACACCCACATTTCTACTAACAGCCTGTTGGTGACGATGTAGGTACTACCTAAGGCAAGTGATGTCTTCTCTACTGTGCTTCTCATTGCCTTCTGAATCCTAACTGGCAGATTTATTACCAGCTATATTTCTACTAACAGTTTGTTCAAGGCAGTCTGACTCTCTCTGTCATGTTCCTCAGAATGCTTCCAGCCTCTGCCCATTGCCCAATTCCAAAGCCAGTTCTGCATTTTCAGATATTTTGGGTTTTTTTAATTTAAAAGACTTTTTAAATTGAAGTATAGTTGACATACAATATTATGTTAGTTTCAGGTGTACAACATAGTTAATCTGACAAGCAAATACATCACAAAATTATCACCAATATATGTCCGGTAACCATCTTTCACCATGCAAGATTATTACAGTATTATTGACTAAATTCCTTATGGGCTATATTACATCCCCATGGCTTATTTATTTAAAACTGGAAGTTTATATTTCTTAATCCCCTTCACCTGTTTTGACCGACTTCTCACTCCTTGCCCTCTCCCAAACACCAGTTTGTTCTGTGTCTATAAATCTGTTTCTGTTTTGGTTTGTTTGTTCATTTGTTTTGTTTTCTAGACTTCACATATAAGTGAGATCATATGGCACTTGTCTTTCTCTCTCTGACTTGTTCACTCACTCAGTATGACACCTTCTAGGTCCAACCGTGCTGTCACAGACAGCACTATTTCCTTCTTTCACATTTTCAGAAATCCATTACAGAAGCTCCCACTTCCAGGTACCAAAATCTGTATTAATTTTCAACGAGTATTAGTATTTTATCAGGTTAAGGAAGTTCCCTTCTGTTCCAGGTCTGCTGAGTGTCTTTAACGTGAAAGGGTGTTGGATTTTGTCAAATGCTTTTTTTGTGCCTCTTGACATGATCATATGGCATTTGATCTGTCAACTTAAGAAGACGGTGAGGAGAGAAAGGAGGCAGCAAAGGAGACAGAAGTAGCTGGACATAAAGGGAAACCAAATGATGATGGTGTCACTGAGCCAGTAGAAGAGGTCTCAAGGAGGAGGGAGAGGCCAAGAGTTCAGTACCACTGAGAGGTAAGATAAGATGGGAACTGAAATTTGCTCGTTTTGATTGGGCTTGTGGAGGTTGTTTGCGACCTTGGTGCTAGCTGTTGTAGTGGATGAGAGTGGGTAGAAGGCCACTGAGAGTGGGATGACATTCCCTAGATCTCAGGGAGTCTAGGGTAAAAGCTGGAGGACGGTGATTACATTAAAGTGATTTTTATCAGGACAACTTAATGGACCTTTACGTAGTGGCTTTTGAATACATTTTAGCTGAAGCAGGGAGAGCTAGAAGTATCCTCAGTGTCTGAGAGCCTAGGATAAGTTTCTCAGCTTTTTTCTGGATTCAAGAATGAACATTTCCAGGCCTAAACTTCGAAAACCAGTTCCTGCCATTTGTGAAGATACGATGGGCTCTCACCTGCCTGAGTGACACCAGCTGCCCCGTGGGAGGTTGTCCCGTCTTGATACCACGCCCAGCCTTGGCCCCTACAGCTGAAGATGGGATGAAATCCACATATGGTATCTGGTTTTTCGATGGCTCTTTTAAATGTGAATTTTTTTGTCTGTGGAGAGGGTTGGATTCCTGGCCTCAGGGAGAGACATTTCCAGTCAGCTGCTGCCTTATCTTCCGCGGTGAAAAGAAAGCAGCTCCACCCAGTTCTCTGGGGTCAGCCTTCTTACTCCATTCTTGGATGGGGCCCCTCACTTCACAGGACCCAGGAGATCCCAGGGCTCTGCTACAATGTTCATTTCCCTCTACCTGGCAGCCTCGTTTGATTGAACGTTTCCCCGGGATATTTATGTGGAAACCAAAGAAAATACTCCAGGGTCGTTTTTAATAAGTGCCAATCCCTTCTAGGCTATCTGCAGCCATAAACATTTACGTCTAATATCCCAAAGAAAATGTTGATGCAGTCTGATGTGGGAGCGACAGCACACAGATTAGTCTAAACAAAAACATGAGGGTGGCAGTTAGCTTTTTCTCTGCATGAAGCTGCATTCACTCATTTTTGACATAAAAGTGCAATTTGCATATTCTTTCAAGTCTGTTTAGCTGCAAACACATGTGTGTTTTGGGCACAGAAATTTTAAATTTGTATATTATTCAGAAACTACTGCCAAATTGTAATCAAGTGGTAGGAAAAACATTCTACACCGAATAGTTGTATGTTCAGAGGGGAGACTTTCTCAGGCTTGGGAAACATTTTTAAATATACTGGTGCGTAATCAACTCTGAAAAAACTGGGGGAGAAATGTTTACTTTGTTGGTAACAATTTGGCAGAGATGTTGAGGGTTTCTTTTTTTTCCTGTTTATTGAACATTGCAGAATGAAATGATTTTAGTATCGTGACATTAAATAAATAAGGTGCCTTCGAGAGAAAACTAAACATTGTGATTAAGCTAAAGTAGGAATTTCTAATGCCTCTCGAAAAACGACTTTAAGCCCAGAACCGTATTTACTAGAAAGCAATCCAATGTAGTTTAATGTGTGTATACTATACCTTGCAGAATATAACATTCAGTATTAGTTGTAACTCATCTTTTATGTCTACCCCTCTCCTCATTTCCTCCCTTATTTTGTGCATCTAGAAAATATTGTTCCAAGGGCCTACTTTTTGCAAAGCACTGGGCTGGGCTCAGTAGGGTCTAGGGAAGTTGTATACCGAGATGGACATGAACATGAATAGTGAGTAAACTATAGTGTGAGGGGTGGAGGGCTGGTAGACGTTGGCAGGAGTGTTGAATGTGGACAGAGAGTGAAAGCACTTACCTCTGAATAAATGGAGTAGAGGGGCCTCTTTCATTGCCCTGCCAGAGCTGACAGATGGCAAATGAAGCTAGACAGTAATTATGGCATTTCTTCCATGACTGTAACTATACAATGTACAGACATGGATTGATACAACCAAATTCAGCTTTTAAAAACGGTCTAGGGCTTCCCTGGTGGCGCAGTGGTTGAGAGTCCGCCTGCCGAGGCAGGAGACACGGGTTCGTGCCCCGGTCTGGGAAGATCCCACATGCCACAGAGCAGCTGGGCCCGTGAGCCATGGCCGCTGAGCCTGTGCGTCCAGAGCCTGTGCTCCGCAACGGGAGAGGCCACAACAGTGAGAGGCTCACGTACAGCAAAAAAAAAAAAAAAAAGGTCTAATTCAGTCCAACATCCACTTCTCCTACTTTATTGCTTGGCTGTTCCCAATGGCAACCTCTGAGAAGTGGGATGAAAGTGGTGGGGGGAGAGAGATGGCTGTGGCCATCTTTGAAAATAGTCTACTATGGATTGGAATATTCCTTTAGTGGAACCAAGTTCTAAATGGGAAACGGTTGGGATTATTTGAACATCCAACAGAAAATAGCGAATAAATTCAAAGTTCAACAGGGTGGATTGTCAAAAAGAACTGAAGGTTGGGGCTGACTTCTCTCATCCATAATTCCACTCATTCACTCTTTTCATTTAGTCATGCATTCACTCATTCAAGGAACATTCATGGAACACCTAATTGGTAAACTACAGAGTAGGAATAGACAATAGGAACCCTGCCCTTATCTCGTCTGTGCTTAGGTGGATAAATACTGGGAAAATTGCTTTCCAAAGAGTCCCAAAAGATCAAGAGACAAAGTTTGACATAAGCAAAGTTTGTCTTGAGACCTCTCACTCAGGCTCTTGAGCGTTTCTGGTGATTTAGCAAAACTTTTCCTTCAGGTAAAATTTTCTTACATTTGCTGTGAAGGTGATTCACTCACCGTGTGGTTGCTGATGTGCATATTTATTATGTGTGGGTGTCTTGATTTCGCCTTAAGTTTTGAAGAATATATCACTTCACCAGCTCTAAGATTCAAGGTTGAAGATTTTTCTTTCAGCATTTTAAAGATGCTGTTCCACCGTGGTCTGGCTTGTGCTCTTCCTAGTTTTTAAAAAATCATAAGTCGTATCCATGTTACCTTGTATGTAATCTTTCTTTTTTGCTCTGCCTTCTCTTAATATTTTCTGCTTATCTTTTTGTGAAGGTAAACATTCTCTATCAACAGGGGCATTCAGTGAGGAATCATACTCACCCATTGTTGCTTCAATTAAATTATCCAATATTCTTTCCAACTAAGCCTTCTCTGTTCTGACATGTTTTATAGATCATTTTACACATGACTTGAATTAAGACCAACAGTCTACAGAGAGATTATTTGGAAGCCCTTTCAGAAGGAAAAATAAAGAAAAGTCCTTAAAAAGTGATAAGGAAGAGGTAAAACTCTTTATTTGCAGCTGCCATAACGGTATATGTAGAAATCCCCAAAGAATCTATAATGAACTGTTTGAACTAATAATTGAATTAATACAAAGTCAATCAATAAAACTGTATTTCTGTAAAAGAGCCACAGAAAAATTAGAAAGATGAAAACTTAAAAACCCTACAGCGTTATAATAGCATTAAAATATGAAATATTTAGTGATAAATTTAACAAAATTTACAAGTATTAACAAAACACAAGTCAGTATGCAAGACTTATATACTGAAAACACAACAACAACCACCAATTGCTGGGAGAAATTAAAAGGAGCTAAATGACACACATGTGCTCACAGATTGGATGACTCAGTATCGTTAAGGCATTAATTCTCCCTGAACTGATATATAAATTTGGTGCAATCCCAATCAAAATCCCAGAAAGTTTACAGTTGCTGAAATTGACAAGTTGATTCTAAAATTTACAGGGAAATGCAAGGGACCTAGAATAGCTAAGAAAATCTTAAAGAACATAATTGAAGAATTTACGCTACTACATTTCAAGTCTTACAAAGACGAAAAGCCATAGTAATTAAGACAAAGTGGTATTAGTGACAAGGTAGATAATTCGACCAATAATAACATAAAGTGCAGAAACAGACCCACTTGTATGATCTCTCGATTCACAAGGAAATACCACTGCCATTCAGTGGAGGAAATAATGATCTTTCCAACAACTGGTGCTGAAACTTGGGAAAAAAATAACTGTGAACCCCTACCTCATATGACGTACAGGAATTGATTTGAGATGAATCGTAGATTTAAATATGAAAGTTAAAACAATAAGGTTTCTAGAAGCAACCGTAGGAGACTATCTTCATGACCTTGGGGTAAGCAAAGGTTTCTTAAACAGGACACAAGAAGGCAGTAGCCCTAAATGAACAATAACTGATTAATTGAACTTCACTAAAATTGAAGACTTCTGTTCATCAACAGAAATCATTAAGAGGGTAAAAAGCAAGCCCCAGAAAAATATCTTTGAACAGATAGGACAGAGGACTCATACCTGAAATCTATGAAAAACTACAAATCAATAAGAAAACTCAAACAGCCCAATTTTAAAATGTGTAAAATTATTGAACTGGTACTTTAAAAAAGAGAATATCTAAATGGCCAATAAGCGTATGAAAAGGTGTTGAACATCACTTACCAAGTAATTGCATATGAAAACCTAATGAGATGCCACTGCGAACCCACTAGAATGACTAAAATTAAAGACTGATAATACAAAATGTCTGTGAGGTTATGCAGCCACTGGACCTCTCAAACATTGATGGTGGGAGTGTAGGATGGTATAACCATTTTGGAATATCATTTGATAGTATATATTAAAGTTAACATGTACACACTCTATATCCCAGCAAATCTACACCCAGGTATACACCCAACTGAAAAGTGTACGTATATTCCTAAAAACACAGGTACAAGAATTTTCATAATAGCTTTCATCATAATAGCCCAAAACTAGAAACAACCCAAAGACCCGTCAATAGGCGAATGGGTAAATAAATTGATAAATTGTGGTATATAGTATATAAATATTTATGTGTATGAGTACACACACACATATGCACACACACATAGATGAATACATATTAATGTAGTACTAGTAGTCTACTACAAAACAAAGAAAAAGTCCAAACTACTACTAAGTGCAACAAAGTGAATGAACCTCAAGCTATTATATTGAGTGGAAGAATCCAGACACTAAAATGCATACTGCATGATTCGATTTATATTAAATTCACAAGGAGGCTAAACTCTTCCCTGTTGATAGAAAAATGAACAATAGTTACCTCAGGGGGTGGTGTAGGTGGAGAAGGAGCATGAGAGAAAGAGTCCATGCCTTGACCTACGTATACGTGTGGAAAAATTCATCAAGATGAGCACTTAAGATTCACACATTTATAGGGCTTCCCTGGCGGCGCAGTGGTTGAGAATCTGCCTGCCAATGCAGGGGACACGGGTTCGAGCCCTGGTCTGGGAGGATCCCACATGCCGCAGAGCAATTAGGCCCGTGAGCCACAACTACTGAGCCTGAGCGTCTGGAGCCTGTGCTCCGCAACAAGAGAGGCCACACCAGTGAGAGGCCCGCGCACCACGATGAAGAGTGGCCCCCGCTTGCCACAACTGGAGAGAGCCCGCGCACAGAAACGAAGACCCAACACAGCAAAAATAAATGAATTAATTAATACATTTATATACTTTACTGTATACATATTATACCTCAATAAAAATAGTTGACTAAAAAAGAGGAAGAAAAATAATTTGAATACAATATCACATTAATGATCTTTTAAAAAGAAAAACTTTTCTTGTAATACTTCGTTTCATTAAATATAAATTCAGGACAAGAAAAACTGTATGTGTATATAAATATATATGATAAAAAGATTTAATTTACTGTAGCAAAACAAGTTCCTAAATATGGATGTAGGAATACCCTTATGACAAACATACAGAAGCCACACAAAGAAAATTGCAAAACTTTCCTGAGAGACATTTATGTCTTTTTTTTAAATTATTTTTCAGGCTGCGTTGGGTCTTCGTTGCTGCGTGCAGGCTTTCTCTAGTTGCGGCGAGCGGGGCTACTCTTCATTGCTGTGCGTGGGCTTCTCATTGCAGTAGCTTCTCTTGTTGCAGAGCACGGGCTCTAGGCAGGCGGGCTTCAGTAGTTCTGGCTCACGGGCTCAATAGTTGTGGCTCGTGGGCTCAAGAGCACAGGCTCAGTAGTTGTGGCGCACAGGCTTAGTTGCTCTGAGGCATGTGGGATCTTCCTGGACCAGGACTCGAACCTGTGTCCCCTGCATTGACAGGTGGATTCTTCACCGCTGCCACCAGGGAAGCCTGAGACATTTATGTCTTGAATAAGTGGATAAGCATGTCACATTTCTAGGAGGAGGAAAAATCTAATACCACTTCAATACCAATTCTTCCCCTCAATTATGTTACATCTTTAACATTATCCCAAAATAAAGTCCAGACAGAAAATGTTTAGACTTAACGAAACTCTTCTATAGTTCATGTGAATAGAATAGCTATGATGCTCTAAAATAAGGGTGATGACAGGAGACTTCACCCACCAGACACTAAAACTGAAATAATGTAAAGCAGAAACAATAGTACAAAACAGACAACCATGGTAACAGAATGGAAATTCAGTAATGTACACAAATGTACAAAATAGTTTAGTTTGAAATCAAGGTAGCTTCTCAAATCAGTGGAGAAAGGCTAGATTATTTAACAAATAAGGACAATGGGCTAGTAATTTATAAAATGAGGTTAGAAACTTATCTGTTCCCTTAAAACAAAATAAATTCAGGATGGATTAATTATTTAAATTTCAAAAATAAAGCTGCCAATATGATGGACCAAACCACTGTAAGCAGCCCCCAGATTCCCTGTCCTCCTTCCAAACACATGGGATTTCTTATTTAAATATAATTCATACCTAGCCTATCTCAAAAGTACAAAGGAAATCCACAGGTGCCAGAAAATGTAAAAAGAAAGTTAAAAACCAAAGCAGTAAGAGGAAGTTAGAAACCGAATGGCCAATAATGTTATTAGAACCAGATATATGTCCAAGGCATTCAGGTTTTAAATGAGGCGCTTAGTCCATTTACATTTATGTAATTATTGATAAATAATTATCATATTAGGTTACATCTACCACCTTACTATTTCTTTTCTATTTGTCCCTCTGTTTTTGTTCACTTTTCCCACTTTTCCTGACTTTTTGGAGATTATTTTTTAGCATTCTAAAACTGGATTTTTAGTGATACCTCTTTGTTTTATTTTTGGTTCTTACTCTAGGGATTGCAATATGCAACTTTAACTTTTTAGGGACTACCATTTATCAGTATTATGCTATTTCATACGGAGTGAAAAACTAAACGACAATAAACTTCCCTTTAGCTCCTTCGGTGCTTTGTATTATTATGGTCGTATATTTTATTTTTACTTATGTCATAAACCCCATGATAGATTATTATTCTTCTTTTTGCTTTAAACTGTCAATTGTACTTTAAAGAAATTGAGGAAAGAGACAAAAATCTTTTTTACTTATCTCCATGCTTGCTATTTCCTGGAACTCTTTATTTCTTCCTGTTCACTTGTGTTTCTATCTGGGATTGCTTCTCTTTAGTTTGAAGAACTTCCTTTAGCACTTCTTGTATTGAGGGTCTGCTGACTATAAATTCTCTCAACTTTTGCTTACTTGAAAAAGTCTTTGTTTTGCCTTAATTTTTGAAGGGTATATCATTTCACTAGCTCTAGGATTCAAGCTTGAAGGTTTTTCTCTTTCAGCATTTTAAAGATGCTGTTCCATTGTGGTCTAGCTAGCACTGTTTCTAATTTTAAAAAAACCATAATTCATATCCATGTTACCTTGTATGGAATCTTTTTTTGCTCTGCCTTCTTTTAATATTTTCTTCTTATCTTTTTGAGCAAAGTGACCATGATGGGTCTAGGTGTCAATATTTATCCCATTTGAGGTTTGTTAAATTTCTTGGTTGTGTATTGATGTTTTTCATCAAATCTGAGAAATATTTCGTCATGGTTTCTTGAAAACTCTTCTGTCATACTCTCTCTCTCTCTTCTATGACTCCAATTACATATATGTTGGACGATTTGATATTATTCCATATGTCACTGACAATTTGTTCATTTAAAAATTTTTTTTTCTCACTTTGCTTCAGTTTGATTAATTTGTATTGTCCCATCTTCAAGTTCATGGATCCTTTGTTCTGTGATACCCAATGTCCTATCTGCTTCTAATCCCATCAAGTGGAATGGTATTAGATAATTTATTTTTCAGTTCTAGAATTTTCATTGGGTTTTATATTAGAATGTCCATTTCTTTTCTGAAAAACCCATATAATTCTTTACGCATTATATCCATCTTTTCCTATAAATTCTGTAACATATTTAAAATAGTTATTCCCTGTCTGATCCCAAATTGAGGGGCATTTCACAAATTGCTGAATGACACTCTTCAAAATCAAGATCATGAAAAGAAAGACTGAGGAACTGTTCCAGGTCAGAGAAGACTAAGGGATGTGACAACTAAACGTAACGTGTGGTCCTGCCCCTTCCCAGTCTCTGCTGTCCACATGCCTGGCCTCACCAGGAGCCTGCCTACCCCAGCCCACAACTAAGGCCAGGAGAGCCAGCCGCTATACCCGATTACCTGCCACCGAGAGAGTCACTTCCACCAGCAATGTCACTGGGCATGACTTCACCCACTGCTCCAAATCTAGTGAATTAATAAGAATTACTTAACAGTAGAGAGAGTAATTCACCAAGAAAACATACCTATTGTAAATTGTATGGGATCGTAAACTGCTACAAACTCTCTGGAAAATGATGTGTTCATGTATCAAAGGTCATAGTTTAAAAGAACTTTTAAATCATGCAATTCCATTTCTTGGAATGTATCCTAAAGAAATAGTTGTACAGATGAGCAAAGATACATATAAATTGATGTGCCATTGATAGTAGTTGTTAGAACCAGGAGCTCTGGAGTCTAGTTTCAAATCGTGTCTGTATCTCAGTTTTCTGGTCTGTAACATCGGGATAAGAGTAGTACCTACTCATAGGGATGTTATAAATATTAAGTGAGGACATACACGTAACATGTTTAAAAGAGAAGCTGGAACGTGATGATAAGAGCAAATGCTGGCATGGGGTTTAATACGTTCTGAATGATCTAGACCCACTAACTCGCTTCACTCTTATAGAATCTTCTGAGACAGGTGCTATCATTATCCTCACCTTTGATGATGAAGAAACTGAGGCACAGAGAGGTTAGGTAACTTGCCAAAATTATAGATTTAATAAATATATGGGCAGGGTTTGAACTCAAGCAGTTTAGCTCCTGAGTCTGCGCTATCCTAGTATTACAAAGCTGCAGCATTGGAAGCGATACAAATGGGGATTTGGATAAGTAATTTATTCATAAAATGGAATACTGTGCATCTGTTTTAAATGCCAATGTAGGGACTTCTCTGGTGGTGCAGTGATTAAGAATCCACCTGCTAATTCAGGGGACACAAGTTCGAGCCCTGGTCAGGGAAGATCCCACATGCCACGGAGCAACTAAACCCGTGCGCCACAACTACTGAGCCTGCGCTCTAGAGCCCGCGTGCTACAATTACTGAAGCCCGTGCACCTAGAGCCCAAGCTCCGCAACAAGAGAAGCCACTGCAAAGAGAGGCCCACGCACCGCCACGAAGAGTAGCCTCCGCTCGCCGCAACTAGAGAAAACCTGCGCGCAGCAATGAACACCCAACACTGCCAAAAATAAATAAATAAAATAAATAAATGCCAACGTAGAAGTAGATTAAAAAATAGCTAAATTTTATTAGGTACTTTACTATGTAAAAGACACTATTAGAAGCATTTGATTAATCAATTAACCCTCAAAAATGTAAGAAGGAACTATTATTATTCTCTTCCAGATGAGGAAACTGAGGCACAAGTGTGGGTCACTTGCCCAGTATCCCATGGCTGACCTGGGAGACAGGATGAGAACCCAGGCAGTTTGAGTCTTACCTTTACTCTTCACACCACACTGGAGATACAGACACACAAACTCTGCAGCATGCCTCCCTCAGCCATCTCTTAACGGCAATCTTCCCTCCCCTCACAATTATTCCCAGCTCACAATAATACTTAAAATTTCCCTCTTTCTCTCATCTCCCACATTGGATCCAGTCTTGCCAAGTCTGTCCCCAAGACGTATCTTAAATCTTCCCGCACTTTTCCATCCTCTCCACAACCCTCATCTGTTCTTGCTATGACGATTAAAATGACCTCTTTTTTTTTTTTTTTTTTGCGGTACGCAGGCCTCTCACTGTTGTGGCCTCTCCCATTGCGGAGCACAGGCTCCGGACGCACAGGCTCAGTGGCCATGGCTCAAGGGCCCAGCCGCTCCGCAGCATGTGGGATCTTCCCGGACTGGGGCACGAACCCGTGTCCCCTGCATCGGCAGGTGGACTCTCAACCACTGCGCCACCACAGAAGCCCTGCAATGACCTCTCTTAATGATCTTCTTATTTACCCACTTCTCTATCCAGTGCTCATATCCACTCCTATATAGCTTCTGGGGAGACCCTTCCAAAATGAAAAGAGATTCTAAAAAAGAAGTTTTATTCCCTTGCTTAAAATTATGCAAAGTTTTTGCATTACGGTTTGCATACAGTCTATACTCCTTAACACACCCTCCAAGGTCGCCCCCAATCGGCCTCTGCCCTCCTCTGTCACCTCCTTGTGCCACCGCTGCCCAGGGCTTCTTCCTGTGCTCGCTTCACTGCAAGTTCCCTTCCTCTTCAGGTCTCCCACACTCTGCCTGGACGGTTCCTCCCCGTACACTTCACAGAGCTGATTTCTTCTGATCCTCAAGGATCACTGGAAATGTCATCTCCTTGGAGAATCTCTGACTACTCAGTCCAAAGCAGTCACCACTAACTAATTTTTCCTCTCAGGCATTCTCCCATTTTTTTTTTCTTCATAATACTTCATTCTTTCAGTCAACAAATATTTACTGAGTACCTACTATGTGTCAGGCACTATTCTAGCTGCAGGGAATACAGCAGTAAAGAAAACAGCACTTATAGTTTGCACTTATAATTTAATTTATGTATTTATGCGATGGCATAACATATACGTATACATTTTTGCTTTAGTCCCATGAATACAGAAAACCCAAGAAGGAAAATGGGATTCCCTTCCCCCAATTCTCAAAGCAGCTTGACCTCTGTGGTTTAATGTCTAGGTTTGCGGGAGTGTCTCATCTCCCAGGTGTTGGTGGGTTTCTGAGGAGGCAGTTAGCATTGGGCAAGGGAAGGAAGGAATGGAAACTGGTGTTTTGTAAAGAAAGCAGGGGACTTCCCTGGTGGCACAGTGGTTGGGAGTCCGCCTGCCAATGCAGGGGACACGGGTTCGGGCCCTGGTCCGGGAGGATCCCACATGCTGCGGAGCAACAAAGCCCGTGTGCCACAACTACTGAGACTGCGCTCTAGAGCCCGCGAGCCACAACTGCCGAAGCCCCCACACCTAGAGCCCGTGTTTCACAGCAAGAGAAGCCACTGCAAGGAGAAGCCTGCCTACCGCAACGAAGAGTAGCCCCTGCTCATCGCAACTAGAGAAAGCCCACACACAGCAATGAAGACCCAACACAGCCAAACAAAAAAAAAAAAAGAAAGCAGGAAACTGAGTAATTCCCAGGTGCAGAAGGCAGTAGGGATGAGGGTTTCCTTTGAGGTTGGAAAGCCTGTGCCTCCAACTCTGAAGCAGTCCTGGCTGGTGGGAACCCACACGGGGGTTGATGGGAACGGCCAAGGGCTGGGAGCCAGCAATGCTCACAAAGCAGGCAGAATGTGAGGACCACCAGGACTGTGGCAGTGGGATGAGCATGTGAGAGCTGCCTCCGATTTTCTGGCCGCAAAAACCCCAGGATTTTGGGATGATCCATGGGAAAGGAAATGACCCCAACAAGTAATGTTGAACTTAGTGCAGACCATGGCATGGGTGGTGCTGAGAGCCAGATTTGATGGCATTTGGGGGGAATAACTCTTTCACACCCAAGTGTCCTGAGCAGTTCTGAGCACTTGCTCTGCCCACAGCGTACCTCCCCTCTGGTCTCAAAGTTGGTTTTGTTCAGTGTTGTATGGCCAGTGCCTAACAGAACACTCAGCCCCTAGGGGCTTAGTAAGTGCTTATTAAATGAGCGACTCTGGAAAATTATACATAAAAAATGGTAACATGACTCACACTGGAGAAGGGATTACCAGTGACTTTTAAATGAAAGTTTAGTTCATCAAAGTTACAAATGCCCATATCTTTTGACCTTAAGCTACCATTTCTAGAAGTTTATCCTACAGATATATAAGCATACATGAGAAAGTATATGTATACAAAGCACTTTTTTGCAGACATTTGGTAATAGCAACAGATTGGAAACAATCCAAATATCTGTCTGCAGCCAGCTTACTAATGAATACAATGAAATACTACACAGCTGGAAAAAATGAAAAAGTCTTACATAATGGAAAGGAATGATCTCCAGGATATATCGCTAACTGAAAAAACAATGGAGAGAACAGTATGTGTGTATGATATGTGAAAAAGGAAAAAAGAATAGGCGGGTGTATACTTGTTTGTGAGGGACATATCTCTGGAAAGTTACACAAAAAACTGATAATGCTGGTTACCTTTGGGAAGGGGAACAAGGTGGCTGGAGCGGGGTGGGAGGGAAGGGTTTTGGTGATTATCTTTTTGTTCTTAGATTTTCAATCATATTAATGTGCTTCCCATTTTTAAAATAGTTAAAAATATCAATAAAATCATTTACCTTTTTGCTTCTCCTTTTTAATTGTCTCAGAAATGAAAGAGACTACTTGCATTGTTGGATTTTTTTTTAATTTTTAAAAAGGATAAAACCAGAGGTAACGGGAGAGTCATTGACAGAAAGTTAGGCCTAATTGAAAAGAAAAAAAATCTACATCATTTTTCATCTGGAAATGTGTTTTGAGGTGCCCCTTAGTATTAAGGATGTTCAACCAAATGTGGTTGAGTCTTTTCATCAATGGAGCTACTAATAGGAATCATGTAGGGGGCTATATTTTTAAAAACATGTCCTGTGAATTCCTCTAAGTAGAAGTGATTTAAAAATCCACTTATATTGTAGCCTCCTCTTGAGACTTTTATTGTCATCAACATCTGTTTTTTAAAAGAAAACAGCTTTCATCCAGGGAATACTGCTGAGTCCTGTCAAAGCTACTTACAGGAACCCAAAGTGTCTACAGTCTGGGGGAGCAGACTGCAGCCCACATGCACACCAGAGGCTGGGCCAGGGCTGGTGCAGGAACTGGGGTGAAGAGCTGGGCCACAGAGTCCCTATGAGATAAAATCAGAGTATTGGTGGGAAACCGGGGGCCGTGGTTACTCCATGCTTTTAAGGTGTCATTAGTTTACTAGCCAAACAAATGAATACCCCAGACTGACTAAAATAGCCCAAGCATCCTCAGAATCCCACCTCCCTGTAATTCTCTTGTGCCACCTGCCCTAGTGGGCTTTCCAGTCTTTAGAGACACATTCTAATGGTCCTCAATGTTGTCGGGTCACACAATGTGTTATATGTTGTTCTCATTTGATTATCAACAGGTGATACCTTATTTAATTATGTCCCCACCATAGAAAGGGGGGCAGGGCCGGGGAGGGGGGCACATTTTGGAGTCCACTTGGACTCCCTTGGAAGTTATGGGAAGCCATGGGACAGGAAGATGGCAGATAGAGTTTATCCTCTTTCCCTCTACTCAACCCCACTCTCCATCGTCGGGGGGTGGGAGGTGGGACAGGAGGAGGCTGTTCATCGTGGTGTCAACTCCCATGTCCTTGGGAGAATGGCCTGTGTTTCTGGATTGTTCTCCTTGGAATCTAACTATCTAGAAAGAGTTTTTGTGTAATGTGACCCAGCTAGCCTTTGCCATACCCCAAGTTCACCCAAAGATAGACAAAGCCAGAAGTCAGGGTCAGACAGACTTGGGGGTGTCCTGGACCACATCACTGGCACCTTTTGAAACTGGTAGCCCTTAAACACTCATTAAACACATGGAGGAAACAGTAAGAGCAGTGGGTGAGGAGCAGAGAAAGAACCCCAGCCTCACCCCCCAATCACAAAGTAAGTTCTGCTGTCCACACTCACCTCTCGTCATCACCCCCGGGAGACATGTTAGCAATCATCGATTTTTGCTGGAGTAACTTTTGTGGCTTATTGAACTATTCCTTCTATCTGTTGCCAAAGCTCTCCTTGAAAGCACTTATTTCATTCCACAAATATTTATTGAGCACCTATATGGGCTGGAGATACTGCAGTGAATCAAATAGTTGGTAGTTCCTTAAAATATTGCACCTATATGACAAACATATTACATGACAGGCACCATTCTGGGCGCTCTGCGAGACTTATCCTCATTAACAGCTGTTTGAGGTCAGTACTATCATTACCCCATTTTACAGATGGGAAAATTGAGGAGCAAAGTTTAAAACTTAAGAATCAAAGCAGGATTTAGACCTGGATAATCTGGCCTTTTAATTGAAATGTTTAACTTCCAAAAGACAGAGGTGGATTCCCTCTGCTCCATCTCATTTTTGCTCCCTGTGGATCAGTAACTCTTAACCCAGAGCATCCTCAGGGCAGAGCTTGGCTCAGTTTTCCTCTATAGGAGCAGACAATAGGGATGCAGCTCCTCACAGATGGCTGGGCAAAGATGGAGCAAGGTCTTCACTCCAAAATCTTGTGGGTTCAATTCTCTCTGGGGATAACTTTGAACTTGGGGCTAGCACAAGCCAGCACCTGAAATTCTGGACACCCACCTCAGACATGCTCCAGTCCTACGAATCTAATCTATGATTTTTTGTATTGAATGCACGTTGAAAGGATAGTATTTTAGATGTATTGGGTTAAATGAAATATACTGGTAGAATTAATTTTGCCTATTTCTTTTAATTTTTTTAGTGTGGCTTCTAGAAATTTTTAAATTTCTTATTATGTGTCTTGTATTCTATTTCTGTTGGACAGCAGTGAGCTAGACCCTCCTTTCCTCCACAACAAATAAAAGGAGGGCGGGGCGGGGGGGCACGGAGAGTTTGGGAAAACAGCAAAAGGAACTCTAGAAGAGAGATCCTGAGGAAGGTACATGAATTTGATCTTTATTTAGTTGTAACTGCAGCTGGCGTGTACTATGTGTCAAGTATTGTTTCAGGAACTCAATCATCACTACAATCCTATAGAGGAACTGCTTTAATATCTCCACTTTACAGATGAAGCAGCTGGGGCACAGAGAGGTTAAGGAACTCACCCAAGGTCATTCAGCTGGTAAGTGGCAAATTCAGTTTTTAACCTAGTCTGTCTCTAGAGTCTGAGCTCTAAACTCCCATGACTGAGTGCTTCTAATTTTAGATTATTGCTATCAATCCAATCCTCCTGTGTATCAGGGTCAGATTGAATTCCACTCTCCTCCTCATCTAAATATTCATGGCTTCACTTCCCTCTCACCACGTCTCACATTCCTCACCTCAGCAATCAACTCCCCAAGTCTTCTCCACCAGACCCCACCCCCCGCCTAGCCCAGGCAGAGTGCCCACGATATCCAGGGAAGAACCTTCTGAATGCAAGCAATGGGACTTTTCTGAACCCCTGAAAATCAAATGTGATTTAAAAACATGTACAGCCACGACAAGTACCAGTTTGGTTGGACAGAGTGGTGGGGAAGGGAAGGTAAGAGGAACAGGGGAGAGATATTCTTTACCCTTTACAAAGCGTTACAGACTTAGGGATTATGACCTTGTCCGTTTAACAAGTGAAGCAGAGGCCAGGACAAATGTCAGAGACGTATGCCATGAGCTCTGTGCTAGGGCACGGGGGAGTCCAAGTGAGAGATTTGGGATGGGGTCTGTCAGTTGGTGAAATGGGGACCATGTGGGACGTAACGCATGCAGGCTCATCACTGACACAGGGAGCACCCTGTCTCTGCTCACCCAAAGATCTGTTCCTAGGCATCTGCATATCGCTCCCTCCTCGACAGGGCTCCACACCCAAGCTCTGCCACCTGTGCCTTCAGAGAACACAACAGGCACACATGATACCCCCCGCCGTGGGAGAGTCAGATAAGGCCAAGGGATTGCTCACCGGCAGGTAGTTTGTGGAAATGTCTAATTGGATGGGCGAGAGGCTGGCTGAGGCCGGTTCTTACTCAGGTTCCCCTCCTCTTGCCAAGGGCAGAGGGAGGACGCTGCCTGATGGCTGCACCCCTGCAGGGCCGAGTCAGGGGCTGGGGTGAGAGCTTGGGCTAGACAGACCCTCTAAACAGCACCCAGCCTGGCTGTAACCAGCTCAGGCCCTCAACAGGGAAGCTTTCAATTTGGAGAAACTGCTGCAAAAGCTCGGGCCCAGTGAGCCCCAGCTTGGTCAGAAGAGAGGCTTAGAGCCAAACTAGAACAGCTCCGGGTTGCTTTCCCAGAAGCGTTCCTGGTCCACAAAGTCCTGAAGGCTTTGCTCCTCTGGGGACAGCTAGTAGTGACCATCAGGGGGACAACAAATATGGTGGTCAGATGAACTTCCCAGCTAACCGTGGAGCCAGGGACCAAGGAGCAGGGTTGGAAGAAGAAATTCAACTGAGCAAACAGACTGAGCACACACCATGTGCCAAGCCCTGTGACCGGGACCAAGATGTCCTATCATGCAAGGCGGAGCCTGGGACACCCTAAGATAAAAGGCATATTAGGAAGGAAAGAGGAGGACAAGGCGGAGCCTGGGACACCCTAAGATAAAAGGCATATTAGGAAGGAAAGAGGAGGATCTCTGCAGAGGAGCTGGGATGCCCATTAGCTGAGATGGCACTTGAGCTGGGTCTTGGGGAACAGACCCAGACATTGGGGAGGGCATTGCAGACAGAGGGGACAGCAAGGCAAAGGCAGAGAATGGGAGAATCACGCAGGACATTCAGGGAACAGTTGGCAGAAATGTGTGGGAGATCGAGCTGGAACAGGAGGTGGGGAGAGACCTTGGAGGGCCTTGTGGGTCCTACTAAAGTCTGGAATTTCTTTAGGGAACACGGGCATCAAAGGTTTACAGGTAGGGAACCATGTTTAAGGAGGTGGCCGGGGATCTTGTGAAGAAAGGTAGGTGGGCAGTGGGGGGAGAATGAAAGAAGGGGAATGATGCCCTCCCCAACTTTTATAGACATTATTCCTCGGTCAATGGCCTTGGATTTTTAAATGACAAGGTATGGTCTTTGGTATTTTGGGCGTGACCTCTCTAAAGGTTCAGGATTCCATGGAGCTGGGACACCAGAGCAGGGTTTGGGGGCTCTGACGAGAAAGCTAGGATGGACTCTATCCTGAAGCAGGACCCAACTGTCCCTCCAGGCAGACGGCAGCAGGTAACCATTGGCACTAACTCTTCATACCCTTTGCTTCTCTGTCAGCAGCATCTAATGTCCCCTAAGTCCCACACTGCCTACTTCTGCCAGTTCTGACTACAAAGTTTTGCTGTGTGAAGCCCAAATGGGACTTATTTCAAATGAGGAAATAAAACCACACATGACCAGAGAGTAAACAAGTAATGTGACGTACTCGGCAGGTTTTGTAACATTCATAATGGACAAAACCATTCATTCTAAAGAAGGAATCAAAAGATTTCAGCGTTTTAGTTTATTTTATTTATTCATGGATTTACTTTAGGAAACCAAAAGTGAGTTCAATACTGTCTTCCCTCAACTCCTGGGGTCATTTGCTTTAGAAACACTTAAAGGGTTTTTAGATTTTTCTGGGGGTGGGGAGGAGAAAATTCTGCAGTTGAGTCAAGTTAAAACTTCCCTAAAAGAGCCATTTTCTTTCCTATCCCCTCACCCCACTTTCTGAGCCCAGTGGCAGGTTTGGGAGGGGAACTCACTGCATTGTGCATCCCCACCTCCCGACTAGCGACTAGCGGCCAGGGTCCCCAGTGCCCCCCTTTCGGTTCTGTTCCCGTGAATGGCAGATTCCTCTGTCCGGGTCGGGTTTCCAATCACCATAGAAACAAACTCGAGGCAGTTTCATTAATCATTTAGAGCACGAGAAGTCTAGGTCAGTCTGATTGCAGCATATAGGGTATCATCTCCCGGCCACATGGGACTCAGTCGATTTGAATTAAAAAAGATTAAGCTGCCCTGGGCTGCCTGGCCCCATCAGTTGAAGTTCTCATGTAACAGTGGTCTCTGGAGCCATATGGATTAGTGAGTGAAGCTATGCATTTATGTGGCAGGATTCAGTGAAACATTAGATGGCTGCAGGTGTCTGAAGAGAGATCACATACAGTTTTCTTTCTTTTTTTTTTTTTTTATACTTGTTGCTGTTCTTTTGAAACTGGAAACAATAACTCAGTTTTATTTCTCCAGTGACAGTTACCACTCTTGCTGACCATGAAATGGTACATTTGTTACCCGGAGTTTATGGTTCACAACGAAATAGTCTGCCAGGAACCAGGAACGGCCGTGTCCCATGCCTGCTCCAGGGTGGTGGGTGAGAATGCTGACATTTTTTTTTTTTTCTTCCTTTCCTAAGGGGTGGTAAGAAATGCATCAAATAAATATTGATGACGTTTTCGTTTCACTCGAATCAAGATTTATGAACCCCAGGAAATTGACTTAGAGGCGGCTACAAATCAATGTGACTCTGAAAGAGCCGTTTAGGGATCCCTCCTAAAAAAAACGCTCCCTTCCAAAGTACCCACCTTATTTATGGGCCACTTCAGGACTTCAAAGAAGTTCAGTAACTTAGGCCAGACTGTTTTATTGCTTCATGGAGCTAAGATGTTTCGGGGGAAGATGCAGGTTACAGCGTATTAGGGAGCCTCTCTCAGGCGGTGGGCAAAAGCTTTTCGCATATTGAACTGTTGAGCTAAAGCTTCTTACACTCTGGCTTCCTACAGAATCACTCCTAAATCTTCTCCTTCGACTTGGCGCTGTCTGCAGTCCCAGGTGCTAAGCCCCAAATAGAAAGGACTTTTGTACTCTCTTCTCCGCAGCCCCCTTTCTTGGGGCAACTGCCTTGAACAAGCAAGGAGGCAGCTGGGCTGGTGGAAATCAGGGTATATAGGGTATAGGGTTCTGCGGGGCGTTTCCACGGGCCTGCTATTCCCAGTCCGATGTTATGTTTCTCTCTTGGTGACAGTGATGGTCCTGAATGTGTTGCTGAGAATGTTAGAAGGCAGGGACCAGCCTGAAGTCTGCATCTGGTCCTTCTGCCCTCACTTAGCAGGGGCATCTCCGGGTGGTGGACAAGGCCGGGAGTCAGAAGACCCAGGTTCTCAGTCCAGCCGTGCCACCACCTGGCTGTGTCACCTTGGGCAGGTCATTTTGCCTCCTGGGCCTCTGTTTTCCGTCTCTGAGATAACAAACATGACTATCCTCCTCTAGTTCTCTGATTCTATAATCCCTTCCCATTTACTAGCACTTGATGGATTCCAAAAGAGGGGAACATCTGGCCCCAGCCTCCGGGAGCCTGTGATGGGTGGGTGGAGTCCGGGAGCATTTCAATCCAGCCCCAGTCACTCTTTCCTTCCTCTGAACCCCAGAGCACTGGCAGACAGGACTCACAGGGCCACTCAGTCCTGTCTCAATCGCCGACATCTCTGCAGGCGTCAGCCTCAGCGCTCCAAGCAGCCTGCAGCTCTGCTGGGACAGGATCTGTCCTCAGAATCCAACTCCACCTGGCAGAGGGCTGAGCCCCTAGGAGCCCTTTATCAACAAAAAAAAATGGTTTGACTGAGTGACTCTAAATAGTTCAGCCAAAGTAGTATTAAGTGCCAGAGGTTGTTCAGAGAGAAAAAAAGAACCCGGTACATAGGAAACACAGAGGTAAAGTTCCCAGGAGGAACCACCATTGGAGACCCTAGAGAGGCAGTATAGCAAATTGATTTAGAATATCGACGAGGGTGCTTGGACTGTGGGCGTTACTTGCTAGCTGTGACTCTGAGCAAGCCGAGCCTCGTTGAGAAGGAAAAGCCTAATTTCTGGAGTCAGATGTCCTGGTACTAGTCCTGTCTCTCTGTCACTGGCTACTTGCTGCAAGCTTAGTCACGTGACTTTATGTGGGGAACTCTGATCCCTCCAGGATTCGGCTTCAGGAAGGAAGGACTTATACTTGCAGCCATGGGATGTGCTGCCGGCAGAAAGCCCTCAGCTGTCAGCCTCCTTGGGGATTGTCTCAGCGGAAAAGTGATTAGCCCAAGGTCAGGCCCCTTCCTGGGGCAGCCTGTATCCAAATGAGTGATCAGCATAGGGGCCTAAAGGCCTGTCCTCCTAGTGCCAGCGTGGAACGACTCTGCAGGGCTATCCCAGAGTCACATTCCCTGGGAACTCCGCTGAGACCTTTTTTGGAACATCGCAGCTCCGCTTCTCCCTCTGCCCCATCCTGCTTCCATCCCCTCCCTGCCACAGGCGTGCAACCCCCAAAGCGCTCTCTGATACACGTCCTGCCCACCAATTGCTAAACTCCATGCCAGAGTTTGGTTCCCAGGAAACCTAGACTGTGACATTTCACAGCTCTCAGCTGCATTTCCTCATCTATAAACCTGAGGCAACGATAGTGCCTAGCCCACAGGGCTGTGGTGCAGGTTAAGTGAGATAATCCATGTAAAGCAGTTAGCTCACTGCCTGGCATAAAGTGCCATAGGGACTAGCTATGCATCTCCCTAACAAAAACTCCTTATTTGGAAGATGAACTTGACTCGATCTTGAAAAATGAAATATGGATCTACAGAGATGAGACAAAGGGAACGGCAGAGATACTATCCATAGTTCTCCCCTAAATATTCTTCTCTCCTTCTTCGGTGATAATAGAACCCTGATTTTTAGCTTGGCACATGACCACCCAGAATAAAAACCACATTTGCTAGTTTCTCCAGAAGGTAGATGTGTCCATGTGATTAATTTCTGGCCAAGAGAATATATAAAAAGGTGGCATACGCAACTCCCACAGAGTGTCCTTAGAGACAGAAGTCTGCCCTCTGTCCTTTCTTCCTCCTTGCTGAAATGTGGATGTAATGGCTGGAGCTCCAGCAGCTACCCTGGGCCATAAGGTGGCCTTGGAAATGGCAACCCAGGCACAGCAGAGATGGAAAGGTCTAAGTCACCCATACCAGCCCTGAAGTGCTTCCAGACTATTACAGGAGGGAAACATACCACTGTTGTCTTGGGTTTCTGTTACTTGCATCCATATCTAATCCTAACTAACAAAGATGGACTTCCAAGTGGGTAAAGAGATCATAAGCAGAGACATAGAGACTCAATGTGTATGGGGCACTTGCAGGACAGCAAAGAGCCTGACCTGCCATTAATAATATAAATAATAGGGCTTCCCTGGTGGCACAGTGGTTGAGAGTCTGCCTGCCAATGCAGGGGACACGGGTTTGTGCCCCGGTCCGGGAGGATCCCACATGCCACGAAGCGGCTGGGCCTGTAAGCCATGGCCGCTGAGCCTGTGCGTCCGGAGCCTGTGCTCTGCAATGGGAGAGGCCACAACAGTGAGAGGCTCGCATACAGAAGAAAAAAAAAAAAAAAAATACTCTTGCCTAAAACCTGTATCCAGCAAACTTAACAGTGGTTCATACCTGGCTCCAGCTGCTTTCAAGACATCTCACATTTTTTAAGGTTCTTTTACTGACATTAATTGACCACCTACTATGTAATAAACACCGTGCCTTATCATGCCAGGTGCGTTTACATTCACTGCTCTCCTTTCCCACTCAAATTAGCTCTTCATCCTCATCTCCAGTTTCTGTTCTCCACCACGCTTCTGCCACCGCAAAGCCTTCCCTGATGGCTGCAAGAGTAAGCTACTTACTTACTCGTTGTCCTCTGTCACTTCCTGGGGCAGCTCCCAGGTGGACTCATGCAAGAGGCTCTTAATCAGATCTGAGTCAACCCCAGAGAGAAGGATTCTGAGAGTGCGTTCTGAAGGAGTCCACTGGTGTTAGGCCAGGAAAAAGAGGCATTCTTGGCATCCTTGGAGTGAAGTATAAGAAACTGTATTATTTTCCTAGGGCTGCCACAGCAAATGACCACAGACTGGGTGGCTTAAAATAACAGAAATTTATTCTCTCACAGTTCAGGAGGCTAGAAGTCCAAAATCAAGGTATCCACAGGGTTGGTTCCATGCGGATGTTCTGAAGGAGAATCTGTTCCATGCCTCTCCCCCAATAGCCTTGGGGTTCCTTGGCTTGTAGAGGTATCATACCGATCTCCACCTCCGTCTTCACATGGCGTTCTCCCTGTGGCTCTGTCTAAATTTTCTTTTCTTATAAGCACACCAGCAATCGTATTAGGACTCACCCTAATCCGCTATGAGCTCATCTTAACTTGATTATATCTGCAAAGACCCTATTTCCAAATAAGGTCACACTCACAGGTACCAGGGGTTAGGACTTCAATACTTCTTTTTAAGAGACATATTCAACCCATAACAAAAACCGAGCAGGGGCCCCGGAGCCAGAGAGACTAGTTTCTAACCCAGCTCAGACTCACCACTGGTAAGACCTTGGGCAACTGAAATAACTTTCTGAGCCTCAGATTCCTTCTCTATGGGAAAAAGCCTAACGCCATGTAGGAGAGATGTTGAGAGGCTTAAATGAGAAAAAAAAAAAAAAAAAAGTAAAACACTCAGCTCATTGTTTGTCTCTCCCTTCTCCAGATGGATACTAGAAAGAGACGGAGGGGGCGGGGAGAGCTAAAGACACTTCCCGTCGTGGGGAAGACACAAGATGGCAGCTGCCATGTGGTCAGCAGATTAGAGTCATGGCCAAGAATTAGAACCAGCCCCACAGAGTGACATAGAGGGACCATTCAAAAGAGTGGGGCTGAGCTGCCTGAGGGAGAGTGCAGAATGTGGAACTGACTGGTTTCCTGCAGATAAAACTGGTCAGTGGATTCAGAGGAGACACTGGCCAGGTCCACGGGCACCACCGAGAAGTTAACAACTCCTCCTGGGCCCGAGGGTCCTGAGGAAAGGAGCACCGTGTCAGCACAGGGGAGAAAACCTGGGGTCCAAGGAAGACAGGCCCTGTCGGGGGAGATGAGGAAGCTGGTGCTGCCTAGAACCAGGGCGCATCTACCAGGTCAGAGGAGCCATCAGAATCACTCCCAGGCAGGTGGGGGCATTCCAGAGGGTCCTCCTCACACCTGGGAAAGAGAGAGGACCACTGCCAGGCCAGGCCCCAGAGCCTGGCTCTGCCCTCAGCGCAGCCTGGGCAGACATCCTGAGTACACATCCATGGGATGCTTCCCATGGAGCCCAGTAGGAAATAACTAGACAGGTCCAGGGGAGGAGGTCAGATTTCTGGGAAGGTGGCGCAAGGAAGAGCGGAGACTAAGTCAGATGTCAGGCTGCATCCCTGCCTGGCCAGGTGTGCCAGGGTCAGTGAGAAAGGCCACGCCTTCTGCAGGGCTTGGACAGCAGCCTTTATTGCCGCCTTGTTCAACCTAAGCATGGCTGGGGCTTGCTCACCCTCAAAAGTCAGGCTGGACCCACACTGACCACTTTCCCCCAAATGACCCCTCGTCCCCTCCCCTGTCACGCACACTCCCCACCTTTGCTCGCAGCACCCACGGCTGCCCCGGGGGATGGAGCCTCATGCCATCCTTGACACCCTGACTCCTTGTGGCTCTGCAGTGTCCCTCCTGAGTTCCAGGAGGATAGACACTGGGTCTGGCTCACGCTCTGTCCCCAAGAAGCAGTGCCCAGTACCAAGGCCTCTCATCTTGGGTGCTCAATACCAGTAAATGCCACCCCACTTCCGCCCCCCCCCCGAAAGAAAAGCGATGCTGTGGACAGGGCAGAATAAGAGGGGTATTTTCCCCACAGGTTTAAATCGAGGGGAGTGGGGAGAAAAAGTAGAAGGAGGAGAAAGTGGAGAGGGAGGGGCTTGGCTGGTGGAGGTGGCTGATTTGCCCAGAGCTTTCATATCAACTCCTTCCACATCTGAGGGCGCTCAGTGACCTCTTTTGAAACACAGAGTAAAAGGTATTTTACTAAGTATAAAAGGCATAGGACTACTCGGGCCTTTTTCAGACCGCAGGCACGCGCTGCTTCGTGCTCAGCTCCTCCAGGCCGACAAGCCACTCTAGTCTTTCCAACTCCACAGGGCAGCGTCCGGCTTTGTGGGTTTACTATGAATGGTTTCCTCCTGGGTCTGTCTAACCCCCAGAGCAGGGCCACGCCTTCTCTTCATGCCTCACCTCCCCAAACACACACACAGACATGTATGTGTGCGCACACACACACACACACACACACACACACATGCAAGGCTGGATACACACTTACCAGGCAATAAAGAGAACTTGATTGATTTACTACCAAACACCACAATCAACACCAATGGGCACACTGTGAGATAACGGGAGGATGTCAGCTTGAATTTCTCATCCCAGTGTCCTTTTTCAAGGGTCAGGACATTGCCTAGAAAACTGTAAGTGGACGTTGAAGATCTCAGTCAGGAGACACGTCCCCCCACCTCACCACACACATACGTCTCAGACCTCCCAGGCCCGGCTAGGCCAGAGTTACACAACATCTCAGGAGGCGACAAAAGACACTCAGTCTCCCTACTCCAAGCCTTTCTCTGCAGGACAACACTGTTATTGGGGTAGCATGACCTTTCTCCAGAATATTCACTTTCACTGCCCAAACTTGCCCAGGTGCCCCTATGTAGAAAAGGTTGAGAAACTTGTTCTTGGGCTCCAGGGCCTCTAGCACATGGAGCACATGGGTGTTTGAGAGACAGAGAGGGCTAGGAGGAATGACCATGGTTTATACTCTCTTAAGGAAATCTGGAGAGTGCCAGGATAGGGCACCCATCTCCCAGAGGGGGCTCTTGGTTAGCATGGGCTGCTATAACAAAGTACCAGAGACTCAGGGGCTTAAACAACAGAAATGTATTTCTCCTAGCTCTGGAGGCTGGAAGTTCAAGATGAGGGTGACATTGTGGTGGGATTCTCTGTGAGAGCCTTCCTCTGAGATGCAGACAGCTGTTTTCTTCTATCTTCATAAGGCAGAGAGGGTGAGAGAAGGACCAAGCTCTCTTGTGACCCTTATAAGGGCACTAATCCCATTCATGAGGTCCCCACCCTCATGACCTCATCTAATCCTAATCACCTGTCAGAGGGCCCATCCCCTAATACTATCAGATGCAGGGGGTAGGGTTTTAACATACAAATTTGGAAGGATACAAACATTTAGATCATATGAGGGGTGAAACAGCAACTCATAAGCCCCTGGATCCTATGTGCAGGCACCTGGGCAGGGAAAGCCTAGATCTCATTCCCAGGCTGGCATTCTTCATAGGCTGTGAGGGTTAGAAGTCCTCAGAGGTCATCCTAGTGTGAAAGCCCCTCTCCAGTGTCCAAGGAAGCTGGTTCTCAGCTAATTCTTTTTTTTTTAATTTATTTATTTAATTTATTTATTTATGGCTGAGTTGGGTCTTTGTTGCTGTGCGTGGGCTCTCTCTAGTTGCGGCGAGTAGGGGCTACTCTTTATTGCGGTGCGTGGGCTTCTCACTGTGGTGGCTTCTCTTGTGGAGCACAGGCTCTAGGCGCGCAGTCTTCAGTAGTTGTGGCACGCAGGCTCAGTAGTTGTGGCTTGCGGGCTCTAGAGCACAGGCTTGGTAGCTGTGGCGCACGGGCTTGTTGCTCCGTGGCATGTGAGATCTTCCCGGACCAGGGTTTGAACCCATGTCCCCTGCATTGGCAGGCGGATTCTTAACCACTGTGCCACCAGGGAAGCCCCCTCAGCTAATTCTCGATCACTTCCAGGGACACAGGGTTCCTCCCTGCCCAGCAGCTGAAGTCGTGCTTCCTCCAGGTACCCCCACCCCCCTTCTCTTCTGGGAACACAAGGAGCACAACTGGTCCACCTGCCACAAAACAAACCCCCAACCACACTCCCTAGAACATGACTGGTCAGTTTTGACCTAATTCCCCTGTGGAAGGGCCCTCAAGGCAGCATAAGAAATTCAGAGCTCCAAAGGCTTCAAGAGAGAAAGTTGGAAAAGTTACTTCATCTCTGTGCCTCGGTTTCCACATACGTAAAATGGGAATAAGAACAGAACCTAGCTCCTGGGATTGGTATGAAGCCTGCAGGAGATAACACATAGGAAGCCCAGAGCACGATGCAGGCAGTGCTGTAAGGGCCCAGTACCTGTCAGCTACCATCATCCTATATGTATGTTTCAACAACATTTTTTAATGGCATCTATTCTACATTATATTCTGTAACTTGGTTTTATCCCTATATATCATTAAATAGTCTTCAAAGCGGTTTTAATGGCTGTCATATTTCATCTCAGGAGTTATGGTAATTTATTTAATCACTCTCAGAGGGATTACTTCTGTAAACTATTTTTTTTAACCCAAGCTCCTAGGTCAGAGCCACCAGGGAGGGGGGGCAGACCCCTTCAGAGCTACTGACCCTCCTGCCCCCACCCGCCTGGCATCCATTCCCCTCGGCCTGTGCCTGCCTCCCTCCTTCCTCAGCTGGAATCAATCGCCCTCCCTTCCGGCCCATCCCTTCCTGCCCCATAACACCAATCAACTAAGAAGCCACTGCTGGGTGCCCAGACCAGTGCCAGCAGTGCAGGGGAGCCCAAGAGAAGAGGGCTTGGCCTGCCTTCAAGGACCCTGTTCTCTGTCTGGGGAGGTAAAGCATACGCAGGAAGAACTAGGGAGGTGATGCCCTGAGGGAGGGATGGTCAGAAAAGCAGAGAGGATGGTTCAGTGGGAGCTGTGTTCCCTGGAGCACTGGGAACAAGGACAAGGGGGCACGGGGGAGGGGGAAGGGAGTGTCCAAGGGAGCAAGGTGCAGCCCGACTGGCTGGGCACACAGAGTCCGGGTGGAGCAGGGAGGGGGCTGGCTGGAGGGGATAGTGCGGCAGGAGCACAGCTGTGAGCCCTTGCGGGGTCACGGTCCTGCTGGGGTCTGAGATGGAGCCGTCCTCTGCTCCACAGCTTGCCTGGGGCCGGATTGGGGGGCCCCAGCTTGGAACTAATGCCCCCGGTGGCTAGGGCAATCATTTCAAAATGAAGGTAATGATCCAATTAGTGGTTATCCATCAAGTTCAGTTATCTTTCCTTGGGCTGGGGAGCAGAGAAGCTGAGTAAACACGTGCCTTGGACTGCGACATAAAACCAGACCCCCTCGTGCTGGAAAATGAGTTCAAGATGCGGGCTGAGCTGCCTCTCAGGGCCTGCAGGTTAGCGTCTCTGTGGCCCAAAGAGGCAGGAGAGCCACCGAGCTTACAAGGAGCAGGGTCTGTGAGACGGCCCCTTGCCCCACCGTGAGGTTGCAGGGAGGCCCGGCAGCCGGGGGTCTGAGAAAGAGCTTCACAGCCACAGCCAGTATCCGACCTGCATCCCTATCAGAGGGCCTCAGTTCAGCTCAGTCCTGGCCCCAGGCCCCCAGCTCTGAGCTTCCTGAAGCATCTCTGGCCTCCCCGACTCACCCCCTCATCTCCACATTCACCATCTACATAACGCATCTCCACATTGTGCCCGGCGTGAGCCTCCTGATTTAGACTCGAAGTTCCCTGAAGACAAGGGCTTCCTGTGTCTTCTCATAGGACAGAATGTATAGTTGGAAGGCACACCGGGGAGCCATCTACTCCAAGTGTCTCACTTAAAAATGAGGAAACGGAGGCCCAGGGATGGGAAGTGATTGTGGGGACACACTGACTGTGAGAACCTCGTTCACTGAATGTCCTCAAGTCTCTTATCCTTATCCTCCCCGGAAAAGGGCACCGGCCATCATGTCCAACAACCTCTCTGAAATTGGCAAGCCGTTCATAAGCCTTCCCCTCACTCTGCCCCCTCATCTGGAAGGCGCTGAAATTGTTACCATCGAGTTTGGAACTGGCCCCCAGGTCCTCTACTTCCTCCTCATGGTACCCACTACCTGCTCAGACTGTTGGAAGAAGGCATCCCGGGATTGTCCTGCCCCGTTGTTTCCCTCTCAGAATCTCACACGGCCGTTTGTGCCTCACCCTAAGCCGACGTTTAGAGCTGCCTCAGGAAATTATTTGGCCGAATACAACCCAAACCTCCCATTGACTTGGCTCAGCCTGGCCTGGCCACCCCAACGTACCCTTGCTCCTCTTGGTAGCCAGACTTTACAAGGACCATTGAATGACACACCCTTCTCCCCCTGATCTGGAAAGATCAGAGAATAACATTACGAAGGCTGAACCACCACCAACCCCTCTGCACTCTATTCTCTACAATGAACCATGAAGTGGAGGGACCCTTCTACTCATCCTGGAACCTACCCGTCCAGTCATGACCCACCCTCTGAGCTCTTCAGAGAAGACGGCACACGAGCTGCCCAGGACTGAGGCCTGCCCCCTCCTGTAGCAAGTTTGCAGGAATTGAGGCACAGGGCTCCCCAGTCTGCAGAAGTTTTCTAGTGGATCCATTGCTCCTTCCTCTTGTCCTGGTGAGCGCTCAGTGACCTTGGGTGGCTCTCTCTGCTCTGGGATGCCTGGGTCTGCTTTCCAAAGGGCCAGTTTTCCTCGTGTGCTCATCTTACACTGATCTCATTACACATGGGCCATCTACCTATCAACTGCAATATGTTTTAAATAATTATCCAATTTTCTTTTCCTCAGGCCTCTTCTGTCCCCTCCCCTCTGTTTCTACCTATGAAGGGTGTAAGGTCTGTGTCTAGATTCTTTTTTTCTTTGCACGTCCAGTAGTTCCGGCGCCATTTGTTTTTCTATCTTTGCTCCACTGAATTGCCTTTGCTCCTTTGTCAGAGATCAGTTGACTATATCTGTGTGGGTCCATTTCTGGGCTCTCTTCTGTCCCATTGATCTATTTGTCTATTCTTTTACCAAGACCACTTGTCCTGATCACTGTAGCTTTACAGTAAGTCTTATCATCAGGCCTCCAACATTGTTCTCTTTCAATATTGTGCTCTGGGCCATATAAATGCCTCTCCATATAAATTTAAGAATTAGTTTGTTGATATCCACAAAATAACTTGCAGGGATTTTGATTGGGGTTGCCTTGAATCTATAGATAAAGGTGAGAAGAGCTAACCTCTTGACAATATTGTGTCTTCCTATCCTTGAATATGGAATATCGCTCCATTTTTGATGGAGATAGCTTTCACCATGGTTTGACATCTTTGATATCTCTCATCAGAGCTTTGTAGTTTTCCTCATATTGATCTTGTATATATGTACTTTGTTAGATTTATACCTAAATATTACATTTTTGGGGGGTGCTACTAGGTGCTGCCTCTGTCTCCTTCCTTTTATTTCCATCTATGAACATCCTACCCACCATGGGCTACAAAGGTGAATCTCAGCTCTGCCACTTGTATGCTGTGTGTCCCTGGGCAAGTGACTTAGCTCCTCTTGAGCCTCAGTTTCCTCATCTGTAAGATGGTAAAAATAATAAGTATCTTGAAGTATTGTTAGGATTAGGAAGATCGAGTGTAGACTCAATGCCAGTCATAGAACAGACCCTCTGCTAAACGGTAGTGGTTATTAGTGTTGTTTTTTTTTGTTGTTGTTGTTTTTTTTTTTTGCGTTATGCGGGCCTCTCACTGCTGTGGCCTCTCCCATTGTGGAGCACAGGCTCCGGATGCACAGGCTCAGCGGCCATGGCTAACGGGCCCAGCCGCTCCGCGGCATGTGGGATCTTCCCAGACTGGGGCACGAACCCGTGTCCCCTGCATCGGCAGGTGGACTCCCAACCACTGTGCCACCAGGGAAGCCCGGAAATGCAGAGTCTTAACCACTGGACCACCAGGGAAGTCCCCTCTTTCTTTCAGCACTTAACAATTTTTTAAAATACATACAGCTGTGTTCCAGAGGAATTAGGATATAGTAAGTTACATAGTTCTCAACTGTAGCTCCTGTCTGTGCCTAGATCTGTCTTCCTCAAGTGAAACTCCAGAACGTTCTAGAAACTTGAAATCTAGACGGAAAAAATATGTTGCTGCAGGACATAATGAATGCTTACCATGGTCTCAAGACAGAAAAGTTAATGTACAAAACCATCAAATGAACAAAGCATGTATTATTCCTGCAGAAGAGGGATGAGAGGGAAGGTTAGAAGAGAGAAGAACCCCCTGGCCCATTAGAATCTAAAGCCTGCTTCGGTCTTTGTGGCACGTGAGCTCAGTAGTTGTGGCTCATGGGCTTTGTTGCTCCATGACACGATAGGATCTTCCCAGACCACGGTTTGAACCCGTGTCCCCTGCATTAGCAGGCGGATTCCTAACCACTGCACCACCAGGGAAGCCAGTGCACCTAGAGCCCGTGCTCCGCAACAAGAGAAGCCACTGCAATGGGAAGCCTGCGCACCATAACAAAGAGTAGCCCCCTCTCACCGCAACTAGAGAAAGCCCACGCGCAGCAATGAAGACCCAACACAACCAAAAATATAAATAAAAAAGAATCTAAAGCCTGCCAGTGGTGTAGCCTGGAGACATCTAGTGTCTGGTTACTTCAGCAACAGAGGACTCAGGACCCATGAGGATGGTTGGTCAAAGCACAGGGGATGCAGGATGCCAGTAGGCGGCCTTATCGTCCTGAGACTTGGTTCCCTTAGGTATTCAAGAGCTTCTGGAGGAGGAATTGTGCCACAGGTGAAGTCAGCCACATGTTGCCTCCCCCGGCTGGAGCCACCGTCTATGCAACACTCAGAGATTAGCAAGCACTTTACCTACGTCTCAACAACCTTCTGCGGTATGAAAATATTATTTCCATTTTACCTGTAAGGACTGAGGTTCAGGTAAGTGACCTGCCCAAAGACAACACAGACAGTGGCAAGACATGCACGCAGGGATTCTGACTCCAAATCCTGACACTATTCTACACTGTTTGATGGTCGAGGCCCTCCATACGTGATGCGGAGCGGTTTGAACAAAGTCCTGCTTCCACTCCAAACACGGAGGAGCTGTCCTCTTGAACGGTGGCCCTCTTTGATCCTGCTGGGGGTTTGTCTCCAGCACCGCTGAGGCCAGGTCTCTGAGAAGAATATCCCTACCCTGACTACTACTGATGATCCCGCTATAGCGTCCCTGCTTCCTCAGGGAGATCCCCATGAGGACGATGAAAAACCTGAAGCCCCATTTTCTGGCAGGCCTCACATGGCTCTGGGCTGCTGGCTGTCCATGAGCCAACAAGCCAGCCAGCTCTCACTTGTTGAGTTTTGTTGGCATGTATCCTCTGCAGGATCTAACCATATTAAATGGCTTCAAGCAGCCTATAAAATAAAAGACAATTGCAATGCCATAAGGAATAGCATATCCCCAACCATAAATAAATTAGGGCTCTAATTCCATCAAGGCATGTGGGTGACATGACACACCGTGAGAGCGGAGCTTCCACGGGCTGTTCACAGCACCACAAATCTGAGATGGAATTACCGTCTTCGTTTATTTACATCTACTGGTGGCTAGGTTGCTGTGACAGATGATCTCTGAAAAGTCTGGTCCCTCCACATTATGACCTCATGTTCCACTCTTCTCCTACCCCCCTACTTTTCCCTCCCCTACTCCCTCTCTCCCACCCCCTTTCCTCTCTTGTTTCTCTCTCACACCCCTAAGCATTTCCCTCATTGCATTTTATTTTCTCTGTGGTCTCAGTAAAGAATAGAAGGAATGAAGAGCCCAGCACTGAGAAAAGGTGGCAAATTCCAGACATGGGGGAGGCTCAGGAAGAATGAATCTCTCCTACAGCCATGATTCGTTGCATTGCCCCAGGGCCATTTATCCATGACCTCTCTGGGGACATATAGACTTTCCTTGCTTAAAATTTCAATTTAATTAAATCCACTAGGTGTGTTCTTGGATGTCAACCATGTCCTAGGCAACGTGGGGCAGTCAGAACCATATGGAACCAGGGAATATCAGAAGCAGACAGGCTTTCAGCAGTCTCTGAGTTAGTTTGACTCCTCGTTTTACAAATGAGGGACTCAAGGCCCGGAGAAATAAAGTGATTTTTCCAAGATCGTGTGGCTAATTAATGACAGAGCCAAGTCTAGACTGCAGAAAGAGTGAGAAACCTTAGCAACATCGGCCAGCGCCTTACAGCCTAGTCAGAGAAGGAAGACAGACATCTTCAAAAGAGTTAGCTAACAACATGAGAGGGTACATAATCAGAGCCACACTGAGGATTACAAAAACTGAATTTTGGGAAGGAAGGAGGTGATATTGGCAGGCAAGTTTGGACAAGTTTCACAGAGGAGGCAGCAGTTGGGTGGGAGGCTGAAGAGTAGACAGGGTCCCACTTGGCAGAGATCAGAAGAGAAGGCATTATAGGCAGACAGACAGCCTGGACCAAAGGAATAAGCCTGGGGGCTGGAAGAAGCATTGCCTGGACACAGAAATTCATTGGGACCCCGGTGGGAAAGATGTGTCAATATCAAAGTATCAAAACTTGATGGAACCAGTGGACTATGGACTTAACCCTAAAGTCAGCTGAGGGTACTGGAGGTTCTTGAACAAGAAGCAACAAATGAAAGCATGCTTTAGAGCTTTGCTACACAAAATGTGGTCTGGAGATGACCAGCATCAGCTTTACCCCACCTGGGAGGTTTTCTAGAAAAGCGCAATCTCAGTCCCACCCCAGGCCTACTGAATCAGAACTGCATTGCAACTAGATCCCCATGACTCACCAGGCACATGAAACTTTGCAAAGTTCTGCTTTAAGAAAACTTGCCTAGGGCTTCTCTGGTGGCACAGTGGTTAAGAATCCGCCTGAAAACGCAGGGGACAGAGGTTCGAGCCCTGGTCCGGGAAGATCCCACATGCTGCAGAGCAACTAAGCCCGTGCGCCACAACTACTGAGCCTGCGCTCTAGCACCCACGAGCCACAACTACCGAAGCCTGCGCTCCTAGAGCCCGTGCTCCGCAACAAGAGAAGCCACTGCAATGACAAGCCTGCGCACCGCAGTGAAGAGTAGCCCCCGCTCGCCGCAGCTAGAGAAAGTCCGCACGCAGCAACAAAGACCCAACGCAGCCTAAAATAAAGTAAAAGAAAAGAAAAGAAAAAGAAAACTTGCCTAGCATGAAGGGTTAGTGGGTTCTAGAGTTGTTCCCTGGTGCTGCTAATTTTTTCCTGACCAAGAATGACTTAGCAAACGTTATTATACACAGAAATTCTCACAAAATGAGAGAAGCTAAGTAACAAACTGTTTTCACATAGAGTGCAGTGTTCATGAGTATTAAGTTTCACAATTGATGAGGATGACAGTATTCGATTTCTAAGCACAATTAAACATTTCTTCATTTCTATTATGCTGTTCTCTTTTTTGTGTTTTGGAGCCCATGGATTTTCTTCCGATGATCAGACTTTTTCTGAGCCCTTGAAAAGCTCTTAGGCTTTTGTATCTGATGGATAAAACAGGCTGTGATGGGTCCTGCACGAGCAGGGACCCTCCACACAACTCAGGGCAGCTTCCTGGGAGAGGTGGTAAGATCCCAGCACGAAAGATGAGAGGGTCCCTGTCCCATGCAAGACCCCCAGCCCATGCTGCCAGACTTCAAGGGAGCACTCAGGCCTGGAGTTTGACTCACTAAAGCTTGAAGGCTCTTCCGCACCTCCAGGTACCATGTAAACCGGATCCTGGTGCTGCCTGGGCCCACGTGGTAGGTGGAGCCAGCAATGACCAAATTCCCACTAGCCCACAGGATGGGAGCTTACAGCTGGAATTATGTTGATTTAAAGAAAATACAGAAAGTGGTGCGTGTGTGTGTGTGTATGAACCTGAATTTGTAGACCAAGATGAATGCTTACTATATTTTCTTAAAAAAAAAAAAAGCATTCTCCTCCCAGGACCTCCTCCAGGAGGAAGGAGAGAGTGCATGGCTTGAGGTAAGCCACAAGTGAAGGTGCAAAGAGTCAAGGGAGTCTTTCAACCCTTCAGCTCTAGACTGACATTGACGTGGACCAGTCCCCCCCCCACCCAATACCACCAAATCACAGAATATGTGCCAAGTCTGGGTCAGAGCTTCCTCTCCCAGGGACCATCTTGAAGTGCTCGGGGCATGCTTTCAAAGGCAGAAATTTTACCTGGGTCCCCTCTGCAGCAGCTGACTTGCTGTGGTCTTCTGCTGCCCAGTGAGGAATGGGCCTGGGGGTCTGGGGAGCGGTCTCTCTACCTCTCTCTCCACAGGCCATCTGTTCAGGGCCGGGGGGTGTGGGGATCTGCCTGTGAGTCTACCCCTGAGTCAGGACCCTCAGTGGGCGGCATTCTTTGCAGCTCCGGGTCCCTATGGCTTCGCCTCCACTCAGAGAGACTTCCATGATGAGGAAATCTTCTATGGCAGTGGGAAGCTTGCTGGGAGCCTCCTCTCTTAATTGTAGCTTTTTAAATTGAGATTTAATTCACACACCACAAAATCCACCCTTTTCAAGTGTACTCTTCAAAGGCTTTTTGTATATTCCCAAGAGTGTGTCATCATCACTAATTCCAGAACACTTTCATCACCCCCAAGAAGAAACCCCTGCCCATCAGCAAGCACCCCCCATTCCACACTCCTCTCATTCCCTGGCAGCTGCTAATCTGGTTTCTGTCTCTATAGATCTGCCTCTTCTGTGCACTTCATGTAAGCGGAATCATACAATATGTGGCCGTTTGTGGCTGGCTTCTCTTCCCTTTTATTTTGCCACAAGCCAACTTGTCTTAGTAATTCCTCATGAAGGTCTAGAAGTTGCTAGTCTGAGAAAGATGGTAATAGTCCTGGAGCAAATTCTCCTAAGAAAAGCCATTGGCCTTTCTCTTCTTGAGTGTTTCTCAGGGCAGCTCCTCCAGACTCCACATCCTTGCTGGGACTCACCTTTACTGAAGGGACAGGTCAACGCAAGTGAATACATTTTGGCTGAGGACTGAGGAACCAGTCCTGTACTTACAATACAGAGCAAGGGCTGGCCACTGGCACAGAAGCTAGCTCTACTCAAATACGTCCCACCTGGCCATGGACATTTCATATCAAATATTTGAATGGCCCTTCAGAGTATAAAAAATGCCCCCTCACTTGATCATGACTATGGAAAGAAAGGATAAAAGGCTTGTCCAAGGTCACACAGGTAGGAAGCAGTGAAGGCAGGGTTCAAATTCAGGACTCGTGCTCCACTGATTTCCCTATCAGCTGCTTCCATGTTTCTTTTTTTTTTTTTTTTTTTTTTTTGCGGTACGCAGGCCTCTCACTGTTGTGGCCTCTCCCGTTGCGGAGCACAGGCTCCGGACGCGCAGGCTCAGCGGCCATGGCTCACGGGCCCAGCCGCTCCGCGGCATGTGGGATCTTCCTGGACTGGGGCACGAACCCATGTCCCCTGCATCGGCAGGCAGACTCTCAACCACTGCACCACCAGGGAAGCCCCTGCTTCCATGTTTCTTAATGGCTCAGATGGAACCTATGGTAAACTGGACTGCCCCTGCGGTCCTTCTCCCCCCTCAGACTCCCCTCTCCAGAAAAATCATCCTGAGGAAAATGGGTTCTCTGTGAGCTGACAAGCAGACCCTTCCTTTTCTTGCTCCCTCCATCCTTCCCTCACTGAGCTTCCCTCTTTGCACATCCTGCGATTGCCCGAGTGGTCCACTAACATTGGTCATAGTCCCACCAGCACTGAGGCCAAATGTTCAGTTTTGCAACTTTCTGACTGTGATCTTGAGAAAGTTACTGAACCACTTGTGCCTCCGTTTCTTCCTTTTACAGGTGAGAATAATATTAGTACCTACCTTTTCAGGCTAATAATTGATATGTATAAAGAGCATTGAACAGTACCTGACACGTGGTAAGCATTCGATAAATGATAAACTTTCTTTGGTACTGTATATATTTGTATTTCTCATGCAGCTGAGTAAAAAACTCCGTGCATACTAAGTCTTGGACAGAAGACATGTTCATAAGGAAGGAAAGAAGGAAGGAAGGAAGGAAGGAAGGGAGGGAGGGAGGGAGGGAGGGAGGGAGGGAGGGAGGGAGGGAGGGAGAAAGGGATTTAATCGTCCTCAAAATACAGAACAAAGATTGCTCTGTAACTGTTTTCTTTTCTCTTTTAAAATATCTTCATATTCACACCAAGAGAAAATTCCTGCAGTGTAGAAAAGACCAATCCACTGGCAACTTATGAAATGCCCTTGAAGTTGCAAACAGAAGGGCTAGGATGCGTCCTCTTTGTTGGTCAACCCTGTAATAGTGTTGGAGGATCAATCCTCAATCCTTTTAAATGCACTCTCGTATCTAAACCTGCAGTTACTCTTGATTACATCACCTGCCATTTTATTAGACTCTCATTTCAGCATTCTAAGGGCCTGGCTTATTTCATCCTCTGAGTTGGCTGGGTATCAAGTTCTCTGTTGGGTTTATCTTCTTTTTCTCTCGTTGTGATCTTCCTAGTGAAGATCGGTGTTCTCACTTGTAAAATTCACAGCATTTCCTCACGTCAGTATTAGGACTGCTTTGTTTGCTGATTTCCTTCTAGCCCATTCACCCTCATACATCTCATGTTGGGAAACGTTCTCATTGTCTGGTGAGAAGGTGCTGGGGACAGGCGAGGCAATGTTATGAGAGAACTGAGTTTCCAGTCAACCAGGCGGTCCTTTCTCTTGGCCCTTCCTTCGTTCACTCGGGTTCCTGGTTCCCAATGCAGCAGCTAGAGACAGCGCTGTATGACATCCCTAAACTGGGCAGAACCAGCTGCAGAAGCCTGACACACCCTCCACCCTACTGTGACAGAAGACACCTGTGTTAAGGGTAGCCGCTAAGTAGCCATATTTGAGCCTTAATGGCCTACTCTTCCCACTGTTCTAGCACTGCAAGAGCTGACTGGACCGGGGGCAGACACCTGGATCAAGGGCAGCCAATCCAAAAACATAAACTGTGCCCATCGGATTCTCTTTCTATGGCACTTGAACCAAGAAATGCCAAGGGAAGGGTATAATTAGCGATAAGGCTAAAACAGAAGGTTTGTGATGTAAGAAGAAACCAGAGAGGCCATGATAATCTAGTATAAGCCAGAGTTACATGGGAACAGGAGTTACAGGTTACAGAAGCCAGACTCAAAGAGTTATCAGAAGGAGAATGGAGCAGATACACCAAGAGATGCAGAAATACAGTGAGGTGAAGCAACCAGGCCGCTCGTGGGAGAGACACCCGTGCCAGCTCCCTCAGCTCTAGACCACATTCTGGTCCAGGCCGTCAGCATCCTTAAGATAAATCTTCTTTTCTCCTGAGGTAGCTTAAGTAAGTCTCTGTTTTTTACAACCACCAGAACCTAAGTAGCACCTGTTCCTCAGGCCTCTCCGGAGATTGGGAGCCAGGTCTAAAGGGGTCCTCAGACCACAGGCAGTAACAGGGACCAGTTCAACTCGAGTCAATGCACTACACTTGGAGTCTGGGATTCAAGTTAATCCAACAAGCAAGTAATTTGAGCACCTACCACATGAGGCCCTGTGCAAGATTTGCAGAGGTAAAGGTAAGTAAGGTAAAGGTAAATGTGAGTAATAAGGTCCTCTACTTCAAGGAGCTTGTGATCCAGATAGAGTGGGGGAGGGAGGGTGAGAAACACACAGAACTAAGTCAATACAAACTAGAACAGACATGTGCATCAGAGTAGGAAACACAATGCTTTGGAGTTTCAGGGAAGTTGTGGTCACATTAGGATGTAAAGTTCAAGAAAGGTTCTTCAACTTTGCTGGGGATGCAAAAGAGAGATATAAGAATACCATGCAGGCTGCTTTTGCGGACTTGGCGACACTGGCTACGAGAGGTGAGGAAGACAGGATGCTACTGAGATTGCAAGTCACATGGTCAACATAAGAGGGGAGATGTTGGTCATGGGGTTCAAGACACACTACCCCTAAAATATGGCATCTTAGTGTATCTTAAGCTGAAGGAATTTGAGAAAATAATGGCAGAAGCAGGAAGTTCACTCTGATCCCCCCCACTTCATGCTTCTTCACTGAAACAGGCCATAAAACTCCCATGTGAAAGGTACCCTCTCTGCACCAGGAGGAAGGAAGACATTCTTATCAACAGAGACAGGGAACTGGGGGCCAAGAAATCCATACAAACAAACCTTGCTAAACTAACCCTTATCTTCCTAGTTATTTCTTCACCATTTTCTACTTGTAACCCAAACCCCTCTGTCTTGTCAATTCTTCAAAAATGTATTGTTTCTTTGTTTAAAAGGTACAAAAGCTTCCTGCTCTGTTCACTTCTTTGGGTCTGTACTATGAAATTTAATAAAACTTGTATGCTTTTTTCCTGTTAGTTTGTCTTTGTCAGTTTAATAGTCAGACACAGCCAGGGACCCTCGGAGGGTCAAGCTAGGAAGAGGAAGGAGGGGAAATGTAAATGAGACCCAGAGACAAAGCTCCTGAACAGGGGGAGAGAGGATAACGGGTCATAGGCTGAAAGCCACTGCTTCCCACCAAGATTTAACATTCTCTAAACTCATCTCATAGCAGCCCCCATAGACTTCTATTTTAAAAGTATTATTTGTGGATTTTCTAATTTTATAAATAAAACGGGTTCCTTGCTTTGTTTTTTTTTATCTTTTTAAATTGAAGTATGGTTGATTTACAATATTATATTAGTTTCAGGTGTACAACATAGTGATTTGATATTTTTATAGATTATACTCCACTTAAAGCGATTATAAAATATTGGCTATGTTCCCTGTGCTGTACATTACATCCTTGTATCTTATTTACTTTATACCTAGTAATTTGTACCTCTTAATCTCCTTCCCCTATCTTCCCCCTCCCCCCATCCCTCTCCCCACTGGTAGCTACTAGTTTATTCTCTGTATCTATGAGTCTGTTTCTGTTTCATTATATTCAGGTTCCTTGTTTTAAAAAAAAAGGATTCAAATAAGGCAAAAGTCTATAAAGTACCAAGTGAAAGTATGCCATAAATCCTCCCTCCCTAAAGATAAACCCCTTATTTTTTTCCAGAAAATTCTGTGCACATGAAAACACAATTCAAGAAAAAAAAGTCCAAGTATACACACTTATGGACAACTTGGTTTTTTGAGTATATTGTGAACCTTTTCCCAGATGGACACATATAGATCCACTTCATCTTTTTTCAATAATCACACAGGGTTCCATTGTGTGGATTATGGAATTACCATAGTTTATTTAACTAATTCCCTAATGATTAACAGGGAGTTTCCAACTTTATGCTATTATAAAAAAGGAATGAATATATCTATTTCTTCCACAGTTGTGTGAGTATTTTCATAGGATAAATTCCTATATGTGGAATTTCTGATTCAAAGGATACGTACATTCTAATTGTTATAGACAAAGCCAAATTGCTCTCCAAAAGACATTGTACAAATTACTCTCCCATCCCCAGCATAGAAGTGCCTATTTCCCCCACACCTTTGCCAAAGTGGTTATCAGCAGTATTTGTCATCTTTCCTACTCTGATAGGAAATTTTAGAAGTTGATATTGTTTTACATTGCCTTGTATGTTACTGGAGAGACGCATCTTTTCATAAGATTTGAATATTTGTAGTTTACCTTCTATTGATTTCTTCTGTGAGTTTCTGTAAATGTCTTTTTCCCATTTTCTAATGAGTTGATGGATTTTTTTTCCTCACTCAGAATATATAACATTTTCAAAGAAGTATACAGAGGTCTGTGCTAGGAAACATTTCTAAACAGTTTAGTATATCCAGAGAGCCATCTCCGACAGTTAAGTACTTCATGGATCCATCCTCATGGTGGCCAGGTAGATAGCTCACTCAGTAGAAGTACAGTTAATGTTGTTTAAGAGACTGAACTTGAACATGAGAGACATCAATAATAAGAAAGTTTTGCAATAATATGTTACCTTGGATTCAAGGAAGGAGCACTTCAGTATGGACACCAGATTGTGGCACAGAAGCAGATCAGATGATGACACAACACCGGGACAGAACGCTGCCTCGGACAGCCCCTCCTTAGAAAGTTAGACCAATATGGAACTTGGAGGAGGTGCTATTAACCATCAGAGCATGGCTCCTATCACGCATATCCGTGATATGTAATTTACTGTTTCTATTGATGTGCTTGGGATAGCTGTTTAATAAACTAAGTATTAGTCTATTCCATTGTGTGCATTTGGGTCTTCTCAATTAATCTTTTGCTGTCCTTATAAAGTCCCAAGATTCTTTTCATGTTTTATTAAGGGATGATACCGACTAGGGCAAAACTACGTGTGTGAATTAGGAGGCAGGGGTGAGGCACAAATAGAGAAGACCAGCCAACAGTTGTTGTCACCATGTTCCCAGAAAAGACACCTTGGATGGTTCCAGAGCAGTGCCTGTCCCCAAGTGAGTGCACCTCCATTTACACAAACAAGAAGAGGGGTCATATTCTAGCCCCCATGGTGCCCAAGACCACACACTCAATAAATATTTGTTAATTCAATGGAAATTTTGATGGCGAAGGTTCCCCGTGGAATCAAGAAGGGATAAAAATGTAAAACTAGACCTAAAACTTGAATTGCAAAAGCCAAACATAAATAGGTTCGTTTATATTTTATTCTTAGGCAACGTTTCTCCCCGGGGACATTTTTTTTTCTTCTACCGATTTTCAATTTCTTCCTACCTCAACGCACACTTGCTTCTCTCCCTCCTATGGGTATGAGACCAAAGGTATTAACAACTGCTGCTCAATTTCACTGTGACCAACAGTTGCATCCTTCTGAAGTACCAGCTGGCTGGGGGCTCTCTCTGGCAGCCTCTCAGCCCAGAAGCCCTGCCTCGATGGTTCTGCAGCTTTCTCCAATGCAAATGACTCAAAACATGCCTTTCCCAATGAGGAAAATATGTAAGCTTTAGTTCTCAAGTTATGTTTCATGTTTACAACGGCCTTCTCATCATCGTTAGTTGGATTAAATTTAGTGATTACAAAGATTTTTGTTTTTATCAATAATACCCTTGATGTTGAAAAACAAGAGCAATTTAAACAGACCCAGATGCTCTAAATTCCACCACATGTTTATTGTATGTTTTTAATTGCATTGTATTTGAGGCTGTCATTTAAAGCAATTAAATGTGAACGTTATTCCTATGGCCACGTTTCCCTGGCTTCTCACACTAAACCTTTGCTGGTCCTAGTTATTCCACTGCAAAATCTTCAAAGAAAAACATTTAATGGTAATTGTTATGTTATCGCCCACACTCCTATGAAACAGGTACATCCCCCCACCAAAGCTCACACGGAGCTGAAACGTAATCCCAGGAAAAATTCCCCTGCTCCTGCAAAGTCATTGGATTTTAAGTCACTGCTCTCTTTTTATCCCCTTTCAACGAAAGTTCTTTCCCCCTTTAAAATGCATCGGTTAGTTTCGTTATTATCACTACGATTATCAACAACTCTGCCAACGTAACTCAACCAGGACTTACTGCGTGTCCGCTGACTTTCTTTTTCCACTGACTTTCTGTAAACATTTTCTCCATCAGTAAATCAAAGCAACTTCAGCGACATTGGTCATGCGACAGTGAATTCTGGGGCAGAGAGGAGAGAGGAGTGAGGATGGAAGGCATGAAATAATAAACTAGCAGGCTGTGTGAAATAAAATAAAGAGAAGGCAGCTTGGCATCAGGGGACATGAATTGAATCCTGACCTTCGCGTCAGTCAGGGACCCTGGGCATGTCATTTAACCTCGTTTGAATTTCAGTTTTCTCACCTGTGAAATAAGTGTGTAGGTAAAACCTTTATGAGAAACCACCCCTCCAGACATGTTGTGTAGATGCTCCTGCAACAGTGGACCTGCACAGGGCCAGACTGCTTCCTGTTTGTGCAAGACAGGACCTTCTCTGAGGAACCGAGCTTCTTCCTGAACCCTTCAGGTCTTGCAGATGAAGGGGGAGCCTGAGGAGTTCTGGCCAGAACGAGGGTGGGCTAAGATGTGCATGAGGGCCCTTCTGGATGGCGATGGGGATCTGGCAAAGAAGGAAAGCCAGCAAGGGGCCTGCGGACGTGTCCCAACCCTTGGGATGAGGATGAATGAGTGAATCTCTCCTTGGGACCCTCCTGGGAGTGAGACAGAGCTGAAGGGACCTGATTCCTTGAAGCTGGACAGGTTTTTACTCTTATTTTCTGGTTTATTTCCCTTTGCCCTCCTTTAAGAAGCCTTCTGAGAAATTCCAGCTGTCACAGCTGAGCTAAGAGGAGTTAAGAGAAGCATTTGTGTCCAACTGGGCTGGGGCATTAAAAGAGCAGCCCCTGCTCCTGGGGCCAACAAGGCAGGAGCAGTGGCTATCAGGATGGGAGAGACCCAGGGATGAATCACGCCAGCAGACCATGGCCTCTTGGTCCCAGCTGTTCATTCCACCTGGAGAATCTCCTTCCAGAGCTAAATCCATGTGGAGTTTTATCTGACCTCAAGAGGCAGAGTTCTCTCACACTCTTTCCAAGTCTCACACCCCAGATATCCCAGTCTTTGATACCCCAGTTGGCTAACAACCCCTGCCTCAGGCTCAGCTGGGGTCAAACACTCTGAGCTGTTTCCAGCCGTGGTGAAGTGTTACATGGAGCCGTCCACACTCTCTCCCAGGCCCCCGGATGACCCATGGCACATACTGGCTGGCTAAGTAAGGTGCTGCCTGTGGTCTGGAAGAGTGTTTCTCTGGCTTCTGTGCTCAGAGGTTGACCTCATCATCTCAGACTTAGCTCCGATCAACAATGCAGAGCAGGGACTTCCCTCGTGGTCCAGTGGGTAAGATTCCTCGCTTCCACTGCAGGGAATGCGGGCTCCATCCCTGGTCAGGAAACTAGGATCCTGCATAACTCACACAGCAACCCCCCACCACCCCCCACCCGCAAAAAAAAAAAAAAAAGTGCAGAGCAGCCCACAGGACTCCCCTTTGTGATGTAAAGAGCTGGATAACCATGAATGGTCACCAAGGCTAGGACCCTGTTCTAGAAATTAATTTGCTGTCAGGGGTCAAGTACCTTCCGTTGAATGTCAAAAGGCCACTTAAAGATCAGTGTAAACCCCTTTGTCATCTGTGTTTGTTATCTATGTGCTCCACCAAGCATGGTAAAAGGGAACTCGGAGTTCCTGCTTGCAACTCTTTAAGCTCAAGTTGTAATAATAACAGCAGCTAACAGGTTTGTTTGTTTATTTTTTCAGAACATTATGTATGCCAAACATAGATTATCTCATAAAATCCTTATAATAAATGTATGCATTCGGTCTTTTATTTTCCTCACTTTGATAAGAAAATGGAGATTCTGAGAAAGAGATCTGCCCAGAGTCACAGAAATGGTGAGCTGGGAAGGCCAGGTTACAAACGCAGGCTTGGCTGCCTCACCACGAAGTGGCTGGTCCTCGTTAAGTCTCTTGTGGCCACTGGTACCAGACACCAACAGTGGCTGGCTAAATAAATAAATACATAAATAAGGGGGTAAGGAGAGGGCTTAGCATGTACTGGAAGATATCTAGAAGAGCCCTCAGAATCCATTGAAGAGCTGCACCCCCAGGCCAGAAGGACGCAGGGGAACTGGAGGCCTGAGCAGCAGAATTTGTGGCCCTTCTCTTCAGGGCACTTGGTGCCAACTCTCACCTTCGCTGGCTCGAAGTTACATCCTAGAGAAAAGAAGGCAGACTATCCCAGCATGGTCAGGTGTGTATGTGAACCAATTAGCTTTGGCCATCAGGTGAGGGGCAGCAGCATCCCCGGCTCCCCGTGCAGGTGTCGTTGTCCTCCCTGGCAACTGATGGGTGATACATGAATGGATTATCTACAGGAAGGTGGTCGAAGGGCTAAGAAGGAGGGGGGCAAGAAGGAGCAGCTCCAGTGCTCTTCTCTCTCTTGCGGGTTCCTTGGACCCTTCTGATCATTTTGGACTCTAACCAGTCTGAGAGGTGCCCACTTCCTCAGTGCTGAGAAATAACTCTCTTTGATAGCTAAGGAAAGAAAGAATATGCGGACCTCAGTGCCAGATGTACATGTCGTGTCTTGATCAAAATAGAGAGAGCAGGGGCTTCCCTGGTAACGCAGTGGTTAAGAATCCACCTGCCAATGCAGGAGACGTGGGTTCGAGCCCTGGTCCGGAAAGATCCCACATGCCGTGGAGCAACTAAGCCCGTGCACCACAACTACTGAGCCTGCACTCTAGAGCCCACGACACACCTACTGAGCCCATGAGCCACAACTACCGAAGCCCGCGTGCCTAGAGCCCGTGCCCCGCAACAAAGAGAAGCCACTGCAGTGAGAAGCCTGCGCACCGCAGTGAAGAGTAGCCCCGCTCGCTGCAACTAGAGAAAGCCCGCCCACAGCAATGAAGACCCAATGCAGCCAAAAATAAATAAACAATTTTTTAAAAAATATAGAAAGAGAGGGCTTCCCTGGTGGCGCAGTGGTTGAGAATCTGCCTGCCAATGCAGGGGACACGGGTTTGAGCCCTGGTCTGGGAAGATCCCACATGCCACGGAGCGACTGGGCCCGTGAGCCACAACTACTGAGCCTGTGTGTCTGGAGCCTGTGCTCCGCAACAAGAGAGGCCACGACAGTGAGAGGCCCGTGCACGGCGATGAAGAGTGGCCCCCGCTCGCCGCAACTAGAGAAAGCCCTCGCACAGAAACGAAGACCCTACACAGCCAAAAATATAAATAAATAAATGAATTAATAAAAAATATATATATATATAGAAAGAGAGAGCAGATCTGTCTGTGGCCCACATCAGGGGCCAGCTCTACAATCGTGCAACAGGGCTGGGGCTGAAGTCCGGGCTGGAGGCTGAGGCTGGGGCCCAGGAGTGGGGTCTCTGACTGCTCTTCTTTCCAATAAGATGTGATACTCAACCCAGAGCCTGCATGCCTGTTCACACATCTGTTCAGCACTAGCCTGCAATCACTTAAGCTGTATTATTGGACTTGTCACCATATTAATGTAGCTGTACATTTAAATTGACTGTAATTGTAAGTTTCCTGAAAAACCTTGGGTTTTTTGCAAGTATTAATTAACCGATGCACTTACATTAAAAACAATTATGTAACCTCAGACCTGCCTTCCTTGCTCTCCATGTCAAAAATGGGGGTTTTGTGTAATGCATAAAACATGTGGATTAATATTTCACAATTAAGGTCAATTTCCATTTGGAAAGGAAAGATAATTAACTGCGTCTCACCTGTAATCTCCTGATATGCTTCAATTAAGAAAACAATTATTTATAAACTTTGTAATCTGGACACTCGGAGAACATGGTAATGAAGCTACTGATAAATAGAATCATTCACAAAATAAATCAGGACCCCTGGCTGTAAAGCTGAAGTGGCATCTGTTTGCATGTTAAGCCAATAAGGCTAGAATTTGGGAAAGCTCGCTCAAAGGCACAGCTGGGTCCTTAAGCAGCAGAGGTAAAAAAATGTGGGGTTCCCTCCGCATTCACCTCACGTCCTTCCCAGTGGCCCTCCCTGACCTCGTGCCCCCTGTGATGGGGTGAGGTGCCAGCTCCCCTACCCCTTACTCCCTCACACGTGCCAGGAGCTCACTCAAGACCTAACACCCATCAAGTTAAGGGATGGAAGCTTCTGGAAGCCAAGGATCTCATCCGTTAACAAGATCTGCCCAAGGTCATGGCAAAAGAACAAGTAAATCCCACAGCCCATAGCCACTCTTGTGACGAGGCTCCGCCTCCATTCCTTGCCTGGAGAAACCGGCACCAGAAACCCTAGAGTCTCTGTTTTGCAGACCCTAAGCCTCTCGGGGCTGTTGAACTCCCCAAACAATAGACCTGACCCCTTGAGACCCACTTTCAGAGTCACCCAACAGCATTAACTTCTAGATGCGTGTAGGTGGCAAGATGGGGGGAAGGGAGCCTGGCTCTAGCTCAGCACCCCTACCCCCAGCCTTCCGAGTCACTTGAGGAACAGGGCCCACCCCAGCCTCTCCAGACTTAGTTTCCTTATCAGTAAATGGGGTCTGATCACAAGACCCCATTGGTCCCTTGTGCTCCAGTTATATATAATTTCTTTTCTTATCTCTTCCAGAATCTTTTATTTTATTATTTTTACAAAGTCAAAGCCTTGACAGAGGTGCTTGACATTCTTTTTCTGAAAAAAAAAACATCTGTCCCAGTTGGACTCGGGCTGGGATATGTCTTTGGTAATGGGGGTGGGATCAGCTCCCCTACTTGTGAGGGTTCCAGGCCAGCAGTGATTTGCAAGCCTGAGATGGAAAGGGCAGTTCCCCATCACCCTCCGCCCCTCAGTAGGTGGTGACCGGCAGAGCAGAGGCAGGCACTCGGCCACACTGGGTCACTCTAGTCCAGAGCTCTTTCTGGGACACCTTCGCCTCTCTACTCTGAGCAAGGAGGCAGTGCTGTTGGGAAAGAGCACCTGTGCTCTAAGTTCTCATCGTTGCAGAGAGAGCCCCCTCTGTGCGCTAGTCACACAATTCTCCCTTCCTGAGAGCCCTTCCGCTACTCTCCTGCCTGACACCAGCAGCTGCGGACACCCAGCAGGACGGCAGGAGTGGCTGGGATTTAAGGGCAAAGCTCCAAGGGCTGCCCTCCCCAAGCCCACCCCTAACATGCATCCTCACATGGTCTCCCAAAAGCAGCTGTTGCATAAATTCCCTGGCTCCAAGGAGGCTGCAGGGCAGCAAAGAGATGACAGGGAAAGCAGAGGGCTTCAGAGCGGAGAGCTTCTGACTGTGAGCCGTGAGTCCCAGATTCCTTCGTTCATCCATCCAACAAATGTTTACTGCAAGCCGACCAAGTGCCAGGCACTTGGGGATACAGACCTGGGGATACAGTTGTGAATGACACAAATGAGATCCCTGCTGTCGTGGAGCTTACATTCTAGTAGGCAGAGAGAGACTATAAAAGAAAGGGGTAGATAAAGCAGAGAATATAGAGAAAAATACAACAGGGAAGGTCCCCAGCGGGTAGGGGTGGGGGTGTACCATTTTAAATGGGCGATCAAGGACAGTGCCATAGAGAAGGTAACAACGGACCAAAGACCTGACCCAGGTGAGCTCCCAGCCTGACTCACGGCTGGCTCCCGCAGGGGGCCAGATAAGTGGGTTAATCTAAATCAATAACTTGTAAATGTATTTTCCTCTGCAGCAGACCCCTTTACTCAAATGAAGAATTACTCAGAGCATTATAAATTAGGACTTCCACATGAAAGAAGGGATACTCGGTTAAATTTGAATTTCAAGGAACACCGAATCACTGTTTAACATAGTTATATCCCAAATATTGCATGGGGCATACTCATACTAAAAAGTATTTGTTATTTATCTGAAATTCAAATTTAACTGGATTCCTGTCTCTTTTTTTTTTTTTTTTTTTTTTGTCCTGTCTTTTTATTTGCTAAATCAGGCAGCCCTACGGGGGAAACAAGAACAGGGGAAGTACTTCTCAGAGCTCTGAAGTCTCCAACCAAGGGGGCCTCTCTGAGCCTCAGTTTCCCCGGGGGCAGGAGGTAGATCTCTAGGCCACTAGAGATAGTGATGGAGCCCCATGGGAAGAATGAATGATCGGCACCTTCCCAAGCTTAGCCTGAGGTCAATCTTGGGCCAGGAGCTCTCAGATCTCAGAGAGGTTTCAGTAAATTACCCGACGAGAAAGCACCCAGCCCAGCACCTGATGACATTGGGTGCCCAGAAATTGTTTGTTTTGTTTGGGTCTAGTTTTCTGGAAAACTACCCTGTCCTCTCACCACCCCCTAGGCTTTCTGGAGGTCAACCTCTGGTCTATTTACTCTAGATGGTCCCTCAGCCCCATAGGGCCAGGAAGAGACGGATGGAGCATATTACTGAGTCTGGGGAAAAGGCCTAGGAGTGCTTGGTGGTTTCTTCTCTTCCCAGAAGTTTGCTTATTCCTGAGCTGAGAGCTGAGTTCTTTCACCCTCATCTGTCTTGGAAGGGCTGGCTGTGGGCTCTCCCACCCAGTGACAGTTTAACTGGTAAAAACTGAAAATGAAAAAAAAAAAAAACCTTCAAGGCTAAAGGGCAGAAATGGGAACAGCAAAGTATCTGAAAGCCCCCGTCAGGTATTGGAAATGCCCTCCTAATGACATGAGGTAGAAGCAAAGCCAACAGCTTCTCCAGAGCCCGAAGCTTCAGAACACGCCGTGAGCAGCTGGGACCTCTCGCTGACAACGGCACTAGTTTTCTCCCTGGGGTAAAATCACAAGCCAAGGCAGCCTGCTCTCAATTATCTGCTTTGTGGCTTGTCTGAGGTGGGATACTTCAGGGTGAGGGAGAGGGAGACTGGACCCAGGGGATGGGGTGAAGGAGGCCCTGGCTAGCAGTAGGCAGAGCTGGGAGAAACCATGACACGCGTCTGTGTCCCTTCCTGTTATCTATTGCAGCCTAACCGCCCCCAAAATGCAGGGGCCTCAAACCACAATTTATCTCCATTTCTCATGGCTTCTGGGCTCAGCAGGGCAGCACTCCCTTTGGGCCTCTCCTGCAGCGGCTTTCAGGTAGCAGCAGGAGCTGCAGTCTTGGGAAGGCTTGACCAGCCTGGGAACCCGAAAAGCGTTTCTTCATGCACGTGTCAGGCACCCAGGCCCAGACGGTAGCAGCAGCTGGGAGACACCTCTGCTCACTCTTGCTATGGGGTAGCTTGGGCTTCCCTCACAGAATGGCCGTCTCTCAGCAGTGGACTTCTTACACCATAGCAGCTTTCTCCAGAATGTGCGTTTCCAAAGTCCAGGACAGAAGGTGCAAGGCTTTCTATGACCTGGCCTCAGAAGCCACACAGCGTTGCTTCCACTGACTCTAATGCTTAAAAGGGCCAGCCCAGATTCGGTGCTGGAAAGACTACACCAGGGTATGAATTCTGGAGTGGGGGGGAGAAATAACTCCCAGAGTATTCTTGCTGTGTGGCTGGGCTGAGGTGGGACAACAAGAGCCGGGGGTGGGGAGGTAGGATGGGGGTTGGAGATTGCCTATCAGCCCAGTTTCCAGGCAGAGCAGAATCAGAGTGACAAGGACAGCCATTTTGCTCACTGATGTAAATGATACCCTTGAAACCTCAGAGGGTAGGGCTATGTGGAACAAAAAACCAAGAAACCTGGGTCCTCATGCTGGCATGGCTCCCTCTGGCTGTGTGTTTTCTGGCAAGTCCCCAGACCTCTCTGGGCAATGGTTTCCTCATCTTAAAGTTGAGGAAGGTGGGCTTCCATGGTGGCGCAGTGGTTGAGAATCTGCCTGCCAATGCAGGGGACACGGGTTCGAGCCCTGGTCTGGAAAGATCCCACATGCTGCGGAGCAACTAAGCCCGTGCGCCACAGCTACTGAGCCTGCGCGTCTGGAGACTGTGCTCCACAACAAGAGAGGCTGTGATAGGGAGTAGCCCGCGCATCGCGATGAAGAGTGGCCCCCCACTTGCCGCAACTAGAGAAAGCCCTCGCACAGAAACGAAGACCCAACACAGCCAAAAATTAATTAATTAATTTTTAAAAAAACAATTGAGGAAGTTGGATGAAATCACTGTTTCCCCTCACCTCTGAGTTAAGCCATTCTCAGAACAGGCATGAAAGCTAGAAGTGCCAAGTTAGCAGTCACCGATCTTTCCACCTTTCCGCAGCAACAAATCCTGGTGGCTAATTGGTATGTCATGTTCCAGGGGCCCTATACCTCCCTTCCTGTCTGCATCCATGTGTGCCTATGCACGTATGTACATGTGTGTATAGTTGTTTTTGTATGTGCTTATGGGGGTGTAAATGTCAGGCAAGTGTCCCACTACACGTTGTTCCACTCAAGAAAAGACAGCCAAAATGGGTGGTTTATATTAGAAACAGCCCCACTATTTATATAACGATGTGTTGTATGGTCCTTTAATTTAGCCCTCATTCCAAATGCATGACACGTCCTTTTGACACCTTGAAGAAATGTTTCTCAGATGGCAAGCTGGGCATGGCCGCTCCAGGCTGCACAAGGAAAACACACAGCCCTGAAAATTAAAAGTGATTTAGGCCCTCTTAGGAAATGCCTCGCTTCAGGCTACTTGATGTGGTCATTTATTAAGTGACTTAATCAGGAAAGTAACGTAATCTCAGAGTAATTAAGTCCCTTTCTGGGCGCTCCTGTATCCTCCCAATGATGAAGGGGGTAATGCGTTCATAATGGGACTATCAGAAGAGAATTGTTTCCTAGGGCTGAGGAATGGTTAGCCATTCATCTAGGGCATCTCTGTGTGGCCGAGAAATGTACCTTAAATCACTGACTCTGCAGAAACTTCCCTTTGAATTCAAGCAGTTTTTAACGAGGTTTCCCTTGCCCTACAGTGGAATGAGTTAAGGTTATAGAATCATAGCCCATTAGAGTCCAGAGAATCTCAAAGCTCTCCTAGCCCAAGCTTGACATCTCTCTGCCAAGGAAACAAGGAGAATGATAGTGCCCAAGGCCATGCATCTTGCCTCTGCAGAGCTGAGACCAGCACCCAGGTCTTCTTTCATGCAGTTCAAGGTGTTTTCATGCAGTTCAAGGCTAAACTAGAGAAGAAAGGGACTCTCTGAGGCTCTGTTGGGATAGTGGAGTGTCCCAATAACCAGATGTGGCTCCAGTGATAAGCAGGGACAAAAGGACTCAATATTCCAGAAGCGTCCTGTGCAAAATGTGAACAGCTACGTGAACGCTCAGGGAGAGAATTTGTTCAGAACTCTTTGTTGAGGGCCTACTATATGCCAGGAACTACTCTAGAAACCTGGAACCTAGCAGAGAACACAGTCTCTGGACTAGTGATGGGAGTGGGGAGGAAGGCAGAGGATGAGAGAATGAGCGGGTGGATACATGGATGACAAGTGAATGGATGGATGGAAGGCTGCTACATTTAGAAAGATAGCAGAGCCATAACTCAGGAATAAGTTAGGGCCTGGATGCAGAAACCTGGAGTCCTGCCCTTCCTTGCAAGCCTGCAACACAGCCAGAATCAACTCTCCTGCTCAAAACAACTTCAACGAACATCCAGTCCTTCATAATCCACATCCTACTTCCCACAGCCTACGCTGCTCCAATATTTGCCTTTTACTCCGATCCTCGTTAATCTCACCACAGTGCCCCCCCCACACTATCACCAGTCAAAACCCCTCCTGCTTCTGTGCTCAGGCTGACATCCCTTCCTAGGATGCCCTCCCCTATGCCTCTGCCTCTTTGCCAACCCTCTGCCCCCCCATTTAGCATACTCTTCTCCCTCCAGGCCTCTCGTCCTGGCCTGTCTGGGCACACGCCTGAGCTCTTTTGGGAGGTGTGTTGTACCTACTGGGCTAGGCTTGCCTCTCACACCTCCGGCTTAATTGTCAGGGCTTTACAAACAGGAACTGCCTTCCCCTTCAGGGTCCCCACAGACTGGAGCCTGTTACTGGGTGCACAAGACTTCAGGAACAACATAGGCTCTGGACAAAGTAAAGGGGAGGGGACCCCAAGACAAGCACCTGCCTTGGGCCCACCCCTAGGAAACTCTGAAACCTGGACTTCCCCCCTAGAACCTGTTTCATTAAGCCCCACCCACTCCCACACCCCCTGCAGTGTTTTCCTGGAGGCATCCCCTCAGAATCAGAACTGGGTCGAGGCCTAGCTTGCTGGGCAGGGATTAGGGGAGCGGCCTCTTGGACTGTTTCTACAACAAAAACTACTCTTGTGGTCTGGCCAGTGACTCAGCATCTTGGATCCCAAATGAAAAAAAGCCACTTTCATCTAGGCATGCAGGAAGCGCAGGGGATCCAGCTGACTTTGTGAAGCCACCGTGCCAGGCTCAGCGTCCAGCCGTGTCAAATCCGGGCACATGAACAGCTCTGCCAACCTCCCAACCAGTCAGGAATGAGAAGAGAGCACCTCCTGTTGACGGGCTTGGCCACCCCATTTTATAGATGGAAAGTTGAGGCCTAAACATATCAGAACCTCTTAAGGTTCCCCAGGTTGTTCCTCTTTCCCCCTGATGTCTGGTGAGGGCCTCTCTGAACAGGTGAAAGACGAACAATTAACTCTTCCTCAAAACAGCTGCAACCCTGTACTGAAGGAAGAATCCCTAAATATACATCGATTTCACAGGGGGCCAATTTTTGTGTCTGTGGCATCTGGTGAGTCCTACGCACCCCTTCTCAGAATAATACTTTCTAATACATAAAATAAAATACTCATGATTACAAAGAAAATTATATTGAAGTAAAATTATAAAAATCATTTTTAAAATGATACAGTAACATATGTGCATCTTTATTAACATTTTAAATTGCAAGATCTAGCAGTAGGTCTAATCAGAACCATAATTCCAAAGTAGTGATGAGCGTAAGTATTTCAAGGTGCCTGCACCAACTCTAACATGATAGGAAAATATCTGTGGTTTCTGCTGGTGAGGACGTCACAGGTATCGCCTGGTACTGCCATGATTGATGCCTCCATTCTTGGAGGAGCTGCTAAATTTTAGTTAGAGGTCAGTGAAAATTAGGATGCAGTTTTTCCCATCCAAGTTCACAGACACCTTGAATGCTGTCCTCCGGACCCATTGGTTCACATTTTCACAAAGTGACTAACTACTTAATGGTGGGATCTTAAGCAAAAGCCTGACATCCTCCTACCCCAAACTTATGCCCAGCCCCCCTTCAGACACGCAAGAAAGTCTGTGCTGAATTGCATCAAATACTTCTCAGCCTTCCCACCATGGGCGGGGAGTCAGTAGCACCCCGTGCCTGTTCTTAGGTCTGAAAGCTCGGGCTCTTCATAGAGGGGCTTTATTTTCATTTGAATATGTTTGGAAGCAGAGGCGGGTGTTAGATAACAGGCCCCGTGACCGCTGAGGGGGAGACCTTTGCGGCAGGAAACGATCAAGAACGTTCATCCTTATGAAAATATCCTCCCTCTGACATCGGCCAGCTCGGGAGCGCACAGTCGGAAATGAATCTCCATTCCAGAGTGAGCCAATTATTTCAACGAGGCGCTTTCCCTCCTGCCCGGGCCATCGCTGAAATAAAATACGAGTAAGGTGTTGCACCGGCTCGTCCTTGCATTCCAGCTCAGGTTGCCACTGGGACCTGCCTGGAGGAGGGGCAGGGGATGGGGGGGTGCCCCCTAGCCTCACACAGCGCTCGGTCGTGCGGGCATCAACTAGCCCTCCTGGCATGTGGGCAGCTCTTCAAGTCTCCTTCCTCCCTTTGGCTCCTGCCGGATCGTGGTCAGCGTATCAACATTAACTGAACAGGTATGTTGCTCAGAGAAGCAACATAGGATGGTGGTTACACGCCCAGACTCTGCAAACGACCTTGGTTCAACTCGCTCCTCCCGCACTTCATTAATTTAACCTTCCGTGCATCAGGACTACACACTTTCTCTGTAAGATGGGCCTATTAATAGTATCCACCTCAGAGCTGTCAGGAGATTCAATGAAATCCTGCTTCTAAAGCCCCTTGCTTAGTGTCTGCACATAGTAGCATTCAATAAGAGATAGCTATTATTGATAAATTAACAGAAACCTTTTTTTGAGCTTCTTCTGGGACAAGGCACCATGTCGGGTGTTGGACTATGTCCATGACCACGGACGGACAAAGCCTGCAAGGCAGAAATTATTCAATCCAGTTAATTTTGAACCGGTTCAAAATTTTGAACCGCTGGGGCGGGCGTTGGCGGCGGAGGGGGACTGGTGTCTGAGGAAACTGCCCGTATTCACTAAAGGCAAAAAATGGTGCCTGCCCTTGATGAGAAGGGAGACCCCTTCTCATGCTCTGTGGGATGGGGTGGGTGAGTGCAAAGATTCTTCCACTCTTTTGCTTGTCAGGCTAGCGGCTGTGAAGGGAGACAAAACCTTTGTCCTTGACCACAAAGGAGTGCTAGAAACTCCAAGGAAGCACCAGGCCTCCGGCGGTTGGCTGTGCCCCAGCAGCCCTTCCCCTGCGCACACCACAGATCCAGGCATGAGCTCAGGGCTCTGACTTCCTGCAAGAGAATGCCACCTTTGGTGGGTATGTGCCTATGAGCATTTCCCTGGAGAGAAGACTTTTCTCACATTTCCAGTGGGGTTTCTGACCCCCAAAGTTGAGAGCCACTGCCCTTCAGATAAGCTTCATCCAATTTTGCATGGTTCTCAGACTACACTGTGAGCACCACCCCCCTCCCTGCAACAAGACTGCATTTGCCATCCATGGCTGTCACCCGATGATGCCATTGTGCATTGATGGGTTCTGTTTATTTCTACATATTTTGACTTTTCCCAGAAATCTCACTCTCTCACTTTGGAGAGCTAGAGGGATATAGGCGATGAACGTAAAACCCTAGGAGGCCTTCCCAGGTATAGCTAAGGTAGGTCAGGAAAGCATCAGAAAAAACGCTAGCAGAAACTACGGATTCCTTAAGAACGGTCCCATCCCCGGCCACGGGCTAAGTAGCCACAAAGTTTATAACGCGTCGAATGTACAAACTTTTCCGGTTAAGAATGCTTGCTATTCAGAAGGGGAGAAGCTCAGTAAACTGAATGTAATTACATTTCCTAGTTTCAACTCCTACCCCTCTTACCACCTGTCTCCTTCCCCCACAACCCCGAATCACGAGTCATCTCTCACAGAAGGCTGGTTTGGGGGTGACCAAATCAGGTATAAAGCGCATTGAGAATGAAATGGTGCCCATGATTTCAAGAATTATTTCCTCGTGTGAGCATAAACGTGTATTCATCATTTCCTATGAATATAAGTATATGTGTGCTTGTGTGTGTCCAGATGTGTATGTACAGGGACAGGTATTTGCCTATATATACATTTATTTATATGGGTGCATGCACATTCCTGCTTGATTCTGTGTGTGTGTGAATTCCTCCATATACCCTTTAAACAAGGACCCTAAATTAAAGTCCTGCTGAGGCTACAAGATGTATTGCTGAATAAACTTTGTGGGTTTAAGCCTTTCCCATAAGGAAATCTCATTTTATAAAATGTTCATGGACTTCACAGTCTGCATCTGCTCTCTAAATATGCTTATCTCACGTCCGAGGCCTTTTTCCTGGGTCTGCCCCGGTCCTAGCCCTGGCTCCAGCCCTCCCCTTCTCCTTACAGCCTCGGTTGACTACAAGGAACACTCACCCACTCCTACTTCACCTTGCATCTGCGTTAGACTATTTTTGTTTACTCTTACCATTAACTTATTGTTTGAAATTACATATTTTTGCTTGTATGTTCTGTGTAGAAAATCAGAGTGTATGTTATTTGAGGAGGAAATGTGTCAGCTGGTAGTACAATCTACTGAGAATCAAGAGCTCCAACAGCCCCTGTGAGTATTAATCAGTTGCTGAAAGCATAGGGGAGGAGGAGGTTTCAGTTTCACAGCCATGGGTGGAGAGGACTACATGCTGGGTTCATAGCCCATCACAGACCCACCCACAGAAGGATCTGAACTTCTAGGGTCAACGCTGGAGGACTGTGCCCAGTATGGCTGGGAATATGTGTTCAACAGTATGTGATTTCCTGTCCCTAGACACCTCCACGGATATGAACATGTGTACCTGTGTGCGCGTGCATGTGTGATGGACAACATCCCATGACCTCTGAGTTTTCAAACACACCCAGAGGCTAGATGCTGACTTTGGCCAACATAGATTAACTATGGAGCAAACTCAGCTTATGGAATCTGAAATAGTGAGTCCTGTGTAGTAAGAAGTTCAAAAGAGCACCTTCGAGAACCCAGATCATGCCAGCTCTAGCGGGGGATCCACCATTGATTTATAAAGGCCTCACTATCCATCCATCTGCTGGGATGCTGTACAGGATAGACTAGACTTTTAAAAAGAAGGGGTACGGTGGGAATGGAGGGTGGGGGGGGTGACTCAGGAAGATTTGTTTGTACCTGCAGCCTTATGTCCATTCTGCAAGCTCTTCCTAGGCAGCATTAATTCTGGCCAAATAAACTTGGAAGAGTATTGAAAATTTACCAAAAGTGGTAGGCTGCAGGCCACCTGTGACCCTGCTTCAGGTTGGGCTCTGCTCCATCTTCTTTTTCATCCTGTGACATGGGCTGGAGTAGCACCTATCTGGGGTACGAGGGCAAAAGATGAAAGAGTCCTGGTGGCACCTTGCAATGTCTATAGAAGCATCTGCTCACCCACTCACATTTCATCGGTCCAAGCCTGTCACACAGCCAAGCCCAGGGTCAGGGAGGCATAAGTGGGTGGTGATGGGTTTCTACCACAGGAGAGGAAGAGTGCACGTTAATCATTCTGGATGGCTAAAGTCTTGAGAAAGAAGTGGGCAGCGTGGAGAAATAAGCTAGATATACGTGCAAAGTCCGATGATAAAGGGCCTCATAAGCCACGCTAAGAAGTCTAAATTTCATCATGAGGTTAACAGGTGCCATTACAGGAATTTAAACACAGAGTGGGGTCATCATATCTGGGCTCTGATTTGGTAGCTCTGGCTGATTTGTGATGGATGGACTGGAAAAGGCACCACATTGGGGAGTGGGGAGAAGGGGAAAGCAAAGGAACTAATTTGTTTAATGCCTCTGGGTACCAGGCCCTAGACTTGGACATTCCATAGCTGACTAGAAACCGGTAGCCGCCCACCAACCACTTCATTCTCCCACGGCCGGACTCACAGTTCCTGCGGATTGGGCGGGGCGCCATATTGTCCCGCCCACCCACCCACACAGCATCACTGATTGGACTGGGAACCACCCGACCCAAGATGAGCCTATAAGATTCTCTCTCTCTCAAGAATTTGGAACAGGGGCAGAGATTTGGGAGTGCCTCCTGAGTACCCGGAGCGGGGGACACACTAAAGGCTAGGGAAGTATTAAAAGGAGAAGAAACAGAGAGAGCTGCTCTTCCGAGAGAGAACAAAGATTCTCCGAGAGAGGAGACTGTTCCGCCACCCAGAGGGAGAAAAAGTGCCTGCCTTGATATCTAACTAGTTTCCAGTTTTTGGTTCCACCGTTGTTAAGGACAGTGGTGTCCCCTGCCCTTGAATCCATGTGCTAGTCCTGAATCCTTATAAGAAATTCATTCTTTGTCTCTTCTGTTGGTCTGAGTGAATTTCTGAGCTTGCACATCCAAGTGCCTTGCCTCAGACACCTTAATTCTCTGAGTCCCACAAGCTCAGCCCAGACATAATGGGAGCCATGAGTACATACCAGACTTTATCAACTTGGGGTTGAGGCTACCGCCGTACAGCTTGCCCTGGTCACAGTGGACTCCTGCCCTGCAGGGGCTGCCAGGGAGCGAAGGCCACGAACCCCAGGGCGTGGAGGCTGAAACCTGAGGCAGGGAGAGCTGGCTCTTCCTAGAGCCTAGCCCTGTCTTCCTGACACCTACATGGAACTCTAACCGCTGGTAGCTGGAAATGCCTGGGGAACCTGAACTCAGAGAGAAGAAAGGCTTGGGGGTGAGGGAGGAGAGTTTAGTGGGAAAGCTCTCAATGAAGTGGGTCAGAGCATAGATTCTACAGCTGAACAGCCTGGATTCAAGAACTCAGCTCTGCCGTAGCTGCTGGAGTTGTACTCAACCTCTCTGAGCCTCAGTGTCACCACCTGCAAAATGGAGCAGTTAATTATGCCTGGCTCATGGAGGTGTTTGGACATTATGTGAGATGTCACAATGCCTGGCACATAGGCCTTCAGTAAATTCTTCCTATTATTACTTTTGCTGTGACAAAGGAACTAAAGGCAGTAACTGGCTTATGGCTGATAGTATGGATTTTGGCCTTAAGAGCTGAAGTTTCAGAGGCTCCTTACCAGCCGTATGACCTTGGTCAAGTTGCTTAACCTCTGAACCTATCTCCTCCTCTGTAAATGCTAATAATCCCCACTTTATACCCACTCTGCATTAGTATACTGCTTTGTCTACAGAAGATACTCTATGAGTGGAAGACATTTGAACAGATACTCCTGGCTCTATCTCAAGGCACAGGGGGCTGAGAAGGAAGGAGTTAGGGAGCAGAGGGGAGTCACTCCGTTTACTCCATTTAGGTCACAAGGCACAATCACAATCCACACCCTCCTATGGAGCTTTCAGCGTGAGTTCCGCTTTGTCCTCAACGCTGAGAGCAAACACAACAGGGGGAGAAGCCTTGGTCTCAACCCTAAAGGAACATGCGATGTCACGCCCGTATGCAGCTGTCTTTTGCTTTGAGAATTGTCTTAATGAGACCAAAATCCTGAAAACACCATAAGATAATAGAAAACATTATGGCCCCTGAAGTTCTCCTATTCCTTTCCGAATGGGGACCCAGCCTTTTCACATGCTTAGCTCATTTCCACTTCCCCAGCCCCTGAGAGCAAAGGTGTTTGTTACGCCTACTTTTTATTCTCCCTAGACTGGGAAACTGACTCCATAAGATTGAGTAGCTTGCCCTTGGTCACCCTGTTATTAAGTGGCAGAGGCAGGATTTAACCCAGATAGCCTGACACCAAAGCCCACACCTTCTCCAAGGCTGCCGCGGATGGTGAACTGCAGAGACCAAGGGACTCTCACATGTAGGAGCTTCTGTCTTTCCAACTGCTCCAGGACCTCCCGTCACACAACTGAGCACTTCCCACAGTGCCTAGCCCGGGTCTGGGAATCGAGAGGGGCTTGATAATACTTGTCACCTGGAAATTAAATCTGCCTTTTGACACTTAAGTCAGGCGCTTTCTGAAATCACACTAATCACATGCAATTGTGTAAACACACCAACCCATCACATCCCGATAACAACAGCCTCAATGATTGAGCACCTCTTGTCAGCCAGATGTTTCACAAACTTTTATCTCCAATCCCCAATGCAACTGTATTCAATAAGCAAACGTTGAATGCTTGCTGTGTGCCAACACTGGGTTATTATCCCCATTTTACACATGAGCAAAATAAGGCTCCAAGGTTGAGAGCCTTACTTAAGTGGTGGGTCTGGACCAAGGACCCAGGCTTGTCTGCTGCCAAAGCCCACGTCCTCGGCCCCGCCCAGCCTATCTGCCCTATATGTGAGCGTTTACTAACAGTGCAACTGTATTAGAATGGTTGGAACAGAGATGGTAATTGCCAAAGGGCCAACCCCACCTGTCGTCACAAAACAGAATGCCATGGTGCTACCAGAGGACATCTGTTAGAGGCTGACATTGACCTGGATCCTCTGCAGCAGCCTCGGGCACAGGTTTCCCTGAGCTACGGTGCCTTCCGCAGCAGGGCTGTATCTTGTTTCTACCTACTTTATTAAAGCATTCTCACAGCCATGTGCCTAAGTTAATTAGCAAACATTCTTCTATAAGAAACAGCCCCTGGATTTTAGCCTTAATTCACAGAGACGACAAAATAAAGTATTGGATTTCCAAGTTAAGAATAATCTTGGCTTTTTCCAGGTTCCCTTTTCAAATGCAGAACTTGGTGGAAACCCCTGTGTGGCTGCCTTCAATGGCGGGGTGGGAGTGCCCTCTGGCCCAGGTGCTACCCCAGTCAGGAGAGCCAAGAGCAGTCACCGGCCAGGGGGAGGGGTGTCGCTGATGAGTGGGACTGATGCACTATAATTAATGGTAATAAAAATAGATACAGCAGTGAGAGAGAAGTGCCAAGCCAGGAATCCCTACTCTCGGATAGAATTTCTCACAGGTAATGGAAAGAAGAAAAAAAAAAAAAAAAAGTCACTTCTTACAGGAAACCTGATCTACACGTTACCTACAGAGGATTTTTGTAAAGTAACTAAGGAAATGCAACTAAAGACAGCAGCCCCACAAAAACTAGAATAACTCTACTTGGAAAACTTTCTTTCCTGCAGCCCAGGGGGACCTGGTAATGCTATAGGCAGTTAGATCTGTAATTTCTAAGAGCAGCGCGTTCGGTCTGTAGCCTCTACATAGCCCTACAGAGACTCCAGCACCCAGTACTTCTGGGTGGAGAAAGCCGTCACAGATCTGAGTCTTCCCCTGCAAAGAAAGGAGGGCCGGAAGGGGACTGGAAGTGAAGCACAGAAGGAAAGAGGCGGAAGAGGGCCATTCTCTTATTGGCCTGGTACTTCCCAGTTGTTGCTGTCAGTCAGATCCCACTGGTCATTCAAACATTCATTCGAACATTTCCACTGTGTGCCAGGCAGATCCGGAGTCTCCAGGCGGGGGGACACGCGAGGGTGAAAAGCCGGTGACTGTTCCCCAAGGATCGTGGGATCAAACCCAGGCAACCTAATGCGCCTCGGAACGGGTGTGTGTCTGTCTCCGAGGGAGCGCACTGCCCGGACGCACCCCACTTCTCGTGTCCTCTCTGCCTGTGCATCCGGCCGGTTAGTGCTGGGGGTGGTGAGCAGGGAGGAACCTGCGGGCCCTCCCGGAGCCCTCTCCCTGCTCCGTTAGAGGCCTTCGGGAAACCGAGCATCGACCCACCGACCCGGACTCTGGGACCTGCCGCGTGGGGGCGCTCGCGGGCAGACCCGGCCGAAGGCAGGGCCGCAGTGCCCAGGTCCTCCGCGCCTCCGCGGAAAATACCCGGCGGCGGACTTCGGCCGCTTCCTGACCCCAAAGCCGAGAACCTGGTCCCCTCACCCGGATGCCCGATCCCCCAAGCCCGCGCCCGCGCCCCCCAGTCCCCAACCCCTTCCCAGGCAAAGGGGCCCGGCGTCCCCTGCCAGCCCCGGAGGGAGCGCGGCGCGGGTACGAAGGGCTCCAGGACCGAGCCGTGACCGCGGGCGGGGACGCAAGGCCGCGAGCCGGAACGGGCGTCGTAGGCAAGCGGGCAGCGCCCGGGACCTGGGGACCCGTCTCAAGTCCTGTTCGGTCCTGGCGCCGCCCCGGGCCTATTCCCGGGTTTGCCAACCTCCAGACCGACCCCAAGCCCTACGTTCTCGCTCTTTTCGTTTATAAACAGATCCCCTGTGAGCCTGAGGCCTCCAAACCGTTTGCTCCTGAGGGCGGCCCAGGCCGCCGCATGGGTCCGGGGCAAAAGGCCCGCAGGGCGGAGGGGCAGCGGCTGCCCCCGCTGGACACTGCTGCTCCGGCCCTTGGGGGCCCGGGACCGTGCCAGCCACGTGCGGCGCAGGCGAGGCACCGTTTCGCTCCGTTTCACGAGGGCGGCCACCCGGAGCCCAGTTCCCTGTATCCCCGGGCGCCACCGGAACCGTCTTCAAAAACGGAGAATTGCTTCGCGCGGAATTCCCGCGCCCTGACCTGCCCCAAAAGTCGGCCAACACAGAAAACCGTACGGTGCTGGGGGTCGCAAATGCCAGGGGGCAGGCGGGGCGGCGGGGCGGCGGCGGGAGCCCCGCTTTCACCGAAACGCGAGTGAGGCCCAAGCGGGAGGCCGGGTGGGAGCGAGTGTGGGGGGAACAGGGCTCTGCGGCCGCGGTCGGCCTACCCCGGGTTCCGGGCGGGTGCGCCCTGCTTCCCCACCCCCGGGCCGGGACACCCCAGAGATGCAGAACGGCGGGGAGGGCTTGAGGCGGGCGGCGCCAGGGCCGGAGTCTGCCCAGGGGATTTCTGCAATCTTTATAGGCTGGAAAAATAAAGATTAAAGAAAAGAAAAGGTCTGGTTCTCTGGTTTGGCACCGAACCCCCGCCCCCTTCTCTGCTGGCGTTGGAAATAGCCGGCTAGCAGCTCCTTCTCCTTAGCAACCCCTTCTTTACGAAAAGCCCGAAACCAAAGTCAGGGGAGCCCTTGCGAGGTTGGTTCCGCTGTTTTCTCCCTTTCTCCAAAAGTCCCGGGAGTGGGCCATGTGCTGCCCCTGGGATGGGCAACGGGTGCCATCTGCGGGGGCCCAGCCTCAGACTGTCCCTGACCAAGAGTCGGGGCAAAGGCATTGGGTCAGTGTGGGCTCGTTAAAGCTCACCCATCCACCCCTGCTGCTGCCTTCCAGAAAGTCTGTCCCAAAGGACTCCAGGCCCACTTTGGAGATGAAAGGAGACATTTCAATAAAGCCCAAATTTCCACAGGCCTACAAAGTTTTGTCCTCCCCAGCCATGGTGCTTCCAGTTGTGCAGGCCTTTCAAGTGTCTTAGGGGAGGAACAGATTGCATAGTCCATAGATTCCTTGGATTGGGGTGGGGTAGACCCACCGTGTCTGGCACCCTCAGGCCTCTCCAGCAGCTGCTCTGAGCACTGGAACCTGGGGCTGAGATTGCCTTAGGGTCAGGCTGGCATCTATCAAATCCTGGAGGACCCAAATGCCTGCCAAGTGCTCTGTCCTGTGGCAAAGGCTGTCAGGAAGGGGGCTAGGCAGGGAGGGGGCTGCAGAGTGTAAAGAGACCCTAGCTGAGCTCCTAGCCTTTTTTAGGGCAGGCGCTCAGCTGCCTCTGCTGGCAAAAGGTTCTAGCCCAGACCTGCTAAAACTGGTTTCCTACAGATATGGGGGAAGGGCAGAACTAGTGGCATATGGACACACACCCATGCATTGAGTAATGATGTTACAGGTTTTTTGCGCTTACTCTTTTCATATGGCACACACTATATTATCCAAGATGGCAGGTACCACGTGGGTTCTCCTGGCAGGTCTGACCCTTGGCCTCAGCACCCAGAGGCCACAAAGAGAGCAACACTAGAAGGGACAGTGAGTCTGAAGCTCCAGAAAATCTGCCTTAGCTGAACATGGGCAGGACCCAGTCCCGAAGGAAGTTCAATCTTGAAGCTCCAAGGGTCCAGGGAGGGGCATATTCCCAGTGGAAGCTGTGGCTGAGGCTGCAGTTTACCCGCTTTTTCAAGGTTAGTATTCTTAGACTCATTCTAGCAACAGGGACCTGAAAGATCACGCAGGCCTCATCTAATAGAGAGAATGAGGTGGAGACCATAAACTGGCCCAAAGTCTCACACCGGGAAGTTACTGACCAGTCCCACTCACCTGCACCAGACTAGGGTGCTCCCCAACAGTTAGGACTTGATCTTGCCAAGATGTAAGACCGCCATGGCCAGACGTGGGACCTGCCTGCCAGTCATTAACCACGTGGCTGAGGAAGAGGTCTTGGAAAGAGTAGGTTGCCCTTTCTTGGGACGAGTCAGGTGGGCTCTGAACCTCACTGCAGCCAAGGGTAAGTACTTCCTCATGTCTTCCAGAGTCCTCTAAGCCCGACTCTGGGGCAAACCCTGTGTGGCAGCACACGGGACTCTGGATAAAGTGGCCTGGATACAGCAGGGCTCCTCTCAGCGGACTGATGCAGGCTCTGAGCATGCCACCTGAGATTCTGCAGGGAGCTGTCCCTGCCACTGGCTTGGAACATACTTTGATAACCCTGTGGTCTCCATACATCTGGACAGGCCCCCAGAGGCAAAAGTCTTAGGGAGTATCACAGGGTTCCACTCTTTCATGACTGCAAGTCCCCCATAGGACGTCTAGAATGCTAGAGCAGGGGGGAAACTTTGGGAAATGTTACTAAGGGTTAGAGGAACAAGTAGGAGACTTGCTCAAAAACACCAAGCAAAGTCACAGCTTGAACCCAGGGTTCTGGACCCGCATTCCAGTGCTCCTAGCACAAACTTCTGAGTAAATTTAAAGGGGTAGGAACCAAGAAATGTGGCCTAGACACAGATTACACAGTCTTAAGCTGAAGGCAGAGCCGGGGCTCTGTTTTGGCTTGAGTCCTGGCACTGGGAGCCAGCGAGGCTCCAGCCTGCAACAGCTCAGAGCCAAGACGGGAAACAGAGGTGGGAAAGACCAGTCGGGGAAAGAGCTAACCCCGGGGCTTTTCAAAACCGTAGAAACAGCCGCAACACCCCCTCTTCCACTCCAGCCCTCCCACCTACTCGCCTGCCCTTCTCCCAGAGAACCAGCGTCACGTGTTTACACACGCGCCGTGACAAAGAAGCAAAAAATAGGATCCCCTTTTTAAGCCCCTCATTCCGGAGCTCGGCGACCCAGTTCTCATGTTGGAATTGGCCAGAGCCGAGTCCAAGCTGAGAGGCCAGAAGGTGGTGGATCTTGCCTCCCCGACCACCCACAGGAGAAGGGCCAAGACCATCCTAGATTCCCTGCCCTCGCATCCCTATGGGCAGACCACCGGCGCTGCCCACCGGAGTCAACTTCCGTGGAGACCACACGGAAGTGCCGGGAGCTTCTCGGGCCGTGGGACCCGTGGGGTTAAGTCTGAGTCCCCGCCCAGCGAAGAGCCAAGAGCGCTCAGCCGGGCGGTACCGGCCGCGGGGCAGCCGGCCCGGTTAAGAGAAGGAGGAAAGGCGGGATCCTCCAAGAAGTAGATTCTCAAGCGTCCGCCTGTAGCCACTGCCAAATTTTCCTCAGTTCTCTCTTGCTCCCTCCCCCTCTCCCTCGCGGACCGCGCGGGTCCCGAACTCCTAGGATGGGGGTGGGGCACTGTCAGCAGGAAAAGCCAAATCTTTAAGGGGCGCCCTAACGCGTCCAAACTCTCCCACCCCACTGGTCAGCTCCTGGGCAGAATCCACCCGGCAAACAGCAGCCCCGGGAGCGGCGTGACGACCCGGGGGACAGCCGGCGCGGCCTTGCGAAAAGCTGGGCAAAGTTTCTTCCCCCTCGTGGCTCCCTCCACCCCACTCCTCCCCTTCTTCCCGGCACCCCCTTAACGTCCTCCGCCTTCTCGTCTCCTCTCTTCCCTCCCCACCTCGGTCCTCCCCTTTTCTTCTTTGCGCGTCTCCACTCCGCCCCCCCCCCCCCCCCCCCCCCGCCTCCCGGGTCCAGCTCCTCCCTTGCTCTTTGGGCGTCCGCCCCGTCAATCACCGCCGCCGCTGGCCTCTGCCCGGCCCTCTCCGCCTCCCAGGCTCTTGGAGCGCCTCCGGCTCCCGTCTCGGGCTGCCCTACGCTTTGCACGGAGCCCGGCGATCTGTCAGCGGAGCAGGCCGGGGGGAGCCGCCAGGCCCGCCGGGCTCGGGTTACCAGTGACTGACAGCGTCTCCATGGCGAATAATTTGACTCCGACTATTGTCTGGCGCGGGCAGGCCCCGGGTCAGATAACCAGACCAATCAGGGCGCGGGCCGCCGCGCCTCATGCCCGCTTAGAATAATATTATTAAAAAAGCAGCGAGCGAGCTAGACGGGAGGGAGAGCTAGCGAGAAGCGAACGAGGGAGCGGCTGGCGGGCGGGAGGGCGCGGAGCATGCGGAGCGGCGCCCCGGGCGGCCCCCGGGCTTGGACGAGGACTCAGGAGAAGTGCGCGGGCGGCGGGGGCGCGGAGCGGCGCGGGACCCGCGGCCGGCTCGGGGACGTCCTGCAGTGACTCGGAGTTCTCCGGGAGTCAGCGCCAGGCCGGGCCCCCCCCCCCCCCGCCCGCCTCTTGGCCCGGACGGTCCGGCGGGGAGGCGCCCATGCCGGACCGCGCGGCGCGCTGAGGGCGCGCGCGGGCGGGCGCAACCGGCACCATGTCTATGCTACCCACCTTCGGCTTCACGCAGGAGCAAGTGGCGTGCGTGTGCGAGGTGCTGCAACAGGGCGGCAACATCGAGCGACTGGGCCGCTTCCTGTGGTCTCTGCCCGCCTGCGAGCACCTCCACAAGAATGAAAGCGTGCTCAAGGCCAAGGCGGTGGTGGCCTTCCACCGCGGCAACTTCCGCGAGCTCTACAAGATCCTGGAGAGCCATCAGTTCTCGCCGCACAACCACGCCAAGCTGCAGCAGCTGTGGCTCAAGGCGCACTACATCGAGGCGGAGAAGCTGCGCGGCCGGCCCCTGGGCGCTGTGGGCAAGTACCGAGTGCGCCGCAAGTTTCCCCTGCCGCGCTCCATCTGGGACGGCGAGGAGACCAGCTACTGCTTCAAGGAAAAGAGTCGAAGCGTGCTGCGCGAGTGGTACGCTCACAACCCCTACCCCTCACCCCGCGAGAAGCGCGAGCTGGCGGAAGCCACGGGCCTCACCACCACGCAGGTCAGCAACTGGTTCAAGAACCGGCGGCAGCGCGACCGGGCAGCCGAGGCCAAGGAAAGGTACGAGTAAGTAGAACTTCGGCGCCAGCTACCCCGGGCTCGAGGGAGGGGGTCCCAGGGCGTCCACTCAGCCACTGAAGAGGCTTGAACTGGGCCCGCTCGTCCCAGCGAGGGCCCTGCTGCAGCCTGGTCTGACCCGGACGGCGCTTGCGGGCGACCAAGTGATCCGAAATTTGTCTAAAGCGGGCAGAGCAATCGGGAAGTTGTCAACTAACTCCCTGGTCGCTTGTGAGCAAAAGTGGAGAAGCAGCGACCTTCGGGACAAAGGCAAGACGGTAGGCCTGGATTCCAGGCACGGGGCGCACAGCAGGCAAGGCCTGTTAGTCCTCCGAAGGTCGGAGGACAGAGGGTTTTGGTGAGGACTATGGGGGGGGCGGTGCGGGGTGCGGGGTTTAGACTGCCTGTGAGAATTCACCAGCACTTCTCAGGGCTTCCCGTCTACCTCACTCAGCTACAGGCCGTGTGATTTGGGGTCAGTACTGGGATTGGAACTTTCCTGGTACGACGTGGATGTGGAGCGGCCTGGAAGAATTTTCCTTGTCTGGATAGGAGGGTTGATAGGGAAAGTCTTATCGCGCATTGAAAGGACCAAGAGGTGAAAGGCTTGGGGAGGAAGTGTCAGCTCTAGGAGAGAAGAGAAACACATGTCCCTTTTTCTGCCTCGTTGGACCCAGCAGTCCTTCCCTGGCCTGCCAAGCCCTTAGCTCCTCTCTGCTCAGGCTCTACCCTCTTTGGCAGGTAGGTCGGTATGTCTGGGGTGAGCTGAGAGCAGCAGAAAGGCTGGGAGTTGCTTGTCCTCAGGGAAACCAGGACTTTCTGAACTAGCCTTGCAGTTGACCATGAGGCCGTTGTGGCTTTGGCCCCTCAGAACCCCAAATCTGGAGGGGGAGAAGCTGACTGTGGGACCAGAATCAGCCTGAGTGTAAGAGCAAAACGAGACACCCGGGGTCTGTGGTACGGGGTGTGTGCCGCCCGGAGTGAATGGCCAGGGTCAGAGTGCGGGTGCTGAACAGTGGAATCAGCGGTGGGACTCGGGGGGGGGCGGGGGGGGTGGCTTCAAGCTGACCTTGGTCTCTAAGACCATGAGGTTGGAGCATCCACAGTTGTAAGGATTCAGCTGCCAGCCCTGTGGGAAGTTCCCTTCCAGGAAAACAGAAAGAAAAGGCCCTGGGGAGCCAGTAAAGAGAATCTACCCAAGAATTCAAACCTCCAAATCTGGGCAGGGGCTGTCCGACGGTCAGAGACAGGGCAGGAGGTGGGTTCTCCCTGCTGAGGTTCCCCTCCCCCCAGAATACAATGCATCCAGAGTCCTGAAGAACTAAGTTCTCAGGTCAGGCCCCAGGTGAGGGCTGAAGAGTCCCTCAGTTTCTGGTATGGTGAAAAAGTCTAGGCCAGGATTAGCAATCCCCTTCACTCTTCCTTCTCTCTTCTCCCCGAAGCTGCCCCCCCACACCCCAGCTTCAGGCCCCCAGCTGAAGTTTCTGCTGTGCCACCAGGGAAAGGGAGTCCTGCATCCTTAGGGCCTCGTTCCTAGGCCAAGCAAGGAAAACCCTAACAAGGCCTGCCAGTTTGGAACTAGAGGGAAAAGACCCTTAGCTCCAGGAACCTGTCCCTCAGACAGGGTTTTCCCTCAAGCAGAGAAAAGCAAAGGGAGATGAGGACCTGTGAGATCCCCAACCTCAAGTGGACCCTCAGCCTAGAGTCTAGGGTCCCTGACTCTCCTGGACCCACTTCTCCGCAACAAACCCTGGCTTGAGTAGCCAAGAGTGATCTGAAAACCCAGGCACCTTCTCCTCCCTGTCCCTGTTCCCTACAACTCCAATGAACCCTGCTCCCCTGCCCCTCTGCTCCGGAAAAGAAAAGTTAGCCACTCAGTGGGGGTAGGCAGGGAGGGCAGAACACACGGAGAGCAGAAAGATATTCGTGAGATTGAGAGCAGGAGAGGTGGGGAGATAGAAACGATACAGGGAGAAGGTATAAGAGAGAAATCGGGTCTGGAGGGACTGAAAGAGCCAGAGCCCAGGCTTGGCCGCGAAACATGTTAGAAACCGAAAACACCCGCAGGCAGCGCGCGGCGGCTCTGGCTCAGGGCGACGCGGCGCCGAGCAGCCTCGGTTTCCCCGCTGACCCGGCTGCTTTGCTCCTGCACTTGCAGGGAGAACAGCGAGAACTCCAACTCCAACAGCCACAATCCGCTGGCTGCGTCGCTGAACGGCAGTGGCAAGTCTGTGCTAGGCAGCTCGGAGGACGAGAAGACGCCGTCGGGGACGCCAGACCACTCGTCGTCCAGCCCCGCGCTGCTGCTCAGCCCGCCGCCGCCACCCGGGCTGCCGTCCCTGCACAGCCTGGGCCACCCTCCGGGCCCCAGCGCCGTGCCCGTGCCCGTGCCGGGGGGAGGCGGCTCGGACCCACTGCAGCATCACCACGGCCTGCAGGACTCCATCCTCAACCCCATGTCGGCCAACCTCGTGGACCTGGGCTCCTAGAGCCCCGCCTGCCTCGACGCGCTTGCCTTCTGGGCTGGTCGCTCGGGACCTGAGAAGGACCGTGTCCGGAGGGTGCCCCGCGCCGGCGGCCCCACCAGGTACTGAAAGACCCGCGCGCTGAGCGGGCAGAACTGCCGGCCCGGGCAGGGCGGATGGCTCTCTGGTTTAGTCTTTGTTCGGGATTTATTTTCAACAAGTTGCTTCTTTGGAGATCCTTTGGAGGCCTGGGACCGGGTCTTGAACCAGGGAAGGGAATAAATTATACACCATTCTCCTACTCTCTCTCCGTGCCTCCTCTTCCGCTCTCTTCCCTTGCCTTCCTTGCTCTTTCTTCCTCTCATTCCCCTTCTCTTCTCTCTTCTCCTTTCCCTTTCTTCTTCTTGCTTTCCTCCTCTGCACTGTCTCTGTTTCCCGCTGTACTTCCGGCTTGCCATCTCTCGCTAGGTTTCCATTACTCTATCTCTGTTTTTCGGTTTCTCCTCTCCGCCAGCCTCCTGCACCTCGCGGGCTGTACGCGTCGGTCTTTCTCCTCGTGCCTGGCGGTCTATTTGCCCTCCCCCCATTCCTCACTTTACGGGGGTGGGAGTGGGAGGGGGAAGAGCAAAGAAAAGACAGGGCCTTTGAACCCGGGCTTTCTCCAGAGGCCCTCCCCCCGGGGTCAGCTGGGGGCTGCAGGTGTCAGCGCTGCCTAGTAACTTAAGTGAAAGAGCAAGGGAGGCGGCAGGGAAGCCCCTGAACGCCCCCCTGCCGCTTGCCCCTCTGCTTTGGTGAGGCCCCGACACTCGCTCTCCTCTTCCTCCTGGGACTGTGGCCGCCGTGCTCCCGGCAGAGCGTGCCTCCGAGCCGCAGACTTGCCATCTCCCTGTTATGTCCTCATGTGAATGTTCTTCGGGAAATATTTCTGCTTTTATTTTATAATAAAATTAGAAATCATAAATATATATATATATATGGATATATACCACGAGGCCCGCGAGCCGGGAGTGCAGCTGTGTCTCATTTCCCTACAGGGACTCGACACCCCGGGTGGACCGTTCTGGGCAGCGAAACCCCATGAGTCCCAGAAACCGGGAGGCGACCTCCCCCACACACAACGTTTATGAGTCGCAAGGTGAAGGGGCTGAATACTCTGAAACCTCCTGCCCCAAAGCACTCTGCCCCTTTTCTTGTCCGGGAAGCTCCCTGCAGGAGCGGGGAAGGGGCCTGTCCCTCTTGGGGACTCCTCTCCCCCCACCAGCCGAGCAGTGCCCTCACCTGCCTCTTTCTTCACCTGGGAATGGGGGTAGGAAATGAGAGGCTGTGTGCGTAACGTGGTTACGTGTGTTTGGACATGCCAAGGCTGGGAAACAAGTCGGGCCGTGGAGGTTTCCTGAAGGGCGGACGCCTTAGCGGTGGTCGCCATCCCCAGAACCAGGCACGACGCACTGGGCAGATTCGCTGGCCGAAAGGGCAGCCGCTGGTCCAGCCGCGAAGCCCGGGTCGTGCGTGTAGCCGTGGAACGAAGGTCTCCACGCTCAGAAATCCGTTGGTTTGGCGTGGAGATGAAGGGGCTTGGGGAGAAGGGAAGTCCGGGACACTCGGGGAGCCGGGCGCGCCGGGCGCGTGTTCTAAATGGGAACAAGCGGACGGAGGAGGCACCTCCGTGCGTGGTGCGGCGTAGGTGCCTCTGCGGCTGTAAATTGACCTGCGGCGCCCCCTCCCCTCTCGGGGAGCCAGCCCCCTCCCCATTAAGCGACAAGTCTAAGCCGGTCCAGGCAGGTCCGAAGCCGGCGGGACTCCTCGAGGAGAAAGTTGAGGCTTTTCCGTCTCAGGTCTCGGTGGCTGTTGGTACCATACACATTACTCCTCCGCGACCCGGACGCTTCCGACCGGCCCTGGGTGGGAAGGGACGGAGGGGAGGAGGCGCTCTTCTGACCCCGTGATCCTGGAGCTCCAGGACTTCTCCGGCGCTTTCCGCTGGTGAAATCAGCGCTCGCGGAGAGCACTTCTGCGCGGACTTTCTAAATATCAAGGATTCCTTTCCAGTCGAGACCCTCGGGGACGCGGGCAGCTGGGGGGGCTAACTTGGAGAGGGAGGCTTTGCCTCAGCGTAAGCTCTGTGCAGTCGTGGGGGTCAAGGGAATCCCTAGCAGCGTAAGACGGCATCAAGAGCCCCACGGCCCCTGCACCCCCAAGAGGAAGTGCAGTCCTGGCAGCTCCAGTGGCCTCTCCTGGAGGCTGTGCTCTCAGGGGACAACTCAGGTCATCCTGGGCCCGAGTGGCCCCACCCTCCCTGACTGGCGGGGTGTAGAGCCTGCTACTGTCTGAGGGTCCAGAGAGACTCAAGGGAGCGAGAAGCTGCCTCAAGTCAGCGGAGCTGAGCCGACAGACCCATCCTTACTTCTCGAAGGGAGGAAACAGTAGTCCCTGGAGCCCACATCTCCCCTACCTGCCTCCTATTTTCTGCACTCACAATCACAGGCAAACAGGCTCTGTACCAACTTTCACAAGGACACGTACACATTTATCATTCGATTCACTGTGCCGGGCACTGTGGGTAGCACAAAAACTCACCCACTCACACTTGTGGCCACACGGGGAAATATCATACTCCATCACACATATGTTCACACACACACAAACACACATAGACACTCAACCCATTTTTACAGACACACAAACGCAGGCACTCAGGTGAAACACTCCCCTGCACAGATGAAAGGGAGATACCTACACAAATGAGCCCCTCCCTCCTCCTTGTACTCACACAAACACAAACCTCTGCTTCTCCCCAGAAGCCTTCAAACCCACCCTCCCACCGGTGCCCCAGCGAGCAGCCCGTCCCAGCCCACGGACCTGCTGGGGCCAGAACACAGCCTTGAAGCCCGGCTGGCTGGGAAGGCCTTGGCTCTAGGCAGCTGTGGCCCAGGAAAAGAGACGGTCCTAACCCGAGGCTGCAGACGGTCAGGGACCCCACCCTCGATCCAGCGGTCCAGGTGGAATCAATGGAGTTTGCTGGGAGTTCTCACTTGCCAGTAGGGGGCGGGGTGCCTGTCCTGGAGCTGTATTCTGGTTTAGTGGCGCTACTTGTTGCAGCTTCCCTCTTTCCCTCCCCCTTGGAAAGCTAACTCCGAAAATATTTATTTAAAAGGGGAAACTATGCAGACGTTCTGAAAATAAACCCGAGCAGCTACTCACCCACTGTATAAATCTATACAAGCCAGTCCTCCATTCCACACTCCACTAGACCTACCACGCCAACTGGACGTAACTTTTGCACAGATGTTGCCAGGTGAATGCAGCTATTCCCCGTCGGTGTTCACCAAACAGTGTTCCCAATGACTTGTCATCCTTCCCCTCTGCCAGTAGCCACTGAGGCCGAGAGTTTTGCTCAGGCCACCTGAAGGGACGCAGCAGCTAGAAGCGGGAGTCTCCCTCTCGGCTTCCCTGACCATGTTCACCTTTCATTTATTCCCAGCCAGGTCCCATACGCACGTACCCTCCAAGGTAAAACCCTAATGAAGGAGGTAGAACCCAGCCCTTGAGGGCAGCTGGTCGGCTTATCTGCTTCGGGGCTGTAAAAGCCAAGGGCTACTGAAGGCAGACGGGAGCGTGAGGGCTGGCTGTGCTCCCCACGCAGTCTCCTTCCTCACCCCGCACTCAGCACCCCTCTCCAGGCTTCAGGGCAGGCCTGGACCTGGTGTCCCTTCTGCGAAGAACATCTCCAGGGAGTGGCCTAAGGAGCAGGTGGTGATGCCCTGCCACACAAGAAAAGGTTAAACAGAGCCAGGGAGATCTGGGGAGAACACCGGTCTACTTGGTCCTCAGTTTAACCCAGTCCCTGTTTAACACCATTTTGGCCCCTGAGAAAAGCAGGGACCAGCCGAGTGGGGACACCAGAGTCAGGACACAGGGAATTTGGCCTCCTGGATTCCACCAGTGCCCACCTCTTGCTGGGATGCTGCCGGGCCTCCGGACAGGAAACTTGTGAATGTTTCTGTATTGAGGGGCAGGTGGAGAAGGACAGAGGAGGGCTAGGGCTCTTGACTGGGCCCCTTCATTTTCTCGTGTTCCGCATTCCAGCACTACAGCTTGGGTACCCTGGGCACTAGAAGCTGCCTAGGGATGCTGGAGAGGGAAGCGACCCAGTGCGTGAGGATGTACTGGGAGATGTGAGAAGGCATAAGAGAGTGTGTGCATGCAATAGGGTGAAAAACCGCGCTGGTGTGAATAGGTGGGGCCGACGTGTGCATTGAGACCGTGGCTTTTTTTGAGTCCAGAGGTGTGTGGGTGAGCCGGTGAGCTGACCAGGGTACTCGGAGGAGCCCGGAATGCGGCTTGTAAAGGAGGCGCCTGGGGCTGGAAGAGAACCAGCCTCTCCTCTCGTGCCGCGGGAACCCAACCCTGCCCGGATTTTTCCTGATTCGATTCCTGGAGCCGCTGCTGGACGCGGGCAGGGTGAGCAGGGAGGAAAAGAGGGTCTCTGGGTCGCTGCTGCTGGGGGCCGCGCAGTGGAGCCCGGAAAGGTCTCCAGTCCCTGTGTCAGGGTCAAGGCCTCCAGAGTCGCCTTGCAGGAGTCTCTTCTCGAAACTCTGTGGGTTCCTGTACAGCTGTAACGCGGGAAATGTTTCTACTGGGTTGTGGGGTGGAATCGGAGAGGAGAGGATCAGATTGGGTGCCCTCCAGTGGCGCGAGTTTTCCACTCCGTTTCCCCCTCGATCTCAGCAGCAGGGCTGCTCCCCCACCAGGTGAGAGTCTAAGCAAGACCGTGAGGATGCACCTGAAGAAAGCGCGTCTTGCGAGGCCCGACAGGCGCCCCTAGTTGCCCCAAAGGCTCCCTTTCTTGGAGGACCCACAAACCCCATAGGCTGGCACGAGGGCGGACACGTAGGAGGACGCCTTGCTTAGGACGGTAGCAGCCCTGGCCATTGCCAGGGATAAATCCAGAACTACCAGTGGCCCGGCCCACCCGGAGTACCAAGTGCTTCCTCGCTCTCTGAGTAGCGCGCACCCGCTCGGACTCTGGCGGGCTGCAAGGAGAAATTCTGCGGCTCCTGGCAGCCGAGGCCTTCGCAGACCCAGCCGCGCACTCGATGCCAGGCCCAGCGCGACCGTCTTTCCGGGACAAGGGACCCGCGCGCTGCTCGAGATGACGCAAAGCTCTGGGGCCTGAGCACAGGGGAGCAAGGGGACCAAGGGACTGGGCAGCCTCATTCCTCTGGCCCTTGAACTAGCGGCTTGGGACGCGCCGCGGGAGATGACGCTGTCCGCAACTCTGTAGCCATCCCGGCTCGGGGCACTCAGGCCCGACCAGCCCATGCCTGGGACTCTGCAGTCTCCGGGCGGAGTGTAGCCTCGGTTGCCCCGGCCCGGGAGTCAGACCAGCCGCCTGAGGTCCTATAAAGGGAATGATGGGTCAGACAGGAAGGCAAGAGCAGACGCGGTGGTGGGGCTTGCAGAGCTGCAGGCCCTCGACTGCCTTCCTTCAGGGCTTTTCCAAGGGTTTGTGTTGGCTGGCCAGCCAGGACCTCTCACTAGTTCAAAAGCTCATTGCTGGCAGAATTATCCGGGTAGCTTGCCCCGGGCCGTGGAGATGCAGCTCGATGGTGACTTCGTGGTCCCCAGAGTAACAGGTCATACTTGCCATTTCGTGAACGCTTACTCCACATCAGGCACTTTACACACCTGGTGTCTGTTTAATTCTCACAGCCGCCACACAAAGAAGCTATTATTACTGGTACATGAAACTGAGAAGTCATGTTCGGGAACTTGCCCAGAGTCAGACACGTTTACAGCGGCGGGACCTGCATTTGAACCTGGTCCCTGTGAGTCTTCAGCGCACGTTTTCCCAGGGTACCGGCTGCAGACGAGCGCGGTGCCCGGGAGTGGAGCGGCGCCTAGTCCCGGGGCCCCGGGTGGCAGGGGCGGGCGCAGATGACTCCCGCGGGGATCGGAGGCAGCACGAGGGCAATGCGAAACTCGGAACCAGCACTGGCTCCGGAGCGAGCTGCGGCAGCGGAGCTCAAAGCCTCAGTGACCCGCTGAAGTCGGGGGAGAGCGTTTATCTCCGCAACCATCAGCGTAATTACCCAGTTCCCTCATTTGCGCTCTACGGTGTAGTCTTGACGCACCGTCGGGTACCAAGAAGCGGATTTCGCCCAGCGCGGGTTACTCAATAGTAAAGATAGCACCTTGGGACCCTTGGGACCCTGCTGCCGCCTCCGTCTTCGCCCTCCTGAGACTCCGACCCCGTCTCCTCCATTCTGCTCGGGAAGATGAGACTGATTCGGGGATCCTGAGGGCTGAGACCTGAGTCCTGGGTGGGACGCCCTCCTCTCGGTCCGGCCCCCCACCCCCAGCCCCATCACTCCTGTGCTGCGGACAGGGCTCTCTGTCTGGTGGACAGTAAATAAAGCATCGTTCAATTAACACAGGTTTACTGCTGCGGTGCGAGGAGGTCAGAAAGGAGGGGCAGCCCAGACACTGTTCTGCAAAGACCAGAACACACGGGGCCCATCCCCGCCCCACTCCCTCCTCCCACCCCCAACACACACACTTCGGCCCCACCGGAAGCCCCCATTCCCTTCTCCACCCGCGGAGCTGTAGTTGGTACAAGCGCTCAGATTCCACCTGAGCTAGGTGATTCTGTCAGTTTCAAGACAGGGAGTATGAAATACCCTATTGTCCGGAGGCAGAGCCATTGGCGACCCTGGAAAGCTGCCCTGAGACGCCTGAACTATTGAGGGAGGTCACCTGGTCCAAGGAGAAGGAAGAGAGGGAGTGGTCGGAGAGTGAAGCTAGGCTTAATTAAGGAGGCCAACCAGGAGGTGTGAATCACTCCTCCCTTCTCCTCCTGAGGGAAGAGCCAGACCCTGATGGGGTGGGGTAAGGGAGATGGAGGGGATTAGAAACAGAAAGGGTGAAGCTGAGTAGTTTCTAAAAGCAAAACAATATAGGTAATCCTAGTGTTTATATGGTACTCGGCAGGGTGTCAGTGGTTTCAAAAACTTCCTGTCATTTAATATTCACCATTGTATAGGGTAGGCAGGAAAGGAATTCTTCTCCCCAGTTGACAGGTGAGGATGGGAGCCTAAGGAAAGTGATCTATGTGACTTTCCTGAGACCCAAGTTAGCAGAGGCTCTTTCCTCTGCACTCTGTTGTTGAGGTGACTTCTTAAAATTAATTAATTTATTAGTTTATTTATTTAATTTCTTATTTGTTTATTTATTTATGGCTGCGTTGGGTCTTCGTTGCTGCGCGCGGGCTTTCTCTAGTTGCCGCGAGCGGGGGTACTCTTCGTTGCGGTGCGCGGGCTCCTAATTGCGGTGGCTTCTCTTGTTGCGGAGCACGCGCTCTAGGCGCTTGGGCTTCGGTAGTTATGGCACGCGGGCTCAGTAGTTGTGGCGCACGGGCTTAGCTGCTCCGCGACATGTGGGATCTTGCCAGACCAGGGATCAAACCCGTGTCCCCTGCACTGGCAGGCGGATTCTTAACCACTGAGCCACCAGGGAAGTCCCTTGAGGTGAATTCTTTTTTTTTTCGGTACGCAGGCCTCTCACTGTTGTGGCCTCTCCCCTTGCGGAGCACAGGCTCCGGACGCGCAGGCTCATCGGCCATGGCTCACGGGCGCAGCCGCTCCACGGCATGTGGGATCCTCCCGGACCGGGGCACGAACCCGTGTCCCCTGCATCGGCAGGCGGACTCTCAACCACTGTGCCACCAGGGAAGCCCGAGGTGAATTCTTGAGTTTGGGGGAAATATCAGATACCAAACCAGCCCAAAGAGTAGAGATTGTTCCCCTGGGTTTGGGGGAGTGATGCAGAGAGATGGCAGCCATCATGGAGCTCTGGATGCTGCTATAGAGACTTAAAGTAAACGTACCTCAAAATCAGAACAACCCATCCCTGAAATCACTAAAAAGAATGCCTAATCACTGAGAGAAACGGGTCTCTTCTAACAGGCCGCTTCCATACCTTCCCCAAGGGAAGAGGGCAGAGAAGAGAACTAGAAGTGTGCTCTCTCACTGGGCTCAAGACCTGTCAGTTAAGGCTCCCAGCGAATGAGTTGTGAGCCAGAGATTTCCTCAGCAGGTGAATACTGAATTTTGTGGGTGGTCCCCAAAGGGCTGTAGGTGTTTTTAGCTGGAGAAAATGGGAAGAGAGTCAAGAGTTCTGTTTACGCGGAAAGACTAGACGCTGGTGTCTGTTCAGAGTTGTAGATGAAGTCGGTCACTTTATCATTTACTTATTATTCTATAAAGAACTAAGTTAAGCAGTCACCCTAAAGGCAGATAAATGTTAAGTAGGAATATTAAATAGACATGACTTCAGAGCAAGGATGAATGTCCACAGTGGCTGGAGCCAAGACACAATCTCAGGGGTTAGGCAGTGCCTCCATCCCTAGAGACCAGGAACCAAGAGGGGGCAGGGAGGCACAAACAGGTAGTGCCACATCACCCCATGGCAGCTGGGCTGTGTTGGGCACCAAACTTGAGTCCAAGAAAGAAGGAAAATGTCACCATATCTAGTAGCTGTGGCAACAGAAGTCTTCCTCAGGCTCAGAGTCTACCCAACACAGGCCAACTTCCAAGCAGGTGGAGCTGAGGCAAAGAGCAGGAAAAGAGACTGTATTAGGTATGGCTGCAAACAAATAAATCCCAAAACAAGGGCTTGTTTCTCATCCACATAACAGTCCAGTGGGGTATTTCTGGAAAACAAGTGGCTTCCCGCGGGGTGATTCAGGGACCAAGGCTTCCTTATCAGGTGGCTCCACCCTTAGAGTCCTTTGCATTTGGTCGCCAGGTGGGTAAGAAGCATGGAAGAGAGGCATGGGGGGTGTGGGGTGGGGGACAGGTTTGGAATGGTACACATCACTTCCACTTGTATTCCATTGGAGGTAACTTTGTCATTTCACCAACCCAGCTGCAAGGGAAACTGGGAAATGGAGGAAATTCCAGGAAAAGGAATTACTGATTCTGTATGGTTAGTCAATCCTCAGTGATTTTAAAACAGAGAAATCTGTATTCTGTAAATTTTCCTTTTTCATGTATCTATATATCTATATATCTCTCTATATATTATTTTTTTACTATTATGACTTGAGTACTGTTTTTTGTTTTTTGTCTTGCTTATCTTGGTTTTTCTGTGGTGAGGAATACATGTGGAGATACCACTCCTACATTACAGACCACAAGTCAGTTCACGTCTCTGGGCCTCATTTCCTCATCTGTTGCAGTGTATTAATTAGGGTAAGGTTCAGCTGGAAGTGATGGAAAAAAACCCAAATAAGAGTGACTTAAGCATAATAGAAGATTATTTCTCTCACACATTAACATCTAGGTAGGCAATCTAAGACTGATGCAAAGCCAATCTCCTCCTACTTTGTTGTTGTCCCTAAAGAAACCTAGACATTGACTTACTAAACTAAGACTTTAAAATCATCTATTTTAAATATGCTCACAGAGCTAAAGGAAACCATGTCTAAAGAACTAATGGAGAGCATGAGAACAATGTCTCACCAAACAGAGAATATCAATAAAGAAATCAGAACAATAAAAAGGAACTAAATAGAAATTCTGGAGTTTAAAATCACAATAACTGAAATGAAAAATTCACCAGAGGGACTCAACAACCGTTTTGAGCTGACAGAAGAAAGAATTAGCCAGTGAAGTTACCCAGTCTGAGGAACAGAGCAAAGAATGAAGAAAAATGAATAAAGTCTATGAGACCTGTGGGTCACCATCGAGCATACCAATATATGCATACTGGGAGTTCCAGAAGGAGAGAGAGAAAAGGGCAGGAAGAATATTTCAAGAAATAATGGCTAAAAACTTCTCAAATTTGATGAGAAACATTAATTTACACATCCAAGAGGCTCAATAAACTTCATGTAGGATAAAGTCTAAGAGAGCCACAGTGAGACATATTATAATCAAACTGTCAAAGGACAAAGAATATTTTTTTAAATTGAAGTATAGTTGCTGTAGAATATTATATCTTACAGGTGTACAATACACTGATTCACAATTTTTAAAGGTTATACTCCATTTATAGTTATTATAAAATATTGGCTATATTCCCTATGCTGTACGATATATCGTTGTAGCTTATTTTATACCTAATAGTTTGAACTTCTTTTTTTTTAAAGATTTTTTGATGTGGACCATTTTTAAAGCTTTCATTGAGTTTGTTACAATATTGCTTCTCTTTTATGTTTTGGTTTTCTGGCCCCGAGGCATGTGGGATCCCAACCAGGGATCAAACCCGCACCCCTTGCATTGGAAGGCAAAGTCTTAACCACTGGACCACCAGGGAAGTCCCTAGTTTGTACTTCTTAATCACCTACCCCTATTTTGCCCTTTCCCTCTTCCTTCTCGCCACTGGTAACCACTAGTTTGTTCTCTGTATCTGTGAGTCTGCTTCATTTTTGTTATATTCACTAGTTTATTGTATCTTTTAGATTCCACATATAAATGTGGATACGGTATTTGTCCTGTGGATAGAGGACAAATATCATACAGTATTTGTCTTTCTCTGTCTGACTTATTTCACTTAGCATAATGCCCTCCAAGTCCATCCATGTGGCTGAAAATGGCAAAATTTCATTCTTTTTTATGGCTGAGTAGTATTCCACTGTATATATTCCACATCTTCTTTATCCATTCATCTTTTTTTTTTTTTTTTGCGGTACGCGGGCCTCTCACTGTTGTGGCGTCTCCCGTTGTGGAGCACAGGCTCCGGACGCGCAGGCTTAGCAGCCATGGCTCACGGGCCCAGCCGCTCCGCAGCGTGTGGGATCTTCCGGACCGGGGCACGAACCCGTATCCCCTGCATCGGCAGGCAGACTCTCAACCACTGCGCCACCAGGGAAGCCCCTATCCATTCATCTTTTGATGGACACTTAGGTTGCTTCCATATCTTGGCTATTGTAAATAATGCTGCTATGAATGCTGTGGTACATGTGTCTTTTTGAATTTGTGGTTTTTTCAGATATATACCCAGGAGTGGAATTGCTAGGTCATATGGTAGTTCTATTTTTTGTTTTTTGAGAAACCTGCATACTCTTTTCCATATTGGCTGCACCAATTTACATTCCCACCAACAATGTTCCTACTGGAATAGACACTTACTCAGGATATGGATTTACCTTCCCTGCCAAAACCACCATCCATGGGCTTGTAGAATGCCTTAGTCACCATCGCGGTATTGCACACAGCATTGCTTCTGATCAAGGAGCTCACTCCACAGCAAAAGAAGTGCAGCAACAGATCCATGCTCATAAGATTCACTGGCCTTACCGTGTCCCACACCATCCCGAAGAAGCTGGCTTGATAGAAAGGTGGAATGATCTTTTGAAGCTTAGTTACAGCACCAGCTGGGTGGCAATACCTTGCATGCCTGGGGCAAGGTTCCCAGGAAAGCTGTATATGCTCTGAATCAGCATCCAATATATGCTGCTATTTCTCCCATAGCCAGGATTCACAGGTCCAGGAATCAAGGAGTAGACGTGGGAATGGCACAACTCACTATTCCCCCTAGTGACCCACTAGGAAAGTTTCTGTTCCCACATTATGCTCTGCTGGCCTAGAGCTCTTAGTTCCAGAAGGAGAAATGCTTCCACCAGGAGACACAGCAGTGATTCCATTGAACTGGAAGTTAAGACAGCCACCTTCCCATGCCTCTGAGTCAGCAGGCAAAGACGGGAGTCACTGTGCTGGCTGTGGTGATTGGTCCTGACTACCAAGGGGAAACTGGACTGCTACTGCACTATGGAGGTAATGCAAAGTATGTCTGGGATACAGGAGATCCCTTAGGGCATTTCTTACTATTACCATGCCCCATAATTAAGGTCAACGGAAAACTGCAACAACCCAGACCAGGCAGGACTACTAATGGCCCAGAGCCTTCAGGAATCACACCACCAGTTAAAGAACTATGACCAGCTGAGGTCCTTGCTGAAGGCAAAGGGAATACAGAATGGGTAATGGAAGAAGGCAATTATAAATACAAGCTACAACTATGTGACTGGTTACAGAAATGAGGACTGCAATTGTCAAGACTATTTCCTCCTTACTTTGTTATGATTATATTTGTGTGTATATATGCATATATATTAAGCAAATATCTTTGGGTTTTTTCCTCTCTTATTTCCTTCTCATGTAGCGTAAGATGTATTGACTTTACATTATAGTATTTACATATTATTAATTTTATACCATAGTATTTAAGTTTACGGGATATCAAGGAGAAGAGTAAACATTGCTCAAGGACTTTTCCTCCTCTTCTGGGGAGGGGGTTAGTGTGTTTTCATTGTACTCAGGGTAGTTGTATCATGTTTGGAATTATGACCTGGTTATTGTCTTTATTTGCACATTAAGTATGGTTTAAGGAGATGTATATGCCAAGTTAATAAGAGGTGGACTTCTGATGGTTAATTTTATGTGAAGCTTGACTGGGCCACAAGATGGCCAGGTATCTGATTAAACGTTATTTCTGTTGCAAATCAAAACCACAATAAATTATCATCTCATGCTTGTTAGAATGACTGTTATCAAAAAGGCAAGAAATAACAAGTGTTGGCAAGGAGGTGGAGAAAAGGGAACCCTCCCGCACTGTCGGTGGGAATGTAAGTTGGTGCAGCCACTGTGGAAGACAGCATGGAGGTTCCTCAAAGAATAAGAGCTATCATAAGATACAGCGATCCCACTTCTGAGTATTTATTCAAAGAAACCCCAAAACACTGATGTGAAACGATATAGGCATCCCTCTGTTTATCACAGCATTATTTACAATACCGAGATACGGAAGCAACCTAGGTACCCATCAATGGGTGAATGAATGAAGAAGATGTGGTATATGTATACAATAGAATATTATTCAGCCATTAAAAAGATAAAATCTTGCCATTTGCAACAACATGGATGGACTTTGAGGGTGTTATGGTAAGTGAAATAAGTCAGATGGAGAAAGACAAATACCACATGATTTCACTCATATGTGGAATATAAAAAAAAGCAAAAAAATAAAATAAATGAACAAGACAAAACAAATAAAAACTAACATGTAGATACAGAGAACAGAGCAGTGATTACCAGAGGGAACTAAATCTTTTTATGTGTGATAAGGCCTCCCTTGGTTCAGTTTCTCTAGAGAACCCTGACAAATACACTTCCTGATGACTGTCTAAGGTGAGCTCAAGGTAGACTGACTAGGTGACCCAAGGGTAAAAAAATAAGGAAAGAATTATTTTTCACACTCTTTAGTACTTTGTGTGTAAGCCGGATAGGTTATTAGTTTCATTTTCTTTCTGGTAAGGGACTGTACCTTCCCACCTCAGCACAGTCTGCTATTGGCTCCCTTTATTTAGCTTCACACGTTTCTTAATGATAGAACCCACAATCTGTAGCTGGCCACATGCTGCCCAGAATAAAGACTACATTTTCTGGCCTCCCTTACAGCTAGATATACCACGTAACTAGGTTTTGGCTAATGAATATTATTGGAAGTGTTGTATGAAAACTTCTGGAAGTGTTTTTCAAGGAAGAGGATCCCTTTCTTCTCCCTTCCTCCTTCTTGCTGACAGGAATGTAAATGTGATGGCTGGAGCTAGCACAGCCACCTTAGACCATGAGGCAACATGCTAAAGTTGGTGGAGCAGTCAGACAAAAGGAACCTGAATCTAATATGACTTTGGAGTAGATATTCTGGCTCTAGACCTCCTACTTTAGACTTCATTAATATAAAAGAGAAATAAACCCCTATTTTATTTAAGCTACTAATCTCTTGGGTTTCTGACACATGTACCGATAGTAATATCTAATTCTAACTAAAAACTACCTTTCCAAATTCAAAGAGTATAATCTTCCTTCCTGGAACCTTATGGCCCTTTTACGTCTGTAATTTGCTTTTATTCTTTCTATATTTCTCTGAGGTGTTGTATTTTCTGACCATGCCTATTTCACAAAGGTACAGAAAACTTGCATGACTCCATTCAAAGTATTGCAATGAAGTAAGGCAATGAAGTGGCTTAACTGAGAAGTTGTGACTCCTAGTTCTCCAGCACATGCTGTCCCCACAGAGGGTATTGAGAAAACATAAGTTCAGCATAGCCCGGCCACCTAAATGAAGAAACTTTTCAGCTACTCCTATGCCTAGATGAATTTGTCTGGACTCAGGAGGCTACTGGATATGTTCTCACTTTTATTTCAGGCTTTTCTCAGGCTGGCACTCTCTAAGAGTTTGGGAACCGACAAAGAGATTAAAAAATCCACAAATGTTCCTTAATAGCAATTGTGGGGGGTGGGTGTTGAGCTATTGGAAAACAGAGAACGTTGACCTTATCCCCTTCCCAAACTGTAGGATCAATACCAAAACTATTTACCTCATTTTTATAAATGATCTGGAGGATCATGGTGAAATCTCTAGGTTTGCATGTGACACTGTGCTCTCCTAGAGAGTGAAGGATTCAGAGGTTGAAAGCAAATTCAGGAACATCTCATAAAGGCACATGAGTGGGCAGACCAGTGACAGGTAAACTGAGGTGAGCAGATAACAGACTAAGGGTGGATAATAACCTAAATTTGTGGGCTAGGGAGCTGAAGGCAAAGGCACAGGGATTATTGTTAACTACTCTCCGAAGACGTTAACCAATGAGCTGGTCTAGTTGAGAAGTTCAGTACAATTCAGTTGCACAACATTAATCAAGAGTCTCTGATGTGGGGCTTCCCTGGTGGCGCAGTGGTTGGGAATCCGCTTGCTAATGCAGGGGACACGGGTTCGAGCCCTGGTCCAGGAAGATCCCACATGCCGTGGAGCAGCTAAGCCCGTGCACCACAACCACTGAGCCTGTGCTCTAGAACCCGCGAGCCACAACTACTGAGCCCGCGTGCCACAACTACTGAAGCCCGCGCGCCTAGAGCCCGTGCTCCACAACAAGAGAAGGCACCACAATGAGAAGCCTGCGCACCACAACGAAGAGTAGCCCCCGCTCGCTGCAACTAGAGAAAGCCCGCGCGCAGCAGCAAAGACCCAATGCAGCCAAATATAAATAAATTATTTTTAAAAAGAGTCTCTGATGTGCCAGGCATCATACCCAGTGCCAGTTTGCAAACACGTGCCAGATGTAGGACCTACCCTCATGGGGTGCATGCTCTTGCTTCAAATGTCACCTTGAAGGGGGTTGGAAATGTCCTCCTTCCCTCTTTGTGGGACATTGTGTGCAAAATTGATCACTGTGCCCAGAAGCCAAAACAGAGCTGGAGAAGGGCCAGCAAGGAAGAGGTGGAGCAAGTGTCTGCCATCATGCACTGGCTGCAGAGGTGAGGATTTCACTCTGACCCCAGATCATATTGTCACTTCCTCTGTGAAGACCTACAAGATTGTCTCCCCCAGGTACAACTGACCTACGCTTACTAGAGTGCCTCGCAGTATTTTGTAAACAATTCCATCATGTCCCTTCACTCCAACTACTTTTTTTACATACCTTCCCTTCCCTTCCAAAATGCTTGAATGCAAAGACCTTACATGTTTTTTGTATCTTTAGTATTTGTATAGTATGTGCATGTAGTACATGTTTGATAAAAGCTTGCTAAATTAATGCAAAGATGGAAATACATTTCATTGGTCTAAAAGTTATTGTTCACGTGCTGCATCGGATAAAAACATTTGCGCCTGTTCCATTGTGTATTTTAAATATATTGTGTACTATATTCTGTACATTATAAAGCATATAAAAATAATTTGAACTGAATGAGGTATAGAATTGTTTATAGCATTTAAAAAATCTTATTTTTTAACAGGACATCAATAACAATAGTAGATGCAAATTCATATTTCAAATAGCCTTGATAAGTTTGATTGGTTTGTTTTTTTGGATTTTTTGGTCTGACCTTGTCTAACCCGATTAGGATATCATTGTTTTTACTCCATAACATGGCAGATGAAGTGTCACCAGATGAAGTGTCATCAGATGAAGTGTCACTGAACAAGTGCCTGCTTTGCCATTAGAATATATATATATATATATATATATATATATATATATATATATATTTTTTTTTTTTTTTTTTTGCGGTACGCGGGCCTCCCACTGCTGTGGCCTCTCCCGTTGCGGAGCAACAGGCTCCAGACGCGCAAGATCAGTGACCGTGGCTCACGGGCCCAGCCGCTCCGCGGCATGTGGGATCTTCCCGGACTGGGGCACGAACCCGTGTCCCCTGCATCGGCAGGCAGACTCTCAACCGCTGCGCCACCAGGGAAGCCACAGAATATATATTTTTAACAGAGTATTTTCAGAGCAGTTTTAGGTTCACAGTAAAATTGAGCAGAAGGTACAGAAATTTCCCATATACTCTCTGCCCCCATAGACGCATAGCCTCCCTCACTGACACATCATTGTCACCCAGAGTCCATAGTTCAGAGTTCACTTTTGACGTTGTACTTTGTATGAGTTTGGACAAATGTATAATGATATGTGTCCACCATTATAGTATTACACAGGGTAGTTTCACTGCCCTGAGAATCTTCTGTGCTCCGCCTATTCATCCTGTCCGCCTCCTCCAATCCCTGGTCATCACTGATCTTTTCACTCTTGCTATAGTTTTGCCTTTTCCAGAATGTCACATACCTGGAATCATGCAGTATATAGCCTCTTCAGATTGACGTCTTTCACTTAGTAATATACATTTAAGTTTACCGCATGTCTCTTCATGGCTTGATAGCACATTTCTTTTTAATGCTGTATAATGCACTGCGTGAATGTACCACAGTTTATTTACCCATTCACCCATTGAAGGACATCTTAGTTGCTCCCAAGTTTTGGCAATTATGAATTAAGCTGCTATAAACATCTGTGTGCAGGTTTCCACGTGAACATAAGTTTTCAGCTCCTTTGGGTAAATACCGAAGAGCATGATTGTTGAATCAAATGGTAAGAATATGTTTAGTTTTGTGAGAAAGCACCAAACTGTCTTCCAAAGTGGCTGCACCATTTTGTGTTCCCATCAGTAAGAAATGAGAGTTCCCGTTGCTTCACATCCTCATCAGTATTTGGTGTTGTCTATGTTCTGGATTTTGGCCGTTCTACCAGGTGTGTAGTGCTATCTCACTGGTGTTTCCTTTTTTTTTCATTGTTCTGCTTGCATTAATTGTTTAGTTTTTCAACCTAAAGATTACTTGCAAAATCCTCTTGAGCTTCTTTAACCATCTGGGCATGGGTAGCTTCCTTAAATCTAGATATGATCATCCTGGGAGTCAAGCGCTTCTGTAACACAAGACAAATGATTAAGGGCCCCGCTGACAAGCCTTTTGGGGAACATCAACTCTTCCCTCAGGGTATCTTGTATACAGCAGGTAACATGTCTCCACCTGAAACATGACCTAAAGGTGGGTACCAGCCTCAATTTATATATGAACTATTAGTAAAGCCCCATTTTAAATTGTATAGATAAAACTAAAATATGAATGAAAGTTCTGTTATTTTCTTGTCTCACCCCAAAGGATTATGTTGTGAATTGAAGAGAGAATAGTTTGAATAGAGAAGAAGGACTAGATGTAGTAAGTGTAGAACTAGAGGCAGATTTAGAAAATCTAATTTTGATTCAAAAAGTGTGGTGGTTTCAAAGCATGGTGGCAAAAACAATTTTATTTTTTTGGTCACACCGCCTGGCTCGGGGGATCTTAGTTCCCCGACCAGGGATTGCACCCAGGTCTCTGGCAGTGGAAATGCAGAGTCCTAACCACTGGACTGCCAGGGAATTCCCAAAACACTGTGGTAAATCTGTTTACACCTCTTCCACCAAGAGGCAGAATTTGCCTCCCTTCCCCTAGAACCTGGGCAGGACTCTGACTACTTCAACCAATAGGATATGGTATAAGGGGCATCATGTGACTTCCAAGGGGTCGTAAGAGGCCATGAAGCTCCCACCTTCATCACTGGAACCCTCACTTGCAGAGCTCTGAGCTTTGGTATCAGGAGCCCCGCTTCCCTGAGGCCACGTGGGCTCTGACAGGCCCAGCCCAGCCCAGTCTTCCAGCCAGACATACAAGAGAAGCTGCCCTGCACCCTGCAGACCAGCCCATCAGCCTACTAAATGCCACCACAGGACCTTTGTCAATGCCACATGGAACAGAAGAATCAGCCAGGAACGTGATCTCTGAATTCCTGACGCACAAGGTCGTGAGATATAAGAACATGGTTGTTGGGGTTTTTTTAAGTTTTATTTTATATTGTAATATCGTTGATTTACAATGTCACGTGAGTTTCAGGTGTACAGCAAAGTGATTCAGTTATATGTTATACATGTATCTATGCTTTTTCATATTCTTTCCCCATATAGGTTATTACAGAATATTACGTAGAGTTCCCTGTGCTATACAGTAGGTCCTTGTTGATTATCTATTTTATATATAGTAGTATGTATATGTTAATCCCAAACTCCTAATTTATCCCTCCCCCCACCTTTCCCCTTTGGTAACCATAAGTTTGTTTTCTTTCTTTTTTCTTTTGGTCGTGCTGAGTGTCTTGCGGGATCTTAGTTCCCTGACCAGGGATTGAACCTGGGCCACGGCAGTGAAATCACCAAGTCTAACAACTGGACCGCCAGGGAATTCCCACCATAAGTTTGTTTTCCGTCTGTGAGTCTGTTAATGTTTTGTAAATAAGTTCACTTGTATCATTTTTTTTAGATTCCACGTATAAGTGATATCATATGATATTTGTCTTTCTCTGGCTTACTTCACATAGTATGATAATCTCTGGGTCCATCCATGTTGCTGCAAATGGCATTATTTCATTCTTTTTATGGCTGAGTAGTATTCCATTGTATATATATGTACCACATCTTCTTTATCCATTCATCTGTTGATGGACATTTAGGTTGCTTCCATGTCTCGGCTATTGTAAATAGTGCTGCAATGAACATTGGGATGCATGTATCTTTTTGAATTATGGTTGTCTCTGGATATATGTCCAGGAGTGGGATTGCTGGATCATATGGTAGTTCTATTTTTAGTTTTTTAAGGAACTTCCATACTGTTCTCCATAGTGGCTGTACCAGTTTACATTCCCACCAACAGTGTAGGAGGGTCAACATGATTGGTTTTTTTTGTTTGTTTGTTTTTTTGGGTGTTTTTTTTTTTTGCGGTACGAGAGCCTCTCACTGTTGTGGCCTCTCCCGTTGCAGAGCACAGGCTCCAGACGCGCAGGCTCAGCGGCCATGGCTCACGGGCCCAGCTGCTCCGCGGCACGTGGGATCTTCCCGGACCGGGGCACGAACCCGTGTCCCCTGCATCGGCAGGCGGACTCTCAACCACTGCGCCACCAGGGAAGCCCCAGCATGATTGTGTTTTTAAGTCACTAAACTTGGGGGTAGCTGTTATGCAGCAGAGGATAACCAGACAATAAGTAAAGTGTTTCCCACAAATCAGAGCTACCAAATGGTGGAACAGACCACCTTGGGAGGGAGGGACTGTGGACTGTAGAATCACAAAACTCTCCTAGCCCAAGCTCTTCATCTCTCTGCCAAGGAAACAGGTAGATTTTGGAAGCTTTACATCTGGATGGCAGATCTCTCTACAAGGAGACTTGGGGTGTTAGGGAGAAAACTCCAGAATTTTAGGTGATGGAGAGCATAGTTAGGACTTGCCCAAATTCTTCCTCAGGGCTCCAGGAGATCTAAGACAGTAAGTATTTCTGACAAGTTTGTTTATGAAGCTCAGATGAAGAATCATCAATATTGCAGGTATTGGGAGGACAGCGGTATGGAGAAGGTGAGTCGGGGTTAGTTAGCTGTCCTAAGCGCTATCAAAGCCCCAAATACTGAGAAGGGGAGTCCCAGGCGGCGACTTAACATTCCTGGTTTGCAAACTCAGAGCTGCCTTCCCTGGCGCTGGAGGCACCAAAGGTTAAGTTATGGTGCCACCTGCTGGAGAAATGTAGGCTTGATTCCTTTTGCATGCTGGTTCTGTTCCTCCCTGCTCTTGCACTAAAGCTCAGTCCCCCAGAGACCCAAGCCCTCCAGGGGAGCCACGTCCCAGCCAGGTGGGAAACCGCAGCCCTGCTTATCAATATGCCTTCAGGTTTGCAAAGCCTGTGCTCTTGGGGCTGTAGAATTGAAATGCTGTAAGCCTAGCCGTCCTTCCCAGAGGAGACTGGGATATGATGAACATGCCCATGTCCTTTTAAAAAGTAAGATCAGAGGAGAGTTGGGTCTCCCGAGGCTGCCCGGGAGATTGGCAAATTGGCAGTTCTCCCTGCCAGCCCACCATGGTGAGGGTCCTCTTCTCAGAGTTTTCGGGAAGGATGCTGCCGTGGCTCTGGGAAAAGACATGGGCCGGTGAGAGATGGAGGGCCTTCACCAGCACAGGATCCAAAACCCATACCAACACTGATCAATTTGCCATTGCTGCATTCTGTGTGGACCAGGTCTAAAAGGCTCTGTAATTACCCGGTAATGGCCAAAAGATGCGTTGAAAATGGCTCCCTCCTCTAGGGATCATTAGAAAGCTATTAAGGGTGTCTCCTCACACCAGTCAGAATGGCCATCATCAAAAATCTACAAACAATAAATGCTGGAGAGGGTGTGGAGAAAAGGGAATCCTCTTGCACTGTTGGTGGGAATGTAAATTGATACAGCCACTATGGAGGACAGTATGGAGGTTCCTTAAAAAACTAAAAATAGAGCTACCATATGACCCAGCAATCCCACTACTGGGCATATACCCTGAGAAAACCATAATTCAAAAAGAGACATGTACCACAATGTTCATTGCAGCACTATTGACAATAGCCAGGACATGGAAGCAACCTAAGTGTCCATCGACAGATGAATGGATAAAGAAGATGTGGCACATATAGACAATGGAATATTACTCAGCCATAAAAAGAAATGAAATTGAGTTATTTGCAGTGAGGTGGATGGACCTAGAGACTGCCATACAGAAGTAAGTCAGAAAGAGAAAAACAAATACCACATGCTAACACATATATATGGAATCTAAAAAAAAAAAAAAGGCTCTGAGGAACCTAGGGGCAGGACAGGAATAAACACGCAGACATAGAGAATGGACTTGAGGACATGGGGAGGGGGAAGGGTAAGCTGGGACGAAGTGAGAGAGTGGCATGGACATATATACACTACCAAATGTAAAATAGATAGCTAGTGGGAAGCAGTCGCATAGCACAGAGAGATCAGCTCGGTGCTTTGTGTCCAACTAGAAGGGGGGGATAGGGAGGGTGGGAGGGAGATGCAAGAGGGAGGGGATATGGGGATATATGTATAACTGATTCACTTTGTTATAAAGCAGAAACTAACACACCATTGTAAAGCAATTATACTCCAATAAAGATGTTAAAAAAATAAAATAAAATAAAAAGAAAGCTATTAAGGGTGTCTAATGATTTCCTAGTACTAATAAAGGTGCTAATTAACCAAGCAAGTTTTCTCACTTTTATGGAAATAATTAGAAGGCCAATTATTTTGTATGTACATAAAGGAGCGAAACCTTAGCCTCTGTCCTTGTAGCTGTATTTTATTCTGCCCTTGTGACAGAAGCTGCTTTGTAGCACTTTGTTATGCATTAACAAGAATCTTGGGTTTTTAAATTCCACTCCACCAGTCCACCTTAGGTTAAGGGCTAGTGTGGAGGGAGCAGAGAGAGAAAGCAGAGGGCTACTGATCATGGGTAAGGGGCGACTTTGGCCATGCTGTCCACTTCAGAAATTGTGTCCCACCTCGCTCTATGACAGGCGTTCTCAAACTTGAAAACACATCAGACCCACCTGAAGGCTTGTTCAAACTCAGACTGATGAGCTTCTGATTCACTAAATTTTCAGGGGGGTGGGGTTGGGGGGATTTACATTTCTAATCGGTTCCCGGTGAAAAGCACTGCTGTAAAACAAGGGTTTCAAACTTGGAATCCACAGATACCCTCCCACCCTCCCTCCCCAGCAAGAGATTAATGGATAAGCTTCCAAGGGGTCCTTGACTTTGGGGAGAAAATGACAGCTTTATCTTCACTAACTTCTAACTGAAGTTTCGCTTTTTCTTAAGTTATGAAAGTAGGCAAACAACCACAGTGGTATTAGCAGTGATAACAGATACTTTCAAATATCATCCGTGCACATCACTGCTTCAAAACTCCAATGGTTATTAGTCCTGCCAGTAGATCTTATTATTTAATCCATTAATGGAGAAGCACATATATTACTATATCGCTACTTTAAAAAATATTTTGATCACTGTATTTCAGAATGATTGGTTTCCTTTTAGGTCCTCTGTCTTTTCTTTTATGCATTTGAAAACGTTATTCAGGCTGCCCAGGGAGGAGGGGGGAAGGGAGGCGAGGCGTCTAGCACCCAGAAAAAGAGTAAAACCTTGTTATTAAGGTGTGAAGTTCGTTCTCAAAAAGAATTCAGAGCTTTCTTCCAGGGGAAAGTTTGAGAGAAGTGATGTCAAGTGCTTGGATGGGCAAGGAGGCAGGGGAGTGAGGAGGTGGCCTAGAGGTGGGGTTGGGACAAGATGGCCAGGTTGTTCCACCAGGCTGCTGAGGGCAAAACTGGAAAAGTCAGTGCCGTGCTGTTCACACTCCGGTTAGATCAGGCCTCTTAAAACATCACCAGCTCAGTTTGGAATAAGCGGTGGCAACATCAACAATAAAGTAAATCATCAAAATATGATTAACTTCTATCAGGCGCCATGTGGTTTATTGAGGACTTAAGTGTGTGACACACTTTCTTTGGGAGACATGACGCTGGTCATCATTTTATGATGTGCAGAGACGGGGAGGCCATTCACTCTATAACTGGGGGACATGAAGCTGGTTTCTTGACTCCAAATCCTGCACTTCTCAGCCAGTTGAAGGAACGGGCCTAAGTGTGTGTGTTTATGGAGGTGGCGGTTGGGAGATTTGCCCTCGTCATGAAATCCTTTATCCCTCCTCTAGGCTAACAGGTCCTGTCACCATGGTCCCCAGATCCAAACCCAAAGTTCTTCTCTATGTGGCATCGAGGAAAGAACCTGGAGTCTGGAGTCACTTAGACTTGGGTTCCATGCTGATTGTGCCACTGTGAATTTGGGTGATTAACTTGACCTCCCAGAACCTCAGTCTCTTCATCTGTGAAATGAGTATAATACCTACCTTGCATGGCTGTTGGTACCCGCTGGGTGCTTAGTAAACACCAGCCGTCATGGCTATTTACACCTACCCTTGTTCCAGTGGCCACACAACATCACCCTCCCTCTGCTCCTCTGTCAGTCCTCGCCACACCTCCTCCATTTTCTGCCACCTTAACCCAGCCTGCTCACTTCTAAATCTCCTTCCCTGCAATGCTCAGTTCTGTGCACTCGTGAACAGCTCACTGGGTATGTCCACCTTTGCCAAAGAGGGCCTGATTATGCCTCCTTCGAGGGGCCAGCGTTGCTACCTGAACAGAGGAATCAGTGCCTCATCACAGGAAAGAGACAGTGTCCTATGGAAATCTTCCCCAGAACAGTTCTTTCCAGCATATTTCTGAGCCAAAGATTGTCTTAGACTTGCTTTGATTTTGTTTCTTCCCCTCTCCTGTGTGTGTATTGAGACAAGTTTCCCAAACCTGTGGCTTTGAGAGCAGCTCCCAAAGCTCTGTGTCATCCCCTTCTGAACCCACCCACTCTTTCTGGCTCCAGAGAAACACACTGAAACTTTGTTTAAGAACTGGGAGGCCCTGGCAATGTCAATCCCCTCAATGTCCTACATTCCGACATTTTAATCCTTTTATGTGCTCTGTGTCCTTAGGCAAGTGCCCTATCCTTTCTGGGCCTGGGATCAACACATCCTATGGAGGGAAGACATGGTCGCTCCATTTGCCTGAGTGCTCTAGAAGAGGTGATGGAGGATTCCGTTAAAGTTTAGAGAGGATGACGGCCCTGTTGCTAGACCCAAGATTCACAGTGCTTTTCCATGGCCTCTTTCCCATCTGTCCATCCATCTTTGATACCTGCCTTAAAAACAAACAGAAGACGTGACCCTTAGGCCCTCAGTACAGGAGAGACAGACTTATAAACAAATGTTGTGCTAAGTGCTTACTTGTCCAGGACTCACGTAAAAACACTCCAGGTGCAGGTAAGCCACTGACTGATCCTTCTGGGAGCGGGGAAGCTGGGCTTGGAGGTGGGTTGCACATTGGGCAGAGGGAAAGAGAGGATATGGGGGTGACTCCACATATCGGGGGATGATGTGCCACTAACCGAGCTAGGGCATTTAGGAGGAGAAGCAGGTTTTGCAACAAAGGATGAGAAAAAAATAATCCATGTGGATGTAGATGTGCCAGGTATTAGAAAGAAGAAGTTAGAGTTAGAAGACTGTAACACAAGAGCATCTGAACCCAGGGCCTCCCAAGGCATTCCTGAGGGAAGAATGTACCAGAGTATAATAAGAGACAGGACAAAAATAATAGCTATAAGAATCATAATAATCAGTATTTATTGAGCACCTACTAAGTGCTGAGAACTTGCTCAGTGTTTTGCTTCATTTAATCCTCATAACAAACCCACAAGGTGGGTATCATCCCTCTCATTTTACAAAGAGGAAACTGCAGCTCCAAGGAGACAGGCAATGAGCCCATAGTCACCACCACCCTGTGCCCAAGCCCTGCTGCGGGACCTGGTGAGCACCCCCGTGGGACTCATCAGAAGATTCCTTTAACTCCAGGGAAGTTGGAGGCTACAGGGTTACCAACCACCATGGGCTGAATGGCCCCTTTGCTGTCCCCTCCCAAATTGGCTCCAAGCTTCAGCGGCTCCATCTGTGAGAAAAAGAAAAAGCAGAATCACGAGCAACAGCAAGAAAGTCTCAGGCTGGGACACAAGGTGGTCGGCCCACTGGGTCCATGTTACAGGCCCACACCCACCCCAGATGGTCAAGAGGGTGTGAGCCGCCTGAGCCCCCACAAGCGTGCAAGAAGGAGGCAGCCAGAGAGAGCCAGAGGGCGCCTCTCTCCCCCTGGGGCTGGCCTGGCAACTCTGACCCCAGTTCAGCTTATTCAGACCCTCTTCTTTTTTTTTGTTTTTTTTTTTGCGGTACGCTGGCCTCTCACCGTTGTGGCCTCTCCCGTTGCGGAGCACAGGCTCCAGACGCGCAGGCTCAGCGGCCATGGCTCACGGGCCCAGCCGCTCCGCGGCATGTGGGATCCTCCCGGACCGGGACACGAACCCGTGTCCCCTGCATCGGCAGGCAGACTCTCAATCACTGCGCCACCAGGGAAGCCCCTCAGACCCTCTTCTTACTCAACTGGGGAATGATATGTCCTTGCCAGGACCCTGACCCATTACAGGTGGGTAGGGAGGAGGTGGAGGGATGGGGAGCAGACAGGAGCCTCAACATCCCCCCCTCTTTCTGCTCTTTGTCCTGTTAACGTAATGGGTTCAATAGCCCAGCCCAAGATGCAGACATCCATCCCCACCTCCACACCCAGGAAGGAATTTTCCTGTGTGTGTGTGTGTGTGTGTGTGTGTGTGTGTACCTTACCTCTGACTTTTCCTGAGCTCCTCTGGCCCTAGGTCAGAGGGACAAGCGCCAGATATGCCGAAAACAGAGCTGAAAGCCACACAGCAACCTGGGCAGCTGGCTCCAGAATCCCTGAGGGGCAGGCTGAGAGGGCCTGGGAGACAGGTTAGACCAGGGCTGGGGGGATGCTTCGGTCCACACCAGCCTGGGTCCTGCCCACAGCCAGTAGTTTCTCCCTGGAACACTGCAATTCCCCCTTCCCGCACTCCCCTCTCGGAGAGCCCCTGAGGCAATTCTGAGAATATAAGGACCACCTTCTCTCTCCCCCTTCACCTCCCGGTTTAGGGAAATAGGGGAGCTGCTGCCGCTGCTATTGCAGCTTTTATTCAAAAAGTGAGATCACAGTGGCTCATGCTTACCCCAAACTCTTGTCAGGAGTCCTAGAACTTTAACTTCACACAGCCTCGGTTTTCCCATCTGTGAAGTGGGACTAATAGACCAAATGGGATAATATGTGTACAAAGCCAACCACAGAGCCTGGTCAACAATAGCTGGCACTCAACAGCAGCTGGTACCTTTCTCTCCCTCCCCCACACCCTGCTCTCAGCACTGCTTTCGTCCCCGAGACTAGGAGTGGAGCAGGACCAACCAGGTCCCCGTGGCTGCTGCTGGGCTGAGGTCCTACAGTCAGGTCTGGGCGTGGAGCTCTAGGACAAACATCAAAACCCAGGATACTGGGACTTCCCTAGTGGCTCAGTGGGTAGGACTCCGCGCTCCCAATGCAGGGGGCCCGGGTTTGATCCCTGGCCGGGGAACTAGATCCCACATGCATGCCACAACGAAGATTCCACATACCACAACTAAGACCCAGCACAGCCTAAATAAATAAATTTTTTAAAAAAACAGGATGTTCACCCTCAGGGTGATTGGGTACTAGCCTGTAACATTCAAGGGGGTGCTGCATTTGGAGAAAAGGGAGCTGACTGGTCCCAAGGAGCCTCAAGGGGGTAGATAACGGACCCATAAAGGATGCTACAGGGAGAGAGTCATTGACTCGAGAAGGAAGAGCTCTTCCGAGGGGAGTCCGGGGATGCTGTGGGCTGGCTTTGGTGGCGGTGTTGTTTCTCAGGCACTGGAGGTGTTCAGGCAGAGGCTGGTGAGATCAAGAGGGCTGGGGACTGGAAGAGGGGATGGAGTAAACGACCTTATACCTCCCCTAATCGGGAGCTTCTGAGTCTGTCAAAATAATAGGCATCATTTGAGAAGGATTCTTCACCCCAAATCTCTCTTCTGTCCACAGCTAATGACTGAAATTCCTTTAGTGCAGACTCATTGCTTTGGGTTAAGGCACTGCGCCTTGCAAAATGCCAGACTCCCTAGTTGGTGTCACACTGACTCATCAGAGTCCTTATGAAGGTTCTGATGGTGGAAAGTAGGAAGATGAGGATGGGGGGCATTTGCATTACATCAACACATTTTAGGGAGTAAAAAAGCCCAACCGTCTTTTTAAAGAAAGCCAAGTAGAAGCCCAGTACTGGAATGATACACACATTGCATGTTTGGGTTTTTTTTCTTTTTCATTTTAATCATTTTTATTGATTTATTCTTATTCAGTTAAAAACAAGTCACATTAAATATATCCTTTTACTGTTCTATAAACGCTTGCAGCTCATTTTGTATATCAAAAGTGATAAACATGCTGATAAAATACCAAGAAAGTTATAAAAATGACAACCCAACCTCAAACATAGTCTTTACCAGTCCAATCTAGAATAATATCCCAACACAATACATCAAAGTGCCACATATGAAAACAGGCAGCGTGTATGTCCACTCCAGTACTGGGCTTATACTTGATAGTCTTTAAAAACACAGTAGGGCTTTTTAACACCCTAAAAAGAGTTGATATAATGTGAGAAACAGTGCCAGCTGTACCATCATTGAAGAATGAGGTTCCCGCCCTGCCCTGGGGGAATTCTCGTTTCATTGGAGCATAGTGTGTGTTACAGGGGCAGAGGGAGAAGCCCTTTGAGCAGCATGTGAAATACACACTCTGGACTCGAACAGATATTTGTCCACCCATGTTCATAGCAGCATTATTCACAATAACCAAAAGGTGCGAACAAACCAAGTGTCCATCAGTGGATGCATGGATCAACAAAATGTGATACGTGTAGACAATGCACACAATGAATACTTTAATTCAGCCTTAACAAGGAATGAAACTCTGATACATGTTATAACGTGGATGACCTTGAAAACATTATGCTAAATGAAATAAGCCTGTCACAGAAGGACAACTACCGTGTGATTCCACTTATACGAGATACCTACAGTATCCAAATTCACACAGCTGCAAAGTAGAATTGCGGTTGCCAAGGAATGGGCAAAGGGAGGAATGGGGAGTTATTGCTTAACGGATACCGAGATTCAGTTGGGGGAGATGACAAAGCTCTGGAGATGATGATGGCGATGGTTGCACACCATTATGAATGTACTTAATGCCACGGAACTGTGCACCTAAAAATGATTAAAATGGTAAAGCTCATGTTCGGTGTATTTTACCACAGTAAAAAAAATACACACCCTGTAGTCTGGGGTTCAGACAAGCTCAGTGAAGAAGGCCGTGGATTCTGTTTCCAAAGACACAGCCTGTTAGCCCTTTGCCATGGACTCCGGTCCATTGCCCCACAGTGGCTGGGCTGGTGGCTGGGACCCAGGCCTTGTGTTGATGGGGAAAGAGGTAAAGGGGCTTAGGGAAACCCGGTGAGGGGTTCCAGGACAAGCACTTGGTGGATAAGAGGGTTCAGAGTGCCGACTATAAGGAAACTCCCAGCAGCCCCGTTCAGTACTGTGCGTGGGAGCCTGGGGTGATAGGACCCTGGCCGCAGTGACAGCTGAATGGAACAGGGAGTCGACAGGTGCTTGAGGGCACAGCAGGGGCCACTGGAGGAGGGGTGGGAAGCTCGCTGAGGACAACGATCCTGAAAGTATCCCCTCATTAGGAAGGGTGGTATCCTGTGGACAGTGGGCGCTCCAGAATTCCTGTGGAGGAGGGGCTTGGAGCAAGCCCTCTTTCTGTCCCTTGATGGTAGGATCATTCAGTGCTCCGCTGCCCCTGGATGGAGCTGCAGGCTTTGAACCATGACCCATGGAAGAGACAGCAGAGAGACCGCTTCAGAGTCAGTACAAGAAAGCACTGCCTAGAACAACCAGAGACGGATCGGGCTACCTTGGGAGGTGGTGAGTTCCCTGTCACCAGAGGTGTTCTAAGATAAGCTGTCCTCCGCAGATTCAGAGCCCCTTGTATACTGGGCTGCTTGGTTAGGAAAGGGGGGCCAGAGAGCCCCAAAATAGGAGGTATTGTCTGAGAGAGTAGCTGCGGCTTTTTCAAGAGGAAGCCACTAATCCTCGCAGGGAGCCTTTCTGGCCCAGGGCACTAGAAAATCCCAAACTGCCACTCTGGGGTTTCTTTCATCTTGGTGCCTGGCGCAAGGGGCAGGGCAGCAGGTCTGCTCCCGACACTTCCTGGCAACAGTGTCGGGTGGGGGCAGACAGTCTGGCTCCCTGTGCCTTTGCCCTAAATGCTGGGCTGGGAGGAGACCGGAAGGAGAATGGCAAAGACTGAGAGGAGATGTCACCCTGCCCTCTCAAAGGACTACTTCAGAATCTAAGAGCTGGTGGCCCTGGGCTGGTCTGTGGGGCAAGGGGGAAGACTCGGCTCCTGGGAGGGGGCAGGTACAGGGGTGCAGCCCATTTCACAGGCAGGATGGGTCCTGGGTCACATGAAATGACAGTTTTCGCTTCCAGCAGCTTCCAACCTTTGGAAAGAGGGATGGACTCTACAGAGAGAGCTGCATTGTTAGGAGTTTTTGGAGAGGACAACACTTAACGAAAGACTTAAGAGATGCTTCATGGTGGGATTTAAGGTGGAATTGGCAGGTTAGGCAAGGGAATCTTTTGGGGCAGAGGGAATTTTCTGACACTTTTCCACCTCTTCCCTCTGCCTGTCCCACCTGGGAGCCCATCTGGCCTGCAGAACAAACCTGGAACTGCCAATCAGCACGTCTCAAGCAGGAAGGTGTGTGTATACTTGAGGGTCCCATAGCGAGCCACACATCAGAATCGCCTCTGAGATGTGTTCAAAATACTGACTCTTACCTGTCAAGATCCCTTGCCTCTGAGGCTCATCTCTAGTAAAAACACAGAATTCCATAGCAAATGGAGAGACCCCTGAACCAGAGCCAGGAAGGGTAATCACCATCCCTGCTGGAGTTTTTGCTCTGCAAAATTCAGGCTCAGGTGGCACCGAGAGGATCTGTGTGTCCCCAGGTTCACAGGCATCGCACGTTGACATTTCCTGTGCACTGTGCTAGCTCCTGAGGACATGAAGATGGGAGAGGCAGAGCAGACAGCTTCATGATGATTTATCCAGTAGTCTGTGCCCCGGGGGCCCCATAAGCCACCACTCCAGGGCCCAGCGTACAGCCACACCTCAGTCGAGCTCCAGAGGCTTCAGTGGGGAATCAGTGATTCTCCGGGGACCCTCCTCCATCCTTGCCCAGAACCTTTGCCCTGCATTCCCTCAGCAGCTCCCTCCGTGTCTGCAGCAGTCTGGGCATCTGTGGTTGGGTCACTTTCCAAGCTGCTGAGTGTTTAGAAAACCGAGCAGGGGCTGTTTTCTCCTAGTGACAGGCAGACATCAGAGAGTGCCCAGGTCTGCCTCGTTCATACCTCTGTGGCAGGTGTGCCAGAGCACCTGATCCCCAGGTCAGAGGTGAAGGTCAAAGGGGGTTCATTTTGAGAGCTCCAGCACGTTTAGGATTGTGTCCTCACTGCATATTCCCCACAGTGGGGAATGGCAGGGTGTTGGAAAGGATTGAAGAGCCCCTGTTCCTAAACCTTGGGCCCTTTTCTCAGGACTGATTAGATCTGCTGAGATCTGAAACATTGTCACAGGTGCTAGACTGTGTGACCCTGGTGCCTACAGAAAAAAATGGTCTGATGATGTCAGTGATGGAGCAGAAGAGTCAACCAATGCCACCTGCTAAGGTGGCAGCCATATAACTCTGATTCTTGAGATGCCTGCAACCCTGAGCAACCTTCTGATTTCTGAATAACTCACTCTCCAGCTTCCATAAGGCCCCCTCCAGGAAGCTTTCCTTGGGGTCTCAGGGGCCTGGCCTCATGATCAAGACTCTTCTCATGTTCATTTCCACATGCATCTGTACTGTGAATGCTGGTTTCTGATGAGAGACATGACTCTCTAAGTCCAAAAACACCCACCAACCTGCACTCCAAACTCCAGTTCCTATTTTCTCTGTCATTTCTGCAGCAGAGTTGCTGGATGGACACTGATCTTCCTCCTTAACTTCTGACCTGTGGTCCTTCAGTCATGAGATATACACACCATAGGCAGAGTGCACAAAAATGGGTTCTGCTACAGCCATTACGAGGCTCTGCAAAGTCACAGGTTAAAGAATCTTCACATTTGCTCTGTCTCCTGTCAATAGCTTGATGCCTAACAGCCTTAGCCTGTCTCATGAGGTAAGGAAATTGCTTCCCCCGCCCTCGCCATGTGTTCTCATCCCCTGACAGTGCTGCCTACACACACTCATGCTGAACCCCAGGAATGCGGGCCGCCCACCGGTCCCCCATCTGGGCTCTGTATGGCGGTCTTTTGGTTTGGGCTCTGAACTTGCACCTCTAACGCCAGGATGACCTGCACTCACTCTGCAGTTGTCCTCACCCTCTCAGGAATGCTCTGGTTTCTGGCCATTTCTTCTGCACTTCCAGACACACAAGGCTGTGGACTAGCCACATCCCAATAAACTTGCAGGCACAATTTTCCTACACCGCAATGCCCTCTTCCCTCTGGCCTCCAGGAAGCCCCATCTTGCCTTCTGTCTGTTCCCTTTCCTCACCTCTAGCCCTTGACTCTGGAGTCACATGCAACATGTGGTATAAAAAGAACATGAGCCTTGCAGGTGTACAAATGTGGATTCCAGTTCTGAATGTGCCACTTACTATCTCAGTGACCTTGAGTGTCTCAACTGGCATGCCACTTAGTCTCTCTGACCTTCAGTTTTTTCATTAGTCAAATGGGTTTAATTATATTTCTATCTCTGAGGCTCTGTGAGAAATAATTCATGTAAAGTACCTTGGACAGCACCCAGGGTAGAGTAAGTGCTCACTTAATCACTTTCCCTGGCCTTCCCTTTCTGCACTCAGTCTAATACCCGCAAGTGCTGTTTGTGAGAGGCGTGGGTACTGGTTTCAATCTTAATTCATGCTATTTTCCAACTCAGGCTCACATATGTTGTCTATAGCCAATGCACTGACTGATTCCCTCTGCTTTATTTTACCAGTCCTTCTTAGAGTTCTGCCTAGTTCCTTAGTAGGGCAATGTCTATGAGGATGCTGGGGTGGACCCCTCCTAGACAAGACCCTGTTCTGGGCTTGTTTCACAAGTCTTCCAAAGAGCCCTCTTTTCTCTGCCCCTTACTAGCCCCATCTTCTATGATCAAGGGAGGGGGAGGTAAGAGGCTGTGTCTTTCCAACATTTTAACATTAATCCTGAGTCTTAAGAGATCGTGAGGTTAAAAAGCACTCTCCTTAAAAGAAAGAAAGAAAGAAAAAAGAAAGCGCTCTCCTTGATAGCAGTAAACACTTTACATTTTTAAATTTATAAATGGGTCCTTATTTTTACACTGCTTGGGCAACCTCCCCAGATTCCTGCAGGGCTGAGCACTTTGTTATCTCCCCACCAGCCTCACCCAGGCACAAATGCCTGCAAAGAACTTTCTTCTCCAGGACTGTCAGTAATGGCCTTGACCACTGAATATTCATTCAACATCAGATCTCAGAGATGACTGTTTGTGATGTCATTTTGCACTTGCATATTTGGTTCAAACGCTACTAGCTATTTCTCCTCCTCTGTCCCCTGTCCCGACCAAAGAAGCGGACCCATTTCTGAAGATTTTGGAAGCCACTCTTCCCCCAGCTGGCTGGGGATGTGAGTGGTCTTGTCTGCAAGCAGAGGGATAGATGAAATCAGTGGGTGTCTGGCTCTCACAGCCCATAATCTCCCGTGACAGACATGGGCCTTCATTCTCTGCTGCTGCTGCCACAATGGAAGCCCCTTTCCTACAAGGCAAGTTACCACCAGCCTGGCCACCAGCATGGGAGCCAGGGGGAATTAAACCCTGAGACAAACGTATATACCGCAAGCCCTAAGGAGTGAGGCCAACCCACAGTGCCCTCCTTAGCAGAGTCCTGGGGGCTGCAGGCTCTGGACGCACCCACTTGCCCTTCCTCACCCCATCCTTACTTCTCTGTAGATGAATCCAATTAAACAGAACAGCCTCAAAGAGAAGAAGCTGCAAAAAATAGTCTGAGGGAAGATGAAAGGAAGCAGTCCCTCTTTCTGCTTTAGGGCTGGGGACAAAAAGGGCGAGGGTTCCTTATTCCTTGAATGCTGTGAATCTCTTGGGGGCCCAGCTGGTGGATCTACCCCATGGGCTCTATCTCGAGGGGGGCACTAAATCATCTGAGATGTCTGGTCTCAGGGTCCATGACAGCCACTCCTGCTTTCCACACCCCAGGAACTTTTCCAATCCTTTGAGACAACTGAACATCAATATTTCTCAAGGTTCTTTCCTGCCAGTAAATTCTGTTTTATTCCAGGGAAAATGGGACTATAATAAAAAAGGCTTTATTTGTGTCCAGTATTTATGCAGAGGTTATGCACCTGCTTATGGTCTGTGCATTCCTTTTCAGGTCTCACCACCCATCCTTGGGTCTTAACCGCAGGAGGGACATTCTTCAGGCACTGAGCCAGGCCAGCGCAGGGGATGGAGATGATGTCCCCTGACACCAAAGTGGGCAGGTCACACTGGATCCCGCTTTTCCCTGTTAATCAATGGGTGAGGCACACTGTAACAAGAGGGGGATCACTCTCGGATTCTTTACCAACAAACCCAACATCTAGTCAGGATCAAGCTCCTTAACCTTTGCCCACAAGCTATGAACACTGGGGACCAAGGGAGAAGGGAGGTGAAGGAGAAATTGAGGCAGGGGCAGAGACCAGGCCAGTGGGTATCGCTGCTTCCGAGGCAGCTGGGGAGGAGGTATTCCATTTCCTGAGCTGTGGTTGTCCCATTTCAGCTTGAACAGATGGAAATATAGTTCAATGTTTCAACATCATTTGCCTTTCTCGTGCTAAAATATTGATAAGTGCTGCCCAGGCGGATGCCCCTGTGGTTCCTACCAGTAACTGGAGCATGATGTGTACTGAAGTGAGACACGGCAAAGCCTTTAACGAGTGTTTAAAATGCCTGGAATAATGCTCAACGCTGGCTTAGCTCATTGGGTTCCTAAAAACCTCCCACCCTGGGCCGCCTCCTAAGCGGCAGGAGGAGTGTCAGCACGGCCCGGACCCCCCGCTGGTGGTAATTAGTGAAGCAGCTGCTCGTCTTCAGGATGGGAAACAAAGCAGGAGACGCTGCATCTGCCACGGCACCAGGCAGGGGAGCAGGCGCGCTGGGGGGGGGGGGGGGGGGGAGGGAAGCAGGCGTGCTCGGGGTGGGGGGGGGGGCGGGGCGCTGCTTCTCCTGCCTTCAGGGGCCTGGCACTGAGGACTCCAGAAAGGGGGCATCCTGGGCAGGGCTCTCAAGAAAGGCAGGTGAGAGGAGGGCCAGAAGAGGGGGAAGAGGAAGACGAAGAGGGTGGGGACTTGGGAAAAGAAAGAGAAAGAAGGGGTGGAAAGGAGGATTTTTCCAGGCTCAGCAAATCCCCTGGGAAGAGCTTGCCAGGCCCCGAAACGAGAATCCAACTTTGCCTCTAGGAGGGGAGAAAGCCTCATGAGTAGCGTCCCAGTCCTAAGACACCCATCTTCAAATCCCATTCATGACAAAGGCCCCCAGAACTAAGGTGTAAAGGAAACCGATGAGAGCACCTGGGATGTCACCCCAAGACTAGGAACAGTACAGGTTGCTAAGGTAAGGATCTCCCTGGATCTCTGTATCCCTACCTGGAGATCAGGTGGTCTAATTGTGGAGGTCCCTGCCATGTTAAAATTCTCACATACTTTAAGCTTTGGGGATTCAGATACATGATTTTTTAAAATTCCTTATAGATCTTTGTGGGGTTGTTCAGAAAGGCTCCAAGGGGCCTACTTGAATCACATCCAGGGAGAGAATGTCTGCCTTTTGCACGAGTGACCCCATTAAAGCACCACCCACGTGGGAGAAAGCAGGGCTGTATCCCAGCAAGCTGGGGGCTGCCCCCCAGGAAGGAATTCTGGGCTGGTGGTTGGATACCACTTAAAGCAGTGTAACTCGATGCCATTGCCTGAAGACTTCCAGAAATGATTATTGTGGATTGAATAACATTTGCAACTGGGGAGACAGAATAGGAAATCTACAGTGAGTTGGAAAACGGGGTCTAATAATTATGCTGTTCCTCCACCTTCTATAAAATCAAACTCAGTGAAGTCATGTAAATGTAACTATTCTATTTTCTGAGACAAAAATTAAAGGGGGACATGTGATCTGACACACAGGAGGACATTTATGGAAACAAACCGGAGGGAGTATAAAATTGAAAGGGAAGGGACAGGAAAATCTAAGACACACAGCTATCACCAATACAGGGCACAGACCAAGGGGCTCCAGGACCCACCTGGGGCAGAGGTGTTGGAAAAATCTTAATAGAGGAGGAATTGTCTGGAGCAAAGAAATGCTGTGGGCTCTGGGGAGGTTAGCGGCAGCCTCATCTTTTTCTCCATCCTGAAGCCGTCCAGCTGACTGAGGAACACCTTGCTTGGTGACACAGTGGTACTTCCCTCCACACACATATTCTACTCCAGGCACCTTTCCTCACTCCTGTGTTGTTCCAGCTGCTGACCCCAGTCCAGCCATCCTCCAGCCTCAATCATCCTCCCAAGGCCTGCCCATCACCCAAACCAATATCTGCGTGGGCTGTTGCTGAGACCAGCACGGTGGCTCTGGGCTGAGGCCGTGGGTCTGTCGCTCTGGCAACGTGGCTCTGTCATTGTTCTCCCGGTTCTCCTGTTGCAGAGTCTGTCCATTGAGTGATGGAGGCATCTGGCTTCCATGACCAGAGGTGGGGGTGGATGAGAGCGGGTGTGAGTGTGGCCAAGGTGATGACCCACCAGATGCTGCCCACCTCCCCCAGGAGTTTATCTGCAGGAGCCCAGGAGCCCTGCCTTCAGGCAGTCAGCCTGGGCACTGGGGCAGGGGGGTAAGGTCAGCACCTGTGAGAAGACAGACAGGATGGGGAGTCCCGGGGTGGCCAGAGTGAAAGCAACAACAGCAAGGGCCTGGGCCAGACAATAGCAATAGTCATCCTTTCTAAACTTTGTGAACTGTTTCCAACTTGGCATCCAATCTGATGATCACAGCCCCTGGCAAGTATTATTACCACCAGTTTATAAAGGAGAAAGGCAAGGGCTCAGATCAGTAAAATGACATGACTAAGGTCACAGGCCTGATTTTCCCCCTACACAATGTCACCTCCTTGAAGAATTGCAAACCCAGAGAGGGTGCTGTGTATGGAAGTCACCCAGGCGTCTTGTTAAATGTGTGTCGGGGTGGGATCTAAGACCCTGCAGTCCTAAGAAGTCCCCAGGTGATCCCAATGCTGCTGGGATCTCCCCCCAACACACACGTGCGCGCACACATGCACACGCACATGCAAACTTTGAGTGGCAAGGTCCTACAGCAGTGTTTTCCCATCTCTTGTTCACAAGAGCCACCTGGAGCACCTAGAGATTCCAATTCAGTAAGGACTCAGGATGCCAACTGTCTGACAAGAGCCTCGAGCACCCTTAGGTAAGTTTGGGAAATGCTGCCCTTCAAGTGTGGGAAAGACGCGGCCACAGCTGGGAAGCTTCAGCAGGGAACCAGAGGCTGGGTCCCCTTCGCTGGTCGCCTGGGTTTACCAGGCGCCCTTCCCTCCAGTAGAATGCCTGCCTTGGCCCTGACATTGCTTTGGCGTTCAGTCTTGGGCAGACTTCTTCCCATCTCTCTGCCTCCACTTTCTCCTCCGTAATATGGAAACTGGTAGCTGAAGCCCGGGGCTATGCAGAGGACACAACGGAGGGAGGCACCTAGAGAAGGAGGATGGTGGAGAAGCAGCCAGTGATGAGTCAGTGTCCAACCAGCAAGTGGGAGAGAGATGGATGAAGAGGAAGGGCAGCAGGAAGTGGGAAATGGGAGAAGGCCACGATTGTGCTGGGGTGCAAAAGAGCAAAGGTGGTGCAGTGGGCATGGGGGCATACCACATCCTGCCCCTACCCCTTGGTATTAGAAAACATGGAGCCAAAGGACCAAAGAGACTTTAAAAAGTGGGAATGAAAAAAAGAAAAAAAAGTGGGAATGAGAGGGGATCCTGGAGACCTGGACCACGTCCACCACGAGTGTGCAAAGCCCATCACTTTGGTCCTCCATATCACAGAGGAGCACAGAAGCAGCACGGGGAGGGATGGGGTGGGCTGGCCGGATGCTCTGAAATGGAATGGAGGAGAAGAGGGCAGAGGTGGCCCAGAATCAGAGCTGGACACAGACCCTCCCAGCTTCCCACTCGCTGGGTCGATGCCAGTCCCAGCCGCCATCACCCATTTCAGACTTGCCACCGCCCCACCTGGGTCCTCTCTCTACAGGCAGGTACTGAGCCCTCACTGTACACCAGGTGCTGGAAATGTACACTATCTCATTAATGTTTCATCCACTCTGGCAAGATACGTGCTCTTGTACTTATTTTATAGGTGAGGAAAGCAGACCGAATGCTCGAGTTTGCAGAGTTACAACATGGAAGTTCTGAGATTCAAAGCCCGGCCTCCTACTCTACCCTTTATGACTTCTGTAGTTCACCATCTTTCTAAAAAGGGTGTTTGCACATGGGCTTCAAACCCAAGGGAGCCAGGGGTATATTTATCCTTTCCCTCGAATCAAATTAAATGCATATTCGAGTGGTGACTTGGGCTTGTGGCATGTGTGTGGGGATCATTCACGGAGAGATATTGACCTACAAAAACTACGGGTTCCAGTTTTAGGTTCGTTTGCTGGGAAGGGGCTTGCGAAGTGTGTGCGTACATAGTGGTTTTGCCCTAATGCACACCAAACACAGTGAGTTCTTCTTTTTCTTGTCTTCCCCCCCTGAAATCCATGACCTCACCTGGTACTCCAGGCACACTCATTTAACCAGCAATCGCCATGCAAAGCCAGCACACCCCACACATCCACGTGGAAAAAATGGGGTTGCCAATTTGAGCACATATGTTTTCCCTGTGTTTACAGTAAGATAAACAGGCATGAAGATTTGTGTTGAAATGGATGACTTTGAAATTCAATAAAGAAGCTGGACAAGAAAAGACAGGAAGATTCTAAAACTGGTCAAAATCAGATGGGTGGATTTAGAACCAGTTAAGAGCTCTGAGTACCACCATCCGAATGGACCAGGTGCCCTCAGACAAGGACGTTCTAAGTCTCAATTCCAGGTACTTGAGTGTGACATCACCTCCAAGATGCCCCTCCTTCCCCCCCCCCCGCCCCCCCGCACCTACACAGCTCTGTTTAGCAGCCCTATCCAGGAGTGCCCCACCCCTTTCTGTTGCCCTTGTCCTGTTAGCACTTCCTCCTTGCAAGCTGCCTGGTTCCTTCCCTTACATTTGACTGTAGAGAATCCTTCTGTTGGTCCAGGCCATCCCACCTGCCCAGGCTGTCCTCACCTCCACTCCTTTTTAGGGATCTCTCTGACTCAGCATGTCCTACCTGGGTCACCTGTTGATTTCTCTAAGCATATCCCATGGCACACTGGTAATGCCTGGCTTCTTTGTCTATGGCCCTGAGCTGGCTTTTTTCTTTTTTTTTGCTGTGCGCGGGCCTCTCACTGTTGTGGCCTCTCCCGTTGCGGTGAGCTGGCATTTTTCACTCACTCAGTGATTCAACAAACATGGGCCAGGCTTTAGGTTAGGTGCTGTGAGAAATACAAAGGGGTGTTCAATACAGCCCTGCCCCACTCTAGTCGGGGACTGAGCCATACACCCAAAGCACTGTCAGGCCAGGTAGAGTGCGGTCTTGGGCTCTCTGGTGGCCAGGGTATCTCAGTGAAGACACCGTGTTTGTCTGGTATTTACTGCACTGCACCGTAAACTTCTCCCCACAGCCTGGGTGAGTCCCTCCTCCTGCTCTTTGAAACCACAGCCCCCCTCTGGGTCACCCGCAGAGTTCCCGTTGCCTCTGCTTCTGGACAGGCCAGATGACTCAGGTCTCCCTGAGTCACTCTTCCCAGCTCAGGTGACCATCCCCACCCTGTCTCTAAGCAGTTCTCCCATGACTGCAAGGTGACTTCGGAGTGATGGAGAAAACTAGCAAGCATCCTACAATTTCTCTCAGCCTTCAACTTCTTCAACTGTACAATGAGGATATAAATACTAATCACCCAGCACGCTGGGAGCACTAAAAGAAATATGATGGTGAAAGAACCTAGGACACTGCCTGATGCCCAGGAAGCAGTTAATCAATGTTCCTTCCTTTGGGGTGGTGTCTCTCATGTAAAAGGTGAAAGCTTGAGGCACTTATCCGTAGCTTTATGGTAGAGATGGACTTTTCCCCGAGGCATCCAGGGTTGAGAGTAGTGGGCCCCTGGCTGTCCCCAACCTGACCTGGAGGGTGAAATCCAGTGTTTCCCTGGGCCTGGGAAAGGGTAAAGGCTGGCATCAAGGGGAGAGCCCAACTCGGGGAGAGAATGGCCATTAAAAATGAGAGCTGCGGGCTTCCCTGGTGGTGCAGTGGTTAAGAATCCGCCTGCCAGTGCAGGGGACACGGGTTCAAGCCCTGGTCCGGGAAGATCCCACATGCCGCGGAGCAACTAAGCCCGTGCGCCACAGCTACTGAGCCTGCACTCTAGAGCCCGCGAGTCACAGCTACTGAGCCTGCGAGCCACAACTTCTGAAGCCCGTGCGCCTAGAGCCCGTGGTCTGCAACAAGACAAGCCACTGCAGTGAGAAGCCCACGCACCGCAACAAAGAGTAGCCTCCGCTCCCCGCAACTAGAGAAAGCCCGTGTGCAGCAACAAAGTCCAACTCAGCCAAAAATACATAAATAAATTTATTTTTTAAAAAAATGAGAGCTGGCCCTGAGCAAGGGGTCAGCCTAGCAGTTGAGTCAGAGATCTAATCTCTGCAGAACTGCAGACTTCCTTGAAAGGAAACTTTTTGTTTTTTCAACTTTGAAGCTTCTTGAATCAAGCCCCTTTTTTCCAGTGAAGGTGAAGGCTGCATCTTCCCCTTGACTTTGTAGTAAGAAGAGGGAGCAGGCACTGGGAACAGGGGTGGGGAAACCCACAGGGATGGAGCAGGACACCCGGCTGCCTGCCCTCTCATCCCAGGCTGCCCCACGAGCCTTCCTGAGCTCCAGGTGGGACTTCACTGTCACCACCACCGCTGGCCCCAAATGCCCTCAGACGCCTTCATCTCCTCTCCTGGGCGGCTTTGAGCACCATTTCCTCTTTTCATTCAGGGTCAGGATAGAATTGTTCTACATGGATATATTGGGAAATAACAGGGTGTGCAAGGTGTGTGTTGGGGAGGAGGCCCCCGAAAACGACAACAGCCAAGTACACTCAGCCTGGATGACTTTTTCTTCCGTAGCTGAAACACAATCACTGGCAGGTCCTCCCCCTTTAACTCAGTCCTCCCCTGGCAAGGGGCTAAAATCCCCTTTCATCAACTGATAGATATCAATAGATAAACAAAATGTGGCCTATCCATATAATGAGGTATCTTTCAGCCATAAAAAGCAATGAAGTAGGATACATGCTAGAAATGCATGAACCTTGAAAAGATTATAAGTGAAAGGAGCCAGACACAAAAGGCCACATATAGTATGATTTCGTTTATATGAAATGTCCAGAATAGGTACATCCAGAGAGACAGAGAGTAGATTGGTGGTTGCCAGGGGCTGGGGAGAGAGGGGGGCGGGGACCATGGGGAGTGACTGCTTAATGGATATGGGGTTTCCTTTGGGGATGATGGAAATCTTCTGGAACTAGATGGTGGTGATGGCTGCATAGCACTGTGAAGGTACTAAATGCCAATGAACTGTACACTTGAAAATGATTAAAGAGGGGAAAGTTTTCGTGTATTTTACCACAGTTTAAAAAAATAAAACCTTTTCAGGCCCTGATTATTTCCTCCTCCACTTTCCATCCTTCTAACCCTACCCCCGCTTGGGAGGAAGAGTTCTAGAGCTCACTCGGATGAAAAAGGCAATTTTACATTTTTGCTGTTGCTGCTCGGGAGGCTGTGTGCACTGACCAAAGCTCACCAAGCAGGGGGGAGGGGGGGCGGGATAAATTAGGAGTCTGGGATGAACAGATATACACTACTGCATATGAAATAGATAACCAGCAAGGGTCTACTGTACAGCACAGGGAACTCTACTCAATCCCTTGTAATAACCTATAATGGGAAAGAATCTGAAAAAGAATGGAGATATATATATATATATATGTATAACTGAATCACTTTGCTGTACCTCCAAAACTAACACAACATTGTAAATCAACTGTACTCCAATTAAAAAAAAAAAAAGCTCACCGAGGACAACCCCACAGGGCCTTGACTGAGGCAGTAAGTGTCGCTCTCAGACCTAGGCGCCGGACTAAGAAGAAGAAAGACCCAGCCTCGTTCCCATTCCAGGCCTTCATCCTAACCCATCTCCCTGCCCACCTGCTCTCTCTCTCACCAGCACTGAGCTGCCCAGGTGGTCCCCAGCCAGGGGCAGAGGAGGCTGATACTCTGTGTCCACCTCCCTCCAGGTCCTCTGACTTCTATCACAGAAGGGCAGGCAGGATGGAGCCAGTGCTCATGAGGTCCAAAGACTGTTTGGAGGTTCACCTATAAGACCACACACAGTGCCACGCGGCTCACCAGGTCTGAACATAGGGCAGCTCCCGCCCCCATGCTGACCAGTCCTGCTGCTGCAGAAAGGCCCAGATGACCACAGGAAGCCTGGACCTCCTCCCTCCTCGGTGATAACCTGGAACTTCATAAGATGCCAGTCAGTTTGCCATGGACCAAATTTGACCTGGGAGCCAGTCAGCTCGACTAACCATGACGTGACCAGCAGAAACCTACACTGGGCTTGGATGTGTCGAGGAGGAAAAAGATGTTTGGAGACAAGGGCCTGGGCCTGGGCCGGTCCTCCAACTGGATGGCAGGAAGACATGCAGAAAGATCAGGGTTCCTAGAGGGCCTTGAGGCTCCTTCTTTTGCCCCTGATGCCAGGAACCAGGATTTATCTGCTTTCTCCAGCTTGGGTAGAAATCGGGACCCTAGCCCCTCGGGCCCTCAGGGATGCCACCAGCTTTGATGGGTTGGCGCTGTGACCCTGCGTCACAGCCAACCTGACCTACCTTCCTGTGTACTCTAGCCTTTGTGGTTCATCCACGTACATTATTTAAATTCTAACTCCCCCACCTTCCTGTCTCACCATGAACCTCTTATCCTTAGACAATACAGGCTCAGTCCAATAGACCACAATCCCCTGCCCGAAACCTTTGGGGTAGATGTGTTTGGGAATTCAGAATTCGGGGGATTTCAGGAAGGTGCATACACCTGTGCCTGTTTGACATACTCTACAGTACCATCCTGGGGGTACAGAGCAGTACCTGTAATCAAACACAATATTTCCACAGTGAAACATCTGATATCCGTGCCAAGTGGGATAAATAAAGACTATAAGTAGCTTCACTTCAGTTTAGGGCAGATTTTGCCGCCAAATAGTTTTGGCAGCGAACACACCAAACAAACAAGCAAAAACAGAGCTTTCTGAGTTTGAGATTTGTCGAGAAGAGATTGAAGAGCAGTATTTATGCTGCTTAAGAGAGAAGCAGGCAAGCAAAACTATCCTTGTGAAAGGAAAAGAGCCTGCGATGGAGCCTGCCCCCTCCCACCACCGGCCTCCCCCGCTGAGATCCTGGCGGTGGAGCCCAGCCTCCTCCCGCACTCTCTGGGACTCTTGTAGAGTTATGGGCCACCCTACTGTGTACTTAAGGCCAGAGCCTGAGCCATCCTGAGTCTGTTTCCTGATCGCTTTAAACTGGGAAGGAAGTGATTCCACAGGCTCCTCTGACCTCTGACGTTTTATTATCCTATGAAATACATTAGCCAAGGCTGGCTGCACTGTTCAGAGGAGGCACCATCAGACCAAGGAGCACCCCAAGAAAGCATCTGTCCCTCTCCGCACCCATGAGTGTCTTCGGACAAGCTCATGGGTGCCCGATGGTCCTTTCCTCCTCACCAGCCTGGAAAACTTGTACTTAAGGGTTAAGAACGGCTTCAGATGCCCTCCTCTGGGATCTCTCTTTATTCATGCTTGCACGTGGGCGTTGAAATCGATTTGTGTGGGGCATTTCTCTGCTTCCGGTAAACTATGATTGCACGGCCAGCGTCCACGTTGCCACGCGCTGTGCCAGAGATGTAACGCAGCGCCGGCACACAGCAGGCACTCAGCAAGCAGTTGGGGAGGGGATGAGTGGGTGCTAGGTGAGAGTGGCTTCCCGCCAGATGGGCTATCATGGTGGAAGCAGGGCCCACGCGCCATCTGGACGAGACCCGGAGGCATCTGCGGGAGAGGAAGTGAATAGTGCTGGAGAAAGGAAGACTTTGCATGAGACACGCAGTACAAGTCCAGGCGGGCAGCTCCGGGACCATATAGTAAAGAGAGAGGAAGGAGCTGGGAAGGTGAACCCAAATCCCACAGGCCAAGGTGGAGGGTCCTATAGACGCAGAACTGTGGACTTCGGTATAAGACAGGGCACGGCCCATCGCAGACCCCTTTAAAAGTGGAAAAAGGCGATTCTGGGGGAAGCGGTGCTCGGAAAAACCAGGAGGAAAAGCAAAGGCCTCAGGGCCAGCCACCACCCACCACCACCCCGCCCCTCCCCCCGCAGCCCGACTGCGTAGCCAAAGCCCGCGGCGCAGGTGGCTGAGACGCTGCGCGCCGGCGCCGCGAGGTGGCACCAAAAACCCGCCAATGGCCCAGAGCGCACGTTGCCTTGCCACCTCGGACCTGGTTCTGCTTTTGGCCTGGGCGCGCACATCCGGAGCAGAAGGGCATCCCGCCTCTTTACCGCGGGGTCGAAGCTGAGCGCCACGGCCAGGATCTCAGGGTCCCGGAGGCGGAAGACGAGCCTTCCTCGGGTGTCCAGCTCAGAAAAGCTCCTAAACTGGTGTCTGGAAGCTTCTGGAGGGACTCATGGAATTTAGATGCCCTGCCCCGCTCCTCTCCTCTGCACCCTCCCCGACCCCTCCCCACCCCCAGGGGAACGGATCCCTTCTTCCTCCCCGATCTCTCCGAGGGCGGGCTCACGTCCTGAGCTCTTCTGCGGAACACAGCCGTGGTCCGCCTTCATCTTTTCGCGTTCCCACTCACAGCCCAGGTTAGGACCTGAGAGCGAGTCTGGAAGCTGAGGTTTCCCCGTCCTACTCTCTGAGACCTGTCACACCCACGCACACGCAGCAAACACGTGCCAGCGAGCAGTCACACAGAGGCCACGCACCAGACGCCCACTCGCGCAGGCTCGCCCGGTCACGCGTACGCGCCGGGCTCAAGAGGGGCAGACGGAGAGGCCGCGAGGATCGCAGCACTCAATGCCAGGAGACTTGAGTTTGACTTGAACTTTTCTCTGGCTCGCTAAAACCCCGTTCCTCCAATAACGATCTGTAACGAGATCGCCAAGCTGCCTTGAGGCCGACGCCTTCTCCGCGTCGAAGCGCTTGCTGCAGCCTGGAAAGCTTTCTTTAGTGTCCCAGTGGCTCAAACGGCAAATTACCGCGTTAGGCCGTCTGGATCCCCTGAGCCCGAGACCCGGACAACGCGCGGAAACGGTTTGCAGAAGGCTGCGCGCATAGAAGTTGCGCAGAGCCTGTCGCGCTAAGACGAAGAATCTCCAGACGCATGAGTCCTGGGTCCCCTTCTCCATCCCTGACTCTCTGGGATCCTGCTTGCAGTCCACACTCCCATTCACCTAGTGTGCTGGTCTCCTCGGGTGACACCAACTACTCCCCGTAGGATCTCCAGGCCTCGGCCCTCAGGCTCAAGCTTTCGCCGTCCTTCCTCACCCTAGCACCCCCTCAGAGTGAATGTTAATGCGAGGTGGGACTAAAGTGGACGGTGGTGGGTATGGGAGGAGACCTGGCCACTAACATCCTCGGTAAGGTAAGGGTTTCCAGAAAAGGTGCACGGGTCTGATTGGCTCGGGATCCACCGATAGACCCCTCTGAGGAGGACGTGTGAGACTTTTGAGAGGCTGAAGGTCATGATGCTTCTGGAGGAACTGGGGTTAGAAGGTGAAATCTGGGACCACGTCACAGATCCATGAAAAGGGGACCAACACTGAAATCACATCATCAGGGAGCCCGTAGGTCTCCCACTGGCCCTCATTACTCCTTGGGGAATGTCTGTAACCAGCCCTGCAGCCTTATCTCGGGTCCCCTTCACTTCCTGCCTGTCTATGGGAACAGCCTCCTAACCTGCCTTCCAGCCTACAGCCTCACTCCCTCAAAGTCTTGAAGCAGAGCTCTGGGTATGATCATTAAAGCTCTCCATAAAGCCTTATTTGGCTCCTCAGTGCCCATGGGATCACGCCCACACAACTTACTTGATCTTGTAGCTGGACCCATACTCCCCCTTCTCTCAGACTTCCTTGTGCACCTGAGCACCAGCCACACGACACTGCCCTGTGCTAGAATGCAACCTCCTCCATGCTTTTGCTCCTGCAGTTCCTGCCTTGAATCTCCTCCATGGAATCCAATTCCTCTTTCTGGCCAAAGCCATCTCTTCTGCTCCTTTCCTGTTCCTGCTCCCAAAGTTGTAATTAATCTCCAAGTTGCCTCCCCAAAATACTCCGTATGCAACTCCTGGGGTCTGTTTGTTGGTTTTTCAGTGGTACCTCGACTGTCCACTGGATTGTAACTTGAGGGCGAGGCTTAACTGTGCTAGGCCCTCCCTCTCCGCTCAGGTCTTATTTTTGGACTAAGTTGGATGCAGTGGTACCCACAAGCATACACTGCTCTCAACAATGTCCCTCCCTCTCTGACACATCTACAGGTAGAAGTGTCACAAGGGCATGAGGTAAATATTCCTCTTGCATCTCATGGGAATGTGGACAGTCTCACTGCATACTCATCAAGGTTCACAAGTACACACACACTTCACACCCAAACACACACCACGGAGTCCTACGCCACTGGGCAGCGCTGGTGGTTCTAGCAGAGCCCAGTCCAATCTGGGAAAGGAGCCCGCTGAAATCCCGCGCATCCACTGGGCTTCATAGGAAGCCATCACGTAGCCTTTTGCCCGGCGCTTCTCCCCCAACCGGGCCCTGTAGGAGGAGCTTTTTGATTGGGGCTACCTCCTTGCAAGGTCCACGTTCAGGAGCGTGAGAGAAGGTGCCCTCAGACCTGCAGAGCCTGGGGCCGCTGCTCCCCGCCCTCCCCCACTCCTTTCTCTCCCATTTTTCCTAATCTTTCGCGCCCAAATAAGGCTCTTAGGAAAGTATTTCCTCAACTAGAGGAGCGCACGGGCGAGGAAGACCAGAGGGAGGCACCGGATGCGCAGGGTGGCGGCGTGAAGGTACAGGCTGGCTGTGTGACAGTGGCCAAGTCGCGGCCCTCTCCGAGCTTCCGTTTCTCCTCCCTGTAATCAAAGCCGCTTCCACCTCAGAGAAAGGCCGTGGTGGCCGGGGCCTGGCTTCCGAACGCCCGCAGGTATACCTCGGTCCATCCTTTCCCCCTAGTCCAGCCTATCCCTGCCGCGCCAGGGCGTCCGGGACCAGGCGAAGGCAGGTAGGAGGCGGCGGCGCGGGTCCGGGGCTGCGGAGCCAGGGGCGCGCACGCCCGTAATTAGCAGCGCGTTCGGTCATCAAGGGGCCCTGCTAAGAATTTCTGTTTAACAAAGGTCGCAAATTAGTTATGACGGTAAATAGTCATCTCAAAATCCCACCAACTAAAGCTATTGCCGGCCTGGAAGGGCTCCAGGCCGCCTCCAGGAACACCCGGGCCATCGCCCGGGGCTGCCCAGCACCGCAGGGGATCCCAGGGAGGCGGGGGCGGGGCGGGGAGAGGCGGCTGGACAGGAGGAGCGGGGCGTGTGGCCCCGAGAGGCCGGGGCTTGGGTCTCAGCGCCTCCCAGCGTCCTGAAAGAAGAAAGCCGGAGTCCGAGCCAGAGGAGCTGGGACAAAGGCCCAGCGCCAGAGAGCGCCGCGGAGGCCTGGAGGCGGAGCGGGCCCGAGGGGAGCAGAGCGCACGCCCGCCGAGCCGAAGCGGCACCCTCCCAGACCCCAGGGGACTGCCGGCCCCCGACACCGCCGGGCTCCGCTCACCGCTGGGCCTTGCCTCGGCCCCTCAGACCTTCTGTTTAGGTTCCTGGGCCGAACATACTCCCCTTCCTTCACCTCCAGGGGTCCAAGAACTCATCCCCGGCCCCGAGCCCACCCTTTCCAAGGGGAGGAGAACACCTGAGCTTTTGGGGTCTGGAGAGCGACTCCGGCCCCGCGGAGAGGCTCTCTCCCGAGCGCGGCAGTGAGAGCCTGAGGCCATACATACAAGCGTACGTGACTTGCCGTGCGCCTTCCTTTCTTGCCGCCACATTCTATAAAGTCCTCAGTGTCTGAAGGGTTAGACTCCGGCAGGTTAAGGCCCTTCCCTTTTCCGGGAAAAAAACAAAAAACGTGTGTGTATAAATCCGTGAGAGTCACGGACTTCTCTGTAAAAGGTGGAGAGATGGCTGGGAGTGGAGACTGCTTCTGTTCTGTGCAAGGGGGTGGGAGGCAGTGCGTGTGCCTGTGTGTGTGCAGGGAGCGGCTGCGTGTGTGGTGGGAGTGAAGTCATGTGGGGGGCTCTGAGAGTGTGCAGCGTGAGGGGGGACGCTGCTGAGGACGCAGAGGAGTGAGGAGGGTGCTGACTGGGTGGGTCTCTCCTGAGCAGAGGAAGCCGCCGGAGCTCCCCAGACCACAGGGGAGTGGTCAGTCTGGGGCCCCAGGCCACCTTGCACCCTGGCAGCACTCGGTTCACCTCCCAGGCCCAACCGGCCACAAGTCCGTGGGCTCCCCTAGGCGCTTCGCTGGAGATGGAATTGTTCCTGGGCTTACAGGCCCCCTCTCTGCCACCGGGCTTGGCCCTCCCCCTGCCTGAGCCCGAGAAGTAGCTGCTCCCCGATTCCCCCTGGTCCTTCTCTTCCTGCCCCTCCCCACTTTTTGTCTCAACTCCCCCATCCTTTCTCTCTCTTTCTCCTCCTTTTGCTTGTCTCCCCTCTCTATAATTTCTCTCCCACTTCTTTATTCTCCCTTCCTTTCCTGTTCTGGATTATAGAATGGAGACCCCTGTTCACCTGACCCCTCCCAAGCTTACGCATGTTTCTCTGATGGTGTTTATGTAGTTCTCTGCCTATCTTCTTTGGGGTCCTAGCCTGGTGTGTGTGTGTGCACGTGTGTGTTTGCACATGTGTGTGCTGGGAGTGCGTGAGGTCGGGCAGATTGTGGCATTTGAGTGCCTGGAGTCAGGCTGTGTGGTTTGGCGGTTGAAGTGTCTCTGGGTGGCATTTCTGTTATGTCTTTGGGTTGGTGCATAGTATGCTGTGTATCTAAGGGTTTCCTCTGCGTGTGTTTGTTTTGGTGGATGTGTAGTGGCTGTGTTCTCTGACTGGATTTATTGCTCATCTGTTCCTTTTCTCGTATGTGAACCTTTGGTGAGCCCCAGCTCACTGTGTATCACAGGCTATGCTCTAAACATTCTTGGTGCTAAGGCTGTTTTATGCCGATGTGTTTCTTTGGCGGTGTGAATAGCTCTGGATAGCTCAATAGGAGGTGATTGTGAGATTGGCCATGTTTGTGTGTGCATCTGTGCCGTTTGGAGTGTGCATACCCTGGAGAGTGTGCCTGCAGGGGAGAAGGAGAACGAAGGTTCTTGTGTTTGTGTCTGAGGACCGATGTGGAATCTGTAAAGAGGAAATCAGAAAGGCAGGCCCTATGTTGTGCTGGGAAGGAGGTCTACGGATGTTGGGAAACTGCTCTGGGGGCAGGCGGATGTATAAGGGAAAGGGCTCTACTGTGTTTGTGATGACATGGCTTGGGGCTGAGATGTGTGCATAACACAGGGGTAATATTTGTGTAGATAATCGCGTATGTGTGCGTGCGTGCGTGCGTGCGTGCGTGCATGTGTGTGTGTGTGGCGTAGCCTCTGTCAGCCTGGCTGTGCCTGCTTGCTCCTGCGGAGCCCCGCCTGACACAGCCGAGCTCAATCAGCCACTGCATGAATACACTCGAATGGAAAGTTGTGCTCAGCTGACCGGAGAAATCGGACCCGGCTAGCACTGCTCCCCTCCTCCCTGCCTCTCTCCTGCCCTCCCTCGGGCCAGACACCCGCACCGGCCAGCGCACTGGGGCAGGAGGCTCAACTCAGCTGGGGCCGGAAGGGGCCTGGGCTGTGGGAAGTTGAGGGGCCTGAGCCCAAGAACTTGGGGGCGAGCATCCCTGGTGGGCTGGACATCTCAGCCCCAACTCTTAGGGGTGGAGGGCGTAGGGGAGGGCCCGGGAAGGTCCCCAAGGTGGCAGCCGGTGCCTCAGGTGACAGCCACACAAAGACCCAGGCAGGGAAGGAGGCAGAGAAAGACAGGGAGAGGGAGAAGATACAGACATCCCCTGCTTGGCCTCTCGGGGAGAGGCCAAGCACACCCAATGCGCCACGGGTCTGGGACTAGGCTGTGAGCTCCAGTGACCTGAGCAATGAGCAGGGTCCCGAATATTCCAGGCTGGCCCATTCTCCTTTCAGAAGAAGCTGAGGAGCCACTCTACTACCACAGCCCACACTAGGGTTCCAGTTCCACCCCCACTTGGTTCGTCTAGGCCTGGGCCTGGCCCTCCCAGCCATCACTGGAGCCCTCCGTGCGTCCAAAGTCCAGCCATCCCTGGCTGGTCCACGGCTCCAACACCAATCCCAGACTGGCCAGGCTCCTGTGCCTCCAATCCCACTATTGATCAGCATCCCCACCCCGCGCCATAGCAGCTTCCAGGTCATTTCATTTTAATCAGCTGTATGTCTCGCCAGGGATAATGAACTGCACTGGCGCTGGGCAGTCGATTCTGCAGGATTCGAGGACGGCCAGAAGAGGGGCCTGGTGGGCAGAGCTGGGGGCGGGCCGAGGAGGGAGAGGGGAGCGGGCCGGAGAAGGGGTAGAATGACTTATATTCCCTCGGGCAGGCGGCTTCTAGAGGTCAATGCCTTTGATACAGATTTTCCCGGGTTTCACATCCCATTCTCTCGTTCAGGTTTCTGGTGCAAATCCCAGATCACCATTGTTTTTCTTTGAGGGAGGCATGAACGAAGAAAATATTCCCAAATTGGCTGTTATTCTTTAAGCCCCTTACACCCTAGAGTAGGTGACCCAGATACAGGTACCCAGAGGCCTATGCACACAGGGAAGGTTCCGAGCCAGAGTGCGCTGGCTGGGGCATCAGAAGGAAGTACGCAGCGCACAAGCAGGGATGTGACCGGGCGGCGTGTGCCACAGCTCTGGCACACCTGGAGAGAAGCTGACCCACGGGCTGGCCCGGACAGAGGGGGTGGATGAACGTTGAGGGCTGCTTACCCAGCCTGCTGAGGCCCATGCGAGAGCACTCATGGGCACACCCGCTCCCCTTGCCAAGGCAGAATCCGCAACACTCCCAGGCCATGGGGGCTACACTGAGCGGCTACGATGGCTTTTCCCCAGCAGGGCTTCAGCCAGGCCTTGCCCTCGAGCTCTACCCTGGCGGCCCCTGGGACATTGACTGCCTTGGCCGTGGCTTTGAGGGACCCAGAAAGAGAATGGGCAGGCAGCCGATTAAAGGAGAGATCTGGCCAGAAAGGGGCCTCTTTTCCCTCGCTCTGATGTTTAAAGGGGCAGGGGCCAAATCCAATGTAACATCCGCAGTGTGTCAGGGTAACGGGTGGACTGGGGAAGCCAAAGAGCCCAACTCCCCTCTGCCCTCTGGGTCAAAGAAGACCCATTGTGACTCCCCACTCCTTCAAAGGAGAGGAAGGAGGGTTAGAGGTGGGGTGGGCAGCCGCCTGGCGGTCATATCTGTGGACTGACTAGAACAAGGGAACCCACACATGTCCACACCAGATTCAAGACTCACAAGACACATGTCCACTGCACGGAAACTCCTGCACACACGCATCCTGTAGGTGTACTTAAGCCACTCCTTGCAGAACTAGGGACATATAAACTGCCCAAACCTCCCACAGATACCCACCCTATAGGCGAAAGACATGAAAACACACACTGGGCACACACTGATTCAACGTACACACTTTTATATCAGACATCACAACACATACACACTCCTATGATGTAGACCTTGACTGCATGGTGGAAGCCAGCTTTCAGAATTGCACACATCCACACCACTCACAACCAGCACTCATGCCTCTCCTGCAGGGAATCCTTAGGTAAGGTCAGAAAGTGCAGAGTGGAGTATCGGTATTTGTACAGACCTAGTAGAAATGTAGGAGATGAGCGTGGCAGACAAGAGATAGCAAGACAGATAGCAGGCTGGTGACACCCAACGGGGCTAGGCCCCCAAGGTTGAAGTGGAGAAGGAGGAATGGGCACTGGTTGCCCCAAACGCTTTCTCTGCTGGGTACGTTGGGAGAAGGAAGCATTTTAGTAACACTGGTTTGTCCCCTGTCCCCAGACAAAAAGGCATCTGCTCACTAGTGTCACCAGTCAAGGCCCTTCCAGGGGTCACCCTCTAGCAGCACCATGCCTTTCTTTCCACCCATCAATTCTGGGCAGTCTGTTGGGTAGGGTCCTTCCAGACACTCCACACTGTCTGAGGCAGCCACGCCTTGGGTTTCCAGGCCCAAGGTCTGGGTCAAGTATGTGACAGGCCATTTGAAAATGAGGGTAGGGGACGAGCCCCTCACCCCAGACATCATTCTGTGCACCAGAACAGAGGCCCAGGCTGAGTAGAACCCAGGCAGCCCCTTCCCCAAATTCCTACTACCTGGGTCACTATTGCCTGAAATGTGGCTCCATGAGGAACGTCTCCCTGGACATTGAACACACGCACAGATTTTGACACTGCGTGCCAGACCACAGAACTTGGAAGCTCTTGAGGCGGTCTGGATGCCCTGATTCTAAGTAAGTACGCATGTGGGAACCTTCTCCACGCAAGCGCATGCCCTGGGCGCACAAGGCCCCACTTGCGCCCAGGGCACCTCCCGGCCTGGCCGCCTTTCTGCCCAGCCTGGCCTACGTAAACCCAATGGTGCTGCCGGGCTGGGGACAAAAGGAAATCGGAAATCAAAATTAGTTTAGAAACCGGCGCGAAATTCCAGGCACGTTTCTCCTTAATCCTACTCGCTTTGGAAATTGGACTTTCAAGTGAAGGCAAGTTTTCTGAAATTACCTCTTCGGCTCCTCCTGGGGCACAGGCCGGCCTGGCCCAGAGTGGTGGAGGCACCGCCAGCCACCCCAACACAGGGAACTGTGGGCCCTCAACCCACCCCCCGCGCTGGACGGGGAGGCCAGGGGCCGGCGGGAACCTGGTTGGCAAAAGGCAGTGATTTCGGCGGTGGGGGGGGGGGTCGTTTTAAAGTATAACCCAACTCTGAAATGCTCGAGAGACTCCAGTTGATCCCAAAAGACGAAAAGAAATTTCAAGGAGACAGAGAGCCATAAGGCAAGTCATACAGTCACACAGACGCACATGCGGGTGGTGAGGAGGGAGTCCATCCTGATTCTAGGCCCTAAACTCAAACTACCTCCTCGCTCTCTCTATACCCTCCTCATCTGGCCTACAGCTGTCCCCCGACCTCCACCCCACCCCCAGAAGAAGAGAAAACCTGTCACCTCCAGTCTAGATTTATGCTTACGTTTGGCAAACTTGTGTATTTCTCCTTAAAAAAAAAAAAAAAAAAAAGGCAGTAACAACCAAAAGACGCCAAAACACTCGCAAAGACCCACCAGGGCCACGGCAAAGCTGCAATTCCTGGGGATCTAGGCCTGGCATCTTGCGCTGAAGAAACCGACCGTAATCCCCTCTCCCTGCACCCTCTCTGCCTTTTCGCTCGGGATTTGGCTTTAGCTCTTTTCAGAAGGGCCTGTTCCCATCTTTCCACCTCCACTCCCCTTCTCCAGAAAAAAGCTCAGACACAGTCTTAAAATTCTGCTCCAGCTCCGGCGGCATAGCTGGAGTGGAAGCGAAGGCCGGGCTGCTGCACGCCGGGGCTGCCGGCACAGGGGCGGATAAAAACACCAGTCTCCGGGAGTGATAAGAAAATGGAGAATACTGTATTTGCTTTAGAAAGTTTTTACATATAGATAAACACGCAGTTAAGATAACAGTTAAAGCGCCCTACGGGGAGTGAGAGATATCTCCAAAGCAGCTAAGAAATACTTGAAATAGCTTTTGCATAAGAATACTACGGTCTCACTCTCCGCTTTCGCTAGCGACGGGGTCCCTCTTCCTAACCCAGCTCGCCACGCCACGCCTTGACTGCCAAGTCGACGCCAGGAACATCGAGTGGGAAGGGAACCCCAAAAAGGAAAGAGACAGGTGAGCGGGAAGGGAGAAGAGGGTGGGAGAGAAAGAAAGAGAAAGGGAGAGGAGAAAAAGCAATATCATATACAGGCAATTTCTACACATATATTACAAACTGGGAAAATGACCGATCATTAAGATATACATAATTCATATAAAATTTTGAAATAAAAATAAAAATCTGTTACAGTCATAACTATTCTTTTTCCACATTTATAACCAGTACCCACACAGGCAGTGACAGAGTGGAGAGAAAAAGGTGCTTAACGAGAAAATGATTGTCTGCTGAACAAAAAACAGAAGATTGCATCTTGTTTGACCAATACTTGGACTTAAAAACAGAGAAAGAAAGAGAACTAGAGAGGAAAAAAGAGCGCAACAAAAGGCGAGAAACATTTGCTATTTCCCTCTCGAGGAGTTCTCTTTTTTTTAAACAAATTCCGAACGGAGATGGAGGGTTTTTTTTTTTTCTTTTTGTCTGTTTTGCTTTTGTCGTCTTGTCGTCGTGGTGGCGGTCGGTTTTTGTATAGTCGACTCTTTTTAAATCGTTTTAAACTAGAGAGAGTATTTTCCCAGACACAAATAAATCGTCATGCAGGTGGGGTGCCGGGTCCGTGGGAACCAAAAGGAGAAGCCGTGCTTGTCCTAGAAAGTATACAATTGTCACCTCTTTTATGTTTTCTGCCCGCAGCATCAGCGTTTGTGACTGTCTGTTGGCGTCGCGGTCCTTTGGGGTGGCCGTGGTGGTAGATGGTGGTTGGGAATTGCTGATGGTTTGCGTTTGTTATTTTTCTTGGTTTTTATATATTTTTGGCTGGAGTGGAAGTGTGTGTGTACTTGGGTGTGTGTATGATTGTGTATCCTGATTTCGGTTTGTTCTGGGGATGGAGGAGGAAGAGGAGGAGGTCGAGGAGGAGGAGGGGAAGGAGGAGGGGGAGGAGCGGGAGGAGGGCGGCCTTGGGTATCATACATCACATTCCGAGTCGCTGGAGGTTACCGAGAGGATGGAGGTGCCGGTGTCCGCGCGCTCCGTCAGGCTGGACACGCTGGTGGTGGGACTGGCCGCCGTTGACGGCGACTCTGCCGAGCCGTGCGTGGGGCATCCGGGCTCGGCCAGAGAGCGCATGCCGCTCGGTCCTATGGCCTGGTGCTGGAGCCTGCGGGAGACAGAGAGCGGCGCCCGCCCTGATACGGCAGCCCCAACACCCGTTTCCGCCAAGCCGCCTCCCTGAGCCCGTGCCGCCGGGAAGCCGGGCATGCCGCGGCCGGTGCTCCGCAGCCGCCCGTGCCCCTCTGCCTCCCGAACCCCGCGCCCTTCGCCGCCGCCCCCGACTTCGCTCTCTGCGCGTATACTCCTCCTCCAGGCATCTGTCGGCTCACTGAGCGCTGCAGCCTCCCCAGCTCGGTCTGGGCTCCCGTCTTCCCCTCCCCGGCGTTCTCTGGAGCCTCCCAAGGCTTCCCAAATCGGGGCGGGCCTCGGGGGGAGAGGTAGAACTCGAGGCCGGCCGCCAGAGGAGGGGAGGCCCGGGCGCACACTGCGAAGAACGCCGAGCCCCGAAGGGGCAGAAGTCGGGGAGAGGCTGGGTGTTTCTTCTTCCCCAGCCCCTGGGACTCTTCCGACTCAGCCGGCTGCCTCTGGAGTGGACGTGCCTCTGGGTCCCCTCAATGCCTCCTGCCTCAGCTCCCCCAAATCAAGAGCTGCGGGTTGCTCGCCCGCCGCCTCTTCCTGGTAGGACCGGCTGGCTTTGCTCTCTGGATCCTTGAGCAGAGCGCAGGATCGGGGGAAGAGAAAATGAGGAAGCTGGGAGCAAAAAAGTGGGGGAAGAGGAGGGAGAGGGAAAGCGGGAGACAGAGAAGGCAGGAGGGGAGTGCAGAGCCGTCTCCGGCTGCCCCTTCCCTGGGCCAGGCAGCTGCTACGTAAACCTAGTGTCTCTCAGTTCTCCCCGCAAGGAGGCCTTCCCCTGGCCCTGGGCGCTGCCCCCATCGGGCGAAAAGTTGGCTGCAAAGGCAAGGGTGAGAGGGCCAAAGGCTTAGGCCTGGGACACCTAAAACGGAACACACTCCCTCCCTCCAAGAGCTCACACCCAGTCCCCAGCCCCAGCAGCTGTCGGCAACCGCAGCCCTGCTCCCTGCAGTGCGTCAGGCCCAGTGCCTACCCTGGCAGGGCTGGGACGCAGGCCTTCCATCAGGTCTTTCACCCAACTTCCTCCTTTCTCCTCTTCCTCTCCACTCCTTTCCTCTTTCCCCCTCTTCTTATTTTTCTCCCTACTTCCCCCAGGCCCAGCTCTGCTGACAGGTCAAGCCCAGTGCAACTTTGTGAATCTGTGGCCAATGTGCCGGGCAGCAAGGCAGCTTCTGCTCCTATTTCCCAATTTAGTGGACCATGGGGATGCTCCTTGGCTTCAGCAGGAGGGCTAGCACCAACCACACACACACACACACACACAGACACACACAGCCTCTCCACTCCCAGCCTGGCCCTCCTGCTCCTGGTCAGGCAACTTGCAAGGCTTTGGGTACAGGCGTGCTGCACGGTGGCCACCGGCCTTTCCCCTTTATGCCGGGGACCCAGATTCAGTTTCCTCTCCCAGACGTTCGTGGATTCCTCCCTGGGGTTTCTGCAATGCGTGGAAATAAGAACCAGGTGGCAAGGAGCGCTTTCCTTCCTTCCCTGTCTGTAGGCTCCAGAGAAGCCCGGAGCTGGATCCCAGGCTGAGGAGGCTGGCGCGGGTGCAGTGCAGGGCTACGGCTCCCAGGGACACGACCCAGGGGTTATGGGCACTCAGGGCCTCACACACTCTCTCCACCCTGACGAGAGCCCCTTTAGGGCAAAGCAATCAATACACCCACGCCCGCTCCTCTTCCACGCTCCTGGGCAAGCAGAAACTTTCTCCCGCTGACCAGGAGGTCTCGGCTTCTCGCCTGCTCGGCAGCCGCTGGCCTCCCGCCTCCTGTCCGCTCACCCTCTTTTCAACCGCTCTCCCCCTCCCCGGCCCCGGAAAGTGTAGCCAGGCCGCGGGCCCCGCCACTAACCTGTTCTTGGCCGCCGCGGCGCGGTCGCGCTGTCTCCGGTTCTTAAACCAGTTTCCTACTTGTGTGGGAGTGAGGCCGGTGGCCTGCGCCAGTTCGCGTTTCTTGCTGGGGTTGGGGTAGGGGTCCTGCAGGTACCACTCCCGCAGCAGGCTCCGAGTCCGCTCCTTGAAGCAATGCGTCTTCTGCTCGCCGTCCCAGATGGTGCGCGGCAGCGGGAACTTCTTGCGCACGCGGTACTTGTCCACCGGGCCGAGCGGGCGGCCGCGCAGCTTCTCGGCCTCCTGGTAGTGCGCCTCGAGCCACATGGCCTGCAGCTTGCCGTGAGACTCCTTGGTGAACTTGTGGTTCTCCAGGATGTGGTAGAGGTCGCGGAAGTTGCCCGTGTGGAAGGCGACCACGGCGCGCGCGCGCAGGATCGACTCGTGCTTGTTGATGGCCTCGCACGCCCCGGGGGCCACGGGCAGCGACCAGAGGAAGCGGCCCAGCCGCTCGATGTCGCCCGTCTCCTCCAGCGTCTCGCAGACGCTGGCCACCTGCTCCGGCGAGAAGTTGAGGGTGGGCAGCTGGAACATGGACAACTCTTCCGGGGGGGCCCTGGAGCCGCCGCCGCTGCCGCCGCCGCCGCCGCCGCCGCCTGCTCCGCCAGCACCGCCGCCTCCCGCACAGTTCCCGCCGCCGCCGCCGCCTCCCGCACCGTTCCCGGCGCCGCTACTCGCCAGAAGTAGGGAGCGGTGGTGAGAATCGGCGAAGTTTGGCAACAAGAAGTGGGAGGAATAGAGGTCTAGGGGGGAGCGGAATACCATGGACTGACCTGAGAGGAGAGGAGAAAATTCAGGGAGAGGAAGAGAGAGGGGAGGAAGAGGAGGAGAGGGGCGATGAGGACCAGGAGGAGGGAGAGGAGAGGGGGGAGGAGGAGAAGGAAAGGAGGGGGGAGCAGGAGGAGGAGGAGGAGGGGGAGGAGGAAGGGCGTAAGGGACACCCACACCCCACACACATCCACACACACACACACCCGCGCAGCCACATAGAGAGGGAGGAAGGAGAGCGGCCCGGTGCGCGCGCGCAGAGAGAGAATCCGAGACAGAGAGGGAGAGGGAGAGAGAGCGAGCGAGAGCCAACCACCGCCGAGTCAAGATTCAGCGATTCCACAGCAATCGCCCTAATGACAACAGCCTCATAATATCTCCCCTAAATCCACAGTGAGTGCAGCATTGAAACATTTTGTTTCGCTTTTCTATTGGTCTGCGGCGTGTCGTTGTGGCGTTGCCACGGCAACCGCTGCCAATCACTGTCAGCCCTGCCAATCAATACCGAGAACGTAAGGACGGTTTTACCACTTAGCCAGAGTGGGGGGGAGGGGGAGAGCAGGGAAAGAGGGAGAAGGGGGGAAAGAGAATTTTTTTTTTAATCTTTGCAACTCTTAATCTCACCACTTCCCCCCTTCTCTTCCTCTCTCTCTCTCCTTTTCTTACTGTCTCTGAGCTCCCTCTTTTTTCCTCTTCCCCAGAGAAGTTGATCCAGAAAATTTAATAGCCATGGGCATAGAGTTGTTGAATGGGATGAGCAATTAAAGGGGGGATTTTGTTGGGAGGTGAGAGGCTCCCCACGCTGCATGAACGCCGAGGGCCAGCCCCCAAGGAGAGGCCGAGGGCCAGCGGAGCCGGCAGGGTTTGCACATGGTGTGCACGTCGGGCCGCCTCTTTCTGCCTATGTGAGCACTAACAGTGGCGAGGAAGAAAGGAGAGATGAGATCATGGGGCCCACCGCGCGCCGACCCTGGTCTGGCGGGCTGCTGCGCCCCAGGATCTCGGATTTTGGGGGGCATCCGGCACCTGGGAGCTGGAGCCCAGGACCTAGGGTGCTGGAAGCCGCTCTGGCTTCCCTGGTCCGCAGTCCTCGACCACGTTTACCCCAACTTCCTGTGCATTGCATCTGGCTTCTCTTTAACCCTGCTCCCAGTCATGGAGCCTTGATTTCCCCTATTGGCTTATATTTTAAAAGAGCAGTAGAAATAACAGTACACTTTCCATCTTAAAAAGCAACCCGCCTCTTTGTTCCCCCCCCCCCCCCCCCCCCGCCCCGAGATTTCAGCTGCCTCCCTAGGAGCTGTGGAGGAAGTTGGGTTGAGACGCCTGGAAGCCCTCTGCCCCCCTCCCAAGATGCCACCTACCCCACAGCCCCCAAGGGGCTCTGGGTCTGCCTACCAGCCCCAGAAGGCCACTCAAACTTTGGAGGCTGCCCCAAAGAAATGGATAGGCCTGAAAATTGCTTGTTTGCTCATACTAAAAAGAAAAAAAATTATAAAACTGTCTAATTTCTTTAAGGAAAGTAACATCACAAGCCTAAAACCAACCCCAAAAGGCCCATAGCATGGGGAGGGCCCTCCCTCCCTCTGGCCACTGCAGCCTCCAGGACAGGCATGGGTATTTATTCTAAGGTATGTTGCTTTTAAGAACATGTAATCAGCATCTTGAGCCGGGCCTCCCTTTGTGGGGCTTCTGTAACTATGGAAGTGTGATTTACGCAGATTTGTCGGGGTCAGAGACGTCTTTCCCCTGAGCACTGTGTATATTTAGACAGGACTCGGTGTGGTGTTAAAAAGTGTATATTTTGAATGAGTTCACACACAGTAGCCAACAATGCCCACATTGTCGGCCCGTGTACAACGTGTATTGAAACGCTGCGTCCAGACTTCAACTAATCTGCCCTCAATAAAGCTGAAATAATTATCCTAAGCCGCCTTTCCAGAAGGAAAATCATTGAGGAATTCAAAACTTTTTTGAAAAAAAAAAAAGATCTTTTCTACATTCCGATGGAGATCTGGGGGTGAGGCGCTGAGTCCACACCACTTTGGAGATCTCAAAGAGGGAGGAGAGAAAGAGAGACTGTGAGAGAATTTAAATAGGAAACCTAACGCGACAGGGGCTGCAAGTGTCCCAGCCCCTAAACCCCTAGTTCTGGCCCTGGTTAGGCCTTGACTCCCCCAGCACCAGGCCTCCGGGGTGAGAAATGCAAACTGCTTTGGAGGCTACACTGCGGCAGGGAGGCTGTGGGCTGGGCAAGGGGGCCCCCGACACCGGCCACTCAGCCCCAGTCAGCCAGGGTCGCTGGTCCTAAACCCGCTGACTGCGGCAGGAAAATATTCGCCCACAGGGAAGACCCGCCAAGCCCCACGAGGTGGGGCTCCGGGTATCTCTCCCCTCCGTATATCTTCCTCCCAGCCGTGAGTCCTTTTCTGCTAAGCGGGAAGCTCTAGGCGGTCGTTCACTGTGGGCCCAGAAAAAGCCCTAAGGTTGGGACACAAAAACAGACACTTCATCTTTTCTTCCCGATCCCTTTCTCTTGTAGGGGAAGGATTATAGGCTGAGGGGTGGGAGGGGGAAGGGGCAGGAGGAGGAAGCGGGGGAGGAAGGAATGAAAAAGGGGAGGGGAGTGGGTATTGTGCCGCGTGTGGGGGGAGAATTCCTACGGGTGGGTTTCCGAATATTGTGTTCAACTTTTTGAAAACAGCTCGTGACCCCGAAACTGCATCCCCTGGAGCCGAGGACCCAAGGCGCCGGGCGGGCGGGTGAACCCAGCCAGTCCCCTCCCAGTGCCCGCAACCCCCGCCTCCGGGTTGGGGCGACCCGGCCTCTCCCGGCCGCCGCCCGACCAGCCCCGGAGGGAGGCTGGGCAGGTGCCGCGGGCTCAGCCGAAAGCGCTGAAATCGAAAACCGTCGCCACTCAAGAAGAATTGAAGCAAGTGGTTCTGAGGCTCAGCCCGGCGGCACCCCTGCCCCCAGCCTCAGCCGGGGAGCCTGCCGACCCGCCGCACCCCTCCAGCGGCTTGGGGGTGCAAAGTCGGGCAGAGGGAGGCAGCCAGGCGCACAGCTTTGTGCGCCGGGCCAGGGCTGGGCGCGGCGGGGCGGGCGCGCAGCCCCCCGGCTGTCAGAGCCTCCCCTCAGAGCCGAGCTCCGCGCCGCCCACCGAGCCCACCCCGCGGCCCCGCAGCTGCCAGCGCCTCTCCGCTCCGGCCCGAAACACCACGCCCGCCGGCCGGAGCACGTAAGTTGAGAGTCCAGAGAGCTGGGGAGGGAGGCGGGGCGGCCAGTCCTCGGCGCGGATGGCTGGACTGGCTCCCGGCCGAGCTGGGAGCGCAGGCTCCGCAGGATGTCGGTCTAAGGGTGCTGGCGGGGGGCTGGGGAGGGGATGTGGAGCACCAAAGCTTCCCCTCCCAAATTCCCAGACTCTGGGCATTGGGGAAGGGTGTTAGGAGCCGAAGGACCTAAGGTTCTGGGGCCCAGGCTGCCTGCCCTGCTGCTCTGGGGACCCGAAGCATTGGGCAGAGCCAGGGGTGGGAGGTGGGCCTGGGGGACGCCTGGAGGAGGTGGCGCGCGGGGGGCTCCTGCACCCCGGTCTCTCAGAGAAGGGAGATCCAGATAGACAGGTCAGCGCGCGGAGCCTCTAGGTCTCCTCCGCCCTCTGGCCGCTCAGACTCCGGGGATTTGGCACCCGTATAGGCCGAGGTCACAAAATTGTCACCATCGTCCCTGCTTTAATCCTGGCCCAGGAGATGGGAAGGACAGCAGTACAGGTGATGGGGGGAGAAAGGGCGTTTGGGCTGGAAGATGTCCTTCTCTTACCAGGACCTACCGGGCATTTATTTACAACTGTCAGCCCCGACCCAGGCAGTCTCAACTCCACCAGAAGAGGTGCCTAAGAGAGTCACACTCTCTCCTAGTTTCGGTTACCGGCAAAGCCAAGGGGGTCTGGAAGCCTCCGAGAGAGGAAGACCGAAGGGCTGGGGCAGCTGCATCCACTCGGCCTTGCTCAGCTCCGTAGGCCAGTTTGTCCTGAGGAGCAACGCCCTTCCGGCCCCCAAGACATCGGGAGGCGGGAGCTGGCCGGGTGGCCCGCGGTCTGGCCTCCCTGAAAGCCAGAAACTGAGGCCCTTGGCGCGGGCGGCAGAGGAGGGCGCAGGGGAGAGCAGCACGCAGGCGGGGAGGCCGCGAAGTCCTTCAAGGACCCCGATTACTTTCCTCTGAATGAAAAACAACAACAACAACAACAACTGCTCCCTTCCCGCGCCCCCCCCCCCCCCAGCCTCCGGGGACCCGCGCTCCGAGCAATTGTCGACTCGGACAGTAAACACAGCTCAGTTGCCTCAACTTTCTCCGTACATAAAAGTTCCCGGCGTGCGGGGAAATTTGAATATTTGATCAGCCCCTTTGAGTGACCCTCATTAGCCTGGCGCCCTGCTAAGGCCCCGGCATTGCAAGAAAGCTGCTGGGCCCGGCATTTGTATGCCTTGTTAGCGCCGCTTAATGAAGCCGCCCCGACCGCTCAAAGGCGGCCTCCGGGCCGGCGGCGCGCACCTCCCGGCACCCCGCTCTGCCTAATGAGCCCCTCCGCCCCCCACATCCTCAAACAAGAGAAGTTTGGCTCCAGTCTTGGGCCACCGTCCAGGAGAGTGGGCACAAACCGGGCCTAGCTGGCTGTGGTGACCCAGCCCCAAGAGAAGAGGTGGGAGACTTGGGGAGGATGTGAGCCATATGGACTAGGGGATGGTTTGTGGCCTCAGATTGTAGCCCAGGGACTGCACTGCCAAAGTTTCCCAAGAGGGCCAATTTCAGATCAATTAGTTACCCCAGTTCCTTAAAGAAGTGCATCTGGACTAATGTTGGGGTGGCAGAGGAGAGATGCCCAGGGGAGAGTCAGCTTTCCATCTCCTTCCCGCTCCGACTTCCTCTGGTCTCCACTGCTCAGAAGGCACCTACTTCTTTGCAGAGATCCTCTATGACAGCCAGAACTGGTGTGCTAGGGCTTGCATTTAAGAAGGGGCGGGCACACCATCATTGCTCCCACCATCCACAGACCTCAAGCAGAGTCAAATGTTATGACAGTTGGCACTAGGGAAGGCAAAGTACCACAGCCCACCCTGTCCCTGCCCACACTTCCAGCCATGCCCTCTCTGGTTTCTCTTTGATCACACATCTGGCCTTCAGGAGGCCTGAAGAAAGTGCTCTAGGCAAGAGGCCACCCTGTACAAGACCAATTGGCTGCTAGGGTGAGACTGAGACTAAAACAGGCCTGAAGGAGAGAAAGAGAGGGAGGGCTCTGTAAGGAAGGGGGACCAAATCACCATCTTACTTTCCCTTTTTTTTGATGGGGCAGGTGACATTGTTGACCAGCAGATGTCAGGAACCTTGTTAACAGCTGTGCTTCAGTCCTCTGAAAGAGTCGACTTTTTCCTCTCGCTGCCCCCTCCCCCCATGCCCTTTTCCCTGGACAGTTGTCACTCAAGGTCTTTCCTTGCTCACCCAGCTCTTGGGCTTTTAAAGGTTACTTTTGGGGGTATTAATACACTGAGCTTGGGAAGCAGTCTGCTCTCAGATCGACACTCTGGGCCTTCTGGAGGTGCCCCCCGCCATGGGACGATCCGTCAGACACACATGGGCTGGCCAAGTTGGTAACCTCTGGACCCCATTCCAGGGTGGCCCCCTCTAGGAATGAGTGGCACCATCCAGCCCTCATCCTCTGCCAAAAGGCCAGATAGGCCCTGGGATAGCAGAGCTTTCTGAGTCTATCTGGTCTACTCCTCTTCTCTTTCTCTCCCCCAGCTCAACTGGCATGCCCCACCCCTTATCCATCCTACGACCTCCTAATACAAGCCCAAACTGACTATTTTTAGGAATCGTCTCTGACTTGGGCAAGGTAGTGCCCTGGGCCTTGATCCATGCAAAGGGCAAAGGTAGGAGGGGGGAAGAGAGGAGTGGACGCTGTTGGAGAGAAACTGGTCCTGAGGCAGAGGGTATAACTCAGCTCTGTGGCCCCAAGGCGAGGCCCACCAACTGCTCAGGGGAGGAGGCGAGAAGGGGGGGCTAGGAGTCCGCGGGCTTCGGTCGGGGCAGGAGGGACCTGAGGCGTCGGCGTGGGGGGCTAGATCCAGAGAAGAGGGGCGGGGAGGCGGGGGTCGGGGGAGAGCGCAGGGCGAAGGTGGGGGGGCGGTGCGCTCTTTAAGAGCCACACGGCTGGCAGGAGAAGCGCGCGGCCCGGTGCTGGTAGCGCATTGACCCCGAAGGGGATTTAGCGGGAAGGGAGACGTCGGCTCCGGGGGCTTTGTCCGGGGGCGACCAGAGAGGCCGAGGCACAAGAATACGGAGAGACCGCGTCTTGAAAGGCCAAGCAGAGGCGGCGGCGCTGCTGCTCTTGACTTCTGAGCAGGGCTTAGAAAGCCTGTCCCGGCTTAAGCAGAACTGCCGGTGCTGGGCCCTGAGCGCCGAGTCCGGGCGCTCCGAGCCCCCGGCCTCGGAGCCGAGGAGGCGTGGGATGAGGGAGGCATTGGGGTGGCTGGGGACCTGGCAAAGTTGCTTTTGGCTCTGGATCCGCCCGACCATAGCTCAGAGCTGAGAGTCTGACGGGCCGCGCCGGGAATGGCCAGAGAAAGAATTTTCTTTTTCCGTTTGGTTTTGTGTGTCCACCACGCGCAGCTCCGGAGCCGGCCGACCCCAAATGGATTCTCAACAGGTGGCCAAGTAAGTCCATTTAAGAATTCTGGTTATATCATCAGCCCCTCCCAGTTTCCCCCCTCCCCTCCCAGTTTCCCCCCTGGCTGCCCCGAATTCCCTGTGCTCCTCCCGCGGGCGAAGGCGGGAGGAGAAAGTGGGGGAGGGGATGAGCCGCGCTCTCTCCCTGGGGGTCCTTCGGCTCCCAGCTGCAGCCCAGGACTACTCCACCCAGTACCCCCGGGGTCCGATCACCCTTAGGTCCGTTGTGGGCCCTGGTACCCCGAGGTCTGTGTGCTGGTGGGGGAACGCGCCGCAGCGCCTCAAGAGCGTAGCGGGCAGGAAGGGGACCGTGGCCGCGCGGCTTCTGTATGGGGGTTTGTGACAGAAGCCCAACTATACACCCTCTTTTATGAGAGGCCGGGATCCGGCCCGGGGAGGCCGGCGCCAGCTGTACAGTAGCCCGCAGAAGAGCGTCTCGGCGGCCGCGGTTGGGGATAGGGTGGGAGAGGTGGCGAGGGCGGAGGAGGGAGGAGGGGAAAGCAGAGAAAGGCAAAGGCAAGAAATCCGGGGCGTCCGAGTGAAAAGTCGGAAAATGTCCTCAGAGCGCGCGGGAAACAGGCGCTCGCGCCCCCGGGCTGACATCCTCTCCCTCTCACACTCACACCCTTACACAGCACTCACACCGACTCCATACAGGTAGCCCACGCACGCAGCCTTGGCAGTGCGGGGTCTCCATCCCCCGCGCCCAAGCGCAGCCGGGAGGGAGTCGCCCTCCTACTCCTCCTCCCCGGCTGCCAAGAACCCTTTCGCCCTGACAACGTTGCCCCGACACTGAGTGGGGGAGCTGGGAAGGCCCCCAGAGCTGGGGCGCAGGGAGGGTCTTACCTGCGGAAAGGTAAGGGAAGCCGGGAGCAGGAAGCAGCGGCGGATAAATATTCATTAGGAAGTGTGTCTCCTTTTAAACCGCGCGGCGCGCGCTCTGGCTCCTCTCGCTCTCTCCCTCCCTCTGTCCTCTTGCGAGGCTCTCTCCCCCTCTCGCTCAGTCTCCCCCCAACCCCCACCCTTTCCTGCGAAATGCCGGGTGGATCCCTGTCTAGCTAACCTGTTGGGAAGCCTGAGCCGCGGGCAGCGCCTCCACAGCTGTTTGCCTTCGCTCTCGGGGCGCGCGTTCCTCATCCTTCCTCCCTCCTCTCGCCCAGCCCCTTACCCCCTCCTAAATTACTACATCATTAGCTTTATTTTCCGGTGTGTGTGTGTGGGGGGGGGGTAACAGCGCAGCCCGACGCACCTCCCCAAAGCAGGGTGAAAAGCCGGCGCTATCAAAAGCTGCCGCAACTCTATCCCCACCCCACTTCCCCACCCCACGTCCCATCGCCACCCAGTCTAGTTTCTTTTCTCCCCTCTTTTCATCCCCACCTCCAACCTTTACCAGCACAACTCCACGATCCCTCCCCCCCCCCCCCCCCCCGCCGCCGCTGCCAATCTGGGTGACCGGCTGGGTGGGCAGTGAGACGCCAGGTCTGTAGGTCCAGAGCGCCGAGGTTGGGACTTCACCCTGCACTGGGTGTGGGGATAGCTCTCCGAGTAGCCCTTTCCCACGTAGGTTTTCTAGTTGACCCTGAGTGGGCACCTGGGCAGCGTGGACTTTACGATCAGAACACCGGGAGCGCATATCAAGGGCCTCACCTTTCCAGGCTTCAGGGCCCCCAGGCCTTGGCCCTGTGGCCGGGCCTGAGAGGCCGTACGGAGGGTGGGGAGAGGTGGCCTCACTGTGCGAATGCACAGGAGAGACACACCGACGGGCTGACGACGGCCTTTTACGAACAAACTGACCTGAAGTTAGCCGCGAGTATGCATCTTTCTCTCTCACACTCACGAGAAAACACAACTACAGGATTCCAGGAACGCACCGGTCCCCGCACGATCCCTTCGAGAACAGCCTCCAGTCGCAGGCGAGCCACCCCCAATTCCCATCCCAGCAAGCCGGAGGCCAGCGTTCCCTCCGGCTTCGGAGACTGGAAGACTCGCGGGCCCCCAAGTCTGCTCTCGGCGGAGGGATACATCACAAGGCCTTCGCAGCACGAACCCGACCACCCTGCTTCGTACCCTTCCTTTTCGCTCCAGGCCCCTGGGCCTCAGCAAGGGCTCCAAGGGATAGCGTGGCCCTAGGGTGTTTGGCGGTGGCCGGGGCGAACGGTCCTGCATCCGGCTAAGCTCGGAGCGCCGAGGTGGGGGCGGGAGGAGGGGCCGAGGGGGCGGGTCCAGGCCAGTTCCCAGTTACAAATACAGCTGCTCCTGGGAGGCCGAGGAGGAGAGTTTCGCCCCCCCAAACACGTAGATCACTCACCCCGAAGCGCCTAGACTTCCACTGTTGGGTCCTGCAACTTCCCCGGGATCCCAGGGCGCACTGGGCCAGTTGGTGTCCTGAATGGAGAGGTGCAGTCGCGAGCCTCGAGGCAACCTCGTGGACTCCTCCACCCCTCCCATTTGGCCTGGCCCGACCAAAATCCGCCAAGAGAGATCCCAAAGGCTGTTTCGACCCTTCCGGAAGGAGAGAGGCGCAGGATCGTTCAGAGGATCGCCCTCCTCCTGGAAAGTTAAGAAGATGGGGAGATGAAGGTGTAAGAGAGGCCTAGAAGGCCCTGGGGCCGGAAAGCCTTATTAACCTCGCACCCCACCTAAAGCCCCGAGTTCACACTTGCACACTTTCTCCTCCCCATATAGACTCAGGAGGTCGCAGGCGTCGGAGCTCAGGCTTAAGCTGAGTCATCTGACTGTACACGGAACGTACATGCAATTGTACCCGAATACATACGGGAGAAGTAGAGGAATACTAACAGCAGGAGTTGAGGAAAAATGAAGTGTCCACAGACAGAATTATTTGAATGCACGGGTACACATCCAGATGCAGAAAAAAGCCGCAGTGCCCGCGCGAAGGGACCCCAGCCACAGGCAGATGTGCAGGAAACCACCTACAGGGAGAGTGGCCCGAATGAGGATGCCGGACGTGAGGCCAAGGGCTTCCTGCTAGAGGGACGTTGGCTCCCGAGGGAGAAACTTTGTTGAGCCCACTGGGTGAAAGGTTTCAGGTCAAGTCCTGGAGACTAGAAAGAGCACCGCATTCATCCCAAAGCCGACCCTTTCGCCTTCTTCTAGGCTGGGCTGGAGACACCCAGAAGAGGGCAATCCAGGAAAGTTTCATTTTGACCCGGATTATTTATTTGTTGTTATTATTGGTTTAGGAGATTGTGTTCCAAAGAAGGATAGGGTGGAGAGCATAGATGCCCTCACTCAAAGCCGGGAGATTCCTAATAGGAGCGTTCAGCTCCAAGCAGGGTTCACGAAGCCAGAGGGCCCTTCTTTTGCCCCTTTCTCTCTCTATGCAAAATTTAGTCGTTACAGAGGGCCTTAGCTCAGCTGCATACCCTCCTGCCTTCACTTCCATCCCAATTTCTTTTATATCAAATAAGTTCACAGAAGAACACTCCAAAGCAAACGGAATTATTTGGTTTGTTAGACCAATTTTCTTTGTGAGGTATTAGGAAGTTCTCACCCCCTACTGCTCAGTTCCAAACAGAGCCCACTGTCCCGGTCAAGCTGCAGGGGTTTGGAAGAGGGATTCCTAGAGTGGCTCTCCCAAAAGGCCCAAGCAAGTGCACAGGCTTGATTTTGGTTTCAGCTCCTTTTGCCCGACCACTCCTGGTAAACCTTCCAGACAGTAGCCACCATCATGGTTTTCCTGCAGAAGAGGCTGGCACGCTGGGTGCGATGGTGCCCTTCCGTCCACTTCACCTCCCTCCCCAACTCTCTTTCTAAAAGTAGAGGGTAAGTTTGGAAAGATTCTTTTAGACAAAAATAGGGTGGAGCGGGGAAGAGGAATTTCTGGGCTAGCAAGTAGATGACTACCCTGCAAGGGGCAGAGGAAGCTTCCTCTTGTGAGAAAGAGATGAACCACCTGGTAAACAGGGCAGGAGGACAGGTTGAAGCTGATGTAGTTGCCCTAGAAATGTAGGGGGTGGAGTAGGGGTATGAGTAGGGAAGAATTTCTTCCCTTTTGGGGTCAAACACTGTCCCCCCCACTCCCCACTCCCCCCACTACCCACTCTCCCCGCTCCCCTCCCCTCCCCCTCCCCCTCCCCTCCCCCCACTCCTCACTCCCCCCACTCCCCACTCCCCCCCACTTCCCACTCCCCACTGCCCCCCACTCCCCACTTAATTCCTGGAAATTTTAGCAAGAGTCGTTCTGGTAGATGTTTGAACAATAAACAGTGAAAATCAGAGTCCATTTAGAGTCCATTGATGTTCCTTGGAAGGGCAGTTTCTTCCAAGACCCTTTTCTTTCCCCAGGTCTGTTTCTCCTTATTCCCTAATAAGAGTCCGAAGAGTCCACCTGCTATTGCACCTCGGAAAGAGACTGCGACAGAAGGCGGGGGCAGCGAATAAGGAGACCATTATTCCCAAACCCGAAGTGTAACTTCCATTCCATTCGCTGTAGCTGAGATTCAGGACACATGGAGGCAAACTCCTTTCCCTCAGGGCTTTTCTTTCTCCCCTCTTTGGATAGCTTATTTAGACCCTTTCCAATAATAAATAACAATCAGCATTCTAGAGTTGGAGATGTTGGCTATTACCTACCAATGAATTCTACAAGATTCTTCAAACTCTGCTTGTCTGATTTATAAAATTTCGGGTACATAGCTAAGCTCATTGCAACATTTATCACTCAAGCAGAAAAGCAGCTCGTTTTCTCATAGCCCCAAATGCCCCGTGTACAGTCACTGGAGCGAATTTATTTTTCTCTGTGTTTCCTAAACGCCCTTGTCACCTCTGCCCAGCCACCCGGCTCAGGGCAAAACTACGGAGGTTTGTGACCTCTGGAATGGGGTCCACTGTGTTGTTAGAGTTTTTTGTTGTGATGAATTCTTCGTGATTGTGAATCCTCTCCCCACCCCCCCTTTCTCCCTCTCTTTGGGCCCAAACGAGCCAACTGCAGTTGCCGGCGTCTTCCTCACCAGAAACCTGCCGCCCAGATAGAAGCTAACCATTTCCGCTGCCCGAGGCAAAGGGGTTGAACTTTGGTGTCCGGTCCAGGGCTGGGGCGGGAAAGTGAGGGGGGGTCATGCGGGTAGGGGAGGGGGCAACCATCACCTTCAACAATAAAAATAACCAGACACCCCTTTAATCCCTTCCATTAACAGTGTCAATGCGCTAGAGAGGCCGTCTCACCTCCAAAGGCGTCTTCACCCCCGGAGGGCCCAGGCTTCCAGCCACAGCCCAAAAACACTGGGCCCGCGCGCCCGAGAGGAGGTGCTCCGAAGGCAAAAATCCCATACATTTTTAACTACAGTGATTACTAAATTAATAGCAGGCACTAAGACAGATGTCAAAACGTCTTGAAAATGTTTATCTGGGAATAATTGATAAGGTGGTGGGACGCATTATCTGATTGTGTAATGAAATATGTATGAGGAACAGCTGTTTGCGACAGTCGCCTCCCGCCGCCTCCTCAGCCGGGGCCCTTCTCTTGGAAGCGGGTATCTCGGCGAAGTTGGTCGCCCACTTTCGTCTACTTGGGAGCCCCATTGGCCCCTCCGGGGCTGCTGGCAGCTCTGTGGTTCCAGCGCGCCCCGGGGTCACCCCGTTTCTTGGCGGAGGACATCTACGTGGAGTCACCCCTCGGCCTTGCTCTTTTGGCTTTGGTGGCGGGGTGAGGCTGCCCAGCCGGCCGAGCTAACCTTCGCGCCTTTCGGGCGGGCCGCGGGGTCGGCCTGCGCGACCCAAGGAGAGCCCGGGCTCTGGCGGCGGCGGAGGCCCGGGGCCCTGGCGTGCGCCCCCCGAGTGGCGCGGCCTGCTCCGAGGCGAGGGCCCGGGGTCAACGCGAGGTGACGGGGCTCCCGAAGAGGGGGCTTTGTTCGGCGCCGCGGCCACACTGCGAACTTCCTTCCAGCCCCCGGCCGTTCCGCACCCCAAGCCTGCACGCCAGCCCTGTTTGTTTTTCCAGCCTCGAGCCCTCCACCGGGACACACCAACAGTCCTCGGGGCGGTGTCAGCGGCCCGAGGCCGTGGCCCAAGGCAGGCCCGAGTCCCGCTGGGCCTGGCGCGCGAGCTCCAGCCCCTCAGGGCGCGGAGTGAGGGGAGAAGGAGCTCGGGGCCTTTCTGGAATTCTGGGGCAGGGGTCGGCCAGGCCGGGAGGTGGTCGAATGGGGCGCATGGCCTCGGCGGGCGGCCAAGGCCCGAGTCCTGGGCTCCGAAGGGCGCGGGCGGCCTGCGCCGCCGCCCACCCCAGTGCCGCCGGGCCCCGGCTCCCTATCCTAGACCCGCAGAGAGTGGCGCCGGCGCGGGAGCTACACGAGGACGGACCCCATAGGCTTGTACCTTGAATGCGGTGTCGGCAACACCCGAGACCCGGTGACCTCCTTGTGAGTGTGCTGTCTCCTTCGCCGCGTTCCGGGCGCCGCGTACGGCGCTGGAACTGTGTCCCGGGCGCGGTGCCACCCGCGGCCCCCAGCCGGGCCATAGGCCCGCCCGCCCACAACGCCACTGCGGCTTCCCGGCCCTTCGCCTTCCCGAGCCTGGGGGCCGCGTCCCTCGTCTCCGGCGTCCAGCCTTTGGCCCCGCCAGCCCTTCGGGCCGCTCCGGGGCCGAGAGCGGAGGAGCCGGGTCGAGCTCACGGAGGAGGCGCGGCGCCCGGGCAGCAGTGTCTACGAGGCTTCCACCCTCTGCCTCTCAGTCGAGGTGCGCTCGGGCGTTATTTCTCGAGCGTCCCCCCTTTTACCTAATCCCTTGTGCTTTTATTCTAATCCCTCACATTACAGTTAATCTGTAATGATACCGCTTCTTCGGAGGAACCTGTTGCATGGGAGGCACGATAATTTGTAACCTTGGAAACAGTTTGAAATAAAGATTATAACAGTGATGGCAACTGTGTTTATTCTCGGCACGGGGCGGAGTTGGGAGCCTGGCAGGCCCGGGGCGGAGAGGCCGGAGTCTGGGGGAGAAGGGAGCCAGGCGCCTGGGGCAGAGCCGGACGGGCAGGGGTCCGGGAGGCCGAAGAGCACCAGACGCGCTCCAACTGCTCCCGTCCGACGCCTGGTGTCTTTTGAGTTTTTCCTTTTGGAAAATCGCGTGGTCTTAAACCGCGAGGCATGGAGCGAGAGGAACGGTTTGCAAAATTGAGGAAAACTTGGTGAACTTGAACCACTGTGTTTTAAGAATTAGCGTTCAGCCGGGCCTTGCGTCCCTGGGAGGGACGCTGAAGCCGCTGAGAGCAGAGAAAGGGCGCTTGCAGGACCCTTCGGCTGCAAGAAGGCAGAGCCGCGTGTGTACCGATCACTTTGCGCTGCGAGCTTCCACCTCTGTTAAACACACCGGCCACTGCAGCAACGTAAACCAAAAATTGTTCGCACACCGAAAGCAAAATTAAACAAAATTGCTTTTATTTATCTATTGCTTTTATATCGTTAAAATATTTTTAGTTAACATTGTATAAAATAGCATCCTCTCTGATTATTACCTGCCATATCTGTTGATCCGCTCCTTGAGTATTCAGCCCAGAAACATTAACCATTAAGAAAAAGCAGATCTTATATATTGTATCTGTCAAGATACGTTACAATTTCCATTAACAAAAAAACATTATTCTTGTTGAAGAAGCTATGAAGCATATCTTTCATGAGCACTTTATTAATAATCACAGTTGTCAAAAAGAATTAGATATGCATAGATTGTAGATGCAAAGGAAATATTAGATGCACAGAATAAAATATACAGTGGGATTGAGGCATAACTATTTTTCTTTTTAAAATAAAATTTTACCCAGGTGAAAAAAAAACTGAGCTATTAAGCTTACTTAAAAGATGGCTTTGTTCGTTTAATTATACTGTAGTTATTTTATAAATATGTTTCAAAGGAAGCTTGCCATATTGCATGTCAATGAGGACTGTAAAGAAAAGCTCACAAAAGCTAATGCATACCAAATACCAAATTTTAGTCATTAGCATTCCTATTTATTACAAACTAAAGAAACCTATTAACAGACAAGAATTTCCATTTAGCTAGCATTACAGTGTTTGGCCATTAAAATAAAAAGGGCAAAGTATATACGTTTTTTCCCCTTAGAACTATACGTTCGTTTTGCCTAGAAGCTCTGGAGAGATGGGAAGACGTTTTTTATTGGGGAAACACGGTTCTACAGTGGGATTGGGCCAGAGGGCCCGGAACCACTATTTTTAGTTACTGAGCTTAATGCTATTCATTTGGAAGCAAGAACAGTGCAGGGCTGGGGCTGTGCAGCTTGCGGAGGGGGGGGGGGTGCATAGTAACCACAGTCTGTGAGGGGCCCTTTGTCTTTAATTTGTGCCCTGAGCATATGCAAATTATTAATTGTTTTTCCTCTGGGGGAGGGAGTGGATAGCACTGGTAATACTGCTTTTGTTTGGATATTAACATTTCCTTAAATGCTCCCTAGGCAGGGTACTCCTCCCAACGCGGATTCCCCTAGTTGGAAAGCCCACCACCTCAGTGAATACAAGTGTATTAATTCTAGAAACACACACATACAGATTCGTGTCATTTCAAAAATCTTTTCCGTTGGCAACTCTGTTCTCACACCAGAAGTAAATGAATGTATAAATATATTTTTCTGAATGCTGATTTGAGAGGGGGAAATAAACCCTTTTCAACCATTCTTAAATTTAGAAACTTTAAAGATCTTTTTTCTTCCTAAAATCGGGGCAGATTATTTTCCCTAATTGGGTAGGGAAAGAAGTAAATATTACAGACACTGAAATGAAATGTTTGAGATGATAAGGAAAGGTTATTATGAATTATGTTAGGTGGGATTTTTTTTAAGAGCCCAATAGGAACATAATAGTTACATGAACTTGCTAAACCAGGCGACTTGACGCGTAGGTTCTTCTGGCCTGACGTTGGACGCAGACCTGATGGGTTCTGCCTGCTTTGGTGGACTTCTGGCACTTAGAAGTTTGAAAAATTGTAAGAAAGGTGTTTCCCTGAAAGGCCCATATGAAAACAATAGGTATCAGAAGGAAGGAAGGGAATTCCTGAATTCCTGGTTTAAAAAAATCTCTCTGCCGAGTCATCAACATTTGCAACCCTCACGAAAAGTCTTAGTTTTCCAATAGTAAAATTCTCTCTGTTGTGTTGGTGGAGGGAAGTATTCTCTCTCCTGTGATTTCTTGGGCAGCGATAAAGGGGGGAAAGCATAATGATTCCTACACTGCTAACTATTCCTGCGGGGCAATAACGAAAGTCAGGGTATTCAGAAGGAAGCTCAGGTGCCTCAATGCTGGCAGTTCCGAAAAAAAAAAAAAAAAGTGAACTCTCTCTGTTTCTATCCCATTATATCTGGACGAAGTGTCAGCTCCCAAGTTTCTAAAGCATATTTGATCCAGAGGTGGGGGAAATTGCTTTAAATGCCCAAGTGTATCAAAAAGGGTGACACTTGCCTCAAAGGCCAGATCTATGCAATTACTCGGATGATTCGGCTCCTCCTACCAGAGGATTTTGCCTCCCCTGCAGAGAGGGCCCATATTATCTAGATGGGCTGCCCACTTGCATCTCCCTCATCTGCATATTTCCCCTGCATTGAATGCTGAATACTACCAATAGCCAAGGAAGAGAAGGCTGTTTCCCATATATTTAAACTAAGGTAGTTTAAATCGCAACGTGGGTGAAAGATAACCGTGCTTTCAGTTCTCTTAAATACCATCCCAAAGAGCATATTAGGGGAGACCATCTCAGTTATAAGATGGAAACCCTTTTCTCAGGGAGCTAATATTCATCTGGGGGAGAGGAACAGAGATAGATCGGGACAGCACAGAACAGTGCTGTTCTTATGGGTGTCCAGGCTGGGAGCACACAGAAGGGAAGTATGGGGGAAATCTTAGAAGGCTTCCTGAAAGAGGTGGAGTTTGAGCTGAGCCTTGAAGGTTGAGTATGATTTGAGATGGTGAGGATGACTTATAAACAGAATTAGTATCCAGTTAAGATATAGTGACAGCTCTGACATAGGCAGGCATTTAAAAGTGCTTATTTAAATGAATGAATGAAATTATTTAGAAGGCTGATAACAAATTCCTCTAAACATTTCTCCTTAGGATGGCCTGCCTGCTATGTTAACCTGAAGCTGTCTTATTGTTCTCCCCATTTGATGTTGTATTCTTCCCTCATTCAGGCTGAGGGACCTCGGTTTGGGGTTACTGATGATGTCCAGGGCCGACAGAACGATGCCCATTGGCACCAGGCACTGAGTGAAGGTTTACTCAGAGGAGACTTCTCCATTCTTGCAAAAATGAGGGGATTCCTGCAATTGTAAGGAATTTGGGTTTATGTTAACCTGAAGCTGTCTTATTGTTCTCCCCATTTGATGTTGTATTCTTCCCTCATTCAGGCTGAGGGACCTCGGTTTGGGGTTACTGATGATGTCCAGGGCCGACAGAACGATGCCCATTGGCACCAGGCACTGAGTGAAGGTTTACTCAGAGGAGACTTCTCCATTCTTGCAAAAATGAGGGGATTCCTGCAATTGTAAGGAATTTGGGTTTTTGTTTTTAACAAACCTTCCTCTTAGGGTACCAATTTAACGTTTTGTTTGAAACATCCTGGAATGTAAAATGGTGAAAGGGGGCTTTTTAGGTTTTTATACACAGAGCAGAGTCCACTGAAAATGGCCTGTGGATTAGAAACAAGGAAACCAGTTAGTGCCACTAATTAGTGGGTGAATAATATGGTTCACCCAATTCAGCTTCACTTTTCCTCCCTGAGAGACAGAGTTATTGGCTACCTTTGTCTATGTGGCAAGACTGTTTTTGTTCTTTAAAGATGAAACAATAGGAAGGTAGGTTTTTACATAGCTCTGGCCTCCTGCCGTTGAAGGTTTTGGGTGATATTAATCAATTATGGACAGTTTGTTTTTTCCTCCCCCTTGAAACATACAAATTTTAAAATTACAACAACCAGAAAAATAAACAATACTGCCAAGTTGGGACATTTACACCCATCTAGTCTTTTCTTCCCAATGTGTTTTTATGCTTTAGTAGGGTTTTGTGCCTGGGACACACAATCCACATTAGGACACAGCAGAGATTCACTCTTCAGAAAGTACCTTCACCGAGTATAGCAGTGCTAGGCTGTATTATGCACGGGGCTCGGGATCTTACATTTCCATTCTTCCTGAGGGTCTTCTCTACTGTGCCCTCACCTCCACCTCTGCTCCAGAAATTTGGATTTCTTCTGCTTCTTCTTCCTTTTTTCTTTTTCTTTTTTTCCCTAAACAAGCCACTGTTTCTTCCTAAACGAAGCACGAAAGTCAACAAATTGAGGGCAATTCCATTTCAATAATAAACAGATGTCTTTTGAGTTCCGGAGACCCAAGTAAAGGCCCTTGCACGGGAAGCACTTAATTCAAAAGGAGGAAACACCAAGGATTATGAAGGATTCAGCGGTCAGTGGAGCTGAAGAGGAGCCAGCCTCCTACTCCCACTCCATGTACAGTCCCGCCAAGTTCATCCAAGAGAAGCTCACTTTCCAAAGAGCCCATCTTTTCCTGGTTGTAAAATGTGTTCAGTTCTACCATACACAGGCTAAACATATGGAGGAACAGTGTGAAGAGGACATCTGTACATTAGCACATTCAGGGGCAGAGCCCGGGACATGTGTTCAATAAAGGGCTTCTTGTATGGGAGCCCTACACCACAGCATCTCTCCAACGAAAGCTGAACTGACCTCAGTTTATGTGGGCAACCTGCTTGCGTGTGTGTGTGTGTGTGTGTGTGTGTGTGTGTGTGGTGTATTTACAAGGCCAGACGAATTCAAGCTACTCTGTCAGTCTCTTGGTATCAAAGAGGAAAAAAGTATTGGATGACCGTGTGTGTATGTGTTGAGAAGAAGGGGCCCCCAGAGATTAGAAAATGAAGAGGGGCTGGAATTTTAATTAGTCTCACATTTCCCTGGAGAGCTTTTCTGAGCATATGATCTTCTTTCCATTTACTTGTCTGCAGCCAAGTGTAGAGACTCACCAAGCTGAGGAGAAAGAGTGGGCCATCTTGACCCAAGCCGAATTCTGAAGAAAACTTGGCCCTGCCTTCTAGAAATCCTAAGTCACATGGATGCAAAGTCATGGCCTGGTCACCAAGAAGCTGCACCAGGAGCTGCATCCATGACTCAAATTTTCACATTAACTGGAGGACACATTGAAAAGCCTTTTCTTGAATGACAGAGGGAAAGCCTGCCTCAAGGGTGGTCGGCTAGGTCTTCTCTTGATATGGCAAGTGAGAGCTGCATCCTGTAGTCCTGATACCCAGGTCACATCTTCAGCCCCTGCTGAAGGGAGGGGCTGCGGATCCCACTGCAAGGGAGGCTAGACTAGGAGCAGGGAAGAGGTCTGCAGCGGAAGCAGCCAGACGAGGGGGCAGGGAAGAGCCCAGAAAGCATGCCTTGGAGACGGCAAGTCCCTCCACCCACAGAAGGAAGGCACCCACCAGGGACAGAGGGGGTTATTAAATCCTCCCCTGAGTCACAGCACTGATGTCCCCAGAAGGTCTCCAACCCTCTGTAGCAATCTATAGTCTGTGTCAGTATGGGTGAAAAAGCTTCTTCTATCAAGTTTAACAACTTTCTGGTGTAACTTCTGAGACGGCTGATTGCTTATTCATGCAGAAGCAGGACGCCCAGTTCATCTTGCCTGTTTTTGCTACTCTTCGTTGGGTTTGGGAGGCTGTTATGGTAGCTGCAAATGGCTTCTCAAGTGACATTTGTTGACATTCAGTGAAGTACATTTATCAGTATTCGCCAGCTCGCCTCTACACATGCAATCCATTTTGTTTTGTTCTTCATAGCAACCTCCTTTCCGACACCCGTGCCCTGAAAATGATAAATGGCAAGGTGGCATGTTTCTCAAGCTGCACTCAAATGTCACTGTGAAAAATCTTTAATGGACTAAGTGTAGCTCTTCACATTACGACTTGTCAGGTACTGAGAAATTCTAGAGTTTCTCCTTAATCCACAAGTCTTTGGAACCACACATCTGCAAGCAGAGACTAATTATAATCTACACCAGTCAGACCTGGGCAAGCAGAAACCATGGAGAAAACATCTGATATCAGCTAATTCATTTTTATTGTTATTCTCATTCCATTTTTGCTACTTCCCTTCCTACTCAGAGAATATGCCAGGTGTGAGTAATCTGTTACTCTAAGGGGGTGACATACCCCGCCCCATGCGGGTTTGTAATCTAGTTGTACGCTCAGCCTTCTCCACAATATCTTCACTCTTCTCAGAGACTCAAAAATCACAAGGACCTCTCCCCCTCCCCCTCCAAATACCTGATTCTGAATCATAAATCCTGGCCCCTAAATGTTGACCATAATGGGATAGTTCAGAGGTATCTAAAATATCTGGCTAGAAAAGTCCTTTGTCCCGTCTCCCTAGCCATCCCTTTTCAGACCATCCTTCCAGACGGCTGAGAGTTTCACCACACTGCCTAAAAAGGCTGCCCTTTTCGTCCCCTGTCTGCATGTCTGTTCATCACCACCACGCTGCTCTCAGGGGAGCAGCCTACGGGCATTCGCTCACCCCTGCACAAGGCTTGCTCGGTCAGATTCTACCTGCTCAAGGGGTCTCTATTCCTTGGAGTTTGCTCCGATGCAGAATCAGCCCTTGCCCACTGTGGCCAGGGAAGAATTTGCTAATTTGCATATGTTTGAGTTGTGCTCCAATGAGAGAACCATTATCAATTAATATTGATTTTACAACCAATGTTTGAGGGTCAGTGAAGTTGGGAAAGGGTGTAACCTAAAGCCAAGGGAAAGAATCAGTGCAACTCAAAACTGTGCCAGCAAGTTCATCTTTGGCCAGACGTTAAAGGCTGGGATGTTTTGGTTTTCCTCCTGGCCCTTTAAGTCTCACCCAGGCTCTAATCTTAGCATCTGCTTCTAGACCCCTTGGTTTGGACACCTCCCGGGATCTCCAGTTTTTGCCCTACCATAATCTTCGGCTTTTCTTTTCCCTTAGGCTTGGTTCCCTGTCTCTTAGGTGAGTAGCTGTCCTGTCTGCCTCCTAGACCTCAGGGACCCCTCCAACAAGTACAGGTCTTTTGTCTCATAAAGGCTCAACAATCTAATAGTCTCACAATCTAAAATCTGTAAACGCCTCCATTTCTACATTTTTGTGTTTATTGTGCCTCAGTTTTCAGTTTTTGAAATCTTCTAGTTATGCCGGAACTAGGCTAAGAATGTTGCCATTTCTCACACCTTAGGATAAGGAAGGGAAATCAATTGTGCCCCCAGAGGCCAGGCATGGTAGGGCACAAAGAGTGTAGATTCCTGCTGAATGCCTACCCAGCGAGGGCAGAGGATCTCAGGTAACTGCCTGGGGATGGCATGGATATCGGACTGACTCAGGCCCTGGTACACCCAGACCCATGAGTCTTAGCAGGCCAGGACATATCCGAGAAGAGAGGGTGTGTCAGTTGTCCCTGTAAGTTGATCAGGGCAGACATCAAACCAGAGAGCTGAGGGGGTAAATATGTTGTCGTTTTGGAAACCACTAAAAAGCAAGCACAGGGTTGGGGGTGATTTTTGGAGGCAATGGTTAAGTCTTTATTTGCATGGCTATTTTGTGCATTTCTGTAAGCTGTTTTGGATATAAGGGGCAAAAGATAGGAGATAGCCACATCCTATTTTCATTGTTGGCTGTTGGCTATTCAGTTGTTCCATTATTTCTAAGAAAAAAACAAAAACAAAAAACAACAAGACAGAAAGAAAGAAAGAAATCCTTGAGTAGTTCTTTCTAAAATCAGTGGCAATTCCATTGTCTCTCATTTGATGATGAAAAAAACACCTGGGTTGGGTGTTGGACCTCAGATGACATATGTGACTACTGGGTACCCTGAGATAAGTGTGTGTGTGTTTGCGTGAATGTGTGTGCATGTGTGGAGGTGGGCTCTGGAAGGGTGAGAGTAGAGGTGAGGGGGGACACTTTTCAGAACCTGAGAAACTGTAAGGATGCTTGGCATCCGGTTTCCTTACCTGACAAATAAAACAACCTTCATTTCAACCCATAATTACAGTCTGCATGTGATAATTAATACAAAGTTGCTTTTTCAGACAATCTCATAAATTCTAGATATTCTTCCTTTTATTTAACCGTTTCAGAGCACAGGTTAGGAAGAGGTGTACTGAAGTCCCTTTGGTTGGGTAGGTTCCCTGCAGGTGAAACCGTGTCCACTGTGAATGCAACCTGCTTTGCTGCCTCTTGTCACCTCCTGTGGTATGTCCTGGGCTAAGGCTGGGTCACCATTCTCCATCCAAGACTGCATTATTCTTCTCAATTGCAAAGACAGGCTGTCAAATACCTTCTTTGGACATCTGCACACCTCCCGGGCTTTGGTTGTGCTGTTCTCTGTGCCAGAAACTTTCTGCACATTTCCCCCTGACCCCACCGGTCTGACCCCGTATCCTTCAAGCTCCCTCAGGCATTGTCTCCTCCAGGAATTCCTTCCTTATCCTCCACATCCTGCAACACCTCCCTCTATCAATTCCTCATCTTCACTGGATCATTTGCATCCACATACAAACATCCTCTATAGCCTATTAGTCAATGTTCTGCAAACTTGTGCCACCAGATGGTAAGCTCCTTGCAGCCAGGGGCCACATCTCAGCTGTGGTTGTGTAGTAGGTTCGCCAGCATTCACTAAGCAAATCTGCCACACTTCCTGAGCAGAAGGACAGGTAAGGGTGCAGAGGAATTGCTTGAAAATGACAGGAACAGAGAGCACAGGCAGAGCCCAGGTGTGTTCAGTACACAGACATGAGTTTAGTCTGAACCTATTTGTCCTAATTCCAGGCCCTTTCTGGCCACGTCCTTTTCTCCTGACCTCTCCAGCTAACTTTTCTTTTCTTTGGTTTCCCCTATATCACCCTTTTTCTACCGCTGCCCCAGGCGGCAATGCTCCCAGTGAGCAACGAGGTCCCACATCTGATTCGGGTTAAATATTGGGTGGGCCAAAAGGTTCATTGGGTTTTTTTCATACGATGGCTCTAGTAGCACTTAGTTGTCTTTAACTTCATTCAAAACAATTTTGTTAGGGCTTCCCTAGGCTTCCCTGGTGGCGCAGTGGTTGAGAGTCCGCCTGTCGATGCAGGGGACGCAGGTTCGTGCCCCAGTCCGGGAGGATCCCACATGCTGCGGAGCGGCCGGGCCCGTGAGCCATGGTCACTAAGCCTGCGCGTCCGTCCGGAGCCTGTGCTCCGCAACGGGAGGGGCTGCAACATTGAGAGGCCCGTGTACTGCAAAACAAAACAAAAAAACACTATTTTGTTAGATTGTATGTGACAACTGTCATATCAGTGTGCATTTTAAAAAAAGACATCAAAATTGGTGAATTTTTGTGTAGCCATTTTAATATTGAAGATGGAAGAAAAAAGCAATACTTTCAGCATATTATTCTTTATTATTTTAAGAAAGGTAAAAACTGAAACGCACAAAAAGTTTTGTGCAGTGTATGGAGTAGGTGCTGTGACTGATCGAACGTGTCAAAAGTGGTTTGTGAAGTTTCATGCTGGAGATTTCTTGCTGGACGAAGCCCCACGGTTGGGTAGACCAGCTGAAGCTGACAGCGATCAAATCGAAACAATAACTGAGAACAATCAACATTATACCACCCGGGAGACAGCCGATATACTCAGAATATCCAAAAACAAGTGTTGAAAATCATTTGCACCACCTTGGTTATGTGAATCACTTTGATGTTTGGGTTCCACGTAAGTTAGGCGAAAAAAACCTTCCTGACCATATTTCCTCATGCGATTCTCCACTGAAACGTAATGAAAACGTTCCGTTTTTAAAACAAATTGTGACGGGCGATGAAAAGTGGATACTGTACAACAACATGGAACAGAAGAGATCGTGGGGCAAGTGAAATGAACCACCACCAACCACACCAAAGGCCGGTCTTCATCCAAAGAAGGTGAAGTTGTGTATATGGTGGGATTGGAAGAGAGTCCTCTATTATGAGCTCCTTCTGGAAAATCAAATGATTAATTCCAACAAGTACTGCTCCCAGCTGGACCAAAAGCGGCGCTTGATGAAAAGCGTCCAGAATTAGTCAACAGAAAACGCATAATCTCCCATCAGGATAATACAAGTCCACACGTTTCTTTGATGAGCAGGCAAAAACTGTTACAGTTTGGCTGGGAAGTTCTGATTCATCCGCTGTATTCACCAGACATTGCACCTTCAGATTTCCATTTATTTCGGTCTTTACAAAATTCTCTTAATGGAAAGAATTTCAATTCCCTGGAAGACTGTAAAAGGCACCTGAAAACAGTTCTTTGCTCAAAAAGATAAAAAGTTTTGGGAAGATGGAACTATAAAGTTGCCTGGAAAATGGCAGAAGGTACTAGAACCACAGGGTGAATACGTTCGTTGTTCAGTAAAGTTCTTGGTGAAAATGAGACATGTGTCTTTTATTTTTACTTAAAAAACCGAAGGCAAGTTTTGGCCAACCCAATAGCATCTCACATATTCTTCAGCTGTACCCCTCTCCTCTGGCCCCACCTTCTAGGCTCTTCTTCACTCTGACTATCGCCTGTGGCTTGTGTTTTACTTTCTCTTTTCTGCCCCCTGCCTACCAGCATGACTCTCGGTCTTGTGTCTGAAGTCCCATCGCAATTTTATTGAGAGGACAGACTGTTGCTTACCCCCTAAGAGGTTACATGTTGCTCTTGATCAAACTATGGCAACAGGCCAGATCCATGTACACCTGTCCTTGCCATCACACCCGTTTGTTTACATATTGTCTATGGCTGCTTTCCTGCTGCAACAGCAAAGCTGAGTGGTCATGACGGAGACCATATGGCCCAGAAAGCCTAAAATATTTATTATCTGACCCTTTACAGAACGAGTGTGCTGATCCCTGTTCTAGATAATAGAGGATGTTTGTATGTGCATGAGAATGACCCAGTAAAGAAGAGGAATTGATGATACTAGAGCTAGGGGGTAGAGGGATCATAAAATCCATGAGAAGGGAACAGGCAACAGGTTCCACAGCCCAAGTGAAGGATTGGGTTTTGATCAGAGTGAAGACACGTCATCCGTTGAAACAGTCAGTGAAACAGGCAGGAAGACAGGGTGTGAGTACAGATGCAGACGGGTGGGTGATGAGGGTGTTCCCACCGATTGCTTCTATTAGCTCAGTCTTAAGTGTGAGGCAAGGTCACAAGCTGGAAGTCTGGGGGATAATGGAGGTTTAAGGACAAAGGAGAAATCGTAGAAAGTGGGGAAACGAGCTCTCGGGGACATTTTACTAGGATGCCTGTGCAGTGTTGTGAGTACAAGTCTGAATGAAGGCAGAGAGCACAGTGGTGTGGTGTTCTCCAGCAGTGCCCACTGGCTCCGGTGCCAGCAGGGGTGGTTGGTTTGGTGTGTTTTTTTTAAATGTTTATTTATTTATTTATTATTAGTCATCCATTTTATACACACCAGTGTATACATGTCAATCGCGGCTGGGTTTAATCAGGGTTGGGGCTTTGCCAGGCAAGTCTGATGGATGTAGAAAGGGGCAATGGACTTCAGGGGCAATGGGAAGGACTAAGGATAATGGCGGGCTGTGGAAGCTAAATTGGTGAGAGGGGTGGTTAGGAGTGAGAAAGGTGGAGGACAATGGGAAAGTGTGTGTGTGGGATTGATCCATGGATAATGAGGTCAAAGCATTTTTGGAGAATACGAGAGCTGGAAGGATCAGAGGTCAAAGAGTGGGGAGCTTGATGTCCAGATTCCAGAGGTGATGGTAGGATCTAGAATATGGCCATGGGAGTGAGAGGCTAAGTCAGGAAGGTCAAGGTACTGAGAGGTCACCTACAGTTAACCAAACTGGGGACAGACAACAACGTTGAGAGGAAGTGAGTGAGTAAGGGACAGAATCTTCAGTGGGGTTGGCAGGGTGACTAGGAGGATGGCAACAGGGAGGACAAACAAGAGATACAGCATAATGGTCAAATTGTCAAAGCGCCAGGGGCTATTGAAGGAGAGCAGAGAGTGGTCTACAAGTAGCAATGGGAACAAGACGGACTCCATCTCACCTCCAACTCAGTGGTTTATGGAGTGTAGGAGATAAAACAGCTTCCACCTGAGAGGGCTGCCAAGTGAGGCCTCAGGGAGAATGAGCTTCAGTTAATGTAAGAAGAGAAAAACAGTCAGGAAAGATATTGAAGAGATAGGAGCTGTGCTGATTTCCAATGCGCCTCAGTGGAAGGGCTTGGGAGGGTGGGGAGAGGTAGGTAGCAGCCTGAGTCAGATCAGGGTGGACAGAGCCACATTGGGTAAGGCCTGGGAGGTGAACTTGGAGACACGAACTTCTGGGAAGGACCAAGTTGGCAAGGATGTGTAGACATAACAGGATTCAGCTGTGAAAGTCTCCCTGAGGAGGGTGCCGTGGAAGGCCAGGGCCCCCAGATGATTCCAATACCTACTGCAGCTCAAGATGGTGTGCAGTCTGGGGGGTGGCCAGAGTCTCCCCGAGGGTCTGCCATCTTAGGCAACGTGGAGGGGGATGGGCCCTGGGGGGGGAGCCATTGCAATGAGAGCGGTAAACACGACGACTGCATGACCCTTCCATAGAGGGCAGGGGGTGGGGCAGGCAGGGCACTCACACGGGAGCCTATGCCGATCGCCCCCATCGAGGTGCAATACACTTCAGTAACAATAAATGAACCAAGTCACCACCATCAGATTCCTCCCTTGAATCTGCTGACCCCTCCAGCTCCCACCCCATTTACCTGCTCCTCTTCAACATAAAATAATCCCCTAGAGCTGAGGATGTTATGCGGTCTGCATCCTGCCCCAACCCCTCCACTAAGATTGCTCTTCTCAAGGACGTGCACATGGCAGCCACACAGGCCTTCTGTCTGTTTTTGAACATGCCAAGTCCCCCACGCCCCATCCCCAATCCTCCCACCTTAGTACCTTTGCATATCCTCTTCTCTCTGCCTGAATGCTCTCCCCTCACATTTCCATTGGTGGCTTCTTCCTGTTGAAATCAGTTCAAATGCACCCTCTGAGAGTGGCTTTCCCCGAGGAACCCTCTAACTTGGCTCCTGAGGTCACTCTATCACATCACCCTGTTTTACTGTCTTCACAGCATGTCTCGCCCTCAGAAATGATCTTCTTCATTTATTTGTTAATTTGTTTATTTTCCATTTCCTTGATCTAGAATGTAAGCCCGTGGAAGCCAGGACCTCACGTCTTCTTCACTGCTATACCCTTAGCGTCTAAGACACTGACTTGCTCCTTGTAGATGTCCAATAATTATTTGCTGATAAAATTTGCCTTTACAAGAGAACTCTTTAACTCAAGAGCACATGAGGTAATAATTCGTCTACAGAGAAAACTAGGTACCCATTCAGCTCTCTGCCAGGAAGGGCTAAGGAGAATCATAAAAATACAATCCACAGGGCCCAACCATAGACTAAATCAAAATGTCCAGGGATGGGTCTGGACTTCGTATGCTGAACTAGGACTGTAGGCAGTTCATTTGCAGCCAGCAGGTATGGGTGAGAGGACTGGCATTCAGGAATCAGTGAATTGAGCATCACTCATTTGTTTCCACAAAGAATCGTTGGACACCTCTGTGGTACCCAGCTCTGTGAGGGACTCAGTGAATGTCCTGGTTACAAGCAAGAGAAACCCAGTCAAACTAGCATCATTAAAATAAGGAGGGACTTTCGGTTAAGGATACAAAACTATCTCAGGGAGCCAAACTGCAGGAGTAGTTGCCTCAGAAAGGTCTGGGACCAGAAGTGGAAGAGGCACCAGGAGAGAGGTGGCCATTCTCATCCTCACTCACTCTTGCCTCTGCTTAGTTCAAGCCTCTCTGTTGGTTGATGTCTCTGCTTCTTTGTTTGCATGGTGGACCAAGGCCCACTCAATTCTAGGACTTCAGGTGACCAGCAGACTGTACTCACTTCTCTCTTGGCCAACTCCTAAATGCCTGGAGGGAGAGTTTGGCCTAAAGGGTCAGAAGTTGACCCAGAGGACTGATTCCTTACATGGATGGAGACCTGTTCTCAGAAGGTTGGGGGTTACACAGTCTACAACATATTAGGAACTAATAGCACTGGGGTATGGAATCTTTGATTAAATTTTCTATGGGATGGAAGTGGCATCTTTTTTTAGTTGCTGCCACCTGTTAGTGAACGAGTTTATCAAGTTCTTTCCTGAGGAAAGGTCACAGAGAAGTTTGGAAATAACTGTGAAGGCATTGAGTGCCCAAGGGAGGGTAGGGAGAGTGCCATGAGGGTTGAAAAGATTGTACTATTCTTCCGAGGGCCCTGTGAGGCTTGCAGACAAACAGAGGTAAGGGATTTGGGCAGCTGCAAGTCATGAGAGCCATTTGAACTTGAGGTTAGAAGCACATAAGCTCCATCCACGTGGCTTGGTACTTTTAGTTGCTTAGATAGTTCATAGGAGAATTTAACAGGATTGAGGACCCAGGTGTGCTCTCTGGAAGCCAGTTCCTCAAGTCCCTGGGAGACTCCCTTGACTGTCTGAAAACTTATGGGCACTGTTTGCCTTCCCTTCCTTCTCATTTCCTAGAAGGTCAGCAGGCCAGACCTGGGGGATCAAGGAAGGGAGAGGAATGTACTTCATTCAGATCGAGGTGTCAGGGTTCCACAGATCTACAATCAGAAGCTTTAAGGACCAGGACGTTTTTTCTGGCTTCACAGGACCCAGTAATTTAATCTGAGGGACTCACCTTCCTAGTAGCCCCTCCTTAGAAAACCCCTTTTCCACGACTTAGATCTCAGCTTTGTTCTTCCCATTCATGAGCTGAGCTGAGGTTATTGGTCAGGGAATCAACACCAAAACAGGGGGCCTGGTTCTGCCTCACACAATGTTAGGGCCTATGAAAGCAACAGAAACAACTCCTAGTGGGGTTGGGGCCTGCTCAGTCCACTGGGCTAGGGATGGGTGAGCCACATCGTCCCACGGCTTGGGACCAAGCATGTAGGAGTAAGGCTGCCATCCCTCTAAGGGCCAGGCCACAGGATATGTTTCAAGTCCCATTGTTGCCCCCTCACAAAGCAAGAACCAGAAAGTAGTCCCGCCCCTAGTTCTCCATCCTTTCTCAGAGCAAGAGAAAACACTGACGGAGTCAAATAGAACGAAGAGACTTTGTTTCATTCCATCATTCAGCAGATATCCACTGAATGCTTACCACAAGCACTGGGCTAAACGTGGGGAATGTGTCATGTGTGAAACAGATCCAGTCCCTGCTGTTGACCAGAAGCACAGGCTCTTCCTGGGCCTCAGTTTCCTCCTCTGTAAAATGAGACGGTTGGACTAGATCAACGGTTCGCAAAGTTTAGCATGCATTCAAATCACCTGGAGGACTTGTTAAAACCCAGCTTGCTTGGCCTTACCCCCAAAATTCCTGATCCAGGAGGCCTGAGAATTATCCTTCTAACAAGTGCCCAGGTGATGTAGATTCTGCTGGTCCAGGGACCACACTTGGAGAACCACTGGACTAGGTGAACTCTCAGGCCCCTTCTAGCTGTGACAATCAGTGATGTGGATGATTTGCTGGTCGCTGGAGTGACCTAAGCAGAAAGGGATTGTGCAAAGTTAGCCTGGAAACTGAAAAGTCCCATAAGTTTCCTGAGCTTAGGGGTAAATGGATCAGAGATAAACCTCAACAGAGCCACTAAAGCATTTGCCTCATTATTTAAAAAAAAAAAAAAAAGATTAAAAAGTAATCTCCTAACATGAAAGTTCAATCAGAAGCAGAAGGAGAAATTATTTCAACTTTCCATTGGGGAAAAAAAGGCTCCACTAAAAAGCTACAAGGGTATTGATGTCTATTAAATATTTGCTTTTCTCTCTAGCCCACACTATACTGAGTAATTTGTATTTGGCAGAAACCAGCTGCAATTACATTAGTCAATCCAAAAGCCCAACTTGCTCATACAAAATGCAAACAAATTAGTTAAAATGGCCTAATTAGTGGACTGTAAAAATACAAACTGAGGCTGGCAGCCTGATGTGTGTTAGTCAAGAGCACTGTCTCCCCACAAGGGGAGCCTGGAGCTAAGGAGACATGGGACTTGGCTTTTAGCTGATTTTGAGGGTCTCCTTCCCGGACCTCTGATAGCTAATGATCTAGACCAATCCCAGTGGTTCTCCCTTAGGAAACGCTGTCCTCTCCTGACCTGGGGCACGGCCTCATCCTTGGCCAAGTAGGTGCAATAGTCGGAATGTGGGGTTTGGATCCAGATAAACTCAGGCTTGAATCTGAGCCCCACCAACTCACCAGCTATCACTTTAGTCAAGTTGCTTCCCTGAGCCTCGTTTCCTTTTTTTTTTTCAATTTTTGAATTTTATTTTATTTTATTTTTATTTTATTTTTATATCTATTTATAAAATAGATAAATAAATAAAAAATTATTTTATTTTATTTTATTTTATTATATTTTATATCTATTTATAAAATAGATATAAAATATAAAATTTTATAGATATAAAATATAATTTAATTTAAATATAAAATTTATATCTATATAAATATAGATATAAAATATAAAATTTTTATATCTATTTATAAAATAGATAAATAAATAAAAAAAATTTTATTTTATTTTATTATATTTTATTTTATTTTTATTTTATTTTATTTTTATTTTATTTTTATTTTTATATCTATTTATAAAATAGATAAATAGTTATCTATTTTATACATATTAGTGTATACATGTCAGTCCCAATCTCCCAATTCATCCCACCACCACCTCCACCCCTCCACCACTTTCCCCCCTTGGTGTCCATACATTTGTTCTCTACAACTCGGTCTCTATTTCTGCCCTGCAAACTGGTTCATCTGTACCATTTTTCTAGGTTCCACATATATGTGTTAATATACGATATTTGTTTTTCTTTTTCTGACTTACTTCACTCTGTATGTTTCCTTTTTAAAATGGAAAGCATGCAGCCTGTATTAAAAAGTGGCTAAGAGGATTAGCAATTAGGTATACACCTTTCTGGTGCATTGTAGTCGCTCTGTTATTAGTGTAGGTCTGGGTTTCCTGTGCCTTCACATACCAGAATGGCCTATAGGCCAGGATTCTGGTTCCGATTTAGGGCACCAGTGGGCAGTTTTGTAGAGATTGGATGAGTCTGAGGTAATGACCCTCAGAGCACTGGCCAAGGTCAAGGACTGTTGAGTATTGTGGTATGCTTCAGACAGTTCATCTGTGCTGTATCCCGAGGGGCTACAAGCTGCAGCCATATAGAGGCATGGGTCACAGAATCAGAGAGCCGGCAAGGACTGCAGACACCTTCCAGTCTGAGGGTTCAAGCACTCACTGTGCCTCATGGTCCCTCAGTGAGCCTCTTCAAAAGGCTGGAGCCAGGATCCCACTCCCAGAGAGTCTGATTCAACCAACCTTGGAGGGACCCAGCATCAGTGTGTTTTGATGCCTCTCCAGGTGATTCTAAATAAAGTCAAGGTTAAGGGTCATTCCTCTAATCAGACCCTTTATTTTGTGGGGAAAAACAAAAACCAAGCAGATATGCACAGATATTTTAAAAACAAACAAATCAGCAAAACAGTGACAACTCAGAGACTCAGAGAGACGTGAGTTATCTAAGGTCACGCAGAATTAAATTTTCCTAAATTGTTGGATCAGACTGTTGGCTCTGATAGGAAGAATGCATGCAGGACAACCAAAGAGTACTGGGGCTCTTTACCAGGCCCCTAAAGGAGGCTAGACTTTGGTGACAATCAACATCTTGTGTTTTATTACACCTTCTCGCCCGAGCACATTTCCAACTCAATTATACTCACAACATCAGCCAGCTTGAGACTTGGGAGTCTCAGGGAAGTGCTACAATTTGTTTCAAGATCACACAGCCAATCAGACGCAAGACTGAGATACCCAGGGGAGCGGTGTTAGAGAAATAGAGAGTCCCTGTCAATTCTGGACAGCAGACTTTGTGAATCACATCAGGGTGTGGATTCCACCCAAAAGGCAGACGCAAAGTCGCACGCTCATATAAAGAGGACTGGAGATTGAAGCTGTCCTGAGTGGAGAGATGTTTAGTCTCCTAACTGTGCGACCCTTACCTCAAAAATAGAATCTAACCCTTCAGGGACTGTGTCTCAATTACTTTTGTATCCTTCATTTAATGGGTGCGCTTCTGAATTTTCCTGCCTCTGTTTTCATGGGCCTCTGCTCACTCCAGAGCCAGACGCCTGGACCCAAAGAGACCAGGACACATGCAGAATCTAACGTCTTCTCACCCTGAGGGAAGGGCAGGGAGGGCTGGTCCTGCTCCTGCCCCCATCCTCTAACTCCAAGGTCCCCTTATGTCCATCCTTGCCACCCAATTCCCAGAACCAAAATCCCAGGGACATAAAAATGTAGTATCATTTCTGACATGTGTGGCTGTCAATAGTTTCATCACTACATGTGTTTGGACCTTTCTAAGTGCTCTGAGAGGTAATTCACGCTTTGACATAATTATCTCAGATTGTGGCAAGGTTTCAGACTGAGGTTGGATCCCTCAGCTTTGCCTACCTTCTTAAGTCAGATATTTAGCTCATTAGTACTTAGCTTCTATTTCCTCATTTCTGATCTCATTTAAGGTTAAGTGTTTCCCTCTAAGAACTGCCATAACTGCTTCCCACAGCTATGGAAAATGTTGTATTGTATTGAAATGTTATTTTATCTATCAGTATTTTCTAATTTTCCTTAGTGAGGGTCTGTTGGTAGAAAAAATCAATTTGGGGCTTCCCTGGTGGCGCGGTGGTTGAGAGTCCGCCTGCCGATGCAAGGGACACAGGATCGTGCCCCGGTCCGAGAGGATCCCACATGCCGCGGAGCGGCTGGGCCCGTGAGCCACGGCCGCTAGGCCTGCGCGTCTGAAGCCTGTGCTCCACAACGGGAGAGGCCACAACAGTGAGAGGCCTGCGTACCACAAAAAAAGAAAAAGAAAAAATCAATTTGTCTGAAAATGCTTTGAAATGTATTTCTTCTAAGTATAGACTTTTAGGTTGCTAAGTATTTTCTTTCAACACGTTGAAGATATTTTTTTCCACTATGTTCTGGCTTCCATTGTTGCTGTTGGGAAGCCAGCTGCTACTCCATTTATCATTCCTTTGAAAATAATGTTTCTCCTCTCTGGCTGCTTTAAGATTTTTCCTCTCTGTCTTTTGCGTTCCGTGATTGCGGTGTGATGTGCATGGGTATGTGCATTGCCACATACACGGTTATGTGTATTGAACTATACTGATAAATATCAGTTGTATGTTCGGATTGACAGAAAGTTCAAACGTGGACCTGGATAATTCAGATGAGGTTTAATTATCTAAAATGTTCGGATGAAAGTCGACACCGTGAGAGTACACAGCAGAGAGAGACAGGGATATAAGCTTTGGGACTCCAGCTTTCATAAAGGAATACATTGTTGTAGATGGCAATTTCTAAGGGAATAGGGATCACATCAGACTTTCTGGAAAAACATCTTCCTCTTCCAAGCTCAAGCTCAGGTACAATCTTGGTTTTATACGATGTTGTATGACCACAAAGTTTAGTACAGTATAACCCAGTAGGCTGGTGCATGAACACAATCTCCATTAATCACTCCCAGCTGGATCTCGGGAAAGCTGTGATAGGAGATTAGAACAAAGGGCAGGGACCCGAATATCTGTACAAGTTCTAGGTATGACTCATAGGGCTTACTCTGCCATGTAATTTCATCTTTTATTTATACTTCTTGACTTATTTTTTTGCTCAGAATCCATGGAAAATTCCTAACTTTTCAAATATTGCCTCTGCCCTATTCTTCCTTTCCTCTCCTCTATAATTTTCTTGATGTAAGTAAAACACCAGATTCACCAGATCTTGCATGTCTCTTAAATATTTCTCTGTTATCCTTCTCTTTGTCCTTCTGAGCTACACTCTGGTTAATTTTTTTTCGTGCTCTTTTCAGAATATCTGATCTTCTGTTGAAGCCATCTATTTTTAAAATTTCAACAATTTAATATTTTTTTATTGCTTAAAGATCTATTTGAGTTCTTTTCTAATCTGCTTAGGCATTTCTATAGCCTCTTACTGCTAGTCATACTTTTAATCCTTGCCTTTACTTTTTAAAATGTATTAAACAAAGTACTTTATATGTATGTCTGATCATTTCAATATCTGATTTCTTTGTGGGTTTAATTCTGCTATTTGCTGGCTCTTGCTCATGGTATTTTGTTTCCTTGAATGTTTTGTGATTTTTGACTGTGAGTTTATATCTTTGAAACTTTATCTACGGGAATTATTTGAGGTTTGGATTAAAGTTCCTTCAGAGAGGTATCGTCTTATTCCCTAGGTCTCTGGGACCACTACTAATTTAGATTCACTTCCTCAGCTTCTTAACTGTAGGCTTCTTGGATCACTGGGGAGTGTGCATTTGACATGTAAGCTCATGGAAGAGACGGTACATGGTTATAAATTCTCAGAAAAATTCTCCCCCTCTGTTTAGAGTCCAAGCTGGATATATATAATTTTCCTTGTAGTCCTTTTGGTAGGAGTAGAGTCTAGGTTATTTCTCAGTCATCTTTACAATGATGGGGCAGTAATTTGGGGTCTCAGTTTTATGCATAGGGTATCTCTACTATATTCGCCCAATTTAGGTAAGCCCTAGGCTTTTTCTTCTTTTCCCTCTTGCCCTATAAGGCTGTGAAAACAAAACCAGTTTACATGATTTGTCACATGCCCTCAAGGCCAAAGCCAACTTCAGTGGTCCATTTATTTCTCTGCAATTTCACTTCCACCTAGTTTTTATCTAGGAATATTCCTTCGTTTCTTTCCAATTCATTAGTACATTGAAAAGTGTTCTTTTAATTTTATCCCGAGTTTATAGTTGTTTTCATTGGGTAGATCGATCAGCATTTAGTCCACTGTCTTGTAAGAAATGGGCATGGCTACCTACTGTCTTTCTGATCCTGAGCAAACAACTGATCTCTTCAAACTTCAGTCTCCTCACCTATAAAATCATCTCTTTCCTAGAGTTATTTGAGGATCAATTGAGATACTGCACAAAAAAAGAGTTTTTAAACTAAAAAGTAAAGCAGCATAGCAATATTAGAACATTTTGTGACTCTGTATCTGATAAAAATGAATTATTTCTCACGAAGATGAGTGAAGAAAGCTACACAGGCTATTTATAATCCAGGTCAATATTCACCTAGTCATTCAACAAGGATTTGCCAAGCACCTTCTTATATGGTACTTTTCTATCCTAGGGTTTACCTGATTCAATTATTTCCTGAGGTGTTGAGCCCAGGACAGAATTGTGGTTTACTTAGAAATTATTTTAAAAATATCTTCTGCTGTTTGCTTATATGTCCCTTTTCTTTCTTCTAAATGACAGACTGACATGTCTTTTCTAGCACAGCCTTATTTCCTCTGCAGGCCAAAAAAGTATTTGTTTCCTTAAGAGCACTTTTAAAGTCCTGATACCTTCCGGGAACTTCTCTCAAGGACTGTTTTCAACTCAAGTTATTTGTCTCCAGCCTGGGCCAGCCCTGTGAGGGGCTAGGCTGTTGGTCTAGATGGAGAAAACCTGGGTTCCAATTCCCTTCATCCTTACTTGTCTGTTGGGAAGATCACAGCCCTCAGTTTTAAAGACCACACATCCCATCCTTATAAAAAAAGGAATACTCGGGCTTCCCTGGTGGCGCAGTGGTTGAGGGTCCGCCTGCCGATGCAGGGGACGCGGGTTCGTGCCCCGGTCTAGGAGGATCCCACATGCAGCGGAGCGGCTGGGTCTGTGAGCCATGGCCACTGAGGCTGCGCGTGGAGCCTGTGCTCCGCAGCGGGTGAGGCCGCAGCAGTGAGAGGCCCGCGTACCGCAAAAAAAAAAAAAAAAAAAAAAAAGGAATACTCATCACATTGTGAGGGTCAAGTGAAGGTAATGCATATGAAAATACGCTGGATGTTTTGAAGCTTTCTACAATTTAAGGGAAAGGAATTATTATTGCCCAGCATTAGACATGGTTTATTCTCATACCACTGCCTGCGCCCACCCCCGCCTCCACTAATATTAGTTCAGGCCAGAAAAAAATTGTAGGGAACATTGTCGTGGAAGCCAGAATCTGGGAGTGCTCACAACTGTGTATCATGGCGGGACACATCCCTGCCCGGCCACAGGCCCCTGGCTCCAGGGAAGAATCACATTCCTGCCGCCTTTGGCTGTGCAGCACCTGTGTCCCTGCCTCTCCCCAGCTGCCTGTCTCGCTGGGGCAGCCCTCCCAGGCCCGGCTGAGGGGACCTGCCTCTTTTGGGCTGGGCGCAGAGTGCCCGAACCAGCTGATCTGCCAAACACTGCGGTATCAAGGGTCAGTGTCAGGACGTGCTGACTGCGGAGGACACGGTGACAGGCTGAGCTGGGGCAGTAATTAGACAGTGAGAGCTTCCTCCAGCAAGCTGCAATCAATAGGTCCGCTTACTGAGGGAAAAAAAGATTAAAGTAAAGCAGATGGTGGAAGATAATAACATCTCCCACTTAGCTCGCGTTTTCACTCGCCAAAGCACTTTCACCACCATTTTCTCGTTCGGTCCACAGCACCTCTCTCCTTAGATCCGCTGGTGGGTGTAGCTTGCCAATTGTACAGGCAAGAAAGCTGAGGCACAGACACGGCAGCTGATCAGCCTTGCTCTAACAGCTGAGACACACATTTCCATTATTTTTGTGCTAGCCATCCCATCATCAGTATCTTGGAGAGAATGCAAACATATTCATTAATGCCACACATTTTTATTGAGCACCTACTATGTACCAGTCACTGTTATAGGCATAATGGATACAGCAGTGAAAGAGACAAAGTCCTATTCTCATGGTGGCTCCAATTTAATAGGAGAAGACAATACCCAGACAAATGAACATGATGATTTCCGACAGTAGTATGTGCTATGGAGACTATAAAGTATAATGATTTGATAGAGAGGAACCAGCAAGGCTAATTGAGCCTGGAAAGAGCTCTCTGAGCAGGTGACCTCTGAGCTGAGAGCCGAATATCAAGAAGTTGCGTGAATGTCAAGAGAGGCAAAATAATGAAGGAAGAGCAAATGCAAATTAATAGCGAATTAACAGTGTTTTGGACCTTGCGGTTTCTCAGGATTGAAAAAGGAGGCTGAGGAAGAGGAAGTTCTCTTGTGAAGCACAGGGATGCTGGCCTGGAAAGTCTGAATTTCCCTCTGGAGCACGTTTCTCTGCTACCAACTTTTCTTTACTCCTGGTCTCAGGTTGCCCATCTGTGAAATGGAAGCAGTGGTGTCAGTCACTGTTACAGACCCCACAGTGAAGAGTTGTGAAGTGTTAGACACACAACCACACCAGGAAGGGGCTGTGAATCCTTTAGACACTTAGTAAATATTAAACATTTCCTGTTTTAAATAATGTTACCAAGACAGCTAAAAAGTAAGCCTCTCTATTCTACTCACTTGGACTAAATTCAGTGGGTCTACCCGAACATGACAATGTCAGCTTCCAAAGGCTTCCTGTCAATGACACCACAATCTCTTAACTTTACAGAGTACACTCCACTGTACAAAGCCTTTGGCTGCTCTTACTAGACAACTACTAGATGGTGAGCTCCTTGAAGGCAAGGACCATTTACTTACTTACTATAAAGGTGCAATAGATGTTTGTGGAATTACTACGTGAAAGACACAACTTTATCCCCATCACAATGTGTCTCCTCACCCCCCACCTCCATGTGGGCAGGGTCATTACTAGCATCCTAATGTATCAGGTGAGGAAACTGAGGCGCAGAGAGTTTGAGAAACCAGCAATCTCCACCCAACCTCACCGACTTGATTGAAAATTTTCTTGGTACCTGTATCTACAACAGCAGCAGAAGCATCCATCAAGTTTTCAGAGACAGACGCAAAAATAGAGATTTCTCTCTGCTTAGAGTCCGAGTCAGGGATCCCAAATCTTCAGATCTAAGTGGAATTACCTAAAGAGACCTTAAGCCCAATGATTCAGAAGTTCTGCACAGGAAGAGACTGATACGATTATTTAGGCTTGGTTTGCAGCTAGATAACCAGGCCAGAGAGTTACGTGAGCTTGTCAAGGTCACCTAGGTAGCTAAACACTTATTTTTAGTGCAGTTATCACTTCCTTTTACAAAGGTCCCCTGTGGCATGGGCTTGGGGTTTCATGTCATTCGCATTTGGATTGCCTGAGATGTCAATCAGTTCTAGCCACCTGCCAAGAAAGTTGCAAGCCTAAGACTTTATTTAAGGAGAAAGAAGAAAGGGAGTGATAAGAGCAGTTTAGCTGTTTTAATGAGGCTGAAAAATTGCAGTCAGTAGATTCAGATGGAAACATAACACATTTGGACATCATTCATTTTACCCAAACACAGACTCCTTTCGAGGCTTCTAAGAGAGTTCAGGCTGCTGACTAGACACAGCCAAAGGGTGCTCGATCTTCAGAGCTTCTGGAAATCCCTTCTCCTCTGCACTGGCTCTCAATCTTGGTTGCACATTGGAATCAGCTGGAGAACTTTAAAAAGCCCTGCTGCCTAAGCCCTACCTCTAGAGATCCTGGCTCAGTTGTTCCGGGATGTGGCCTGGACACTGAGATGTTTCAAATCTCTGCAGGTGATTGAGCAGTGCAGCTAAGGTTGAGAGCAATGATCCGTAAGGGGCCGCTCCCCAAGAGCAAGGAAGAAAGACACTAATAAAACAAGGAGGAGAAAGTGTCACTTCCTCGATAGCTTGCACCGTCTGGGACTGTGCTGGGACAGTTATTTCCTCTAAGGTGACCAACCTTCCAGTTTGTTGTCCCAGGTTTAGCACTGAAAATCCTGCTCTCCAGGAAACCCCTCAGTCCCAGCCAAACCGGGAAGGTTAGTCATCCCACCCCAACCCAGGTTGGCTCAGTTCTTTTGCATAATGGAAAGAGGGGAATTTAAGGGAAGGAGGGGAATTTAAGGCAGAGTTGGGAGAAGAGAATGAAGATGCAAGTAGGCCGAGGGCTGTACAATGACCCCCTAATATCATAAGGGTCCACCAATTCGAAAGTACTTGATATGGATAACTTTTTTTCCCTGTAAAACTGTAAAGGTGGCCAAGTTTCCTTCAAGGGTTGAAATCATGGGAAGCTGAAGTGGCCCTGAGGTGATAAGGACCCCAGGAATTTGCACAGATTTCGTGAGACGGTTTGGCATTTGGTGGGACTGGTGTGGTTTGATTGCCCTTTTCTCCTAGACCTTGGAGCAACTGGCTCCCAGGTGACATCTGAGTCACACTGGCATCTATCATACACTGAACCTTTTATTGGACACCATTTTTTCCCCAGACACTGTAGCTGGGCTCACACCCAGGGTGAATGAAGGGGGTGGGTATGGGCAGAGAGGAAGCATGAAGTTACTGCAGAGAAGGTACTGTTAAGGGGTTCTTTGGGGGTGCGGCTGGGGGCAGCTAGACTGGCACAGATGGGGTGTCTGGAGAAGGGAAACCAGCTTAGCTAGCTTCACAGAGGGCAGGCCCCTGTTTATAATATTATAAAAGACGAATCATGCCAGCTTTTCAAGTGGCCATTGGCCAGGAATCTGACATAATTAAAGGTTCAGGAATCATTTGCAAAATGACCTCACAGGCCCCAATCATCCCCAAAGTTGATCAGATAAATGGATGGAAACAGATCGTTTCATTTTCCTTGTTTTTGGGGGTTATTTTTTCAGGCCTTTGCTCCACATCATCCTTGCCACCCCCGAAGAACCAAATTTGGAAAGTTTTCGACTGGCTTTTGGTGCTCCGATTTTTTAGAGGGAAGGAAAACACCTATTAAAAATGTTTGTTCCGGGTGAATGGTTGCTTCCAGCAGCCTCTGGTGCCAGAGAAATGAATCTAGAATCCTCAGTCCTTTGCCCAAATCTCAATGGCTAGTAATTAAATTTCCACTAACAGTTTGTTTTATCACCTCAGTTAGCTTGTTGACATATAATAGGTGCTGCTGAGAGGTACAGATAGTTAATGATTTTCTTTTACATATTGATATTAGTACCTGGAGAGGGAACATCTCCTCTTCAGAATGTGATTACTATTTTGAAATGTTAAGCACAGGAGGGAAATCCGTTGCTATAAATTAAACAAGAAGTTCTGAGAACTTCTATCTTCATTCCCATCCAGACACTAATGCATCTCATTTACTTTGCGCTGTTCCCCTGAGTTATCTGTGTCACACAGGCGACTCTTGCGTGTCGCATTAACAATCTATTGAAAGAAGCTCGGAGTGTGCTTGTAACAGTGCCCTGAGTCAGGAGGAAAGGAAGGGAGCAGAACAGGAAAAATTCATCGCTGCTACATTTCAAGTTGCTTGGATATTTTAATTCGAAGAGGAAAGAACCTGTGTCAGCTAAAGATGGAGCTATAATTAAACCGACTCGCATTCACAGTTGCCTCTGAACCCGCTCTGGGTTGATTCTTTTCCCCATCTTTAAACTACGTGAAATCAATTACCTCTGCAAACCAGTGGTAAGGATTGTGTGCCAGCCACTTACTACTGAAGTGAAGAAATGATTTGGAATTCATTATTGATGTGAAAACTCTTCCAATGGAAAAACTCCTTCCAATTCTCTAGGGGCGGGTTCGGGAAGGCACACCCCCTGGCCTCTGGCCCGGATGCCCAGGGCAAGGGCAAGGTCTTTCTGTGACAAATGCTGGGGCAGGAGAGGAGGGCAGGACAAAGCCGGCTTCACCTCCAGAGTGGCCGGCCCTTAACGTGTCAGGCTTTACACATAGTGACAAACGGGCTCCCGGCATACCCCAGAGTGACAGCTACCGGGGGAAGGGAGGACAGACGTCCTGGTCTGAAAATACCTCTTGTGCGTGGAGGATGCCAGCCACCTGGAGTGGTGATAGGCACTGGTGTGTACAGGATCTGAAATGGAGTTGATGTGATGTCATTTTGGCTCTCCTATAACCTGGTTATCTCTTGCCAAGACTTCACGTCTGATTAATCCGCTTGGAGGGGACAGTGGACTTTATCAGCCTCGCTTCCCGACACTGCCGTCAACTTCAGAAACACGGTGAAAGAATTTAAGATGAGGTGTCACATCTTCCTATCGAATCCTTTTGTGAGCCACCCCTGAGTCCAGCGCCTCCTTTGGAAAACATTCATAAAGGGGGGAAATGAAGTTGGCTTGGCTTCAACCTGGTGATGCATTCTGCGGTTCCATCTTCCTGGGTTAGCATCCCCTGGTTGGCTCTAGGCTGTCTCCTGTGAGTTTTCTTTGTCAGCCACCCTGGTAGGGGGCAGGATGTTGGTCCGACAGTGAACACCGGCTGTTTGCAGCTTGCAGGAAGGGTGAGGCTTGCTGGAGACAGGCAAGGCAGCTCCTGTTGAGATCCTTGTCTGAGCACGGGGAAATCATCCAGTAAACTGCTGACAAAGTAAATCCTCCCTAGCTGTCGCCCCTTTACCTAGTTGGGTAATTTTGCCACTCTAGCTCCAGGGGCCCTGGTAAAGCCCGGACCACACTGGGTTTTCTAGGGGTCCAACCCTGCCAAGCTTCCTGGCAAAGGAAAGGAGTCTGTCTCCTCTGCAAGTTTCATACTCTCAAATCCACCCCTCGCCCCTACAGCTGCAATGGCTATCCCAACAGCAGACCTGTGACCTCCTCCCATTCTGAAGAGAAAAGAAATGTGACGACGGCAGGGTTGGCCGTTAGAAAAGTTATGATGTCCAAGAAAAATAACATTGGCATAGGTTGGTTCTTCTCCTGGCAAGTGCCTTCTCAAACGCACCCCCCCTCCCCACCCTGTAGGCATGGAGTGCTCCTATGATGCCGCATCCCTCTTATTAGAAACAAGATTAAGAACTCATTTATAGTGGCATGTCAGGAACTCAGTGTATGGCCCTCGATCCTGGACAATTTGATTTTAAAAGAAGAACCTGTAGAGATCAGTGCTTAATCCAAGAGGAATGAGTCTCTAATGGTGGAATTGCAGGCACTGAAAGATCTGACAGTTTGGAACCCTTGGTGAGATATTTGTCAGGGTCCCTTGGATCATACTCTCTGAACAATGGTGTCTTAATTGGGAAAGTAGGGATTATAATATTAGGCTTACTTCGTACTCCTGTCAGAGCTCTAGGATGTGATGATTGAATGTGGGCATGCAGGAGGTGCCACTCAAACAGTAAAATGTATAACATAATGCCATTATTTTCTGTAGGAGGATGTAGCTGCACTTAGGGAATAAAGTCCAGACCTTCAATGATTTAGTCCCAGAAGGAGAATCTGCCAGGTGACTTCAAAACACTATTCTGTCCCACTGAATTCCATGTAGCTTCCAAGAAAAGCTTCTGCCCTTCCATGCTCTGTCCTCAGTGGGAATAATACATTCAGTTTTTATCAGCGTTAAGCTGCAGGAGACAAAGCCCCTTTCTAGATTTTAAGCAGAAAGGTATTTAACACAGGGTCCTCGTGAAACCATTAGAAGAGCTGCAGGAACTGGTTCTAGCCTGGCTCCAGGAATGAGCCCCAGAATAACACCACAGAGCTGACCCTCCAGGGAGCTGCTGCTTCTGCCACCATCAGGAAAGCAGAAGATCAGGAGGCCAGTTCTGGAATCAGTCCAACAACACATCGTCCATGGGCGAGCCAGGAATCAGGGAGCAGACTCTAATACATCTGCCTCCCAGCTCCACAGCTGGACACTGGGGCTCTGCTACAGAAAAGCCTTTTAGTTCTATGACCGTGCTTGCCAGCCAAAGGATGCCACGGAATAGTATCTGACATATTAGTGTTTCTTAACCATCTCTTCCTCCTTGATTCCCAAAGGATCAAGATGGGCACCAACCTGGAAGATAGCATTGTCTGGCTGCCTTGAATGCACCAGGTATCTCCCTTAGAAATGCAGGACATCTGCTGTTATTTGGGAGAATATGGGCATAGACCAACAGGTCAATATTGGAAACGTATGGTGTCTGTACTATTTAAGGTACTGTGGGGGCGGCAGAAGAATGGGAAATCAATGGTCTTTGCTTTTAAGGAACACAAGCTGATTGGCACAATAAAATGTATGCTAATGAGGATCCAGGGAACCTTGTCTTTGGGCCTCCCTGGCCTCCTATGATCTTCTGAATCAATGTCAATGTGAGAATTGTACTGTCCTGTAACTTTGCCTAGGATAGTCACATAGTCAGTGATGATGTGGCCTTTGAATGCTTCCTTCACTCTGGACAAAACTGCAAAGTTAGCCAGGTGTGACACAGGGCTTCCGAGCACACCTGTCCTCAGGTCCCTACACCTCCCAGACGCCTCTCTCTCATCTCTTTTCTTCCAGCCTAGTTCCCAGTGAGCCACTGTGTACAAACATTATTTAGCAGCCAGTTCCTGGACTAAGGTATTAGAAGTCAAAGGCTTAAGGTTTTCTTTACCTGTGATATTTGGTTGTTAATAAGACGCTTTAAAGACTCAAATCCTTGCTGATGACTCTAACGTCACAGCCTCTGAGTGGAGAGACACCCCTGTGCATATGACCCAGATCTGGCCAAGGAAATGATGACGAGGATGATGAGAAGGTTACCAAAAATTATTGCTAACATGTATTGAAAACTTGCTATGTACTAGTCACTGTTCTAAGACCTCTGTATATATTGACCCTTTTAATCCTCATAACAACCTTATGAGATAGGCACTATTATTGTGATGATTTTATGGCCGTTGAAATAGAGACACAGAACTTTCCCAGGTTCGCACAGGTAGTAAGTGGAAGAGCCTGTGTGTGAGCCCAGAGCCCAAGACCTTCTATCCTCTCCAGTTTCTCTATGAGATACGGTGGGAAATCTGCTGTGGTTTCTGGGGAAATTTTTCCTCCATGACAAAAGAGCATCACAAGGAGAAAACTCTTTTGCCCCTTTCCCACCTTTCCTTACATGTTCTTGTGTTAAGGAGCAGTGGCAGCTGTATTGTAACCATGAGGCCATAAGCTTGAGGACACAAGCCAAGAAGTGCAAGACAAGTGGAATAAAGAATGCAAAGAGCCTGGTCCCCTGATGATAGTACTGAATTGCTAAACTAACCCTTGGACCAATAAATAAACTTTTATCTTTTATGGTCACGATTAGTAATAAAAATGTAACTTCCTTAATCAGCTTGACCCCAGATCCTGCAATGGATCACTGTGGAGGTGGTGATGGTGGGGCAGGGGCACAGCAGAATCTAAGAGCCTCACAAGAGCTCTCTTGTTGGGGACCACCATCAGCATTTTCTCTGAGGTTCTGAGTCCTTCTCCAAGAGAGCAAGGCCAGAGAGAGTTCTGAAGAGTTCTTGTAAGGTGGTGCTTCTTTGTATTGCCGGATTCTTATCCCCTCTGGTTGAAATTGGGAATATCTACATGCTTTACCCCCACACTGAGGACAATTATGAATTCAGCACAATTCATTCAAATTCAACCAAACACACACAAATCAACACAGCACGATGTGATACAAAACAATGAACCCAAGAACCAAACTAGAGCAGGTGTGTGCACACACTGGTATGCATGCATGTATGTGTGTGAATGCTTTGTCATGTCTGCGTGCTCCTTATTTCCTGGGTGACTTATTACCAGAAGACTGTCTCATCAGAAGCTCTTTCCTCCAAGATACTAGGAAGAAGTGGCAGCGAACAGGAGGAGGTGGGTTCTCTCCCAGTGGGCCCTTCCCAGGGGCCTCTCAGCCTGAATGTCACCAGGCCTTCGTCTCCCTTTTATAAACTTTTATCAGTTTTATAAACTGACCACTCATCTTTCTACACAGACATTTTAAAAACACTTGAATTTTTACAATACAACTCATCATTCAACTCCTTTGTTCCCATTAAGACATTATTCTGGGAATGTCTCCTTGCTATTTTTAGGACCATTGATTTCTTTTTGAATCATTCTGCCTGCGTTATTCGTGATGTCCTCACACAATACTTTTGGCCTGACTCTCTTCTATCTAGCTAGCTAGCTAGCAGAGGCATCCTGCCAATCAGTCAGCAGACGCTGCAGGAGGGACGGGGCTGGGGAAGGAACCTCCACCCCCTGTGGCCCCTCCTCTTCTTCCCCTGCAGAAATAATCACGATAACAATAACGACACCACCGTCCTGCATTTATACAGAACATTGTACTTTTCAAGGAGCGTACACCTTTCAATGAGCAACACATAATATCTTTTAAAGGATGAGAACAGAACAGTATGTCGGAGGAACTCTTTTTGATTGGGGTAGGGAGGGTGGGTAGCAGTACGCATACCCTGGGCTTTTTTCTTACCAGCCTCACATTTCTCTTGAGGAAGGGAAATCTATTCTGTTGATCACCTCATTTACTCCAGGCCTGATCCTTGCGGTTATGCCACGACTCTGTGCAACTTGGCCCAAATGGGGACCACCACCTGCCCAACCCCTCAACACAGCTGAGAGTCTAGAATTTTCTAAAAGCACTCTATTTTCCAAGCATGAAATTTCTCTCTTCACTTTCTAGATAACTTGAATTGCCATCAAATGAAAGGTGTTGAAAACAAGACTTGTTCTAGGGACTTGGGGAGAAGGCTTCCATTACAAGGTAGCTGTGGGGCTTCCCTGGTGGCGCAGTGGTTGAGAGTCCGCCTGCCAATGCAGGGGACACGGGTTCGTGCCCCGGTCCGGGAAGATCCCACATGCCACGGAGCGGCTGGGCCCGTGAGCCACGGCCACTGAGCCTGCGCGTCTGGAGCCTGTGCTCTGCAATGGGAGAGGCCACAACAGTGAGATGTCCGTGTACCAAAAAAAAAAAAAAAAAAAACAAGGTAGCTGTGGTACAGTGGAATGGAAACTGGGCTTGGTGTCAGACAACCTGGGTTCAAATCTCGGTTCTGCCACTTACCAGCTGTGTGACACTGGCAAGTGGAAATGGCATGCCCAGCTCTGCTTGTCATGAAAATTAAGTGACATAAATGTATGAAGAGGCACTTGGCAAATTGACATGAAAGTGACATATAAACACAAGTTTGCCGCATGAGGTAGAGGAGAGAGCTTGGGTTTTGTGGCCAGGCCAGGTTCTGAATGTTGATGTTGCAGATTAATAGTGCAATCCTGGGCAAGTTACTTACACTTTCTGAACCTTAGTTTCCACAGTTGTAAAATAGGGCTAACAGAATGGAGATAAGCGATGTGAGGGCCTTAGCACAGTGACCAGTACTTAGTAAATGACAGCTGCTTCTACCACTATTACTACTTGTCTCCTAAGCCATGGTCCAAATTCCCTCATATCACTAGTAGGAGAGAAGAGCATGACATGTCCAAAATTAACAATTAAATATTTTTCACATCAACTCGTGCTGGGTACCACAGACTAGGTAATACAGGTGCATTAAGCTACCTGTAAGCCCTCTGCCTTTGGGGAACTGTTCAGGACAGTGGCCATGAGGAGTTCAACTGATAATGATATAACATAAAAGATAAGCACAGAATTGCAAGGGGAAGTAAGAGTCTTGCTTCCAGGGGGACAGAAGGTCTCCATAGCTTTCACCTTTGCTCCCTGGCTCTCTATCCCCATCAACTTAGTAAGGGTTTGTTCAGATTTGACCTCCTTTTATCTGCTTAGAACTTTGGGGGTCACACTCTAAAATTAGTTTTTCCAGGCCAGTTGAATCTTGATATGAAAAAAAAACAAACATTTACTCTGATTTTTAAATTGCTCTGAGTCTGTTGTAGCACATAGACTTAGAATTCTGCATATGACTGCATGATGTATTGTACATCATGAATACTTTTTCTGAGTGTTTTCTGGGCACCATTCTCTCTAAGAAGAGTTTGTTGTGGTTTCAGATATGCTGAATAGAAGAGAAAGTCTTTGAGTGGAATGGCTGCTCCACGACTTACTGCAAACTAGTGGAATACAAAGACATTTTCTTCCAATTAGGAATATTGACATTTCTTGAATCAAGTGGCCACAAAGACCCATTTCAACTTGGTAAACTTAAAATTAAGAGAGTATGTACCTGACAGAAATGAGTACTTATGATATCAAAAACACATTTAAAAGAATATTCAGAGCAACTATATTTGTAATAGTCCCAAACTGGAAATAACTCGGATGTCCATCAACAGTAGAAAGGGTGGTATAGTCACACAATGGAATATTACATAGCAAGGAAAAAGAACAAACTACTGATAAACCCAACAACATATTGTTGAATGAAAGAAGCCAGATATACAAGAGTACACACTATATGTATGACTCCATTTACATAAAGGTCAAGAATAGGCAAAATGAATTTGGGGTGATAGGAGGGATAGTATTGTCTGGGAGGCTACATGAGGAAACTGTTTGTGGTGCTGACTTATAGATATTATTGCCTTCCTGAAAAGGAATTTAGAAATGGGATACATTTAAGTTTGTGGTTTCACATTTCAAAAAAGACTTCATTGCGGCCACGTGAGCATAGACTCTGAGAGGACCCCAACAGTCATGTTAATTTCCATTCAGCCTCTAGAATTCTATAGTGTGACGTTCATTGATAGACAGTTGTTGAATGAACAAACAAATGAAGTTCTTTTCAGTTATTCATACAACTCTATGCGGAAAGAAGTCATTTACCAGCCAACCCCTACTATCTGATTTGACTGACCTCACATCAACCAACATATCAGTGATCCAGGTTCAATAGGCGAGATCCCGTCAAAGCCTTCTCAGAGGCTAAGATGCCTGGGGAGATTCGGGGACCTAGGGCCAGACCTTGTGAGCATTCGAGACCTTGGTTCTTGACTCCGGCTGAACTTACTCTGCTCTTTGGACTTGAGGCCTTTGAACTAAAACATGCCCTTGCAAGATTTCCCGGCTTCCTTGTTTGGACTGGAGAGGAATGAGAAACACCATTCTTACGGTATTTCAGGACCTTGCCTTCCTGTGCAGTCCTTAAAGGAGGAAGTTCAGAGAGGGGCAAGGGTTCACTTCAGTCGCACCATTTACAGGCCATCCGGCCACCCCTTTGCCCTGAGCACATCTCCCCGGAGAGTTTATTCCCTCCGCTGACCTGAGTCCCCTTCTCATTGTTTTTCTAATACTAGTCAGAGCATTTTTTTATTTAAAAAAAAAAAAGAAAAGAAAAAGCCCTCCAGAAGGATTTTCTATCCTGGCTTGAAACTTTATCATCTTTTTGTGCACAAATAATTATCATGATAAAAACCTGGTGACTACAGTTTCTAACACTGTATTGTATAATTGAAATTTGCTAAGAGCATAGAACTTAACTTTAGAACTTAAAAAAAAAAAGGTAAATATGTGAGGTGATGGATGTGTTAATTAACTCAAGGGGGTGGAATCCAAATGTATATCAAATCAAATATCTTACAATTTTATTCATCAATTATACCTCAATAAAGCTGAAAAAATAAAAAATAAAATAAAAACTTTGGGCATTTGAGTGAATCTCGCTTTCTTGTAATCCTACAAATAGGTTACAGCAGGCATTCTTCCTCCGACTTAAAAATGTGCAAAACAGGGTCTCAGAGAAGTCACCAGACTCAAGGTCCCACAGTGGTTGCAGAAGAGCTGGAGCTGGAATCTGGGCACTGGAATTGTGCACCTATTTCCACCTCTCCTGGGCTTCCCTCTATCTGGCTCAGTTCACAGCTTCTGGCTGCATCTCCCACCACTCTGGTGACGGAGACTTGCGCTGGGAGCAAGAAAGCCCCACGTTATCAGGAGGTTGTCCTAAGAATGGGCTTCAGTTCCTATCTAGAGCCCAAAGTGACTTCTGGGGCCTTTTCTCTATCCCCAGGGCCCAGCACAGAGCTTGAAACAGAGGAATCCTCAGTAAAAGGGTGCTGAAGCAAGTTAACCTCTGGTGCTGCAAGCTTAGTACTCCCGAGCTCTGAGCACTCGATAAAACCATAGCACAGGGAGGATGCATTAGAGATCCTGAGGTCCACTGGGCATTTTCTAATAATGACAATCCTTATTGTTAGCATTCATTGAGAGCTTACTGTGTGCCAACAACCTGAAACATTTTACATGAGTTATTTTAGTACTATAGGGAATCTGTAGTACCCTCTGTATCCACGGGGAATCGGTCCCAGGATCTGCCATGGATACCAAAATCTGCAGATGCTGAATTTCCATAGTCAGCCAATCCTCCGTATCCGGATTTCACATTCACGGATTCAAGCAACCCAGATTGTAACCATAATACATGGTCTGTGGTTGGTTGGACCCGCGGACACAGAGGGCAGACTGTACAACGATGCTGTGAAACAGGTACTTTCTATCACAGTTTTACAGATGAGGACATCAGAGCTCAGGTAAGTGGCTTGCCTAAGGTTATTCAGGCAGTATGTGTAAGGGGGGAGGGCCAGGATTCACACTCAGGCAGCTGAGGCCCGAGACCACGCTGTTAGCCTTGGAGCAGTTCCTCCAGCCCTGCCCCCCAACAAAGAATCTTTTCCAGGGCCCAGGGGATCCTAAGATAGCCTGAGGCTTCCAGTGGCCTTGTTCCCTGACTGACACCCCCATCCCTCAAAATGTTCACCTCCTTCAGCGTTTGGCCCTTTTTTCCATTCCTTTCCCCCTCCTCTTCTCACTTGCTTATTTAACTTTCTTATTTTTCCTATTTCCCACCTTTTAAAAGGTGTTCTCCCTCTATTTCCCACTTTCCCTCCTCTTTGCGCCTAGTTTGTTCTCTCCCCCCTCCTTTATGACTTCTCCTTTGCCTTCCCCCACCATCTCTCTCTTTCTCCTGCAACAATGTGGCACAACCATAAGCTGCAGGAGAAAATCATCTGGAGGAGAGCTGAGGTGTCCCCAGAGCTGTCCGTTCTTTCTCTCCTGCAGAATGAGTCACCCAGTTCTGGAAATCATCCATTCCCATTTCTTGGACAGACAGTAGGGGGAGAAGCAGACATTAACCGAATACCACACTGCGAAGGTAAACTACAACTGGATGAGGACAATTAGGCGGTGGCACAGGAGCTAGCCTGGAAATAATAATAATGGCTAGCAAAGTCTTCAGGAGGACTTAACTCTGGGTCTGACACTGTCATAGGTGATATCAATGTCTCAGCTTATTTAATACTCACAATCATCCTCTGAGGTGGGTGCTAATATTGGTCCCGTTTTACAGATGAGGAAACGTCAGGATAAAGAAGTTAAATGATTTGCTAAAGATCACAAAGCTAGTAAGTAGCAGGGTCAGAATTCAGATCCTGATGGTGGGCCTGTGCTCTCAAGCCCTATGCTAAGTTGCTGAGAAGTTAGGGCACCTCTTGAGGAGGTGACAATGAGATGAGATCTAAGGACAAGTAGAGCTGTGTTTGGGCTGATATAATAAAATACCATAGACTGGGTGGCTTCTAAACAATAGGAATTTATTTCTTACAGTTCTGGAGGCTAGAAAGTCCAAGATCAAGGTGCTAGCAGAAGATGTCTTCTGAGGGTTTCCTGGTTCATAGGTGGCTGTCTTTTCTCTGTGTCCTCACATGGCTGAAGGGGCAAGAGATCATTCTGGGGTCTCTTTTATAAGGGCACTAATCCCATTCATGAGGGCTCCACCCTCATGACCTAATCACCTCCCAAAGGCCCCACCTCCAAATACCAAAACAATGGAGATTAGGTTTCAGCATATGAAGTTTGGGGAGAAACATTCAATCTAGAGCAAGCCAGATTATCAAATATGCACCAAACTTTTGCTCCTCCCTCATGCCCATGTCCATGGCAGACATCACTAGGTGATTACAGCACCCCTTTTCTCAAATGGGGACTCTTCAGATTCTTCAGGAAGGTGCTCCAAGAAGCCCCAACTGATTGATCAGAATTGGTCCAAGAGATGAAATCTACTTGCCAACCTAGGCTTTGCTAATCCTAACCAAGCAGGCAACCTAAAACCACATTGATTCAGCTTTGAAGTGCCTTCTCCGTGCCAGTGAGACAGCCACCATTGATTAGGCACTTGCTGTATACAGCAGTTTGGCTTCCCCAATATGGCAGTTACTTGAGCTACCTGGATTGGGTCTTCATTCTCTGGGAACAGAGCGACAGGGAAGGGCAGGGGACCCTGAAGGTCTGTGAGCTTTGAGGGGAGTTGTTCTGGGGAATGGAAATCATCCTTGGCCTTTGCATCGAGCAGAGGCTTCACATGGGATTCAAAGCCTGTAGAGAGCTTCATTGTTGGACCAACTCAGCGTCCATCCTGGGGTCTCTGAATCCTCACTGACTCACAGCCAAATAGAAATTATGCTGAAAATGGCAGTCATGGCTGGTCCTAAACATCAGCTTCTGAGCCGAGAATTCAGAACATCTGCTCAAGTGCTGACCTCCACACGACATCCTTCCTCACATTCCCGCCCTGACCAGCTGTGTGTGTCGGCAGAGCCCAGCTCCCTGTGAAAACCCAGAGCAGAGGGCAACGAGCGACGGGGAGTGGGGCTCGGCTGCCCAACGGGGCTCCTAGGTTGCTTTACACCTTAGACAGTTCCTCCAGTTTACTTATGTCCCACCATAGTTTCAAGCACTCACATTACCTTTTGTCTTTTAAAAAATGATACATTTAACATGGTTATACTTGAATAGATCAGTATGATATAAGTGATATTTAGTAACCGATAATTACTGCGTGCTAGCCATCTGCTATTCCTGAGGGTATATGAAACCCTTTTTATGAAACCCTTTCATAAAAGCAAAATGATACTCCACAGCCAAATTATATAACATTAACAGAATATTTTATATGTGAAATGCTGTATTTTTTTTACTTTTCATTCAACTAAAAATGTACACAGTCAGTAACAAGCCATTTCAGCTGCGTATTTATTGAAAACATTTCATAGGCAAAAAAAGTCAAGTGAGAAAAATAACAGTTCAGCCACATGAGGGCTAGAAAAAACACATTAAAAAAGGGATCCTCATTACAATAATAAACGAGGGTCCAATCAAGGCTGCCACATGCAGGGCGGGTCCATACTTGGCAGGGATGTTCTGCCCTTGACTTCGAAAGCCTCCTACACCCTAACCAGCATCCCCAATCTGGGCCTGCAACAGCTGCCGCAGAGCAACTACCAACAACTCCAGCCACTTTTCAGCCTCCCATTCTGGAAAGGGCTTCTTGGGTGTAAGCAGATCCTGCTTTCCAGATGTCTGGGCCCCTGTCTCAGCACCCTATAATCCTCACCATCCTGGAAGTGCAGCCAGACAGCTCATGAGGAGGAACAGGGCAGAGGAATGCAGGGACTCTGCGTTCAGCAACACGTCCATGAAAAGACACATCTCAACATTCGTGAGCCTGAGCTCCAAGTCCCCTGGATGGGGGAGACGCTGATTGGTGGCATTTGCCAAGTGAGTATGATGTGTGGAGCCTTGACAGGGAGGGAAGGGAAGAACTTGCACCTGGCACCGGCAGAGACCATGTCCTGTAGAGGGATGAACGTGTAGTGCTCAGACAGTATTTACCTTCTCTGAGCCTCAGTGTTGCCATCTGTAAAATGGGAATAAAATTCTTACCTTCAGGGGTCATTTGAGGATTAAATGAGATTATATATGTCAAGTGCTAAGTGCAGTGTCTGGCCCGTAAGAGTCACACTTACTAAATGTTTGCTATTATTATTATTAGACTTATGATATAATTGAGTAAAGAAAATATAATCAAGTGAATCAGCAGGGAATACTCATGGAACAACGTGGCAGTGAGTGCAAAACACTCAAGTACGGACTAAATTGGAGGTGTTGAAAGGCTCACAGAGTGGGGAGGTGAGCAGAGGGCAAGGGGGTGTGAGCGACGAAGGGGGATTTCACATAGGAACTTCTCTGTTTCAGATCCTAAAGGATGCTGGGTCATTTGCAGTCCCTGGCAAGGGTAGGGAGGCCTCTGAAGGCAGATTTATTCCTCAGGCCTCATGCTTACCTCGTGGGCTCCAGCAATAAAGTCAACAGGGGGGTCTATTTATGGTAACCTGGGCCCAATAGAACAGGCTGTCTTCCAGGGTGGATAATTGAGAAGGGAAGGGACTTCGTGGAGGTAGTTAATGTCCCTGTGTCAGCAGTTTACTTCTATTTAATCTTCTCAGGATTCCTCTATCCTTGTTGCAAGAGCTTCCAGTGTTTACTTCCTGAATTCTTAAAGGACCAGGGTCCTTTTCATACGAACATTAAAGAACTGCCCAGATAATAGAAAATCTATTTTTAACACTGTTACTTGGCTGTTTCCCGTCTCCCATACATATTCACACAGACAGGGAGAGGGAGAGGGGAGAGAAAGAGAGAGGGACTATGGAGGGAAGAGGACACTGGGATGACCAAATGGCAAGGCAAGGAAAGCAGTGGATAGCCTTTGGCCTTGACTGTGGTACACTTCCTGAGAAAGCCAGTGATGGAGGAGCACGACCGCACCCCAGCTGAGTGGGGCATGGTGCTGACCTGGCCATCTCCCACCTCCCACTTTTTACCTGGAGATCTGGCTTCCTAGAGCTGCCTGATCTCCATACACACATCTACCCATTCATCCAGCCAGCCTGGGTTTGCTGATGACTCATTAACCAAGGTTCAGACTCAGGGGATAATCTGTTGGACTATGGCTCCTTCAGAGATCCATTCCGTTTGCAAAGCAAGCAAAGCACAAGAGGGCCTTAGTCTCTGCAGTTGACATGTGGCTGAAAAATTCAATTTAAATTCAGTGTTAAAATCCAACCTGATCATAAATATCGTAGCTATTTAAAGGAACCCTGCCTTTTAGAATGAATAGTTTATGTTAGTTTATCTGGTTTGGAAAGTTAGTATATTAGATCTTCTTAAAGTGGGATACCTGTATGTTGTGTATATGTGAACACAGTCAGTTAAAACAAGTGCTAGACAGGCTTGTACTGAAGATTTCATAGTAAATGTTGGCACAATGCTGGATCCAAACAGATGGCCTTGCTTTTATTGAGCATTTACTATGTATCCACCCACTTCAGGAAGTCACGGGAAATACAAAAGAAACATATTTTGTCTCTACAGACTTTTGTTTCCTCATCTATAAAATGAGGTGTTGGATGAAAAGATGTCTAACACAACTCCTAGCCCTAGATGTTTATGATTCTGTGGTGTGATCTATGCCCTAAAAGCCCTCAGAATCTTGCTGGAAAAAAGCACAATACCCGGGCTTCCCTGGTGGCGCAGTGGTTGAGAGTCTGCCTGCCAATGCAGGGGACATGGGTTCAAGCCCTGGTCTGGGAGGATCCCACGTGCCACGGAGCGGCTGGGCCCGTGAGCTACAAATACTGAGCTCTGCGCGTCTGGAGCCTGTGCTCCGCAGCAAGAGAGGCCGCGACAGTGAGGCCCGCGCACCGCGATGAAGAGTGGCCCCCGCTTGCCACAACTAGAGAAAGCCCTCGCACAGAAACGAAGACCCAACACCACCAAAAATAAATAAATGAATAAATAAATTTATAAAAAAAAAAAAAAAGCACAATACCCACCTTCCGATGAAATAACAATGCTGCAGTGACTGGAGATCAAGGAGGCAGAGGCCGTGAGGGAAAAGTCTAAAAGTCTTTTCTCCAGTTCTTGGGACCTGGCAGGGCCTTCTAAGATGGAGAAAGCTCCAGGGTACTTGTGGAGGGTTGAGTCAAGTTGGAGGGGACAAGCTTGGTGATGGTAGGGGGCCCAGAGGGTACCTGCCTAAAAGCGTTGTTGGAAGATTAAATGAGTTCATACATAAAGAGTCCATACTATGCATAGTGCCTGGTGTACAGTAAACACTTAATACAAGTCCAAACACAACTGCTAGGGAGTGACTGACACACTGGATTATCTTCTGCTTCAACTACACAGGCGTAACTAGGAAGAGGAAGGAATCTCAGAGAAGCAGCTGGAGAGGCTACAGAAGTGGAAGCAACAGGGTGGCAGCGCTAAAGGATGACTGCCCCACAAAGATAGAGAAGGGGGCACGTCTGGCACCGAGATCCATCTCTAGTTGTTTTCGTATAAAAATTCCTCACTAGGCCTGTGTAAACAGCAACCCTGAGATCTTGGAGAGTTTTGTAGACATAGTTTGGATTAAATTGCCTTCAAAATGATCAGGAAGAATTTCACTTTGAAAAATGAATTTTGCACATTTTTTGAGTCTTTATTATTTATTATTAATCAGGGCACAAAGTTGTTCATTGTACTGTCTGTGCCCTTCATGCTGTTCCCAAGAGGTCGGTGGGTCAAGCAAACATTGAGTTTCTGAAGATATCTCCAAACCAAAATGCTCAGAGGTCCTCTTTAAAGAACTTGCCTGGCCTTCTGCGAGCAGCTCTCCTGAACTTCTATGACTCTGGATAGATTCCCAGCCCATGATACCAATGATACCCAGCCAACACTGACACCTCTCTTCTTTGAGTTCCAATTAATATTATTATTAACCATAATTATTATTTCTTGAGTCTTTGTTGAGCATTTATTGATCCAGGTACATATATAGATTTTAAAATCAGATTATAAAACATTCAACACCTTACATTGGTCCTATGAGATAGGTTTGTTATTAAGTCCATTTTACAGATAAGGAAACTGAGGCCCAGAAGGGTTAAGTAATTTGCCCAAAGTCACACAGCAGGCAAGTAGCAGAGCTAGGACTCAAACTCAGCTCTGTCTGATTCTGATTCTTAATAACTATATCCTCCTGCCTCCCAGATGATGAGGCAACTGGGTATCAGGAATAAAAAGGGCATGTGAGGCAGAATGATGAGAATAAAAAATGGAAGGGTTTTCCAATGCTGCCTAGGAAAAGAGAAAGGAAGATAAGGAGAGCCAACAGAGATCAGAACCGTACTCCCTCGGCTTGCAGGCAAGAGGCTGGTGTCACATGCTTCGGCAAGACATGTACCATGGACAGAGCCCACATCCCACAGTCCTGGGTATTTAAGACCCACATGGGGTTGAGAAATGCCTAAACACAGGGCATTCCCAGTCTTTGCTGTCTAAGCATCTGGATTCATCAGGGTCTTAGGGGAGGGAGGAGACCCCCACCCCAGAGAATCAAGGCCCCAGAGATAGGAGGCAGCTGCCCACGATGGGGACATTATAGAATGAGAAAGCATTGGGCATTTGGAAGGAGGACAGACAAAGAAAATAAAACCCCTCTTAGGTGTGCATTATCTACAACAAAGCAAAGCAAATTTACAAGCATATTATGGAAACTGCAGGAGAGGGAAATCATAGAATGTTTCTAGTGAACAAGGAAATTGGAAATGGAAATTGGGATCTCCCAGTACAGTGCCAATCATTACTAATTTGCACTATGTAAAATGTTATTGATAGTGTCTTTGTCACTATCTTCTTCCTTCTGCTTTATCTTAGTGATAACACAAAGATCGGCAAGGCTTCCAAGGGCTCATTCTCAACCTCCTTCCCCCAATCCTATTTTTCCTATAACATCTTACATTTCTTAAACCCTAATCCTCCTCCCAGTTGGAAGTTTTTCCTCATGCCCAGAGAGAGCCTACTGCATATGCGGTGGGTTCCTGGCAGGCCAAAACTGCTTTTCTATCTCTGGAATCCTTACTAGCCTAAGCCTGGAATGTGCAAACAGTAAGTGCTCAATAAATACCTGTGTGATAAACACTTCTCGGTTTTACCTTCCCTGGTTGCATGACATTCTGAGACTCATGTTGAAAGGTGATAGGAGAAGGCAGTTGGGTCTCTGTTGCTGCCAAGATGGGGCTCTGAGCAAAGGCCTATCCCAGTGTGTGTATGTGTGTGTGTGTGTGTGTGTGTGTGTGTGTGTGTGTGTGTGTGTTGGTGGTGGGGTTTCTGCAGCCTGGGGAAGAGCCTGCCAGGATTTGTCTGAAATCGCTGCATTTTCCCTGGACAGACCGAGTTGGAGGCGGGTTGGGGGAAGCCTACCACCCAGGACAATGAAAATAAAGAACGAGCTTGCACATCCTGGACCAAGCTGACCCCTTGTGAGATACGAAGGTGGCTCAGGGCCTGCCTGGGAACGATTGGCTCGGTGTGGACCCCAAAGTTAGAGGAAAACTGAAGAGCAGAACAATTTCCCATTCATGAAGAAAATGAGGAGGCCGAGGATCTTTTCAATGAGTCAGCTGTAGGCAAAGGGATTTATTTATAATATTATTATTTGGTAGAAAAGAACTTACTATGGCCCAATGTAAAAAGTATTTTTTTGATAAGTTTAAGAGATTAAGAAAAATCGGGCCGATTTTGACAGAGAACGGTGTGTAAACGAGAGGTGTTATCAGTGAGAATCTGGACCAGCTCCATTTTGTTATGGTGAAAAATATCAGTATTATTTACTAAGAAGATTAGGGTTGAATTGGAAGAGAGGCTGGTTGTTGTGTGCAGATGGAGATAAGATAAGGATTTTACCTTCTCTGCAGAGCCAATGCAGCACACACAGCGCTGTTATCTCGGGGCTGGCAAGCAGGGGGATACTAAGATGTACGTTGTAATTACCAGTGGCAGGAGCAAATTTCATAGCGACTATTTCAAACCTTAATAAAACGCCGGCCTTTAATTATACAGCTTTGAAATATTTTTCTCCGTTAATTGCAACGGGGGGAAATAAAATCAACCTCATATTTGAAACTGATTCTCACAGGGAAAGCCCTCGCCTGGCGCTCCAGCTGCCTCTGAACGCGGTGCTGCGGGGCGAGGGGCTGCCTTGGCTCTGAGTTTCCGGGTTCCATCGACCCCCTCCCTCACTGCCTGCCCCCCTGCCCTTCTGTGTGGGAGACAGAGTAAGAAAGGGAAAAGTCTTTCCGAGTAGAATTAGATTCCCCCACTCCCCGCCAAGAAGCCTCATGCTCGACCTTCTGGGAATGAAGTCTGATTTCTAGAAGCTGGAGGCAGCTGGGACACAGGAGAGAAGAAAGGAGAGTTCAAGCAGCAGGGAGGGGCTTCTACTTGGCCGGCAGGCGCCACCCCCGCCCCGGGCTCCAGCCCGTGCAGCATCTGACCCCAGCGGCCTCCACACAGGGCATGTGGAGGCTGCCCTCCGTCTTGGTCCACAGCCGTCCTACTTTCAGGCTCTTAGACCATAGTCTCCTGTCATTAACTCCTCCTTCCCCTTTGCCCTACACTAATAAAAGTAATAATAGCAAAGCAGTAGTAGTTGTTGTTGATGTAATAGCTCCTGTATGCCAGGCACTGCCCTGAGCGCTTTTTATTTTTATTTTTTTAAATTAATTATTTTTGGCTGCGTTGGGCCTTCGTTGCTGCGCGCGGGCTTTCTCTAGTTGCGGCGGGCGGTGGCTTCTCTTGTTGCGGAGCGCGGGCTCTAGGCACGCACCTTCAGTAGTTGTGGCTCGCGAGCTCTAGAGCGCAGGCTCAGTAGTTGTGGCGCACAGGCTTAGTTGCTCTGCGGCATGTGGGATCTTCCCCAACCAGGGCTCGAACCTGTGTCCCCTGCATTGGCAGGCGGATTCTTAACCACTGCGCCACCAGCAAAGTCCCCCTGAGCACTTTTTATCCCTTATAAACTTCCCAGCAGGAGGCAGGTACCGCTATTATTTACATCTATGAGTACTGTTTCTGAGGTCCAGGGCGGTAAAGTAAGATGCCCAGGATCACACCCTGGGTCGCCAACCAGGTCCATCTGACCCCAGAGGCCCGCTCCTCTTCTCTCGCGGTAAACTCACTTCTCCATCTGTCCTCTCCTTTCCCTCAGCTCACCGACTCCCCCCCGTGACTGTGGGCAGTTACCTGGACTCGCTGCCCCCATCACCTTCTGAGTGCTGCACCTACTCCACACCATTGCTGGGAAATTTCAAGAACCCTCACTGCCCACAGGATGACAGTCAACCATCATAGCTGTCCCCCCGGGCCCTCTACAGCCTGGTCTCCGTTACCTTTCCTCACTGCCATCCCCTTCGCCCACACAAGAACCTTCCACTTCTGGAAGGTTCACCGGCCGCTGAAAGGAGCCACACAAGCTTGTCTTCTCCCCGCCTGGAACCCTCTCGAAGTTTCTTTCCACTTGGCTGTTATTCAAAGCCTAGTTCAAACTGCTCTGCTTCCTGAAGCTGGACCCCTCCCAGCCCCACGCAGCCCTCTCAGCACTCTGGTCATGCCCAGGTCAGACCCTCTTTCTGCCCTGGCCTTCTTTGCATCATTTAGGACTTAAGCTCTCAAGGGCAGACAGTCACACACACACACCATACATCTAACGTGATTTGCTAAGTAATCATTGTCAGTTTTCCTTTCCTATATGTGTGTTCTGTTTCACCCAGTGGACTGTAAACTTCCTGATGCAGGAACTATGTGTGAATTCCCTTTACAATCCCAGCCCTGACTTGCTACAGGTGCCTTTGATGAGAAAGGGGCTACTTTTGTATCTGTGGGTCCCATGAGGTGGAAAAACCTGTGGGCAAGGGGCCAAGAGATGGCACAACTCAACTAGTTTGCGTCACCTTCTGTCACATAACCCCAATCTCCTCCCATGTGAAATGGGGCCAGTAACACCCACCCTACAGAGTGTGGGGTGTCGCCATCCAATGACTATAGGAGATGAGAAAGGCTTGGTCCGGAAGTACACAAACGTGGCATGTTGGTGAGTTAACTACCTCCTTCTCCCAGGGGCTGCCAGACTCTTAAAAGTCTTTTTGTTGGCTGCTACCCAAACGAAAAGAAAATCTCTCACCCTCCAGCATTGGGCCTTGGCCCTGCACAGTGCCGTGGTTAGGCGAGAGGGTCCAAGCCCAGGGAACCATGGCGTGAGCTCCGGAGGAACTGTGAGAGTCCTCCCAGAATCTTCCCTGGGGTTGGTGTGAGGCAGGAAGAGTGGGGTGCAGAGGGCCTTTCTCCAGAGGAAAGACACAGCCCAACGGGGTACTCAGCTGTTTGGACCATTTCTCATTCAGGGCTGGCAATGGAGGCAGGCCGCTCCATCCAGGAAGGGCACCAACCTCACAACAACGGGAGGCTTTATCAAAGCCACCTACAGGACCCACTAGTATGCTTTTTTGCTGCCAAACTGTTAGTCACAGGAGAGAGTTACTTTCAGACAGAAAGCACAGACAATCAGATGTACCATGGTCCTATGGTCTCTCTCTCTGAACTCCCCAACATGCTCCTAGAGCTGGACGTAAAAGGAATTTTTATAAAACTACTTCTGCAATAAGTTACACTTTACCTTCTCAGAGTTAATCTATTTAATTTCTTACAGAACCTCTCTGTACCTCACAGCTCCAGCCTTTCCATCAGATACTTAGTGGTCTGAAAACAGATACTTAAATACACCAGGAGTCCCCTCCCCCAAGAAGGTTTTGGGAAAACGTTCCACAAAAGGGAAGAATTCTTTGATCCACAATGGTTCCTACCATCAATACAAACATTTATCCAGTACTGACTAAATAAACCTAATTGAGTGTACGGCAATGAAGAGTGGTCCCCGCTTGCCACAACTAGAGAAAGCCCTCGCACAGACACGAAGACCCAAGACAGCCATAAATAAATAAATATAAATATACCTAACTGAGTTGTAAACTTCAATTTTTACTATTGATAACAGCTAACACCAATGGAATCTTTTTCATATGCAAGGCACTGGGCTAGAGCTCTTTACATATGGCTTCATTTAATTCTTAGGAAACCCCCTGAGGTGGGTGCTATTATTATCCCCATTTAATTGATGAGAAAACAGAGGTTTAGAGTAATTAAGTAACTGACAGCTGAATGCTGAATCCAGTCTCCTTCTAAAGCTGGGCTCTTAACCATGGTGTTGCACAGCCTCACATGGGGCCAGCCTACATTATATAAGTGTATGTCCACCACGAGGAGTATTTGATTACGTGTGTTTAGTGCACACTTGTACGTGTGTGGGTGTGTTTGCAGCAATCCCATGCTGTTCCCGGCCCTCTTGACAGCAATGACCAGGGCTTTGTGATTTCCCAGCTCTGGGAGGTCAGGGTCCACTCAGACACAGTGTCTGGGCAAATAGCAGAAGCCAGGAGGCACGTGCTTTTGGTCCCTGAGCTCAGAGATTGAATCCCGAGCGGGTGTCTGTCCTGGGCGGCGGCAGCTGGCCCTGGGGCTGTAGCCTTTGTGGGTGCTGGCTTGTGTTGGGGCTCTCACTGTTCCAGAAATGATTAATTCTCTGATCCTATCTTGATAGCTTTAGGAGACACCCCTCCGTGGACTGGGATGCTACTGGTTGATATAAAATGATATATTTTTTCAATCTGTTTCACGGTGGCAGTATTTCAGACAAGGAGATGTCTTTGCCTTCTACTGGAGCTTTATGTTGCTTAGAAAGAAAAAAATAACAATCACAGAAAATGAAGAAAATTTTTCAGAGAACTTAATACATTAGTAACTGGGAGCTTAGAAAATGAAACACTCTCTAAATTTCCGATATTGAACGATTGGCCTTCCCTCCCTCCTGAACAATAATGATTATCTCCCACTCTTCCAAAAGCCAGGCAGCCCAAGGGAAGTACAGAGAGAGAGAACACAGCCAGGGGAAGGGCTGAAAATATTACAGTGTTTTTCTTTTTCTTTTTTTTTGCGGTATGTGGGCCTCTCACTGTTGTGGCCTCTCCCGTTTGCAGAGCACAGGCTCTGGACGTGCAGGCTCAGGGGCCATGGCTCACGGGCCCAGCCGCTCCGCGGCATGTGGGATCCTCCTGGACCAGGGCACGAACCCATGTCCCCTGCAGCGGCAGGCGGACTCTCAACCACTGCGCCACCAGGGAAGCCCTACAGCGTTTTCTGATGTTTCACCCAGAAGCAGCTCTATATATTGGTTTCCTTGAGCAACTGTCCTTTATTTTCCCAGCCTGCCCCGGCGGGATAGAACACATAATTTTAAGCCATAGACAAAAACTAATTTTTAGATTGTGTTGTATCTGTGTTCCTCCCACATTTACAAAGTTCTTAAATTGCTTTGTCCCTGGCTAGAGCATACCATGACCAAAGCAGCTCTTTAAAAGGCCTGCTACTTCCAGACCCTTCCTCCCTGCCACTGTGTCTTCCCTAGGTTGCAAACAAGCTAAAGCCATCGGTAATACTAATATTTTAAGAGATTCCCAAAGATTTTAAGAGACTCTGATTTTGCAACAAACGTAGAATTCAACAAAGTCTGAGACACCTATTTGCCAGGGCCAGTCTGTGGTCTGATGTAAACTGCCCACCAGTAGTAGCTCATAGCTAGTAGCTAGAAGGGTCTGAGACAGGGGATTTGGTGACAGGGGAACTGTGATCAGAGAACTAAGCTTGAGCATTTACTGTAAATCCTTGTAGAACGTTATTTTTATCAAAGTTGTATGGTTACATAGTTTCAAAGTAAAAAACGTAACTCTATAAGGCTCATTCCCAACTCCCTTTTCACAGTCCCCAGAGGCCACAATTTCAAATCTTTAAGCTATTACTTAGTTCCATTTATCTAAATGGGTTCCATTAGACCCTGTCCACTAACTTCCTACTAAGGAAGATGAGTCTGGGGCTCTCTTACACCTCCCCCACCACCCCATTCACACTCACACCCTCCCCACCAACACCTTCTCTGCCCCCAGGCTCACAACATCGTTATAGCATAATTTTTGAAATGGTCAATGTTTAGCATTTACATTACTCTGATTATGAAAATAATTATTTACTGTGGAGCTATATGTATTCTAGGTTATAGTTCCTCCTTTCTTTTTCTTTAAATAAATTTATTTATTTATGGCTGCGTTGGGTCTTCGTTGCTGTGTGCGGGTTCTCATTGCCGCGGCTTCTGTTGTTGCGGAGCACGGGCTCTAGGCGCGCAGGCTTCAGTAGCTGTGGTTCGAAGGCTCTAGGGCACAGGCTCAGTAGTTGTGGCGCACGGGTTTAGTTGCTCCACGGCATGTGGGATCTTCCCGGACCAGGGATCGAACCCGTGTCTACTGCATTGGCAGGCGGATTCTTAACCACTGCGCCACCAGGGAAGCCTTATATTTCCTTTCTTGTACTTTCCTTTTTTTTTTGGTAGAGTCAATAATTCTCTCTCTTTTCCTTAGTTTACTATATACTTATCATTAATTCTTCCCTAAATGTTGTAAGTCTTCTCTCGATATGTGTAAAGTATTGGGAATTTTATCAATTTTTATTTTCTCCCTAGAGATTTCCATCCCATAGCTCTCTGTCCTCCTGGTTCAAACTGGACTGGATATTCCCTAGGCTATTGTGCAGTCATTGTCTTAGGATCTTTCTTATGACTATCTCATTGATTCCCTCAACTTTGCTCTGGTATTAGACTCCTTCTTTTTGGCATCCGATGTCTTCCTCTTTCTTGGTTTACTCCTTCAGATGCTTCATGATAAAAAGATATGTAAGACAAGGGGGAGGTGACTTTTTGAGCTTATATATGAATGAAAATGTCATTACCCTGCACTTATGCTTGATTGATAGTTTGCCTGGGTATAGAATTCTAGGATGGAAATACTTTCCCTTCTACTTTTAAAAAAAATAATTAATTTATTTATTACAAAAATTTTGGGGGGCCATGCCATGTGGCTTGTGGAATCTTTGTTCCCCCACCAGGGATTGAACCTGGGCTCTCAGCAATGAAAGCACCGAGTCCTAACCACCGGACCGCCAGGGAACTCCCCCCTTCTGCTTTTAAAAGCATTTCTCTACTTCCTGGGATTGCATACTGATTCTGAAAGCATTAAGCCAGCAAAATAATATGCTAATCATAGTGGCAACCTACTCGTAGAGTTTAAGAACTGTAGAAGAGTTGAAGGGTAGGTGATCACATTTTAGCAGGTGTATATTGATTATGTTAATAGGAGTGGTAGCATTAATTTACCTTCTTCAAACTCCCTTCCTTGACCTTCAATGTCTCTCCCACTCCCCTGTTTATTGGATCAAGTTAAGTCTTCTCTAAACAACTTCCAAACTCCTACCCACCTCATGCCTTCCTAGCTTGCCTACTCTGGCCCAGTCCAGGTAAGCTATTCTTATTATCCCCTGTTCACTTTTCCTCTTCACCACCCAGGAATTCTCTTCCATGAATGTTTCCCCTTTAACACAAATCTTACACATTTTCAAGGCCTATTTCAAAGCCCATCTTCTCCACGAGATCTAGTTACACTGGTGTGCCATATACTCGGGATTGGCTCACTCAGCCTTTCCTCCATTCATTCTCTTTGTAGTGGGACAGATTAGAAAGATGAAAACTACATTTCTGAAATATTCTTGCAGCTAGGGTTCTGGATTTGAATTAGGTTCTGTCTAACTGGATACACTCACACAAGATTTGGAATTGGATCGAATTGAATTGGAATTTGGTATTAGATTATTCACCACAGCAACTGAAGAAGAAGAAGTTGAATGAGGCCAAAAGTAGAAGAAAAGAGTTTCCCTCCAAGCTGATGCTCAAGGGATCAGTGTGTCACCCTCACATTGACTATTTGGGTGAACGAGGATCTTCCTACTTTGTTCATCAGAAATTGAATGCATATTTGCTGAATGAAGAAAGAATTAATAATCACTAGAAAGCTGCTAGAGATTTCAAGGACAGAGGTACTCATTAACCCCACCCCCAAATAAAAAGAAAAAGAAAAGAAGAGAGTATTTCAGTAAACAGATTTTGTCCTGCGGAGTTCAGAGTCATCACCTGCAGTGGTGGTCAAGGGGTTGATGGCAGACGTAGCGGGTGGATGGTTAATCCACCTTGCACACCCCATATACAGAGTCCCCTGGGCAGTTCTGCCTGGTTGGGGGCATTTCTGTTTTGTAACTTAAGGAAGCAAGTTTCTCTGCCCCCAAACTTCCCTCACTTCATCCGGTGTCCAGTTCACTTCCCACTTGCAAGTGTCACGGGAATGTCACTCTGTAACTACACCACATGTGTAGTCTCCCAAATTGAGTTTTGTAAAGCCTCTCATTGTTCTCCAGGGAACTCATGCATATCTGCCATTCTGTCACTTCTGACGCAGAGAAGAAAAGGAGAACTCTGCTGAGAGCAATTGACAAGACAAGGACAACACGTTCCCAAGTCAGACAAGTCAATCTTACAGCTATTCACAAGGAGTTCTCTAAAAAATGGCATAAATCTAAATACCATCTCTCTGTAAGGAGGCAACAAATATACAATCATATATATAAATAAATGCTTCAAAACTACATGCAGCCATTAATGAAATGACCACTGATTAACAGCGTGCTCATCAAGAATCTCAGGGAGGGACTTCCCTGGTGGCACAGTGGTTAAGCATCCGCCTGCCAATGCAGGGGACACGGATTCAATCCCTGGTCTGGGAAGATGCCGAAGAGCAACTAAGCCCGTGCACCACAACTACTGAAGCCCGTGCACCACAACTACCGAAGCCCACGCACCTAGAGCCTGTGCTCCACAACAAGAAAAGCCACCACAATGAGAAGCCCGCGCAACACAACGAAGAGTAATCCCTGCTCGCCACAACTAGAGAAAGCCCGTGCACAGCAACGAAGACCCAACACAGCCAAAAATAAATAGTAAATTAAAAAAAAAGAATCACGGAGAATCCAAAGGGACAGAGGAAAGCAGGAGAACCAGAACCAGAAGCAATAACTAAGTTATATTAAAATGTATAAACATGATTGAGCATCTACTGTGCACTGTTTTCAAGTACATTATCTCATTTAATTCATACCTTGTCAGTTATGTATTATCAACCCCATTTTGCAAAGGAGGAAACTTAAGAGTCAAAGGAGGTAAGTAACTTGCCTAAGGCCACACAGCTGGTATCTGAGCTAGGATTTGGACCCAAGCCACTTGATTCCAAGTCATGGGCTCGATTTCAGTTTTTGTGCAGGTATATGGGTCCCAGAATACAAACAAATGGTGAAAACCAGGGAAGGAGTTAGAGGCAAAATGTCCGTTAATGGTTTTAGGATGAGTGCCGAGGGGAAAGGTAAATGGATAAGAATTATTTATCCTGGGAAAGGGAGAATCTTATGACTTGTGTTCAACTCTTTCCTACAGGGACACAGATGAAATTTAGAGAAGCAGAAGCTCCAGGAAAAGTTAATGAATTCCTCAGGAGCTCTTTGACCCTGGAAAGAGATTCTCTTCAGTCTGGTGCGGATTAGGGGAGGCTTCCAGAAACTTGGAGGCAGAAAGGGGCCTGAGTTCCTTTACCCCAGCTCATCCTGAGCACCTCCACTCTACTGAAGTAGGTACATTGGTTTTCCTCATACAAAATAGTACCAAATAGTTCGAAAACCAGTATGGCACTGCATAGCTTTGAATCAAGTGTCTCATTAAGATTTCTGTCATGTACTCACATATTCATTCACTCAGTTGGTGAGTATTTACTGAGTCCCAATTAAATACTCAGCTCTGTTCTTAGCCCCACACCTCATAAAAGAAAAGAAGCTACTTGCTGTCTACCTCAAGAAGCTTACCATCTTAGAGAAAAGACTAGATACACACAAGTCAATTAAGGAACAATCCAGAGTAGGAATAATCAAGTGCCCAAAATAATGATATGGGCTATATAAATACCATATTGTATTTATTTATTTATGGGGTTTTTTGTGTGTGTGCGTTTCTTTTTTTGGCCACACCGTGTGGCATGTGGGGTTTTAGTTCCCTGACTAGGGATCAAACCCACGCCCTTTGCAGTGGAAGCACGACGTCTTAACCACTGGACTGCCAGGGAAGTCCCGATGTTGTATTTATTTTTAAAGTAAATAGAATGGTTAAAATGGCAAGTTTTATGTTTTATATATATATATATATATATATATTTTTTTTTTTTTTTTAACACACACACATACATATACAACAAATGGAAACTTAAGTCTTTCATGGGAACCAAGACAGAAATTCTTCGTAGAGACCAAACTGGAGTCATTTCTCATCCAAAAACCATCATGGACAAAGGCTGTCTTAATTTGGAGCTCCCACCCCATATCATATCTAACATATTAAAATTTGCTCACACCCATACTAAATACACTTGTGTGTTTTTTCCACAGGAAATGTTTTTTGCAAAATGCTTTTTATACTTTTAAAATTTTCCTTTTCAAGTTATTTGGCTACGAGTGACTCATTTAAGTCATAATTGACAATTGTTTTCTGGCAAGATGATGCCTACTCAGAAATTTGGGGAAGGGGCAAAATCTAATTTACAAATTATTTTCAAATAGGATATTTTTATGAATAGTAAATTTAACAATGACAGATGACAAAAATATGACGTATTGAAGATATTTACTCGAGCAAATATTGACTTTGATTTTCAGGTTTTCTTTTAGAGTCAAGAGCCAATAAATACATTTCACATATGATCGTTGAAAAGAAAACATGTAGACCCTAGGACTGCATTCAATGCCCATGAATAAAAATGATCCAGTTTTTTTATAGAGAACAAAAATAAGAGAAATGTTCTAATAAATATATATATGTAATATGAAATTAAAGCTTCCTCTACTCATTTTTTTTCCCTCTACTGAGAATCACACAAAATGTAAAAAGCACAAAAAGTATGATTTCTACTCAGATTGGTCTTTCTTCTCATGTTCTTGGAATTATTGAGGTCCAATGATGCTCAGAGGCAGGGGGATGAACTTGGTGGCCATAGGGGAGCCTGTAAAGACTGGGCACCCATAAAAAGGGAGGGGACCAACGATGAAGGACATAATACACATTGCTTGGTCATCACAAACAGCCTATAGTTTCTGGCAAAGTGATTGGGGACCCCTTTCCCCACACTTGTCCCTCAACTCTCCACCAGTGTTGGTCCCTGTAATTCAAACTGACATCTTCTAAACTCTAAATTTTAGATGTACCTTAATAGCATGTTTCCATCTTGGAATTATGTCCAAAACAAATGCCTCCTACTAACCTCTGCACACCTTCAGGAAGACACCAGAGCTGCATGGTAGACTGTGTACAATCCTTTCCATTTACCACACAGGGACACGGAGACGGGGAGAGAGTGGGCGAGGCCTCGAAACTCAAGGCTGCTATGTGGGTTAGCGGGCTGGAAGTAGGAGGATGTGAACTGATAGAGAAGAGAAATATGGGGCATGATTCTACCCCAAGGGGGCTGCATTTAGGTGGGGAGACACCTGCAATGATTGCACACAACCAACAAGAGGTAAATAAGGCAGTCCTGGGTTGTGTGACAGCCACAGCAATTCAGGGAGGAGGAGGACAGAACCCCCATGGAAATTATGGTCATTGAACCAGGCAAGGTTTGCCCCCTCGTGGGCACGCTTGAGGCTGATTATCTACCCTGTTGAATCACTCAGCTTCTCCAAGTTTCTATCTCGTTGTGGACTCTTCCTTTCACCCCTCACCCCTCCCAGAAATATTGGCAAGCATCTTTAGTCATTTGTGTTTCTTTACTTTAGCGAGGCTAGAGGTATATCTTCTCTGGTAGATAATGGCCCTCAGTTAAGACTAGCAAAAGCTATTTTGTTTGATGTATTAGTGCCCTATTTTAGAATAATCCTATTCCCTTGATTCTTTAGTATTTACAATTTTTGTAAGTACCGATTATATTTTCTAAGTCGAAGTGGGGTAAAATTAGTGCATTGTATCCTGTTGTTGCCGCTTTCTGGAGTACTCAGTCTTACATATTTGAACAATACCACCCCGGTGTAATTTTAAAAGGTAAGAGCTCGACTCTTTAAAAAACACTTAGACAGGCAGTGTGAGCTCTCTCTCTCTGAGGATCCTCACATTAGGAGTGTTTTACATATATCACACAAAAGGAAAATGCATTTGGAGGGGATCGGGGCTCGTCCGAGCTGAGAGCCGGACCTGCTGAATTATGGCAAATGGGCCCGTTTCTGCCAGCTGCACATTGTCAGCCAGTGACATTCGAGGCCGTCTTCCATTAATGAGCTTGTAGTGTGGGGAGTGACTGGCGGGGGTACGTAAAATGTCAGGCCCACACAGAAGCAGTGACCCTCCTCGGTGTTCCCCAGCTAATCAAGACTATACATTATAGTCTGATTATATTACTATACATTATATATAGTCCCCAGACTATACATTTATCATGCAGTCCCCGTCAATTCTGCAGCAGCCCTCATGGGCTTTGGACCTCACTGCTTTGGATTATCTAAAACTCCTGAAATAAAGAACTAGTGATACACTAGTGAGCAGTGGCTTTAGGTGTTCTGATAGTTAAGTAGAGGGAGAGATGAATGTGAGCTGGAATAGTCAGGGAAGGCTTCCTGGAGGAGTGGGACTTCTGCAGAGCCTGGAAAGGTGACCAGGAGGTAGATGGACAGAGCAGAGGATAGAGACAGAACTCGACCATGCACTGGATGTGCTCTGATCCCAAGCATGGCCTGTGCTTGGCCATGAGAGACCATCCCTTTGGGAACTTCTTAGCTGCCAGTTCCTTGTCTGTTGTGCTCCACTGATCACTTTGCTCAGTGTTCATCCACACCCAACACCCCTTTTTGAAATCTTAAATTTAAAAAAAAACAACCATAAAAGCATAGAGGATAATGTAATGAATGCCCATGTCATCTGAAACAGGAAAATACTCTATCATATCTATTCAGATCTTTTTATGAGATGACTTTTATGATAATATATTCTCCTGTGTCCCTCCCCAGTCTCATCCTCCCCGTAGGCAACCAGTGTAATGAATTCGATATGTATCCAGTTAATGTTTTTATACTCTTTAAGTGTGTGTGTTTTTGTTGACCTATTCAAAGATTATTTCCCTTTTTAAAAGAAGTTTATTTATTTTATTTATTTATTTTTGGCTGTCTTAGGTCTTCGTTGCTGCATGCAGGCTTTCTCTAGTTGTGGTGAGTGGGGGCTACTCTTCGTTGTGGTGCGCGAGCTTCTCATTGCAGTGGCTTCTCGTTGCGGAGCATGGGCTCTAGGCACGTGGGCTTCAGTAGTTGTGTTTGCGGGTTCAGTAGCTTTGGCTCGCGGGCTCTAGAGCGCAGGCTCAGTAGTTGTGGCGCATGGGCTTAGTTGCTCTGTGGCATGTGGGATCTTCCCGGACCAGGGCTCGAACCCGTGTCCCCTGCACTGGCAGGCGGATTCTTAACCACTGTGCCACCAGGGAAGTCCTCCCTTTATTTTTTATCAAGAAGTGGGTGCTCAAGTATCAAACTCTAAACAGGAAATTGGCTGTGTGGAGGTGGTAGGATAGAGGAGGCTGGGAAGTTGGGGACCCTTGATTCATAACAAGAGTCCCCCATTGTTCCTTGGGACATAGACCACATTCTGAAGAAATTCAGAATTTTGGGGAGTTAGCTACTCCTTACTGCTTTTGGTAAAGTCCTACCAGAACTAGATGGTTGAAGGCAGTCCTGCAGCAGAGAAAAGATGGAGATGGAGCAAGAGGAATGTCTAAGTGTCTTGCTTCTCTCAAGTCTTCTCCTGACAAACTGGGCTTTTTGCACTCAAGACGGATAGAATTGCTTAAGACAGAAGCCAATAGATTGAAGATCAGGAACTGGACATGGCTAGAAGGCAAAAACTCAAAGATTGTGTTCAGACAAGATTTTGGCTTTGTTAGCCCATGGAACTCACCGGAAGCAAATAGACAGGAAAACTACTAAGGGAACTGCATTGCCAAAGACACTCAAGACTGCTGACAACAACCTGGGACTGACTGTTGCACCTCCACAGTAATCCCCCAGCTCCTGACTAGACACCCAAAGTACGTGTTCTTAAAGCTGCAAAGCCACGATAAAGTTATTCCCTCTAATGCCCACCTCAAATGTGGCCATAAGGACAAAAAACAAGGAGATTCTCCAAGACAGCAGATTTGCCAGATGAGCTGACAGAGCATTTTCAGCACATGGAATCCAGAAGACTATGATAGGTGCTGTGGGCTGTGGATCAGTGATTACTGTGTGTGTGCATGTGTGGGAACCTTTTTTCCCTTTCCTGAATGAGGTTTTTTTTTATTGTATTATGGGTGTTTTGGAGATGGATGATATACTTTAGCCCTTTGTCACTGCACTGTAGTCGCAACTACCTGGACACGGGATGGAGTTCAGATGCCACAACCTCCTTTCCCCAGTGGATACTGGGAGATGGCACCTGGTTCCACTATATCAGGACTTGGTTGACAAGAACTTACATCACTCAGAGATCCTGGACATGGGTCTGGATGCTGTAACTGAATGAGATTTTGAGTTGTCTCTTTCCTGTGTTGGGGGGATGAATGTATTTTGTGGGTAGGAGCATTTTTTTACACTGAATGTGTGGGTAGGCAAAGGGATGGACAGCAGTATACTGTTTCTTGCTGTGAAGGACCAGTCAATTGGTAGACAGCATTCATTCTCATCTTCTTCCAGAATAACTTCCTGTATTGCTGAGGCTGGAAAATTAAAAATTAAATTTCTAGAACTCTCTTGCAGTTAGGATTCTGGATGAATATTAGGTTCTACTAATTATATGCCCTTAATGCAACATTTAGAAGCTAGTATGGCACAGCCCGTCTTCCAGTTGTTTGGGGCTTTTTGCTGTTGGTGAGCAAAGTTGTGGAGATACCATGGTCCAGTATCCATTGTGTGTGTGTGGGTAGGGAGAGCAGGGGGAGGTGTTGAAAGGTACTTGCAAAGGTGGTGACAGCTGAATTATGTCTAATGTCTAGGCAGTCGTGACTATGGCAGTGGTTTCCCGTATAAGCTTCCTGATTCCTGAATCATAGCTATGGCAATGTGCCCTTGAACTCAGTATTTCCCTGGTGGCCTCCTGATGTCCTGCTTTCCTTTCTGAGCTAGAGGTACTAGCAACTGGATTGCGATGTTCTAGGAATCTTCTTAGAGGCTCAGTCCATGCCTTGCTCCTCCAACCCTCTAGAGATTTCATAAACATCTAATTCTCTGTGTAAAATATCTAGAAGGGGCTTCCCTGGTGGTGCAGTGGTTGAGAGTCCGCCTGCCGATGCAGGGGACACGGGTTCGTGCCCCGGTCCAGGAGGATCCCATATGCCGCGGAGCGGCTGGTCCCGTGAGCCATGGCCGCTGAGCCTGTGCGTCCGGAGCCTGTGCTCCGCAACGGGAGAGGCCACAACAGTGAGAGGCCCGCGTACCGCAAAAAAAAAAAAAAAATCTAGAAGGGATTTTATTTCCTAAATCCTGACTGATTTAACTGCCTGCACATTAAACTTTCCCCCTTCTTCTACCCAGAGCCCCAATTTTGTCCTGGTGTTCACCTTTCCCCCCAACATTACTTAATGATCTCAGCCAGTCTTGGCAATCCCATTTTCCTTGTTGTAATTGCTTTGGGAAAGAACGCTGATGCAATTCTGGACAAGGGAGATATTCAGTTGGGAAGTCTACTGAGTGGTCTGGTTAAGGGATCTTTGCTTTATAATCGAGATGTGTAAGACAGAAGTGGTCCTTCTCTTTCACTGCATGTGGTTGTGTCACATGTGGCCCCTCGGATTGTGGTAGCCATATGGTGCTCCAGAGAGGACTTAGGCTGAGGAGAACATGTTTAAGATTGATGAATGAAAAGGTAGATAAACCCAAGTCCTTAATGACATAGTAAACTGCTGAATTAAATAGGTTGGAAATGCCCTACTTCTAGATTTCTTGTTTTGTTGAGATAATAAATCTCTTCACCATTGAAGCCATTTTGAACTGAGGTTTCTGTTACTTTCATTCAAAAAGTCCTAACTGACATGGTATCCGTAAATAACTATGTTTATCCCGCAACGGGATAGGCCACAACAGTGAGAGGCCCATGTACTGCAAAAAAAAAAAAAAAAAAAAAAAATCACAATGAGAGATCATTTCACACATGTAAGATTAGCAGAAAATAAATTCTGATTGTTGAAAGGATATGGTAAATAGGAACTCTCACACAATGCTGTTGGGAATGCAAATTGGCATAAAAATTTTGAAGCTCAACTTGACAGCATCTAGCAAAATGTGAAATGTGCATATCTTATGGCCCAGTAGATCCATCTTTAGTTAAATACCCTAGATAAGCACTTGCATGTGTGTTCAGGGAGATGTTACAGTAATGTTCGTTCCAGCATTGTAATAACCAAAAATTGGAAACAATCCAAATGTTCATTAGTATAAAAAAAAGGAATAAATTGTGCTGTGTTTATTCAACAAACTACAATAAAGGGGTTGAAATGGACAGATTATATTTAAAGGTATCAACATGGATAGATAAGGAAAAATGCTGATGCTGATGCAACCATTTTGGGAAGCTCATTCTACCACAATAACACCAGCACGGTCAAGCACCATTTGGAATCCTCCCTCTAGCCTATTAGCCCCAGGGATGCAGCCCCATGCACCAGCAGGCCAACACCAGCCCTATGCCCCCTCCTCCCAGCAGTGTGGACAGTTGTATGGGAAGCCTATCCCACCCTCTAGCATACACACAGCCACAGCACAAGGCATGGCCTCACAGCCAACCAGGCTGGGGGCCAGCCCCACCTACAAGCTTGCCCATAGTAGTGAGCCCCACCACAACAGAAGGGTGTACACAGCCCACATAGGGGGCATCTCCAGAGTATATAGCTCTGGTGATCAGAGAGGAGCATGCTACAGGGATCCATAGGACATCTCATACATAAGGCCACTCCTTCAAGATCAGGAAATGTAACTGACTTATCTAACACATAGAAATAAACACAGAGAATTGGGCAAAATAAGGAGACAAAAGAATATGTTCCAAGCAAAAGAACAAGACATAACCTCTGAAAAAGAACTAAGTAAAGTGGAGATAAGAAATCTACCCAGTAAAGAGTTCAAGATGATCATAAAGATGCTCTCTGAACTTGGGAGAAGAATAGAAGAGGCATTTCCCTGGTGGCGTGGTGGTTGAGAGTCCGCCTGCCGATGCAGGGGACATGGGTTCGTGCCCCGGTCCGGGAAGATCCCACATGCCGTGGAGCGGCTGGGCCCGTGAGCCATGGCCGCTGAGCCTGCGCGTCTGGAGCCTGTGCTCCGCAGCGGGAGGGGCCGCAGCAGTGAGAGACCCGTGTACCGCCAAAAAAAAAAAAAAGAATAGAAGAACACAGCGAGAATTTCAACAAGAGTTAGAAAATATAAAGAAGAACCAAACAGCTGGAGAATACAATAACTGAAATAAAGAATACACTAGAAGGAATCAACAGTAGATTAGATCATACAGAGGAACAGATTAGTAATCTGGAAGACAGTGGTGATTTCTACCAAACATTTAAAGAAGAATTAACACCTATTCTTCTCAAACTATTCTAAAAAATTGAAGAGGAAGGAATACTTCTGAACTCATTCTACAAGACCAGCATCATTCTGATACCAAAACAAAAGACACCACACAAAAGAAAATTACAGGCCAATATCCATGATGAACATAGATGCAAAAACTTCTAACAAAATATAGCAAACCAAATTCAACAATACATTAAAAGGATCATGTGGGATTTATCCATGATCAAGTGGGATTTATCCCAGGGATGCCAGGATGATTCAATATCCACAAATCAATTAACATGATGTACAACATTAAAAAAAATTGAAGAATATAAACCATATCTCATCTCAAGAAATGCAGAAAAACCTTTTGACAGAACTCAACATCCATTTGTGATAAAAACTCTCAATGCAATGGGTATAGAGGGAACATACTTTAACATAATAAAGGCCATATATTACAAACTCACAGCCAGCATTGTACTCAACAGTGAAAAGCTGAAAGCATTTCCTATAAAATCAGGAACAAGACAAGGATGCCCATCCCCACTACTTTTGTTTAACATACTATTGGAAGTGCTAGCCACAGCAATAAGATGAGAAAAAATAAAGAAAAGAAATCCAAACTGGAAAGGAAGAAGAAAAGCTATCACTGTTTGCAGATTAAATGATACTATATAAGAAAATCCTAAAGATGCTACCGAAAAAACCCCTACTAGAACTAATAAATGAATTCAGTAAAGTTGCAGGATATGAAATTAATATACAGAAATCTGTTGCATTTCTACACACTAATAATGAACTATCAGAAAGAGAAATTAAGAAAACAATCCCATTTATAATTGCATCAAAAAGAATAAAATACCTCAAAATAAATCTAACCAAAGAGGTAAAAGACATGTACTCTGAAAACTATGAGACATTGATAAAAGAAATTGAAGATGACACAAACAAATGGAAAGATTGTTATGCTCCTGTATTGGAAGAATTAATATTGTTGAAATGACCATATTCCTCAAAGCAATCTACAGATTCAATGCAATCCCTATCAAAATACCAAAGGTATTTTTCATAGGACTAAAACAAAGAATTCTAAAATTGTATGGAAACACAAAAGACCCTGAATAGTCAAAGCAATCTTAAGAAAGAACAAAGCTAGAGGCATCACGCCCCCTGATTTCAAACTATATTACAAAGCTACAGTAATCAAAACAATATGGTACTGCACAGAAACAGACACATACATCAATGCAACAGAATAGAGAGCCCAGAAATAAACCCACACTTATATGGTCAATTAATCTATAACAAAGGAGACAAGAATATACAATGGGGAAAAGATAACCTCTTTAATAAATGAAGTTGAGAAAACTGGACAGCTACATGCAAAAGAATAAAACTGGGCTACTTTCTCACACCACATACAAAAATAAACTCAAAATGGATTAAAGACTTAAATGTAATACTTGAAACTATAAAACTCCTAGCAGAAAACATAGGCACTACACTCTTGGACATCAGTCTTAGCAATATTTCTTTATCTGTCTCCTCAGGCAAGGGAAACAAAAGCAAAAATAAACAAACGGGACTACACCAAACTAAAAAGCTTTTGCACAGTGAAGGAAACTATCAACAAAATGAAAAGACAACCTACTGAATGGAAGAAGATATTTACAAACAATATATCTAATAAGGGGTTAATATCCAAAATACACAAAGAACTCATACACATCAACACACACAAAAAAACCCTGATTTTTAAAATGGGTAGAGGACCTGAACAGACATTTTCCCAAAGAAGTCATATAGATGGCCAACAGACACATGAAAGGATGCTCAACATCATTAATCACCAGGGAAATCCAAGTTAAACCACAGTGAGATACCACCTCATACCTGTCAGAATGGCTATTAACAAAAGACAGCAAATAACAAGCACTAGAGAGAATGTGATGAAAAGGGAACCCTTAATCACAGTGGAATTGTAAATTGGTGCAGCCGCTTGGAAAATAATATGGAGATTCCTCAAAAAATTAAACTGCCATATGATCCAGCAATTTCACTTCTGGGTTTTTAACCAAAGAAAACAAAAACACTAATCCAAAAAGATATACACACCCCTATGTTCATTGTAGCATTACTAAAATCACCAGGATATGGAAGCAACCTAAGTGTCCATCAATAGATAAAAAGATAAAGAAGATGTGAAATATATATAATATATATTATACACACACACACATAATGGACTATTATTCAGCCTTAAGAAAAATGAACTCTTGCTATTTGTGACAACATGGATGCCTCTAAAGGGTATTATGCTACGTGAAATAAGTCAGACAGAGAAAGACAAATACCATATTATCTCACTTATATGTGGAATCCTAAAAACAAACACAACAAAATGAAAACAGACTCATAGATACAGAGGACAAACTGGTGGTTGCCAAAGAAGAAGGTGGGGGGTGGTGCAAAATAGGTGGAGGAGATGAAGAGCTACAAACCTCCAGTTATCAAATATATAAGCCACAGGGATGCAATACACAGCATAGGGAATATGGTAAATACTACTGTAACAACTCTGTATAGGGACAGATGGTTACTAGACTCACCACGGTGATCATTCCATGATGTATACAAATGCCAAATCTCTATGTAGTACACCTGAAGCTAACAATATTTTATGTCAACTATATTTCAGTTAAAAAAAAGATGTGTTTTATAACGCAGAATGTGGTCTATCTTGGTGAATGCTCCATGTGAGCTTGAGAAAAATGTGTATCTGCTGCTCTTGGATGAAGTAGTCTTCATCCAAAATACTAGCAATTATATCCAATTGATTAATGGTGCTGTTGAGTTCAATTATGTACCTACTGATTTTCTGCCTCCTGGATCTATCCATTTCTGATACAGGGGTGTTAAAGTTTCCAGCTATAACAATGGATTCATCTATTTCTCCTTGCAGTTCCATCCGTTTTTTCTTCACATGTTTTAATGCTCTGTTTTTAGGTGCATATACAGTAAGGATTATTATCTCTTCTTGGAGTATTGACTCTTCATTATATAATGTCCTTCTTCATTCCTGATAATTTTCCTTGCTCTAAAGTCAGCTCTGTCTGAAATTAATATAGCTACTCCCACTTTCTTTTTATTAGGTTTAGTTTGGGATGTCTTTGTGCATCTTTTTACTTTTAATCTATATGTGTCTTTATATTTGAAGTGGATTTCTTAAGGGAACTCTCCTATACTATTGGTGGAAATGCAAGTTGGTGCAGCCACTATGGAAAACAGTATGGAGGTTCCTTAAAAAACTTAAAATAGAGTTGCAATATGATCCAGCAATCCCACTCCTGGGCATTACATATGGACAAAACTATAATTTGGAAAGACACATGCACCCCTATGTTCATAGCAGCACTATTCACAATAGCCAAGACATGGAAACAACCTAAGTGTCCATGAACAGATGAATGGATAAAGACGATGTGGTGTACTAGAGGGTTGGGATAGGGAGGGTGGGAGGGAGGGAGACGCAAGAGGGAAGAGATATGGAGATATGTATAGCTGATTCACTTTGTTATAAAGCAGGAACTAACACACCATTGTAAAGCAATTATACTCCAATAAAGATGTTAAAAAAAAAAGATGTAGTGTATATTATATACAATAGAATACTACTCGGCCATAAAAAAGAATGAAATAATGCTATTTGCAGCAACATGGATGGAACTAGAGATTATCATACTAAGTGAAGTAAGTCAGAAAGAGAAAGACAAATACCATATGATATCACCTATATGTGGAATCTAAAATATGGTACAAATGAACTTATCTACAAAACAGAAACATATTCACAGACATAGAGAACAGACTTGTGGCTGTCAAGGGGAAGGAGATGTGGGGGAGGAATGGAGTGGGAGTTTGGGGTTAGCAGAGGCAAACTATTACATATAAAATGGATAAACAACAAGGTTCTACTTATAGCACAGGGAACCATATTCAATATTCTGTGAAAAATCATAATGGAAAAGAATATAAAAAAAGAATGTATAATCACTGATGAACATAGACACAAAAATCCTCAACAAAATACTAGCAAACAGAATCCAACAACACATTAAAAGGATCATACACCATGATCAAGTGGGATTCATCCCAGGGATGCAAGGATTCTTCAATATAAGCAAATCAATCAATGTGATATACCATAGTAACAAATTGAAGAATGAAAACCATATGATCATCTCAAAAGATGCACAAAAAGCTTTTGACAAAATTCAACACCCACTTATGATAAAAACTCTCTAGAAAGCAGGCATAGAGAGAACCTACCTCAACATAATAAAGGCCATATACAACAAACCCACAGCAAACGTCATTCTCAATGGTGAAAGGCTGAAAGCACTTCCTCTAAGATCAGGAACAAGACAAGGATATCCACTCTCACCACAATTATTCAACATAGTTTTGGAAGTCCTAGCCATGGCAATCAGAGAGGAAAAAGAAATAAAAGGAATCCAAATTGGAAAAGAAGAAGTAAAACTGTCACTGTTTGCAGATGACATGATACTGTACATAGAAAATCCTAAAGATGTCACCAGAAAATTACTAGAGCTAATCAGTGAATTTGGTAAAGTTGCGGGATACAAAATTAATGCACAGAAATCACTTGTATACCTATACACTAACAAGGAAAGATCAGAAAGAGAAATTAAGGAAACAATCCCATTCACCATTGCAACAAAAAGAATAAAATACCTAGGAATAAACCTACCTAAGGAGGCAAAAGACCTGTACTCAGAAAACTATAAGACACTGATGAAAGAAATCAAAGATGACACAAACAGATGGAGAGATATACCATGTTCTTGGATTAGAAGAATCAATATTGTGAACATGACTATACTACCCAAAGCAATCTACAGATTCAATGCAATCTCTATCAAATTACCAATGGCATTTTTCACAGAATTAGAACAAAAACTTCTACAATTTTTATGGAAACACGAAAGACCCCGAATAGCCAAAGCAATATTGAGAAATAAAAATGGAGCTGGAGGAATCAGGCTCTGTGATTTCAGACTATACTACAAAGCTGTAGTAATCGAGACAGTATGGTACTGGCACAAAAACAGAAATATAGATCAATGGAACAGGATAGAAGGCCCAGAGGTAAACCCACACACCTATGGTCACCTAATCTATGACAAAGGAGGCAAGAATATACAATGGAGAAAAGACAGTCTCTTCAATAAGTGGTGCTAGGAAAACTGGACAGCTACATGTAAAAGAATGAAATTAGAACACTCCCTAACGCTATACACAAAAATAAACTCAAAATGAATTAAAGCCTTAAATGTAAGACCAGACACTGTAAAAGTCTTAGAGGAAAACATAGGAAGCACACTCTTTGACATAAATCACAGCAAGATCTTTTTTGTCCCACCTCCTAGAGTAATGAAAATAAAAACAAAGATAAACAAATGGCACCTAATTAAACTTAAAAGCTTTTGCACAGCAAAGGAAACCATAAACAGATGAAAAGACAACCCTCAGAATGGGAGAAAATATTTGCAAATGAAGCAACTGACAAGGGATTAATCTCCAAAATATACAAACAGCTCATGCAGCTCAATATCAAAAAAACAAACAAGCCAATCAAAAAATGGGTGGAAGACCTAAATAGACATTTCTCCAAAGAAGACATACAGATGGCCAAGAGGCACATGAAAAGATGCTCAACATCACTAATTATTAGAGAAATGCAAATCAAAATGAGGTATCACCTCACACCTGTCAGAATGGCCATCATCAAAAAATCTACAAACAATAAATGCTGGAGAGGGTGTGGAGAAAAGGGAACCCTCTTGCACTGTTGGTGGGAATGTAAACTGATACAGCCACTATGGAGAACAGTATGGAGGTTCCTTAAAAAACTAAAAGTAGAACTACCATATGACCCAGCAATCCCACTACTGGGCATATACCCTGAGGAAACCATAATTCGAAAAGACACATGCACCCCAATGTTCATTTCAGCACTATTTACAGTAGCCAGGACATGGAATCAACCTAAATATCCATCAACAGATGAATGGATAAAGAAGATGTGGTACATATATACAATGCAGTATCACTCAGCCATAAAAAGGAATGAAATTGAGTCATTTGTAGAGACATGGATGGACCTAGAGACTGTCATACAGAGTGAAGTAAGTCAGAAGGAGAAAGACAAATATCATATATTAACGTATATATGTGGAATCTAGCAAAATGGTCCAGATGAACCTATTTGCAAAGCAGAAATAGAGACACAGACGTGGAGGACAAATGTATGGACACCAAGGTGGTAAAGGGCGGGGTAGGATGAATTGGGAGATTGAGATTGACATATATACACTACTATGTATAAAACAGATAACTGGGGCTTCCCTGGTGGCGCAGTGGTTAAGGATTCACCTGACAATGCAGGGGACAGGGGTTCGAGCCCTGGTCCAGGAAAATCCCACATGCTGCAGAGCAACTAAGCCTGTGCACCACAACTACTGAAGCCTGCGTACCTAGAGCCCATGATCCACAACAAGAGAAGCCACCACAATGAGAAGCCCGTGCACCGCAACAAAGAGTAGCCCCTGCTCTCAGCAACCAGAGAAAACCCATGTGCAGCAGCAAAGACCCAATGCAGCCAAAAATTAAATAAATGAATTAATTAATTTTAAAAAATAAAATAAAATAGATAACTAATGAGAACCTGCTGTATAGCACAGGGAACTCTACTCAATGCTCTGTGGTGACCTTAATGGGAAGGAGATCCCCAAAAGACGGGATATATATATATACTTATAGCTGATTAACTTTGCTGTACAGCAAAAACTAACAACATTGTAAAGCAACTATACCCCAATAAAAAAAAATTTTTTTTAAAAGAATGTATATATATGTATAACTTAGTCACTTTGCTGTACAGCAGAAATAACACACCATTGTAAATCAATTATACTTCAACTAAAAAAATGGATTTCTTGTAGACAACATATAACTGGGTCTTGTGTTTTAATCTATTCCAACAACCTCTCTTTTAATTGGTGTATTTAGAGCATTGACATTTTAAGTGATTATTGATATAGCTGATTAATATCTACCATGTTTGTTACTGTTTTCTATTTTTTGCCCTGTTCTTTGCTTCTTTTTATTTTTTTTTAATTCCAAACGTTTTCTGCTTCTTGTGGTTTGTTTTTGGGTTTTTTGGCTGCATTGGGTCTTCATTGCTGCACGTGGGCTTTCTCTAGTTGCAGTGAGCAGGGGCTACTCTTTGCTGCAGTGTGAGGGCTTCTCATTGAGGTGGCTTCTCTTGTTGTGGAGCACGGGCTGTAGGCACGTGGGCTTCAGTAGTTGAGGCACGTGGGCTCAGAAGTTGTGGCTTCCAGGCTCTAAAGCTCAGGCTCAGTAGTTGTGGCACATAGGCTTAGTTGCTCTGCGGCATGTGGGATCTTCCTGAACCAGGGATCGAACCTGTGTCCCCTGCGTTGTCAGGTGGATTCTTAACCACTGCACCACCAGGGAAGTCCCTTTTGTGGGTTTTTTTGTGTGTGTGAATTTTATTTTATTTATTTTTTTATACAGCAGGTTCTTATTAGTTACCCATTTTATACATATTAGTGTATATATGTCAATCCCCATCTCCCAATTCATCACACCACTTTTGTGGGTTGTTGTTTTTTTTCTTTTTGCGGTACGTGGGCTTCTCACTGTTGTGGCCTCTCCCATTGCGGAGCACAGGCTCCAGATGCGCAGGCTCAGGGGCCATGGCTCACAGGCCCATCCGCTCCGCGGCATGTGGGATCTTCCCGGACCGGGGCATGAACCCATGCACCCTGCATCGGCAGGCGGACTCTCAATCACTGCGCCACCAGGGAAGCCCCCAATTTTGTGGTTTTAATTGAGCATTTTATGATTCCATTTTCTCTCCTTTCTTAGCATATCAATTGTATTTCTTTTTAAACTTTTTTTAGTGGTTGCCCTAGAGTTTGCAATATACATTTACAACTAATCCAAGTCTGCTTTCAATCAATACTACTCCATTTCATGGATTGTGCTAGTATCTTCTAATAACAAACTATTCCCAAGTCCTCCCTCTTGTCCCTTGTATCATTATCATTGTTGTCATTGATTTCTCATATATAAGCATACATAAGCACATATATACACATAATCCATATATAAATATATAATCAAATACATTGTTGCTATTATTTTGAACAAACTGTTGTCTGTTAGATAAATTAAGAAAAATAAGTTTTTATTTTATCTTTATTCATTCTCCAATAATCTTTTTAAATGTAGATCTGAGTTTCTGACCTATATTATTTTTCCTTCTCTCTGAAGAACTTTTTTTTTTTTTTTTTTTTTTTGCAGTACACGGGCCTCTCACTGTGTGGCCTCTCCTGTTGTGGAGCACAGGCTCCGGACGCGCAGGCCCAGCGCCCACGGCTCACAGGCCCAGCTGCTCCGCGGCATGTGGGATCCTCCCGGACCGGGGCACAGATCCATGTCTCCTGTATCGGCAGGCGGACTCCCAATCACTGCGCCACCAGGGAAGCCCTCTCCTTCACTTTCGAAGGATAATTTTTCAGGATACAGAATTCCAGGTTGGTGAATATTTTTTTCTCCACACTTTAAATTTTCACGTTACTTTCTTCTTGCTTAAATTATTTCTGAGGAGTATGATATAACTCTTACCTTTGCTCCTCTACAGGTAAGGTGTTTTCTCTCTCTGGCCTCTTTTAGGGTTTTTTCTTTATCTTTGGTTTTCTGAATTTGAATATGATATGCTAAGGTGTAGTTTATTTGTTTATTTGTTTTGTATTTATCTTCCTTGTTCTCTGAGTTTCCTGAATCTGTGGTTTGGTGCCTAACATCAATTTGGGGAAATTTTCAGTCATTATTGCTTCACTTACTGCTTCTGTTCCTTTTTCTCTTTCTTCTCCTTCCAGTGTTCCCATTACACATGTTACACATTTTGTAGTTGTCCCACAGTTCTCAGATATTCTGGGGATTTTGCCCAACACCCCCCCACACCCCATCTTTTTTCTTTTTTTTTTTTTCAGTTTTCTAAGTTTCTATTGTTATATATTCAAGCTCAGAGACTCTTTCCTCAGCCATGTCCCAGACCAGTAATGAGCCCATTAAAGGCATTCTTCATTTCTGTTAGTGTTTTTGGTCTCTAACATTTTATCTTGATTCTTTCTTAGAATTTCCATCTCTTTGCTTACATTATCCATCTGTTCTTGCATGCTATCTACTTTTTAAAAAATAATCTTTATCATATTATCATAATTTTTAAAAAATTTGGCCTGATAATTCCAACGTTTCTGCCATATCTGACTCTGGTTCTGACGCTTGTTCAGTGTCTTCAAACTCTGTTTGTTGACTTTTAGTATGCCTTGTAATTTTTCATTGAAAGGTGGACATGATGCCCTGGTTAAGTGGAACTGGGGTAATGAGCCTTTAGTAATGTAGGTGTAAGATGTGGGAGGAGGGGATGCATCCTATAGTCCTATGATTAGGTCTCCGTCTTTTGATAAGCCTGTGGCCCTGGACTGTGAACTTCACCAGTGCTTCTCAGAATTTTTTTCCTCCCTTCAGTGGGAAAGGATGACCAGAAGGGACTAGATTGTGTATTTCCCTTCCCCCCCACCCCCAGAAGTCTAGAGTGGGGTGGAGTTGGGTATTTCCCTTCCCCCAGGTAGGTTAGGCTCTGGTAAAAGAGTTCTCCTGAGGGCAGGCCTTGTTAAAAAGAACAGAATGCTCTGGTGTATTTCAAAATGCTTCCTTTTCTCCTCCCTATGCAGGAAGCCCAAGGGGATTTTTCTCCAGTATTCACTATGAGAACCTCATAGAGCTCTTGGTTGTAAAACTCACAAAAGTGTGAAGGCCGCTCTGTGACTGGGTCTCCCTGGAGCTTCTATTTCTTGGGCTTGTCTACACTGAGCCTTCAGCAATCTGTCAATTACAGTTTAGGATTTCCTACCCTGTTATTTGTTCCCATGGTGGTTTCTGCTCCAGGATGTTGTAATTCTCTGTATCCATCTGTCTGTCTCTCCAACTTTGTGGGCAGCTGTTTGCCCCGTTATTTCACTTCTCTGACAGATACAAGAAGACTTGTTGATTTTTCACTTTGTTCAGCTTTATACTTATTGTTAGGATGGTGTGAAGGTTTCTAAGCTTCTTATAAGGTAGACCAGAAACCAGAAGTCTAAAGTTTTCTTTTTTATATTTAGTTCTGTAATAAATCTGGAGTTAAATTTTGTGCATGATGTAATATGGATATCAAATTTTGTTTTTATATGGTTAGCCAAGTGGTACTACACCAATTATTGAATAGTCCATTCTTTCCTCACTTATTTTTCAGTACTGCCTCTGCAGTATATAAAGATCCTACATATATTTGAATCTGTTTCTGAGCTTTCTATTTTACTCCATTGTTCTTTCCATCGACTCCTATACCAATGCCATACCGTCTTAATTATTATATTTTTATAATAGTTCTAGATTATTATGCTGGCAATCAATTTACTGAAAGCCATTTCTTCCCATTTTTAACAGTTTCATTGAGTTATAATTTACATACTCTAAAATTCACCCACTGCAAATGTACAATTCAGTGATTTTAGTAAATTTGTAGTCGTGCCATCATCACAATTCAGGTTAAGGACATTTCCACTGTCCCATAAAGTTCCTTCATTTTGTAATTAACCCCCACACCTACCCACCACCCCTCCAGCTCTAGGCAACAACTGATCTGTTCTTTGTCTCTAAAAATTGGCCTTTTCCAGACATGTCATATAAACGGAATCACACAATATGTAGTCTCTGTGAAAGCCAATTTTTAAGTCAATCCATCTAATGTCCAATTTGCTAACCTTTATCATATTAACTAATTTTTCAAAAATTTTAAGAAATAAGCTTCTTGAATATATTAAATAATAAATTAATAAATATATTAAAATATGACAATATTCTTCTTGAGACTATTTTCTCTTATAGTCTCATATTCTCTATATAGAATATGTATGTTTTAAATTACATTTTTGTTAGCAGCATTTGAAGGAATATTTGGTTTGTGGAAAGTTAGTTTATGAAGAATGTATTCCTGAATATTTTAATATAGTCTTCAATATACTCATGTATAGATTTTTATCTTTTATCGTATATATTGCTTATAAGAATATACTAATGAAGATTATGTTATTGTAAAGTCATTAATTATATCATGAGTATATGATGATTATACCTGAGGTATATAGTCTTGAATATATCCTTGACTATATTTACTATGTTGAATATATCCTTGCTTAGAATTCTTATAACTAAAATCAAGAAAATTGCTTATAACACATTGTGGCTACTCAGTACATCTTGCAAATTCTGTGAGTCAGTCATTTGTGTAATTAATTCTTCAGTAAATTGGCTTTTGGAAAACTGGCCATTCATTGAATTGGCCATTTGACAAATTGGCATTTGGTGAAGTGGCCAACTTGAAAATACGTCTTGATAGCTTATGAAACAAATCCTTTATCTTTCTTCTTTTTCAGATTTATGTTGGTTAATTATGCATTTCTACTTTAATGTACAAATCTTAGAGTCAGATTAAGGTCTGTGAAAAATCCTATTGGAACTTTGTTTGGAATTACACTGAATAGTAAGTCTTGCCTAATAGGTTGTTATTGGAGTCTAGAAGTTCCAGTGCTTTTGTATGTTTGTGCTGTACCCAGACTTAGACTCTTAGGTCTAAAAGTTTGGGTTTGGGGTTTTCCATGTAGATAATTATGTCTGTAAATAATAATTTTTTCTCTTTCCTTCCTTATAACTAATTTTTTTCCTTGTGTTATTACATCTTTCGGACCTCAAGTGAAATCTTGTTACGAGGAGCAATAGAATACATCCATGTCTTTTTCTTGACATCAAAGGAAATCCTGCTAAACTTCAAAATTTAAGTAAGACTGTAGATTTTTGGCTGACACTCTTTATCAGATTAAAACAGGTCCCTTCTATTTAGATAACATTTTCTTTTTTCTTTTTCTTTCTTTTTTGTTTTTAGTTATGAAAGAGTATTAAATTTTATCGAATATCTTCTGCATCTGCTGAGATTATTAGTTTTTTCTCTTTTAATCTGATAAGTGGTTACTTAACATTGATATACCCTCTGCTACTGAATGATACGTTCCTAGGATAAATCCTACTTGGTCAAGACATGTTATGCTTATAAACACTCCTGAAGTTGACTTGATTTAGTATTTTACATCTACATTCATAGGTAACATTGCCATATGACTTTCTTTCTTTCTTTCTATCCATCTTACAATTTCCTATTATCCTACTATCCTTGTACAGGTTTAATACCAAGGTTAACTAGCTGTATAAAACAAGTTAGTTTTTTCTTACTTTCTATTCTCTGGAACACTTTGTTTTGATGATGGATTTAGGTTCTGATTTAATTTATTTAATAATGATTACGGGTCCTTAAAGTTAGCAAATTTCCTTGAGTCCGTTTTTTTTAACTTTTTATTTTATATTGGAGTGTAGCCGATTAACAATGTTGTGATATTTTCAGGTGCACAGCAAAGCAACTCAGCCATACATAAACATGTATCCACTCTCCCCCAAACTCCCCTCCCTTCCAGGCTGCCACATAACATTGAGCAGAGTTCCCTGTGCTATACAGTAGGTCCTTGTTGGTTATCCATTTTAAATATAGCAGCATGTACATGTCGATCCCAAACTCCCTAACTATCCCTTCCCCCTACCCTTCCGCTCTGGTAACCATAATTTCGTTCTCTAAGTCTGTGAGTCTGTTTCCGTTCTGTAAATAAGTTCATTTGTATGGTTTCTTTTTAGATTCTGCATATAAGGGATATCATACGATATTTCTCTTTGTTGGACTTACTTCACTCAGTATGACAATCTCTAGGTCCATCCATGTTGCTACAAATGGCACTATTTCATTCCTTATAATGGATGAGTAATATTCCATTGTACATATGTACCACATCTTTATCCATTCCTCTGTCGATGGACATTTAGGTTGCTTCCATGTCTTGGCTATTGTAAATAGTGCTGCAATAAACATTGGGGTGCATGTATCCTTTCGGACCATGTTTTTCTCTGGAGATATGCCCAGGAATGGGATTACAGGATCATATGGTAGCTCTGTTTTTAATCTTTTAAGGAACCTCCATACTGTTCTCCATAGTGGCTGCATCAATTTACATTCCCAGCAACAGTGTAGGAGGGTTCCTTTTTCTCCACACCCTCTCCAGCATTTATTATTTGTAGACTTTTTGATGATGTATGCCTCTGCTTTTCATTTTGATAATTTTCCATTTATCTAAGTTTCCAAATGTAATGGCATAAAGTTGTCTATAGATTACTTTATGATTTTAAAATTTCTACTGCTTCTGTAGTTATGTCCCCTTTTTGCTACCCGATATTATTATTTATATATTATATTTTCTGCTTAATCTATTAATCTGATTGAAGTGTACTAAAATCTCCCACTGTAATTTTTTATTTAATTTTTTTCCTTATAATTATGTTAGTTTTTACTTTAAATATTTTGAGACTATCTTATTAGGCACATACAATTTCATGATAATCATGCCTTATTTGTTAATTGTTCTATTGATCATGTAGTGTCTCACTTTATCTGCATTTTTGCCTTTTGCCTTAAATTCTATTTTGTCTGATATGAATAGTTATTTTGATTAGTATTTGCCTTGTACATATATGTATCTTATTTCTGAAAATAAGATACTGTGTGTATACTATACATACAGTTCTGTACCTAAATTTTGTGGAAAAAAAAAATTGTTGGGGGAAAATAATATACACATAGAAAATGAAAAAGACATAAATAGAGTTAATAACTATAAAGTGTGTAGCCACCACTCAGATCAAGAAACAGAACGCTACCAGCACTCCAGAGCCTCACGTCTGCCTCTCCTTAACCATCCACTCCCCACCTCCGTGCAGAGGGAAGCATTATCTTGACTTTGTGGTATTCATTTCCTTGTTTTCCTCTATAGTTTTGCCTCCTCTGAATGCATCTCTAAACAGTAAAGTTCAGCTTTGCCTGTTTTTAAACTTTATGTTAATGGAATCATACTGTATACATTCTTTTGTGCCTTGCTCTTTTTTTTCCCCAATATTACATTTTTAAGACCTCTCCATGTTGTTGAATATAATGCACTTCGCTTTTTCCACTTGCAGATACACCTTGGAGATTGTTCCAAAGTGCTGCATGTAAGAACAATGATTTATTCAACCAGGCAGGGTCAGAGAGAAGACTTGTGAGAAATGGAGAGCAGGTGAGGAAGTGGTGGATGGAGGATTTCAGAGAATTCTACGGATACCTCTTAATGGTCAAGGCTGACCGTGGCTAGTCACAGCTCTGGCAGCACTGGCTGTTACTCTGTCATCTACAGCCCATCTGTCGGTGTCTCCTTTCCACTGGGCTGGGAAGCTGCTCGGCTTATGTAGACAAGGAAGACGAAGAGCAAAGGGAACAGTTTCTTGCTTTTTCCCCCAGTGCCGTGTAAGTTTGGAACATTCTTGTTTCTTTACTCTTAATACCATAACAACCTATTTATATTTATCACCGCTTCTCATACATTACAGAACCCTTTTCCCTTCCCCCCCCCCAGTCATCACGGAAACATTAGAGTAATACTCTTTTCTCAGTTAACCTTTCCTTCCAGGATAGTTTATTTTTGAGAGGAAACATTTGATAAAGCTCAGAGTAATTTTAAATACATGATTTGCCATGTTAACACTTGTCACTTATCATATGCACTTCAGTCTGACCTCCCTGCCATTCTGTTAACCTTCAGAGGCACGTTAAAGCAAGCCATTTGCAGCCGCCCTGTGAAAACTCTGCATTTAAATTGCTTTTCCTCCTTTCCCCAAATTTTCCATAACTATAACTAAATTTAATTACCAGTCCAAGAAGTGTAAGCAAATCTTCTATTACATTTTTTAAATCTTTTATCTCCTTCCTGTCCCTCCGCCAGATATACAGTTTATCAGGCAGCCTCCTTGCTTCTAAGGGCTCTAGTCCTCCTCAGCTCTCCGCCCGCTAATAAAAGTCTGAGTCTGTTCCCTTCTGTCCAGAAGGGTTTCCTGAGAGTTTCAGTCCCACCTAGCACTCCAGGGCCTACCCTGCAGACATGAGCCTTTCTGTAAAGGAGGTAGTTGGGAACCGACATTCGGGTCTCCTCAAATGTCTTTTTGGCCTCCTTTCATTGGCAGCAAAATGGGGCACAGCCAAGGTTGTGTTCTCATCATGCCATGAGTGCAAATTTCCTTCTGTCACCATGAGGTCAGGTCAAATGACATCTTGAAAAGGCATACTAATAACAATTCACCCTGAAGGCTTTATTCTTTTCAAAGCATAGGCATTATTTCATTTGTTATTTTTAATTATATAATAGTGTAATCAACTATAGTCGATATATAATACCGTGTTATCAACTACATATTTCATTTGTTCTGGACAAGATCTTCATAATGTCAGAAAGACAGGCATTTTCCTACCTCCCTTTGATGCAGATGGGGAAATTAAGGCACATTACAAACACACACACACACACACACACACACACACACACACACTCTCCTATCTCCAGAGTTGATTCTTTGACTCCCACACTCTATGCTTTCAAGCCATCTTCTTCCTCTCTGCTCCTTCCTTTGTCACATCCAAAGCTCCTCTGTAGTGACAACACTGGGGTTTAGAGCAGGGGCTGCTATACTCCTTCCCCAGAACTGATGGGGGAGAAGCATCCTGGTCTCTGGAGCTTTCTCTGCCTGCTGGTCCCTCCCTCAGTTTGCCCACCAGATCCTTGCTGCCCATCACATCCTCAGATTCCCGCACAGTGAATCAAGGGGCCAGGCTTACTTTACCCTTTCTGATCCGTGCTACCCAGAGTCATACACCATCCCTCAGGTACCTCCCTCCTTGAGCCCAGGACTCTCGGAGGAGTGATCTGGCTGCCCGACTGCCCACCCTGGGTCTTCTGCCCATAGCACCAGCTGCCTCTGGGCCTTTAGGTTCTGGGACCTTGGAGTCGGTCTTTCTAGAATTGACCTTGGGTCAGGAGGAAGTGGGACATGCTGCTCAGATGGGAGCAGGAAGACCTAAGCAAGAGAAAGACCAAGAAGGACTGGAGAGGACCCTGACCCTTCATTCCAGGCAGAGAAGGAGAAACATTCCCCATAATCTGTCTACGAATGGCTGGCTAGGAGCAGGATAAACCCATGCACGGCATTCAGGGAAAGCTGGCAAAACTGCTGCCCGCTCATAGCTAATAATAGCAATAATAGTGATGATGATAAGAACTATGTGTGCCAGAAACCCTTTTAGGAGCTTTATATGGAATAACTCATTTAATCCTCCAGCAGTCCTATGCAGGAGGTAATATGATGGCTGGGAGGATTGAAGTACAGAGAGGTAAGCATGTTTTCTAAGGTCACACAATTAGTGGTAGAGTGAGGATTTAAAATCAGAGATTTGGGGCCTTCCCTGGTGGTGCAGTGGTTGAGAGTCCGCCTGCCGATGCAGGGGACACGGGTTCGTGCCCCAGTCCGGGAAGATCCCACATGCTGCAGAGCGGCTGGGCCCGTGAGCCGTGGCCGCTGAGCCTGTGCGTCCGGAGCCTGTGCTCCGCAACGGGAGAGGCCACAACAGTGAGAGGCCCGCGTACCGCAAAAAAAAAAAAAAAAAATCAGAGATTTGGCTTCTAGAGTCCATACTCCTAACCATTACACTTGAGAATTAATGAGGCCAAGACAAAATTTGAACCTTGTTTTAACGGGTTTATAACTTGAGATGCCTTCGGCTGCAAGTATCAGAAACTTTATTTCCAAATGACTTACACGTACACCAAGGATGAACCTTGAGGACATTATGCTAAGTGAAATAAGCCAGGCACAAAAGACAGATACGTACTGTAGATTCCACTTACATGAGGTTCCTAGAGTAGTCAAGTTCATTGAACCAGAATGTAGCGTGGTGGTCGCCTGGGGCTGGAGGGAGGGGGGATGGGGAGTTCGTGTTTAATGGGTCCAGAGTTTCCATTTGGGAAGATGGAAGTTCTGGAGATGATGGTGGTGATGGCTGTACAACAGCGTGAAGGTACTGAATGCCACAGAGCTGTACACTTAGAAATGGCTAAAATGGTAAATTTCACGTCACGTATATTTTACCACAAATTTTTTTAAAAAGAAAAAATTGACTTCTACTCTAAGGAAGTTTAGAATGATCACACAGCACACAAAGGCCAGAGATAAGGCAACTCTGTAGCGTGTGATCAGTGGCTCAGTGACATCATGGAGGACCCAGAGCCGTTTCCATCTTTCTCCCTGGCCATTTCTGGGTGAGTATCTGGCTCTCCTCATGGTCACATGATGGTTGCTGCAACTGGACACATCACATCCAGACATGACAAAATATAGAGGGAAGAGAGACCATTTCTTCCTGGGGAGGAATGGGTTTACCCTAGGATAGAGGACACATTTCCCAGAAGACTCTCAGCACATCCATCCACATCTCACTCTCCAGAATGACATCACCCGCCCACGTCTAGGGGGACCAGCAGGCCCATCTTGGACCGATAACGACTTGCCCTTTGGAGCTGGGACCAGAGCCAGCATCCTCTGAAGTTGAAGACCACATGAAGTAGGTCGAACCGGAACAAGATAGGCTCTGTTAGGAAGGTGGGGGTCAGAGAGGATGCTGAAAAGACACCCAACCATGTCTGCTGCAACTTTGTAAAATAATACTTAATAAGGTCATTTATTAGTCATGTTCACCACAATTGTGTGGCACCCACTAAAACATGTGGCACGAGTACCTGTTAGATTAAGCTGTTCTAAGGTTTTGGCGTTTTGTTTTTCTAATCCTTGCAACACTATCTCTTCTGTAGCTCATTTGGTGCAATCATCTTCTCATAATGGCTTAAAAATATAAAAGTTGCTGCGGTTATCAGTGCAATTCTCATAATAGTCACTAAACTTCTTTTTCACTGGAGAAAGTTTAGGGCAAGGAAAGAAGGGAGGAGATACATGGAAGAGGTGAGCATGGACTGAAGCACCCCCGAAGGAGCAAATCACTACCCAGTCCCCACCCACCACTGCGCACACACATGCAGTGGACAACAGTGACAGCCTTGGCTACAGAGCCAGAAACTGGGTCCCAAACGTGGCTAGGATAAAATAGGGACTGTTGACTTTGGGCAAGTGACTTAATCTTTTCAAACCCTAATGTCTTTATCCTAAAAGCAGGTGAGAGCAGTGTCGGACTGTACACATGTTAAGAAGTTGTTGTGAGGGACTGAGGTAATCCTGGGCTCTTCCCTTTCCCTCTCCACCACTTGCCTTCAGCTGCCAGGTCCTCCTGGTCTCCCTCTCACACCCGGGATAGTCACCCCTTCCTCTCCAGCATCATCTCGTGTCACCATCCTGTACCTGGACTTGCTGTAATAATTCCCTAACTGGCTTCAGGTCTCTAATCTTCAGCCTCTCCAGTCCATTCGCCCCGCAAGTCTAAGAGAAACCTTTCAGAAACACACATCTGATCATACCGTCCTTCTGTTGTTGACGGGATGAAGCCAAACCCTGTGGCGTGGGCCACCAGGCCCTGGGATGGGGTCTGCCTGGCTCCCTGGTCACGCACCTTCCACCTGCTCCCAGCCCCGCTGTCCCTGCACTACCTGGATGCACCTCGCACCCTTGTTTACACTTCTCCATTCATCGGAAATGCTGTCCCTCTCACCTGCCAGGCAAATACATCCTCTTTTTTAGTGGAGTTTGGAGTCAACTGGCTCCAGATTCCGTCTCAGCTCTAACCAGTTGTGAGACCTTCGGAAGTAGTAGCCTTACCCTTCTGATTCTCAAGTTCACGATAGGTCCGGTGCTGCTTACAGGGCTGTGAGAATTAGACCACAGGCAGGGACAGTGCCCAGGACAGCTCCCGGCTCCTGGTAAGTTCCTCCAAAGATAGTTGTTATTGGCACTTCCTCTGGGAAAAATTTCCAAGCCCCTCGAACAGTCCCTTCTTCACTTCCACGTGGAACCCTTTCGGTAGACCTACTCCAGCAGCCCTAACATGTTTGGAAATGAGGGTAGCACTTATTCCAGTTCAAGGTTCCCCCCATCCTCACCCCCCACCCTGGACCATAAGCTCCTGGAGGGCAGGAACTAGCTTATTTACCTTTGAATCCTCACGTCTAGTCCAGGGTGTTTCACAGGGCAGGTGCTTCCCTAAGTGTGTGTGTCTACCCCGGACCAGTTAACAACCCACCGACTGCTTTCGTGGAACGTCATCCTTGTGCCCAGCCCCACACAAGGAGGCTTTGGCCGAACTTCTCCAGGGAGATGCCAGAATCCCGTCTGTACTCGGGGGTAAAAGCCTGGTAGGTATAACAACCTTGACTTCCATCAGTCCGGGTCCCCTGGGTAATCCAGTTGGGTCCCCCAACATGCCTGGGTGACCCCACTGTCTTCCCTGCCCACCACCATCTAAGACTGAAGGTCAACTTATTTAAACACCCATACCGACACCCAAATGGCTTTTCCCTCTCTCCTTTCCTCTGGTGAACAGAAAGTAGCACCCCAGGGCCATTGTGTGTCCTCGGTATCTCCCGAGTCAATTCGTTGGCCTTGTTTTCAGATGAGGCAAGTCCTTCCTCACCTGACTAGGCCTCCAGCAAGGTCTCGGGAAGGAGGGGCATGAGGATCTGGCCTCGGTAAGCAGGGGTCAGATTGTTGGCTGGGTTCCTGCAAACAGTCTTCATGTCCACAACTTTCTTTTTTTTCTCCTGAGCCTGTGGACAAGGCTAGACAGAAAGTCTGGCTTACCTCCGCTCCTCCCCCCAAGCCCACTACATTTTTATATTGCTCCGAGGTTAATAGCCATGTCGTGTGGGGTCATAGAAGACATCTGTGTCTCAGATAATATGCTTACGGTGATTACCACACATAATTGACTGACCTTCCCTCATTCTTTCCCTGCTACAGGCCGCGGCTGATAGGATGAACGAGCCACAAGAGTTTATTTTCCATCACACATCATTGTGCTACTGAGCAAATATGTTAGCAAGCTTTGAATGAGCCACCTTGTCAAGCTCTAGGTTTTCAGAGTTAAAATAGGAAGCCATGACCAGCCCAATAATATTAGATTTTAAATCAGCTTTGGGCCACCCTACTCAGAGCACTGTTGAGGGTCTCCTGGAAAACCAGGTTTGGAGCATAAACACTGTCGAATCCTCTTACCTTCAGTATCATCCTTCTTCACGTTCCTTTGGGGGGACTGGGGAATCTTGATACTCCTTGTTGCAGCCTCTGGGTCTTTAGAGGGAGAGAAAAATTAGCCCTTGGGTGCGCAGCCAACACTGGTCCCAAAGGGTAAATGGAGTCCAGCCTTCTGAAGTCAGCTCATCCCGTCGTACCCCTGGCCGCACGGGGCCCAGCCGCCAGCTCCTGCATCTGTCCACCATCACAGGTCCACATGGTCTCAACAAAGCACATCCTAAGCTCTCAGCAAATAGATCCCTCTTTCTGTGAAGACAACAGACTCCTCATCCAAGAGAGAATGGAAAACTAGGAGACTGAAATGAAAAAAATTCCCCAAAGCAAACTTCAAAATGTTACATTAAGATTTAAAAACTTTTTAATAATGTTTTACCTTAGCTCTATTCCATCTATCTAGCAATTAATCCATCAGCCTTCACATAATACACACCTACAGGAAACGCGATCACACATCTCTGGGCTGGATTCCACTGTGAATTACTAATACGATAACACTCGGGAATTCCGAGCTCCTGCGTCATGCAGCATCCCCTCTGCCCACCCCACCCCTCCCCAGTAAGTTCTTGTGTGTCTCGGAGGACAAGGGCGGGGCTCAGTGGCTCCCCTGGGATTGGGTCCTAGGTCCTGGGGAACCAGCCGGGGTCTAACTCTCAAGTGGCGCCACCTCACCCAGATCTAGAATCACAATGTTTGCACTTAAAACTCACATCAGCTTTCCAGACCTCTACAGTGCTACACCTTGGGAAGATTAACTGGAGAGCAAGTGTCGACAAGAAAGTTTTCTGCCACAGTTTATCAAATGCTTCACAGTCATTTTAATTTGTGCAATAACTTAAACTGGGTTCTAGTTGCCACTTAGAGAAATCCACCTGGAATTGTCAATTCACCAACGTTTCATGTAAGTCATCCACGTCTTCTGTTGGCAGGGGAGGGACCAAGGAGAAAGGCGGGGGGAGAGATTGCAACTGCTTAACAGAAAAATTATACATATTCTGAACATATGGGTGATCTTTAGAAAATCTCAGCATCACTTCATAATTATATACTACAAGTTTTAATTAACTAAAGCTCTGCAAATCATAATGCCTTATTAAAATGCAATTAATCCTTTGATTAAAAAACAAAAAGCACAAGTATTTACAACAAAAACACAAGTAGAATAATTACAAATATCATGTACCCATTTCTTTTATTTGGGTGTCACTTATGATGTTGCCTGCTCCCTTCATTAATTCAAACACACACATTATCTCACATCCACAGCAGCGTGAATGACAGTGGCCACCAAACACACAGCACTATATCCTATTGATTTCGGCAAATCCTGAACAATGCCATTTGCATGCTTGTTTCTGTAATAATAAAGATATGCCATTCAGAATTAAAGCCCGGCCAGGCTAGTGGCAACTAATTGTGTTGTATGTAATGAGTGCAATTTCAATTTGATATCACCCTCAGCTTTTCTTGCCGCACTCGCTAAGTACTTTCAAGTCTTTGTGGGGAAATAATTGATTTTTTTGTGCTGTGGGCACAAGAAAATTATTATGATCTTTTGAATAATGCCAAAGAAAAGACCATGAATGATTTAAATTGGTATATGAAGAAGGCTTCACCGTGGATGGCAGCTTGACTGACAACCTGCTAATGCAGCATCTAGATTAGCAGTTTTTAAGGAGGAAGCTAATACGAAACTAGTAAAACAGAAAAGGCTGCTACGAGGATTGGGTGGTGGCACGGTGGTGGCAGTGAGGGTTGTTGTTCCATTTTATTTGTTATCCAGGGAGGACCCACAATTTGGGGATTTCAGGCATGACACGATTACATGATTGCCTGGCCCTCACCACTGAGGGTATGTTTCCCGTGATAAATGAATGACACGTTTGAAAGGGGCAGACAGGCGAGAGCTGAAGCGGGATTGTTAGCATGACTGCAGTTCAGCTGGGCAGACGCAATCGCGGTGGGCAGATCCCCGGGTCTGAAACGTGAAAGTTAGTTGCCATCTTCTTCTGACATCCAACTCCGGGCAGAAATTGGGAGCAGGGTGGTAAGGGAGCTACTTTCTTTATTCCTTTGTCTTTCCATTAGGAACAACCACTCAATCCCACCGTGAGCGTGGCGTGGGTCTAGCAGGAGAGCTAAAGTCCTTTTCTTAACCTGGATGATAACAGGGAAGGAAATCTAAACCTCAGACAGGTTTCCTTTGTGCCCACGAAATCTCAGATCTGCAAACCCAACCGGGACAACTGGTCCCCCTCCCCTTTCTCCCGCCTCCCCACCCCCCAGCTGAGCCTTTGCCCCCAGTGTGCCAGCCTCGACTTCAACAAGGAGGAAGTAAGCACCTTAGAAGGACGGCTCACCAATTCAAAACACAATTCCACCTTAAAATGCACCCACCTTCCAAATCTCATTCTTCAGAGGCGGGAGTGTTGTTAATTTACTTGGTCATAACTAAATAGTTTCTAATCTGGAGCAGGAGGCTGCTGGGAATATTGGACAGTTTAAAGGTTAATCACCATCGCCTGGTTACACAAGTGAGGCAGAACTAATTCCTCCAAAGGCAAATGGCTTGCAGTTTTATCAGCAGTGCAGATTAGAAGTGTTAATATACAGAACAGAATGGACGCTTAAGGGCCGGTTTTCCCCTTATCGGCAAACTTTGCAACAGAACTCAGCTCCCACACAACCTCTGCACTTCTATAATAAGGCCCCTTATTTTGCCTCTCGAGCAGAACTATCAAACAATCCTGTCCAAACCACTGCCACCAAAATCAGGGTATTACAGACCACGGCTAATTGGAAGATCACTATAATGAAGGAAAAGATAAAATACTTTGGCTGTTGGCCTAAAATGTGGATCAACGCAACATAGGAAGCTATCTTGCTATGTCACATTCTAAGAGATTTACATAAACAATAAACTCAATCCAACCGTCCCCCCCAAAATACATCTTTGTTTACAGTAAATGCAATGTAAAACCGGACTAGAGGAGGCGGGAGAGGGGCTTTACATAGGCAATATGATTAGGCCAGCAGTTTTGCAACCGTGCAGGAGAACAGGGACTGTGTGTATTTCCTCTCTTGCAATCAGCAGGGAGAAAGTGGTTTTTAATGTTCTCCACGCTTCCTATATCATAGATATTTAAATATTTGGACCACTCAGTATGCTAAAACGCTATACCCGCCGCACAAATTGACTTCCGTATTTCTACTAGGGTGGCAGCTGCCCTTCCAGGGCAGGAGGAAGGCAAGGATGTGCAAGGGGAGGGTTAAAAGGCTGCCACGAGCTGGTACCCAAGTGACTTGGTGGGTTTTCCTTTGGTGACTGGGGGAAGGAGGGGTAGATGCAGGTGTGAGAGGGTGGTGTTTTAAGAGAGCAAAATTAGAGACCACCAACCTCATCAAGCAGGGACTGAAATGTTTCCTTGATGGGAAATCTCTTATTATAACAAGGCCAAACATTCCAGGCACGTGAGGAAGAGACTCTCTGGGGGGCATGCACTAAAAGCAGATCCATCCAGGCGATGCATTCTGGAGTAAGGTTTCCTTTTTCCCGGGTATACCAAGCAGCCTGGATGAACCCATCTCCCAGGCATTGTTCAGTGATTTTTCACCTCTGGCTGCTGGCTTTTCCCTGGACCCCAACATACCTATCTTTCCTGAGCCTTGGGGTAGCTAAAAAGGTGGGTTCCTGGGACTTCCCTGGTGGTGCCATGGTTAAGAATCCACCTGCCAACGCAGGGGACACGGGTTCGAGGTCTGGTCTGGAGGGATCCCACATGCCGCGGAGCAACTAAGCCCGTGCGCCACAACTACTGAGCCCACGTGACACAACTACTGAAGCCTGAGCGCCTAGAGCTTGTGCTCCGCACCAAGAGAAGCCACCGCAATGAGAAGCCCGCGCACCACAACGAAGAGTAGCCCCCGCTTGCCATAACTAGAGAAAGCCCGTGCACAGCAACAAAGACCCAATGCAGCCAAAAAAAAGAAAGTGGGTTCCTGTCTGCAATAGGCATCCGTCATTCTCTTAGTCAATTTCTCACTCTTTTTATTGTGCAAGCTCCTATAAGAAGGAGCCATGGCTTCTGCCTGAATGGCCCACAGCACCTGGATGAGTGTTCCCTTTAGGTACCTCATAATTTACACCAACTGACTAATGAGCTCAATATATGTTTACTGAATGCTGTAGAGGGTACAGGCTGCCTACAAGGAACTAGTGAGCTTACAGGGGAAAGCCAAGACTAGCCCCTCAGAGTTAGTCCACTCCAGGAGACAAATGGCCACAGGATAAAAGGGAAAATGTGATGTGAAAGTGTGGCTAAGTGTGAACTACCCAGCCAAGGTAAGAAGTGTTCTGGGAGTTGAGGAGGGTGAGGCCTAGGTGGTCTAAGTGATCAAGGGCCTTGAATGGGGCCCATAAGTCATTCATTCACTTAGTCATTTTTTCACTCAACAAACACTTGCTCTGCTCCTACTGTGTCCCCAGCAATGTTCTAGACACCAGGCACGCCAAGATGAGCAGAGTAAGGCCCTTGTCATCAACATGCTCACCATGGGAGGAGAGTAGGAGAGGCTGGCACATAAGCCAATGATCCCAATACACAGCGGCCTTGGCACTCCCAGATTTAACTTCTGACACTTTGGCTCATGTTAGGAGTCAGTGTTAAGCCACTGGTGAATTCAGACGTTGATGTCAGCTACTGTCAATCTGAGGTTTCCAAAGAGAGGCTAATGAAACTCTTAATAAAGGGTATGCTGAAGTTATCTCAATATTGTAAAATCCATGTAGAAGTCATAGATTTAACTATCATAAGCAGAATAAATATCAAGCGTCTACTTTTGGCTGGAATAGAGTGAGTTCACATGGCATTTCTTGGTGGTCAGACCTTGATTGGCAGTTCTGTTTAATAACAACGGGAAAGGAGTTACTTAAAATGTCATTTGTTAACAAATGTTGGAGGGGGTATGGAGAAAAAGGAACCCTCCTACACTGTTGGTGGGAATGTAAATTGGTGCAGCCACTGCGGAAAACAGTATGGAGGTTCCTCAAGAAACTAAAAATAGAGTTGCAATATGATCCTGCAATCCCACTCCTGGGCATATACCCAGATAAAACTATAATTCAAAAAGATACATGCGGGCTTCCCTGGTGGCGCAGTGGTTGAGAGTCCGCCTGCCGATGCAGGGGACACGGGTTCGTGCCCCGGTCCGGGAAGATCCCACATGCTGCGGAGCGGCTGGGCCTGTGGGCCATGGCCGCTGAGCCTGGCATCCGGGGCCTGTTCTCCGCAACGGGAGAGGCCACAACGGTGAGAGGCCCGCGTACCGCAAAAAAAAAAAAAAAAAAAAAAAAAAAAAAAAAAAAAAGATACATGCACCCCAATATTCATAGCAGCACTATTTACAATAGCCAAGACATGGAAACAACCTAAATGTCCGTGAGCAGATGAATGGATAAAGAAGATATGAGATATATATATATGTGTGTGTGTGTGTATACACACACACACAATGGAATATTACTCAGCCATAAAAAAGAACGAAATAATGCCATTTGCAGCAACATGGATGGGCCTAGAGGTTATCATACTAAGCAAAGTAAGTCAGAAAGAGAAAGACATATACCACATGATATAACTTATACTTGGAATCTAAAATATGACACAAATGAACATATCTATGGAAGAGAAACAGACTCACAGACAGAGAGAACACACTTGTGGTTGCCAAGGAGGAGGGGTGGGAGAGGGAAGGATTGGGAGCTTGGGATTAGCGATGCAAACTATTATATATAGAATTGATAAACAACAATGTATAGCACACGGAACCATACTCAACATCCTGTGATAAACCACAATGGAAAAGAATATGAAAAAGAATAGATATGTATAACTGAATCGCTTTGCTGTACAGCAGAAATTAACACAACATTGTAAATCAACTATACTCCAATGAAATTTTTTAAATAAATAAATACATACATAAAATGCCATTTGTTTGATGGACTGTATCTTTTAAAATATAGTGGCCAGGGGGTAAACTAATAAAAAGATGGAGACAGAAAGTTAGGAAAGCAATGATCTTTATGCATGGCTTGTTGTCTAAGCTATTTAATTGACCCAGTGTTACAATTAGAAGTTTTGGTGTCATGTTAATGAAGCAAATTATTCCTCAGCACTTTTTTGTAAGTAAGTGCAGTTGTACACATGCATCTCCTTCTGTTTCCAGCTGGAACAGCTCCCTGACACCTCACCAGCTCAGCTGACCATCTGAGGCCTGGAACATGGCTGTCCATGCTGTGAGTGGCCATGGATGCTCCTCCACTGAAAGTTAGTGGTTACCTGTGCTCACCTGGCTACAGTGATGAACACTTCCAGGCCCTGCCCGGGCTTCACTTGCCTCTTCTGGGCTAGATCCCTTCCTGTAAGCTCAGCCTCGGATAGGACCAAGTCTGATCATTAGTAGGTAAATTTGCAGAGAGTCAGAGAAAGTCTCCAGTTGCTACTAGCCCAGGGTAGACTTTTGTAACTGGGCTTCCTACCTGATTCTCTGATTCTCTCATCAGATATTTACCGAGCAGCTATTAGGAGCCAGGTACTGTGCTAGGCTCTATGGCTATAAAAAATAATAAGGGACCTCCCTGGTGGCGCAGTGGTTGAGAGTCCGCCAGCTGATGCAGGCGACGCAGGTTCGTGCCCGGGTCCGGGAAGATCCCACATGCCGCGGAGCAGCTGGGCCTGTGAGCCATGGCCGGCCGCTGAGCCTGCGCGTCTGGAGCCTGTGCTCCGCAACAGGAGAGACCACAACAGTGAGAGGCCCGCGTACCACAAAAAAAAAAAAAATTTTTTAATAAAATAAAAAGTAATAAGGAGGGGACTTCCCTGCTGGCGCAGTGGTTAAGGATCCACCTACCAATGCAGGGGACATGGGTTCGAGCCCTGGTCTGGGAAGATCCCACATGCCACGGAGCAGCTAAGCCCGTGTGCCACAACTACTGAGCCTGAGCTATAGAGCCTGTGAGCCACAACTATTGAAGCCCATGTACCTAGAGCCTGTGCTCCGCAACAGGAGAAGCCACCACAATGGGAAGTCGGCACACCGCAATCAAGAGTAGCGCCCGCTCGCCGCAACTACAGAAAGCCCGTGCAGCAACAAAGACCCAAAGCAGCCAAAAATAAATAAAATTTTAAAGAAATTTTAAAACAATTAATAACGAATACTACTCTCTTCCCCCAAAGAGCTCTTGTCATTTTGAGGAGGTGTACCCATAAACAATGACACCACCAGTGTGATAAGGGTTCAGTGATAATATAGCAAGGACTTGTGAGGGAGAACCTAAGTCTATCTGGGTTTTCAGCAAAAGCTTCCCCAAGTAGGTGGTGCTGGATCTGAGCTTGAAAAATGGGTATGTTCACCCGGTGTCAGGGAATTTGGGGGTTCCACAAGTTGTAGAAAGGGTGTTGGGAAGGGAGGGTTGGAAATGATACTCAGAGGAGCAGAAATAGTGTGTAGCAAGGCTCAGGAGAGTGGGAAGTTCGCAGGTGTCATGGATGTTGAGTTGGGCTCTCTAGCGTTCCTAAGGGCAAGAAGGCCGTGATGAGCCTTATGGAGAAAATATATGTGTTAGTTAAGCTTTGTTCGGGCATGAGTTAACATAACATTGTAGATCAAGTATAACTATACTTCAGTAACAAATAAATAAATAAATAGGGTATCTTTGAATAGAACCACATAAACCAAGGTTATCTGGTACTCACCAACTGATGAAAACGTGAGCAGAGGCTCGCAGGACCCTAACCCCGTATATCCCCTAGTAGCAATGGCTCAGTATTTGTGATTTCAGTGCTTACGGTGACTTTATAGAACATAACACCTATGAATAATGAGAATTGACCATGAATAGGATAAGTGATTCGTGGAGGGAGACAGAGGCCCCAGGCACTTTGGAGTTGGAGTTTTCCAAAGCTTGCAGGAAGTGGTTTGGTGATAGCAACTCCTTTACATAAAGACAAACTGTGTGGGGCTTTTGGAAACACTTACAAAGATGTTCCTTATCATTTTTTTTTTTTTTTTTTTGTGGTACGCGGGCCTCTCACTGTTGTGGCCTCTCCCGATGCGGAGCACAGGCTCCGGACGCACAGGCTCAGCGGCCATGGCTCACGGGCCTAGCTGCTCCGTGGCATGTGGGATCTTCCCGGACCGGGGCACGAACCTGTGTCCCCTGCATTGGCAGGCGGACTCTCAACCACTGCGCCACCAGGGAAGCCCCCTTATCATTTTTTGAGAGATCTTTTCCTGTCTTTAGAGGATAAGGCCCAAGGTCTTAGCCCATCTTGGCTCCCAGTTCAGGTTATGGGATCCACTCCGGTGAGTCTCCTTCCAGTGTTTCAGAACTAGAACCTGCTTTGACTTGGCCAGTTCCCTTCTCCCTTCCTGCCGTTTCTTGTCTCTCAGTCCAAACACACAGTCGTCTGCCAATTCTCTTTTCAGATGCCAATTGCTCATCTGCCCAGACTTCCATGTGTAACCTGCCCATGATTCCATTTAGTCCCTGCAACTGGCTCTGTCCTCAAGTGCCTGTTCCACTCACAAGACACGTCCAGTGGCAGGTTCCAGCCCTCTCCAAGAGCCCCCTCCTGCTACAATGGCGAGGTCAGGGTTGGGATCAGTGCTCAGTGGCTGCGAGAAAGAGAAACTTAAAGAGAGGGCTGATCACTAAAAGGATATGGAAGCATCTTATAGAAATAAAGGAAATTCAGGCCTCTTGAAACTGAAGCTGGTGATGAGGAAGCCGTGGGGGGCCACAAAGTTTCCCTCCCCCACCCTCCCCAGCCCTCTGTGTCTCTCCATCTCTCTGCACCTGTCTTTCCCTCTATCCATCCTCCTTCCCTCCCTTCCCACTTTTTCTTATCCTCAGTTTCTCTCTCCCAGTCTGCTTTATTCTCTTTGCAGACCATCTTGCTCTGCTTCCCCCGCCCCTCTAACTCCCCTCTATTTCTGGCTTGCATGTGGCTTGAATCTGCCCTGGCATTAATTCCAACTCCCATTCTACATGGGGTTTATCTCAAATGCCCACTCCCAAATACTCCTAGTTTGCATATACAAGGGAGCCCCTGATAGGCTGAGCTCGCCAGCTTGAACGAGCTTATCTTAAGTCAAGTGCCGTCCCTGGTCCAATCAGCTGCAGCTGGAGGGAGGAAAGGATAAGATAAGGCAAGTCACGGCCATCTAAACCTGCTCCTTCCGAGGGCCTGTGGGCAGAACTCAGCGCCCAGAAAAGGGAACAGTTATCTTCAGTCATTTCATACCTCAGGCCATATTCTGAAATATGAGGAAACTGGATGGTATTAGGGATCCTTATTTAATCTTCCATGTTGCCTCATTGTGTGAAGGAGAGAGTGGACAAGTCATTTATGAAACTTCATTTTGGGGTTTATGTCTGTCTTCTGGGAAGAAAAGTTCAGCCCAACCTCTGGCCCAAGCCGTCCTCTCCTGTCTGAAATCCCTACTGTCTTTCACTAGCCCTTCAGGAGGAGGAACAGAATTGGCAACCAAGGACTACTGTCTCCTTCAGGGAGGTCTCGAGTGGCTTGAGGGTGTTCCAGGGAGCGATTTCAGCATTTCTATGGCACAGACGGGTCAATCAGGGAGCTGGAGGAACAAGGCTGAGCCATCTCCAGACAGGAAGGTGACCTCTGCAAGGTCTCTCTGAGGCCAGGCAGATAAACCTCAGAAGAGCAGAGATTAGCGACCATCTGGACCCAAGGTGGGGCTGAATGAGGTCACGTCTCAAGGCAAGCTTCAGCCCTTTCAGATGAGGCCCTGCTGGCAAGAGAGGAAACTTCTCCCCTCTGCCCTCCAGGCCTCTGCCTCTGTCTGCAGTGAGGACAGAATATCTCTGAGCTCTCTTCCCACCCAGAGGGTGTGGGGGGAACTTCGTGCTCACTGTACAGGTTGTCTCCCCACAGGAGGAGGGGAAGCTCTTAGAGCCTGGCAGTCACCGTACGTGAAAGGCTCACGGACACCTGCCCACTTCCTCTTTTACTTCCTGCTTCACGTCGGTGTGGCCGTGGGGTCTGGGATACCCAGTCAGCTTATCACTTGGGCATTGGCAGCCCTGGCACATGACTATTTTGTCTTGCTCTTTTTTCTCTACAAATGTGCTTCAAATTGGCCTTTCCTAGCACTGCACACTTAGGTTCTGGGAGAAAAGGAAGAGCAGTTGCCACTTTGATCTGAAGCCTAAGCCAGTTCTCCAGCGCTGCTGTTATCAGAGTCCTACTGGGGGGTTATGGAGTATTGCCTCAGACACTCTTAAAGCTGTATTTTGTTTTACACTTGGCTACTGATTCTTGAGCTGCTACTTAATCTATCAGAATCTCAGAGAGGGTCAGACAGAAAAAGACAAATACCGTATGGCCTCACTTATTTGTGGAGAGTAGATCTTAAAAGGTCTCATCACACACACACACAAAATGTGTAACTATGTGGGGTGATGGATGTTAACTAAACTACTGTGATCATTTCACTATATATATATATATATATATATATATGTATATATATATATAAAATCATTATGTCATACACCTAAAACTAATACAGGGTTATATCTCAATAAAATTGGGGTGGTGGGGAAAGAATCTCAGAGAGGGAGGAGGTATCTACTGCAATATGCTTAGGAGACACAGACCTGAATGTGCAAAGTATGTGGGAGGTAACTCTTAATTTGTTTCACCAATGATTTTATCCCACATGCTACCTAAATTAACACAAGTAAAAAGGTGGGATGCCTTAGAGATGCCTGTCTTCCTTACTCCTTGATGGAGGAATGAAAAAGTTAAGAGACAGACACGGGGTGGGGGGGGAAATGTGGGTTTGTGGTTTGGGTTTTTTTTTTTTTTATTATTCAGAAACTTTATTTTAACGCTTCTGATGAAAATCTTCATCAGCAGATTTTCTCGACTGGAACATCAGATAAATTCAGGTTATGCGATTTATTCTCTTTTACCACCTGCTGTTCTCATATGCGCCCTACCCATTACCTGGGTAGCATGATGAGAAGCTGGGAGGGCTTCCCCTGAAGGCAGTGGGGCAGGTAATTTCAGGACCCCTGCCCTGGTGGGCTTTTTCTTTTTCTAGGAGGAAGAGTAGGGGGGCTCTGAGACCCTGAATATACCCTGAAGGCATTCTCGAGTTGGGCTCGACCCTCTCCCGGAGCTGCCTGTGCTGTGTTAGGAGATTTTGTCTCCTGAAGATCTTTCTGGAAAGTGGAGTCTGTCCTGCTTTGCTGCATTTGACAATCAGAAACAGGCAAGCTAGAACCTGACTGGTAACAGAACCATACGTGGCTCATCCTCAGCCACAAACCCAGTTTCCTCCACCTTAGCCTTTAAAAAATTTGCTCAAGTATATACTCATTATACAAAATTTAGAAAGTTCAATTAAGGGAAAAGAAAAGAACCACCTGAGACCCCTCTTGCTGGATGACCACTGTCAACATTTCGATATATATCCTTTTAGACCTTTGTCATTCATATATGTGATATTTATTTACCAAAAAAAGAAAAAAAATGGAATCATAGTATGCAATGCTCTTTTGTAACCTGCCACTTAACATCTTAAAATATATTGTGAATATATGTCCCTGGTGATAGATATGTACCCACAGCATCATCTGGAACGGTTGCAGACTACTCCAAGGCATGACTGTACCCTCATTTATTAACCCACCCCATCAGTGGGTGATTAGGGCTTCTCCAGGGTTCTGGTGCTGCTATAAACAACAGTGCAATAAGCAGATCGTTTACTTTCACCTTTGGACACGATGTGGTTATTTCCTGTCAATACATTCCAAGAAATGCAGCTGCCCAGATAGAGCATATACTTGTTGAAGGCTTTATCATATATACCCCCAAAGGTCACCGATCTCCACTGCTGCAGCAGTGTATGAGGAGGCCTGTTTCCCCACACCAAGAGCAACATTTGGCATCATCTCTCCCACAGAACAGCAGTTGAAGGATCACGCATGTGCGGAAGGAGGTGGGTATGGACAGGAGAATCGGCTCCACCCCAGCAAGTCAAGGCTCTCCCCTGGACCCAAGTCTCCTTTGTAAAAGCATCTGATGGGCATAAGAACAAGCGAGTCCTCCAGCAACCTGGGCTCGGGACTGTGGGCCTCTCACCGACGTGGCCTGGCCCCTCTCCCAGAGTTTGGGCTCCTAACAATGACCAAGGCTCAGGCCATTGTTCCTGCCTCCCATCCAGGTTGTACCCCATCTCCCTCCTCTGGCCAGAGTCCCACTGCCCTCTGGGGTAAGTCAGGGCTGGCCAGAGGGCAGCAGGAAGCACTTGAAAGAGAATTCCTAACGCACAACTCTTTGCAGCTTCCCCAGAGAGCTGCGCTTTCACAAACCCCCTTGTGGTTCCCTCCTTTGGTCCTGGCTGGCTTTCTACAGCTGGTTTATTGGACGTTTGGAGCTTCCTTGTCAGTAAGTTTAAAAAAGGAGATCTGTGGGCTTCCCTGGTGGCGCAGTGGTTGAGAGTCCGCCTGCCGACGCAGGGGACACGGGTTCGTGCCCCAGTCCGGGAAGATCCCACATGCCGCAGAGCGGCTGGGCCCGTGAGCCATGGCCGCTGAGCCTGCGCGTCCGGAGCCTGTGCTCCGCAACAGGAGAGGCCACAACAGTGAGAGGCCCATGTACTGCAAAAAAAAAAAAGGAGATCTGTTAAATCACCCAGCAAGTCACAGAGCTAATCAGAGAACACAGAACCTGGAGAAAGAGGAACAAGGTAGAAAGCAAATGGCCCCCACTGTTCCGTTGATCTATTTCTCCTTTAAGCTGCTCTGTCTTACCTTGCTCCACGAAACAGTGGCTCTCTCCAGCCTGCCAGGAGGATGGCTCTCCCGCCAATCTGCATATTATGGTCCACACAGACTTGGGTCTCCAGGGGCAGGCAGTTGACTTATGGGAAGCAGATCTTCAATTAGCTTCATTCCGGCCTTCTTGAGGCTCTCCATCCACTCCAGTTTGGTCCCTAATTCATTAATCCTCCACAGCCCAGCACTTGCCTGATCCCATCACTCTTACCTATCCTACATTATTGTACTCCTTTATGTACCACTGACTACTCATTTGATAATAGGTGGCCCTGGGCCTTGTACCAGGAGATATGCAGAGGGCAATATGGGTCCCTCTCTCCAGCCAGGGGTCATGCCTGACTCTTGGGGACGTGAGGATGAAGCAGCAGAAAGAGAAAGGACAATGAGGGGGAGGTTTACAGTCTCACCAGGGTAAGGAAGCTTCTCGTTTTCTGGTTCTTGTGTCATTATAGAGAAGTGTTCAAGCTTTTCCCAGCTGCATCTTCAAAAAATGCTATAGCGTTAGCTGCATCTCTGGGGTCTCACTCCTCTGGAGGATATGCAGGGGAAGGTCCACCGAGGGAGCTGCCTTGTCTACACAAACTTCACTAGGACGTGACGAACAAGAGTTTTGCCAGAGTACTGGGCAGGCATTTAGCACATTTTAAACAGGATTTGCCAAACTCCGGAGCCAGAAAGGACTTAACGATTATTTTTGTCTAACTGCATCATTTCTTTTCCTTGCCTTCCTTCCTTCGTTCCTTCCTCCTTCCCTCTTGCTCTCTTTCTCTCCTCTTTTCTTCCTCCCTCCCTTCCTTCCCTCCCTCCCTCCCCCTTTCTTCTTTCTTCCTTCCTTTCTTTCTTTTTTCTTCCTTCCTTCCTCCCTCCCTCTCTCTTTTTCTTTCTTTCTCTTTCTCTCTTTCTTTCTTTTATCTCTACTTCCATAGCTATCCAGGGAAGTGAGTAGTGCGATGAAAAGAATGCTGGCCTTAAATGCAGAAACCAGGAGCCTGGTACTAGCCAGGGACTTAGCTAACTGGGTCAGAGAGGAAGGTGAGAAAGCCCCAAGTGGGCCCCTGAGGGCATGTGGCCTCCAGAACCCAGGGCTGAGGGACCCAACCTCACGGGTGGGGTCCTGAGAGTCCTCACAGCCCAGATTTTAATGGCAGGGCAGCATCTGGGGAGCTGTTACAGGAGGTCCCAGTGAGGCTCCGCCGATCCACAATACCTCAGTCTGCACCCTGGAGAAAGTGGCCAGGACCATGCAGGGCCCCGCATGCAGGAGCCCCGCTTTTGACCTGCAGCTTCTTGTTCCCTTTGCCATAAGCTAGGCTTTCTCTCCTAGCACCCTTATCCATCAGGCTAGTCTCCTTTATCTCTCTCAAGTTCACTACCACTCAGCCCTGCCCTTCTCTCAGGCTCTAAGGTGCCAGGAAGATCGTATTAGACTTTTTTTTTGGCTGTGTTGGGTCTTCGTTGTTGCACACGGGCGGCTTTCTCTAGTTGCAGCTAGCGGGGGCTACTCTTGGTTGCGGTGCACGGGCTTCTCATTGCAGTGGCTTCTCTTGTTGCGGAGCACGGGCTGTAGGCGCACTGGCTTCAGTAGTTGGGGCACATGGTCTCAGTAGTTGTGGCTTGCGGGCTCTAGAGCTCAGGCTCAGTAGTTGAGGCCCATGGGCTTAGTTGCTCCGCAGCATGTGGGATCTTCCTGGACCAGGGATCGAACCCGTGTCCCCTGCATTGGCAGGCGGATTCTTAACCACGGTGCCGTCAGGGAAGTCCCTCATATTAGTCCCTCTTAATCCCGCCTCCTCCATGAAGACTTCTCTGACTGCTTCAGCACACACAGCACATCACCGGCAGCACTGATGGGCTCTTTAACCGTGTTGTGTGTGTCTCCCTCCGGTCCACCCTGGAAGGAGCCAAGGTTTCTCCTTCACTTGTAGGCTGAGCACCGCATCCTCTGAGCCTAGGGCGACACAGAGCTGAACTCCAGCCCCAGCTTTTGGCTCTTTCTTCTCTGTGTCTCTATAACATTTAGCACAGTGCCTGGCACATTGGTAGGGCTTTTATTCTGTGAAAAGGCTAAGATACAGACCAGGGTTAGGTAGAGAATAAAGAGGGGAGAAGCTACAAAGTTAAAAGACACTTCTGGAACCTTAGAAGGGTTATTCCCATTGCTCACTAGAACAATAGTTCTCAAAGTATGGTTTGGAGACCCCTGGGTCAAAATTATTTTCAAAATAATACTAAGATATGATTTACCTTTTTCACTCTCATTCTCTCAGGAGTGCACATTGGTGTTTTCCAGAAGCCCCATAATGTCTTATATCACAAAAGACTGAATACAGAAGCAGAGACAAGAATCCAGCTGTCTTCTATTAAGCCAGACACTTAAAGGGATTTGCAAAAATGCAAAACAATGCCACTCTTCTCATTGATGTTTTTCGCTTTGGAAAATATAGCTATTACTCATAAAAACATGCTATGTGTGCTAACATGTAATGGGCTTAGTACGGTGATTTTAAAAATACATGAATAAACATTTCTCAGTTTTAATTTCTAATACAGTAAATATAACCAAAATATCAACTATAACCCACATAAATAAAAAGCGCTTTGGCGTCCTCAATAATTTTTAAGAGTGAAAGGGGGTCCTTAAACAAAAACAGTTTGAGAATCTTTGCGCTAGAATAGGAATATTATTTGCTTGTCTGGTAGTCAGCGCCCCTTCCCCCTACCCACCCAATTCCCAGCTCTCTTTTACTCCTGGAGCCTGTGACCGTGGATTTTGGGATTACTCTTAGCTCCGGATAATCCATCAAGTGTGGCTCCCAGGGGCCCTGAGTGCCGGCATGCTAATGAGGACAGCCCTACCGTGAGTCAGGGGCTTAATGAGGGTCCCTGGGCACTCTCCCCCGCAATGGCCAGTAGGCCTTTTCTTTTCCCTCTTTGTAAAGGCCCATGAGTCTCTCTTATCACCTCGGAAATGACTTGTCTCGTTCCACAGAACTTGACCAATCCAACCACCAGCCCTACTCGGCTCACAGACCCTTGTCCCAAAGCAAGAGCTAAGAGAACATTTCTCAAGCCCCATCCTTCAGGATGAGCTGACTCCCAATTTTCACTCTCCCCTGGAGATGGCAGGGGGAGTGGGGAGAGAGAGGGAGAAGGGGACGCCCTTTCCAGAAGGCAGCTACAGATTTGAGGGTCCTGTCACTCAGTGATACACACCTCAGAACCCCCCAAATCGACTGACCCAGGAAACTGTCTCAAGGACCAGATGGAAGCTTGCATTGCTCCAAAGAGGTGAAACAGCTCACCGCTTGGTATCAAATCAATTAAAGCGGTTGGAGCACTGGAGGGTCAAGTCACAAAGGAATTAAGATCTGTCTGGAGGATAGAAGGCAGGCGGAAGAACTTATGGGTAGAAATGCTACCATCACCCACATAAATAATAATAATACTAACGTTTATGATTAGCAAATGGGCGTTTCCCCCACAGCAACCCAGGCAAGTACATTAGTAAGATTATTTCCACTTTACAGATGAGGAAGCTGAAGCTTAGCAAGCTGAAGGCATGTGCCTCCTACCAAGTGGTGGGACTGGATTCTGGCTCCACAACCTTGGCTTTGAAGTATGGCTGTTTAGGGACGAAGTGTTCTGAACAGACAGTTGGTTCCCTTTGCTAATTACTGCCCTAAGGAAGGGAAAGAGCGACTCTTCTGAAAGCCACATTAACTGATTGGAAAATGTCAGCTTTCACACTTCATGAGATTACAGGGGGTTCCTTTCCCAAGCAGGGCATCCAGGGGACACACCAGGAAGTGTGGCCCGTCTGGGCTAACATTCTTGAATTCTTTTTTGACAGGGTGGGTGGGAGCTGGAGATTCGGTTACACCTGCCTTCCATGTTTTTCAGGCTAGACTACTGGGCCTCACCTGGAGCTGATCCTGGGTGCCTGCATCACTGTGCGTTTGGGTGCTGGAGCCAACTTCAAATGCTTTCTGAGGAAAAACCTGGCAGGAAAGTGAGTCTCCATGGGCTCACTTCCAGAGGAGGTGGGCTGGCCGTCTAGAGAGATGAGTCCCCAGTCTTCTCCGCTCCCAGCTGGCTGCTGTTCCCTCACAAGGGGAAGAAGACATTGGTGACCCTCCCACATACCTTCGGGCAGCACCACCCCCACCTCACCTCCTCCCAGTGATGGTTGCAGGCTTGGCCAAGGGCAGGAGTAGTTTGCATTTCTTTGCTTTAAGGACATACGGCTCCTTTACTGTTCCAGGGGCTTGAAGACCCCAGGTCAGGTGAGCAGAGAGCTGGGGCCTGCCCGATGGAAGTGGGGCTCCTTGAAGAATTGCTTCCTGAACTGGGCCTTGCTGTGATGCCATTTAAAAAACTGAGTCATTGGCCGGTGGCAAGGCCATCATGAGGAGGCTGTCCATGACCTCCCCCAGCAGCAGGGCCGAGGGTGGTCCCCACCTGAGTCATTCGAACAGACAATTTAGGCGAAGAGCTACACCCATGCAGATTTGTAACAAATAGCTCCCTCCTCCAATTTCTTTCTCTCTCTCTCTCTCTCACACTCACACACACACACACACACACACACACATGCTCTCAGACTCCCAACACCCTGCTGTGACCACCCTCCCCCAGACGCTCTGGAACCAGCATAGCTTCTGGGGTTCTCAGTACCAGGTTCTGGACTCCTCCAAAACCTGGATACGTTTTCACTTGGGGACACTCATGAATGATAGAAGTGACCTGGCTCCTTTCTTTATATTGCCCTTTAGAGAGCTTAAAGATCAATTAGAGGCTCATAGAGCATGTAAATACAACTTTGAGATATGCTTCCAAAATTAAAGCACATAAAATAATATTATATATGGTACCTGCCATACAAAACTAACAACTGTTAATATTCTGTTATATTTGCTTCAAGTCGATAAAACATTACACAGAAAGTCGAAATGCCCACCATCCTTCTCTAGGACTATTTCCTACCCCCCAACCCTAGCAGTATCCACTATCTTTAGTTCAGAGCTTTCTTTTTTAATCTTAATAAATTAAAGAAATTATAGAAATATGTGAGTAAATTTTTTGTACAAATTCTATAAATGGTTCACAAAGTATGCACTGTCCTGCAATGTGCTTTTTCTTTATTCAACAGTGTATTTTGGTCATCCTTTATCGCTCTTTATGTGTATTCTGTTGTATTTTATGGTTCCTTATTAGCCACCATATATTTTGGGGGGAACAAGGCAGAGCTCAAATATGGAAGGAATTAATAAAATAATGATCTAAATAATGATTAATAAAATAATAGTTATTACTCTAAGAGCTGCTCATCCTACTATAAAGCTTGAAACAAAGGAAAACAAGATAACGTTGCCGCAGGAGAGACTTGAGCCAGACATCAGGACACCTCCCCTACAGTGTAACGGCCCTTCTAGAGAAGATACCTTCTCTGAGACGGCTTCACTTCTATTCTATCTGGAGGCAAAGAAATGGATGAAATGAAGTGACCTATTAAATTTTTAATCAACTAACAGATCCTGGCAGGGAGCTAGCAGGCCAGCTCTGGGGCTCAATGCCAGGGAAGATAAGAGATCTAGAAATGGTCCCTGACTTCCAGAGCCCTACCATCTTGTTGGGGAGGTAACCCAGGCCACATGCAAGATAGTACAGGAGCATGTGGGGCAGTGTGCTGCAGAGCTTAAGAGCAGGGAGCCCAAGTGCCCTGGGTTTAAATCCTCACCCGGCACTTGCTGGCTCTATGAATTTGTTTAACTTCTTTTTGCCCTGATTTCCTCATCTGTAAAATGGGAATAATAGGGTCATGTGAGAATTAAATATGCTAATTTACATAAAGCTACAAATACAGTACCTGTCACTCAGCAAGCACTACATGTTTCAATATTTGTTAAATCAAAATAAATGTTGTTTGAATGATACAATCATGAACTAGAGTGGTCAGTCCAGAGACGGCTTTTGAGCTGGGGTGATTAGAAATGGTTTCACAGAGGACATAGCAGAGAGGGCAGGATTCAAGACCTGAGTAACTCAGATCCCTTAACCCAGGAGACCTTCTTCAGCAAAACTTGCCCAAGAAGGTATTTGGGGCAGAGTGAGAAAAGAAGTCAGGCAAGACTGTGGGGTACACGTAGGGAATGGTGAACACTCTGATGAGTGGGGGCAAGGGAAAGTCTCGATGTCAGGACCAAAAATTTGAGATTTATCCTGTAAGAAATAGGGAGCCACTGAAGGTTCCATGCATCAGTTACATGTTGCAAGGAAATGTATCAGTCAGGATAGGCTTTGTAACAAACACCCCCCCCATTTCTCAGTAGTGTCAAACGATAAAGTTTATTTCTTGCTCACAATATACGTCGTCTGCCAGTCAGCTGAGTCTTTGCCCAACCCTGGCTTCACTTTGGGATGCAGAAATGAGGAAACAGACTCCGTCTAGAACATTTTGGGTTTGTTGTTGCAAAGGGGAAAAAGCCCAGGGCAAACAGTGTGCTGGCTATTAAAACTTCTGTGGGGAAGCGACATATATATCACTGGCCAAAGCAAGTCATACAGCTAAGCCCACTGCCAATGGGGCATGGATATAGGTCCTCCTAGGAAGGGGCAGCACATATTTGAGAACAATAATATAACCTCCCCCAGGGAGTTTTAAGATCCTTTCTAATATTATCGCATAGGTTTCTGCTATGATGTTCCCTCCAACCCAGTCACATTGGTATCATGCATTATTACGAACTCTTCTTTAGACCATGATGCTTTAGAATTTGCCTTGAAATCAATATGGATCTCACCCCCACCTCAGGATGCCCCATTAGCTGATTAAAAGGAAAGGGTTCCCCTAAAAAGCATTTTTTCCGCAAGCCTAAGAAATGAATATGATGTTTTTGCTTTTGAGTTACTCAGGCATCTTGGTTGAGGTAAGCCTGTGTGTTCCCCAGTTTGCCTGGTCTTATAATTTTGTAGCCTGCTGTGATTTCTGGCCTATTGATTAACGGGTCTCTCTCTCTCTCTCCACCACAAGCGACCTTAATCTTTTCTTAATTGCTTTAATGGCTGTTCGGCTTCCCTCTTGTGCCTTCCCCCACAATGTTGTTGTCGCAAAGCTTTTGTGTCTTAACTTCATTCCCCAACCGAGGACTTTGCAGGCGAATGAAAGGTGAATTCCCTCTTTGTTTACCCTCTTTTCCTTGTTTTTCGCTTTTGCTTTATTTCGTCTTTAGCTGTTTTCACATTTCTTAGCCAGCGTGGGGCACTGTCTGAGGTAATTGGGCACAAACAGAAAAATAAACAAAAATATAAAGAGGGAGGCCAATGCCAAGGTCCCCCCTCAGGGACCCCAGCATCCATCCCATTGGCATCTGGTCTGGGCCCTGCGTCTCCCTCTCTCTTCCCTGCTCTCCAAGGCTGGGGAGCAGGCATGCCACTCCCCCGCCATGCTGAGAGTGTCTGAGGTCTCCCCAAAGCCAGACTAGGGTGGAGAGACAGGGCTGGCTTTCCCCTGACATAGTTTGGGGCTCTCTCCTTCCTTAAGAACAGAAGTCCAGGAGCTTCTTCAAATATGCTTCGTTTGTTTATTCATTCACTGATTTATTCACCAACACGGTAGATGCTTCCTGTGTGCCTGCCATTGTGCTAGGGATCATGGAAGACTACAAAAGAGGCACAGACCCTGAGCTCAAATCACTCACAAATCAAACCAGCAGATGTGAAAGAGTAACAAACAAAGCAACATCTCAGGAACCCACAAGAGCTCTGGATAACAAATACTGGAGCAGTTCTGAGGTGAGAGGCCTCAGTGGCCTGGGGATTTGGGCAGACTTCCTGGAAGAGGTGGGACTTAAAATGAGCCTTATGGATGGATAGGCCAGATAAAACAGACAAAAGACAAGGCATTTCTGGAGGTGAGAGGAACATAGGATTTGGGGAGAGTGAGGGCACAGGAGCAGGAACCCTGACTCCCTTGTGCCCTGGGCCTCGCTGCCATGGCCTGGACAGCTGGGTGCGATGGGGAGTATACATCACACTCAAGGTCCACTTGCACCTGCATAAGACCCTTCCCATCTGGTTCCCCACTTCCCCATTCTCAGACGGAAAGGATGCTAGGGATGTTTAGTAGGTGCCATTCTAAGGGGGAGGGGAAAGGAGGGGGAGAATATTCTTTTTCAACAAGGACTCGGAGGACAAAATTTCTGGAATCTTCTTTGTTAGCCCCACAAAGTCTAAAAGGATTCACATGGAGCCCATGCCTTCCACATGACCCTAGGCCACTGTCTCTGTAGCAGGCTGTTAGGATACCAAGACTACATCGAGGCATCTCGTCATATTCCTTTTGCCAGGCACCCTGAACTGCTTCCTGATGGACCCCATGGGTGTCATCAAATTCTCGGGGGCAGGCTGGGGTCCTCTCCTGCACAGGAATGGACAGGACCCAGGAGCCCACTAGAGTCACTAAGCCAAACTGTTTGATGCCACTGGTGGTGCCAAGGGGTTTACCTCTAATTTATAAACTCTTAGGGGAGGCAGAACGAGGAAGACCTTTCACTAAACATCTACACCAGTAAGTTAGGGAGGGGAGATGTAGAGTATGTGGTTAAGAGTTTATCTCTGGGGTCAGATGGACTGAGTTCAAATCCATGTTCTTCAAAAGTTGAAGGTCTCACTTCTTGATTTTAAAACTTACTACAAAACTACAGTAATCAAGACTGTGTGTTATTGACATAAGGATAAACACAGATTGATGGAATAGAGAATCCAGAAATAAACTCATACATTTATGATCAATTGATATTGACAAGGGTGCCAAGACAATTCAATGAGGGAAGACAAATGTTTTCAACAAATGGTGTTGGGACAACTGTTATCCACATACAAAAGAATGAATCTGGACCCCTATGTCACCACATATACCAAAATTAACTTAAAATGGATCGTAATGTAAAACCTAAATGTAAGAGCTAGAACTATAAAATTCTTAGAAGAAAACACAGGTGTTGATCTTTGTGACCTTGAATTAGGCAATGGTTTCTAAGATATGACATCAAAGCACAAGACACAAAGAAAAAAACTACATAAATTGACTTCATCAAAATTAAAAAGATTTGTGCATTGAAAGGGCACCGTCAAGAAAGTGAGAAGACAACCCAGAGAATGGGAGAAAATAATCACACATCATATATCTGGTAAGGATCTAGTGTTCAGAATATATAAAATGCTCCTAGAACTCAACAATTAAAAGACAAACAATTCAATTTTAAAATGGGCAAAGGTTCTGAACAAAGATTCCTCCAAAGAAGATATACAAATGACCAATAAGCACATGAAAAGATACCTAACATCATTACTTGCCATGAGGGAAATTAAAAACAAAACCACAATGAGGTACTACTTAACACCAACTAGAATGGTTATAACAATAATTAAAAAAAAAAACAATATCAAGTGTTAACAAAGATGTGGAAAATCAGAACCCTCATACTGCTGATGGGAATGTAAAATGGTACAGACTCTTAGAAAATAGTTTGGCAATTCCTCAAAAAGTCAAACCCAGCAATTTCATTCCTAGGTATATACCCAAGATAATTGAAAATATGTTCACACAAACACTTGCACACAAATGTTCATAGCAGTGTTATTTACAGTAGCCAAAAGGCGAAAACAACCCAAAAGTCCATCAACTGACAGATAGCTAATTATGGTATGGTATATCCATACAATGGAATAGTATTCATCCATTAAAAAGTAATGAAGTGTTTATACATGCTACAACATAGATGAAGAATTGAGCTAAATGAAAGAAAGCATTCTTTTAAAAGGCCATAAACAGTATTGCATTTAAATGAAATTTCCAGGTTAGTCAAATCTATAGGAAAGGAAGTAAACTATTAGTTTTCAAGGGCTGGGGGTAGGGTGGAATGGAAGTGACTGCTGAGTATGGGGTTTCCTTTTGAGGTGATGGAATGTTATGGAATTAAATAGTGGTGAGGGTTGCATAATTTTGTAAATATACTAAAAACCATTGAATTTTATGCTCTAAAGAGTGACTTTTATGGTTTGAGAATTGTATTTCAATTAAGAGAGAGAGAGAATGGACTTTGGCATAATGTTCCCAACCATGATGGAAGGGGAAATGAGGTCATTAAAATACTAAAATTAAAAAAAAAACAAATCCAGGTTCTTCAAATCTGCCTCTTCCCAGCTGGGTGACCGTGAGTGAGTTATTTAATCTCTCTTTTCTTTTCCCAAAATGGCTTGGTTTACTTAGGAAACATTTCAGAGAAATACATAAAGGCACTTACATATTCATCTTCACATATATATATATACAACAGTTACCCAAGTATTCATCACTAACATTAAAGATGCAAATATTGTATCGTATTTACTTCATATCATACTTTTTAAAAAGAACGGAAACGTTAACAATTAGTTAAAACTCTTCTCTCATTACTTCTTCTTCTTCTCTCTCCAAAGGTAACTAGTGTCTTGAAGTTGGTATTTATTATTCCAGTGCATTTTTTAAACTTTTACTACTTATGTACGTACCTATAAAAAATATATGTGATAGTAATACATGCTGCTTAAAATTTTACATGATGGGTACCATATTTTATGGATCCTTTGAAAATTCCTTTTTTCCCAACTTAACATTATATTCTGAGATTTACCCTTGTGGGTGCCCGTGTGACTGCTGTATGGTACCCTGTTCTGAGGGTGAGCAATTGTTCATTTCTCGAGCTCCTTGAGCACGGGTCAGCAATCTTTTTCTATAAGGACTACAGATTATTTTAGGTCATACAGTCTCTTGCAACAATTTAACTCTACCGTTGCAGAGGGAAAGCAGCCGTAGACAGTGTGAGTGTGGCTGTGCACTGATTTAAAATTTGTTCATTCATATAATTTTTTAAAATTAAGATGTTATTTTCTTAGAGCAGTTTAAGGTTCATGGCAAAATTGCGGGGAAAGTACAGAGAGTTATCCCCTGCACATACACCAAACCTCCCCAACCACCAACATTCCCCAGCAGAGTGGTACCTCTGTTACAATTGATGAACCTACAATGACACATCATAATCACCCAAAGTCCATAGTTTACATTAGGGTTCACTATTGGTGCTGGACATTCTACGGGTTTGGACAAATGTATAATGACATGCATTCACCATTATAGTATTATACACAATAATTTCACTGCCCTAAATGTCCTCTGAGCTCTGCCTCTGTGCTCATCCTACTCCCTGCCCCCACCCGTGGCCATCCCTAATCTCTTTATTGTTTCCATAGGTTTATCTTTTCCAGAATGTCATATAGTTGGAATCATACAGTATGTAGCCTTTTCAGATGGGCTTCTTTCACTTGGTAACATGCATTTAAGTTTCCCCCACTTCTTTCCATGGCTTGAAAGCTCATTTCTTTTTAGCGCTGAATAATATTCCATTGTCTGGATGTACCACAGTTTATTTCTCCATTTACCTACTAAAGAACATCTTCGTTGCTTCCAAGTTTTGGCAATTATGAATAAAGCTGCTATAAGTATCCGTGTGTAGGTGTTTGTGTGGATGTGAGTTTTCACTCATGCAATTTTCATGTGTCACAAAATATTATTCTTTTGATTTCTTTTCAACCATCCTTAGCTCAATCACTGTGCAAAAGCAGGTGTTGGGCCAGATTTGGCCTGGTTTAATTTCCCACCTCTGGTTCTCCTAAGGAAAGTCTCCTTTGCTCACAAATGTTGTTGTGTGAGAGGATTCTTCTTCACTGGAAGAGGTGCCAGGGTGTGCTCCTGGGTCAGAGTGGGGATGGAAATAGACAGCACCTGTCCACATCAATACCTGAGCTTGAAAGGAGCACTGACAGCTCGAAAGCTGTTTGCCAGTTTTATGATGTTAGATGCTGTACTTGTTCCTTTCCATAAATTAGTTCATTTAATATTGGCTTCATGAGGCCCTACTATCATCCCCATCTTACTTGAGGGATTTGAAGCTCAGAGGTAAAGTCACTTGACCAGGATCATGCAGTCCATAAATTTTAGAACAGGATTGCTTCCAGGTGTGTCTGACTCTAAAACTTCTGAAGAGAGAGAGAGATAGAGAGAAAGAGAGAGAGAGAGGTAGAGAAGGGAGGGTAGAGGGAGGAAGGAGGTGCAGAGAGGGGGAGAGAGGGAGTGGGGGGAGAGGAAGAGGGATAGAAATGACTGCCAATCCTTTCAGAAGTCTCATGTTGAAGGAAGGGCCCTGGAATCCCAGCCGCTAACAGGTAGAGTTGCCAGATTCAGCAAATAACAATATAGGATGCCCAGTTAAATTTGAATTTCAGATAAACAATGAATAATCATAATTATGCCCCATGCAATATATGGGACATACTTAGACTAAAAAAACCACTTGTAATGGCATTTTTCACAGAACTAGAACAAAAAATTTCACAATTTGTATGGAAACACAAAAGACCACGAATAGCCAAAGCAATCTTGAGAAAGAAAAAAGGAGCTGCAGGAATCAGGTTCCCTGCCCTCAGACTATACTACAAAGCTACAGTAATCAAGACAGTATGGTACTGGCACAAAAACAGAAATATACATCAATGAAACAGGATAGCAAGCCCAGAGATAAACCCACGCACATATGGTCGGTCACCTTATCTTTGATAAAGGAGGCAAGAATATACAATGGAGAAAAGACAGTTTCTTCAATAGGTGGTGCTTGGAAAACTAGACAGCTACATGTAGAAGAATGAAATTAGAACACTCCCTAACACCATACACAAAAATAAACTCAAAATGGATTAAAGACCTAAATGTAATGCCAAACACTATAAAACCCTTAGAGGGAAATACAGGCAGAACACTCTATGACATAAATCACAGCAAGATCCTTTTTGACCCACCTCCTAGAGAAATGGAAATAAAAACAAAAATAAACAAATAGCACCTAATTAAACTTAAAATATTTTGCACAGAAAAGGAAACCATAAACAAGACAAAAAGACAACCCTCAGAATGGGAGACAATATTTGCTAATGAAGCAACTGACAAAGGATTAATCTCCAAAATTTACAAGCAGCTCATGCAGCTCAATATCAAAAAAACAAACAACCCAATCCAAAAATGGGCAGAAGATCTACATAGACATTTCTCCAAAAAAGATATACAGATTGCCAACAAACACCTGAAAGGATGCTCAACATCACTAATCATTAGAGAAATGCAAATCAGAACTACAGTGAGGTATCACCTCACACCAGTCAGAATGGCCATCATCAAAAGATCTACAAACAATAAGTGCTGGAGAGGGTGTGGAGAAAAGGGAACCCTCTTGCACTGTTGGTGGGAATGTAAATTGGTACAGCCACTATGGAGAACAGTATGGAGGTTCCTTAAAAAACTAAAAATAGAACTACCATATGACCCAGCAATCCCACTACTGGGCATATACCCTGAGAAAACCAGAATTCAAAAAGAGTCATGTACCACAATGTTCATTGCAGCTCTATTTACAATAGCCAGGACATGGAAGCAACCTAAGTGTCCATTGACAGATGAATGGATAAAGAAGATGTGGCACATATATACAATGAATGAATATTACTCAGCCATAAAAAGAAATGAAATTGAGTTATTTGTAGTGAGGTGGATGGACCTAGAGTCTGTCATACAGAGTGAAGTAAGTTAGATAAACAAATACCGTATGCTAACACATATATGGAATCTAAAAAAAAAAACAAAGGTTCTGAAGAACCAAAGGGCCAGACAGGAATAAAGATGCAGTCGTAGAGAACGGACTTGAGGACACGGGGAGGGGGAAGGGTAAGCTTGGACGAAGTGAGAGAGTGGCATGGACATATATACACTACCAAATGTAAAATAGCTAGTGGGAAGCAGCCGCATAGCACAGGGAGATCAGCTCGGTGCTTTGTGATCACCTAGAGCGGTGGGATAGGGAGGGTGGGAGGGAAATGCAAGAGGGAGGATATATTGGGATATATGTATATGTATAGCTGATTCACTTTGCTATACAGCAGAAAGTAACACACCACTGTAAAGCAATTATACACCAATAAAGACGTTAAAAACAAAAACAAACAAACAAGAAGAAACAACAGAACAAAACAAAAACCACTTGCTGTTCATTTGAAAGCACAATTTGACCTGGTGTCCCATGTTTAATCTGGCACCCTACTTGCTGGGCATCCTGGGTCCAGCACAAAGAGAGACAAACAGCAGCATCTGGGAAAGCATTGTTCTCCACCCCCTGATGCTTGGGATCTTAAAACAAACGTGTCCCAAGTAGCAAATGCTGCCTTTCAGAGCACCCGCCTCTCAACCTTCTGAACTATCAGGCCTTCAAGCACGGCAGAACGAAGAGTGGTAGGAATCATGGGAAATGCCTTCAACGCACCATCCAAGCTGCCCATCAAGCCTGGACAGGTACACGAACAAACTGAAAAGGTCAGAGCGTTTGCCTTTGGCACCTCCCACCCCTCATTTCTCCATCGTTCTCCCTTCTCCCAGCATCCCTCCTCTAGTTCACATTCCCTGAGGCTCTGTGCTGCTCTGATCTTGCCAAAGCATTTGATAAACTAGTCCACGCCCAGGTCACAAGGACTCAATGTGGGACCCCCTCCTTAGGAGAACTTGCAGTGGGAAGGAAAAGCCTGAGGAGAAGATGCTTAGGACAAAGGCACGGAACACAAATGGTGGGATGTCAGGCCTTGTGACAAGTTCTGGAGGGATATTTGGGAACAGAGGGGCCCTTTGGTCCTCCCCGCAGTTTATCATCTATGTCACCACCCAGTCCGCAGGCCTGCCTGAATGAATGGGTAACTCATCACCAGCACGTAGTACCATATTCAACACAAACTTCCAGCCTGAATCTGGACGCTTGTCCTGCATTAGCCTGCTTCCTCCTGCCCCGGGGAGCAACACTTCAGGGGCTGAAAGGCTTTCTTTGTGCGGGCAATGCAGGCACTGCCCACCCAACCTCTAGTCCCTCTGAGTCTCTGTCCTCTCCTTGAACGGTTTCCCACCCAGGCAGTGTTGAGCAATGCTCAGAGGCCAGCGCACAGAGAAAGGGCTGAACTCCCAGAAGCTCCAAACCAGACTCTTCGCACAGTTACCTGACCTTGGCTCGTTGCTGCCCCCTCCTAGAAAGAGTATCAGGCCTCCCACCCGGGCCCTCCCACGTCTACAACCTCCGAGCGCTGTTTCCATGGCAACCAGATGCACTGCTGTAGTTTCACGCCTATAATGTGAATCCCTGCCCCTCAGCATTGCACCCCTATGCCCAGGATTCTTGTCAAGACCCTCTCTGTCACATCGAGTACATGCATAGTCTGCCTAACAGACCCCTACTCTGCCAGCTTCTAAGAATTTTTCTCCCACCTTTACTCAAAGATGTCAATGGAGGGCTCTCCCTTTGAATATAGATTTAAAAAAATTTTTATGGTAAGTTAAAAATGTAACAAACAGCGTGTGGGCAATTACAACTGTCTTTGGTAGAGTGGAGTCCATGGTAGGAGCTTCAGAAATGTGAGGGGAGAACTTGGCCCAAAGGCTCGTATATGGAGATGTGATTATCCTTCAAGTAGGAGTTAATGGGGAGGCAGATCTCCAAATATGTCATACACGGATTACAGCCAATTATCAGATTATACAAGAGGCCAGCTCGCTGGCTCCCCTCTGGCCATCGCCACATCATCAATGTGCAAATGGGAAGGAAGAGGGGGACCCAGGAGAGAGGCTCAGAGAGGAAGGCCCGCCCACTCCCCTCACTCAGCCTCCTTGCCCCATCTCTGATTCTATTCTCAGGAGCGTTTGGAGGGTCCACTCCCCACCTCATCCAGGTGGCTCCCCAACCACAGACTTGGCTTGTTCATAGCCCCCCACACCATGCCAGTCCAGCTCTTCCTGTCCCATGTTTCACCAGCAAAACCCCGTTCCCAGTGAACCTACACATCACACAAACACAGAATGAACATAACTTTCCACAAAGGGAAGAGAATGGAGAAGTGGAGATTATAAAACCCCATCATCTGATCTCTTAGAACTTCACAAAATAATCCTACTTTGTTGGTCATGTCAGAGAGGGTCCTGCCTGGGAGGGAACCCCCAGATCCAGGAAGGAAATAGTTGATGTGCTTTGGATTCAGGCTTCTGGATGGCTGGGATCTGGTTCATTCTCTGGGCCTTCCTGAGGGTTCGGAAGTCTCTAGATGGTTTCTCTGTGCCCACCAGGAGGCCCTTCCTGATGGAGCAAGGGTTGTGGGACTTAACGGTACCCACCAACCCTGACCTGCCATCTCCCCTCTACACCCCCTTCTCACCTCCCCCCTCAGCCCCTTCCTTATTGACTGGGTGGCCAGAGGGCAACTCACAGGTCAAGTCTTCTATATAATCCCTTAAGTGGCTGTGATCAGATGATGACATCTTCATGGACCCCCCTCTCAGGTATCTCCTGATAGAAACAAAAAAATTTTTTTTTCAATTATAGATTCTAAAATACAACCTAGGGCTACTTTACCCCATATAACTCCTCCCTCTGAAAACAGAATGGAATGGAGCATTGGCTGATAAGGTCTCTGTGGGGTGTTCTGTTTCAGCCTGAGCCCCAGCATTTGGGAATTTGGGGACTTTGGGACAGTTCCAAAGGGCAGGCTGATTTCCCTGGACTGCCTGGCCCCATGTCATCCAGTTCCCACCAGGTCCCCTCAAGTGAGTAACAGCTAAAGCAAAGCTGGGATTTTAGGTTATGAGGCAAATTCCATTTCCTAGTCCAGAGGGGAGCAGAGCTTTCAAAGAATAATTCACCCCACATGGCACCACTGTACCTTCCAGCCTCCCCACCCCACAGATGTTTCTGGAAAGGCATCCTCGGCTCTGTTCACTTTGGAACTATTCTAACTTGACTTCGCATGGTATCTGTCTTCCTAAGTAGGCCAAGTCCCTGTAGCGTCCCGTTGTCCTGGACAGCAGGTAACCAAGACTGCCCTCCACACTTTGAGCCTGAGGGAAATTGAGGCCCTGGAAGGACACAGGCTTTTCAGTCCCTCAGCCCAAGAACTTCCTAAATTCAAGATGCCAAGTTCAGACGTTCAGTAACGCGGACATCCCTGGGTTGTGTGACCTCTCTGCCCGCCTCCCAGCCTGTCATCGCCTGGGAGAGACCCCAAATTTATGAAAGTGCCTTTGAGCAGCTGGGCAGCCCCATGTCCCCGCCGTGTGTCTCTGCTCTTGGCCCCTCCAGTTGTCATGACTGCCGCTCACATGGCACCACACCTCCTGTCCACTGCTTTTCATCGGCGCAGCTGCTCCAAAGGCTGGAAAGCTCATGTTTTTTTAGAAATCCCCAAATCAGCAGACGCGTAAGTAATTGCATCCCGGCAAGATTAAATTAGGTGAGTTAGACAAGCAGCCAGGGGAAGGGGGTTTAAAATTCAGTGTTTAGGAGGATAACCACAGGAGTAAACACCCAAGAAAGAGTTTCCTTTCTTCTCTGGGCCCTTTCCGGCAGCCCCCACCTCCACCCCAGTTTGGTCTCGGGCCCCAGTGCCCCCAGTGCCCCAAGCCCCAGCAGACTCTACCCCTGTCAAACGGGCAGAGACTCTGCTCCTCGCCCGGGAGGAGCCCCTGCCCCTCCTTCATTCCAGGAAGTCTGAGGTGCATCCGGTGAAGGGAGCTGATCCCGGGCCTCTCACTCAGGTGAACTCAGAAGGACCCTTGGGGAGATTAGAGAGCGTCTCCTGCCAGTGCCACAATGAAAAAGAAGCTTCTGGGGAAACCGAGTCAGGTTCCTAATAAAGTCTTGAGCAGGAAGTTCTGGATTACAGAATGGTCAAGCTCAGTAGAACGTGGAGAAAGATGAGTGTGATAAATGCCACACATCAGGATGGTTGGCCTGCTGTGAGCCAGACTCACACGTGTCAGCCTTCGGGAATGTCCCAAACGATCACAGGCACGTACATCCGCAGAGTGGATGGTTTGGGTTTGCCAAGATCAGCCGAAGCCAGAGTGTATGGATGCTTGAAATATTCTGACACCAGAGCAGAGGAGCCAGAAACTGCAATTTCAAATGGGAATTAAATTGCTGCATGTGTAGGATTACTTTCCATTTAGGAAAAAAAATGTCCCGCGTCTGCATTTTTAAGATTAGAAAATAGTTAGCAATTTAGCTCTGGAAAACCAGTTTTCTACTCTTCTCCTTGGCATTTCTGAGAATTTTGGTGATGTGACATTAATAAGTACCTAGTGACTAGGGTTGCCAATTGAGCAAATAAAAGTACAGGATACCCAGTTAAATGTGAATTTCAGATAGACAATGGACAACTTTTTTAGCATAAGCATGTACTAAATACTAAAGAAAAGTATTTGTTGTTTATCTGAAATTCACATTTAACTGGGCCTCCTGCATTCCATCTGACACCTCTCCCACTGGTGCATGGACAAGTGAGGAGGAGTGACCCCCTGAGGCCCAGCCACTGCAAAATTCATTCAGCCAATAGCCATGTACCGAGCACCTCCGGGTGCCTGGCACTATTTTTGGTGCTGGGGTAACAGACCTAATGCCTGACGTCAGTGGCAGCCGAGGAGGCAGAGGAGCAGTGAGCATCAAGACAGTATATGGAACACATCACAACCAGAAATGTCCAGAGCCAGGGAAATCAGACTGAGAAATGACACTTCTGAGGAGCGAGGGGGTAGAGGTCACCATCAATGCTGAGACACCTGTTCCATCTGCACGTCTGGGGCAGAACAGGAAAGTAACACGAGGCCCTCTGGGCCATTTCTCTGTTGTGGCACCTCCCTCCTTTCACCTTCCTTTCCCTCAAGACCCCATTCATTCATTTACCCATTCAATCGGCATTTATTGAGGGTTTATCATGTACCAGGCGCTGTGCAGCATGGGAGAGACAAAGATAATCATGACACAGCCCCTGTCCTTGAGGTTGACAGTCTGGAAAGGGGCTCAGACATGTTCATAATCATGGTGACCTAGAGGTCATTCCAGCAGTAGGGATAAAGCAACGAGGGGACACTGAAAGGGTGTCACATGGCACCGGAAAGCCTATGGACACCATAGTCACATAATCTTGTTTTCAGGCCAAAGTCCCCAGCAACATGCTGAGTGACCCTGATCAAGTCACTGAACCTCTCTGAGCTTCGTTTTCTTCACCTGAATAAAGGCGATGTTAATAACAGTGTTTGCCTCATAGGTTTGCTCTGAGAAGCTAATGGAACAGCCAGCATCTGGTAAACCAGAAAGTGTCTCATAAATGGGTCATAGAAATTATCATTGTTTGGCAGGTCCTCAAAAAGTTAAACATAGAATTACCACATGATCCAGCAATTCCACTCCTAGGTATATACCCAAAAGAACTGAAAGCCGGGTCTCAAACAGACCCTTGTATACCAGTGCTCACAGCAGGATTATTCATGATAGCCAAAAGGTAGAAACAACCCAAATGTCCACCACAGACAAATGAATAAACAAAATGTGGTCTGCATACAATGAAATATTAAGCCTTAAAAAGGAATGAAATTCCAAGACATATCACAACATGGATGAACCTTGAAAACATTATGCTAAGTGAAATAAGACAGATAGAAAAGGACAAATATTGTATGATCCCACTTATAGAAGGTACCTAAAGCATTTAAATTCATAGAGACAGAACGTGAAATGGAAGTTCCAAGTCACTAGGAGAATGAGGACTTACTGTTTACTGGGTGTGGGGTTTCTGTTTGGATGATGAAAAAATTCTGGAGATGGATAGCACTAATGGTTGCATAACATTTTGAATGTACTTAATGCCACTGAAATTACACTTAAAAAAATGACTAAAATGGTGAACTTTATGTATTTTTACTACAAATTTTTAAATGAGTTTTATCCAGAGAAGGCCATAAAATATAAAAATCAAGGAAGGCATCACAGAGGAGGTATTCCTTGAGTACGGTCTGGCTTTGGGAGATGGTGGGGAAGAACCATTAAGCAGGAGGAAACCGTAACTGCAGGAAGGCAGGGCTCTGTGAGCCTCCCAGGGCCAGCAGCTTTTTAGGGAAGTACAGGCGTGAGGCTGAGATGTTGCAACACCACCTCCTATGAAGCTGTCCTGCAGGCGAGGGAAGAAAGCACTGACGTTTCACAGAGTGGTGCTGGGGTGAAGGCTTGGGTGGCAAGTGAGTGGAACGGGTCGATCCTGGAGACACCACCCCAGGAAGGGCTGGGCTGGGAGGGAGAACAAAAGCCACTTGGGAAAGCACATCCAGAGGGTCAGGAGCTGAAGGAATCCAAGGAGTCCAGTGACTGGGAGGAGGAGCTAGAAGCTGACCAATGAATGGGGAAGAGGAAGCAATAGCCAACCAAGGAATGGGGAAGAGGAGCCAGAAGCTACATCAACACAGGTAGTAAGGGGGCGGTTAGGGCCAAGGTGACTGGAGATAGAAGGAAGGGGATGGATGGTATGAAGGTGACATCCCTCAAGCCCTGAAAGAGTCAGATGGGAAGGGTGGTTGGGCAAGTAACCCAGGTAGGATGAGCTGAATCCAATCTAAGAAGGGACCCTTGTAGTGGGAATATTCCAGGTCCTTCCCAAGGATGCAGAATGCAGACCCCGGGATCTGCTCTTGTACCTCAACAGAGACTGCCCTTGTATCCAATCATCCTCTAGACAAGAGAGTAGAGACAATATCAGCTCCTAAGGTCAAGGTTTCAGGCTCAATCCCCCTCCCCCTTCCCCTTCCCCCTTCCCTCCACCCCCAGGAAATCTGGTTTTCCTCTGATTCAGGGTCAATTTCAGCAAAATTATAAATTCAGTCAGGATACCTTTCCTTCTTCCCAGGTTGCACCCCTCAAGCCTCCCACCCTCATTCTCAAAAAAGGACTGGGTGTCAGGCATTGCATACCTTTTTGTTAACTCAAACTTTTGTGTTCCTTCTACCCAAAGCATTTGCATTTCAGCCAGGTCTATTGTTAAACGATTTTGGACACCAGGGAGAAGGCTGGGGAGGATTTTTGAGACAGGGTGGTCTTTCTGGCTCCCCTGCATCACTCCTTCTTCAACTGAGAGACAGTCTTCTGATAGAGTCACCTCTCCTCACCCTTAGCAGACTGTCACCTCTTGCTTAAGTTAGCATCAGTCATTGGCTAAACAGCAGGATTTTCATTTAAAAATAAAACATCTTAACAGCAAATAGAAAATTTTCTATAAATAGAGATCATGTAAGATGACAGTGGATTAACATTTTAATTAAACACGGCAATTCCAATCATTTTTATCATTATAGAAATACCCAACATTTTGACACATTTCAGGTATAAATTGATGGTTCCAGCACGATGGCAAATTGAAATAATTTTTCAGGCGCTATTTGTAAGCTTTCAGCGGCAGCAAGAGACGGGGTATTCAACAGTCAAAGCTACAGGTTCTAGACATTCCCATTCAAAGTAACTAATCCTGAAGCCTCCCTCCCTTCTTAGATGGCTTTAAAAACCATCTCCCCTGACGTCACACACACACTATGACAAATTAATTTGGTGCTTTATGATTTGCAAATCTCACACCAAATGGTACTTTGTTTTCCCTGGTAGAATGTCAGACTGTGTTCTCTGGTTGAAAGGCACGGCAAACAGCACTGACATATGTATTTGTCTTGGCAATTACTGGTTTATTGAGCACAGGGGATATGATTTAGCACCATGCTACTGAGGATCCTCACGGGGGACCCTGCCAGGCGGCTACTATTGTCCCCACAGAGGAGGGAATCCAGGCCCAGAGCAGATAAGTAACTTGCCCAAAGGCACACAGCCAGAAAGTGCCAGAACTAGGACTGGAACCAACAACAATCCAGAACCAGAAACTGCTCTTTTGATTACTGTCTTTTTTCCCCCAAATGACACTATGCACAGCCTTTGCTTAAAGTGGACCCAACAAATATTTGTCCATTTGTTCTATCTTTCTCTCTTTTTTTGAAAATTTTAATACCGTTCCTTAAGTCTCCCCATTCTTTTTTTTGTTTGTTTTTTGGCTGCGCCACAGGGCATGCAGGATCTTAGTTCCCTGACCAGGGATCGAACCCATGCCCCCTGCAATGGAAGTGGGGAGTCCTAACTACTGGACCACCAGGGAAGTCCTATCTTTCCATATTCTGGGTCAAAGAAGACCCTCTGCTCACCAATTACACAAAGCTGTATAACCTAACCTTACTGAGGCAAGTTCTTTGTCACATTTCCTCTGCACCAACTCTCTCACCTCCAAACCACCACTATCATCATCAACACCATCTTCAGTATAAAATACAGATCTTATTTGAAAAAGATAAATATTTTAACAGATGGATCATGCTTTTTTTTTTCTTACATTAAACAGTTTTCATCTTTTTTTTTTTTTTTTTGTGGTACGCGGGCCTCTCACTGTTGTGGCCTCTCCTGTTGCGGAGCACAGGCTCCGGACGCACAGGCTCAGTGGCCATGGCTCACGGGCCCAGTCGCTCCGCGGCATGTGGGATCTTCCCGGACTGGGGCACAAACCCGTGTCCCCTGCATCGGCAGGCGGACTCTCAACCACTGCGCCACCAGGGAAGCCCAAAACAGTTTTCATCTTTAAAATCTAGTTTAGGGGGCTTCCCTGGTGGCGCAGTGGTTGGGAATCCGCCTGCCAATGCAGGGGACACGGGTTCAAGCCCTGGTCCGGGAAGATCCCACATGCCGCGGAGCAACGAAGCCCGTGCGCCACAACTACTGAAGCCTGCGTGCCTACAGCCCACGAGCCGCAGCTGGAGAAAGCCCGCGCGCAGCAACAGGAATGCAATGCAGCCAAAAATAAATAAATAAAATAAATAATAAATTAAAAAAAAAAAAAAAATCTAGTTTAGGGTACATGCATTCTTGGTTTCATCACTTTTATCACTACCCTTCAAATGTGCTGGACCATTGGCCTCACAGTCAGCATTTGCCTTCAAGTTTCCTGAAAAAAATGCATAGTTTTCCCGGCAAAGTTAAGCAACTTCTATCCCCGTGGAGCCTCCTCCCACCTTTTACCACCACACAAGCTCAAATTTGCTGAAAGGCTACAGAGAGAATTTCACACTGAAATGAAAGACCCCACTCAATGTAAACACCCATCAAAGGGAACATGCTCAACAAAGTATTACAAGTTTTGGAAACTTTGAAACGTGTCACAGAAAATGAAATCACTCTGAGAAAAACAGTACAGTAAATATTCTCAAGGCTTTGTAGTCTAATTATCCTGGCTAATGTTGCTAAGAAATACTCAGCAACACCGTGATGTTTTAGGATGATAAAACTCTGTGGGGCTGAATAAAGTTTATTAATAAAATTAATAAGTATTCCCTGACTAAAGTTGTTGATGCCTGTGGCACAAGTTTTACCTCTCTTGGACAAAAAAAAAAAAAAAAAAAAAAAATTCTTGAGGACATGAAGGTCCCTTTTCATCTTTATAACCCACAACAGAGCTTAGCCTGGTACCACTCGTGTAACAATTTTCTCAGTGACTACTTTGTTTGTTGAATGAGTATCAGTATATAATAACTATTCTACAAAGACTTGTTGGGGATTGTGCAACTGGGAGAAATGATGACTAAAAGTGAAACTATGGACACAACATTGCAAACATACTAAATGCCACTGAATTGTATGCTTTAGAGTGGTTCATTTTATATTATGTAAATTCACCTTAATTAAAAAAAACTGCAGAGACTAGGGAATAGCAACCTAATAGCTTTCATTAAAATTCAACATGGTATATTCTCATATCAAATATAAAGTACAAAAGAGCCCATAAACAGTTTTATGAGTAGGAAATTTCTTTAAAAATCATTATGAAATAGGTAAAATGTTAAAGTTCCAACAGAATTTCCAGAAATTGTGATGCAAATAGCCTGAGATATTTAAAACCCTCTTGGCTTAGTAAGCAGAATTTACAGGGTTTTCAGAATCCTCCCTGGCTGCCTGGTTTGCTGCCTCCTTGGCCCCCAGCACGTTGGAAGGGGAAGGATGGAGCTCCAGTTTGCCGAAGTGAAGAAGCTCTGGGTTTCTTTCCCATCTGAGAAATCTTCCAAGTACACCGGAGAAATGTAGCAGCATCCCTGCACTCCCATCCCCTGACCAACTTTAATCGCAGTTCCAAATTCAAGGCGATTGTTCTAAGAACCTCAAACTTATAAATAATTTCCAAAATCAGGCTTCCTTCCTTATATGACAACGGGATGACAGGCTTTTTTTCTTTTTTCAGGCAGTTCAGAAAAAGCCTCTTATTGAAAAGGTTTTAACAATCTCAAGTCAGCAGGGTTGAAAATATCAATGCAGTTTCCACTAGTTCAGGAAGCAATGTTTTCTTTTCTGATTATTGACAACAGTTTTTCTTTTCTGTTAAAGGGCCGTTTGTGGAGATAAATGTTTAAGTGCTGAGGACACTGTAAGGAGGTTTTCAGGCTATATTTTTATTTGTAAAAGGCCAATGATTACCCACTTGTTCTCAAAAAGTTAACTCCACTTCTAGTAAGCCGCGGCTGAGAATCTTGTCTGTACCAAATTTTCCTTTCTGCTTTCTGATAAATCCCAGTGTGGCAGCCTCAGAGCTTTCCTCCCTTCGCTGTTTTGCTTTTTGCTCATTAGGTCTTTAAAAGAAAATGCAAATCCTCATCTCTTCATTAACCCATCGTAGAAAATAACTCAGATGTTCCTAATTTCCCCCCTGATTTATCAGACCGGTCTCTGATAACTTTTTGAAAGAAGTCTATTCAACATTCTCAAGGACAAAAGACACTTTATAGAAATAAATAAAAAGAAATCCTTACATAAGTGCAAGAGGAGAAAAACACCAAGAAGTTTGGTAAATGTTGCCTGCTTGTTTCAGAATTATTTCTAGTTCTGCCCTAACTGATAAGCACATTACGCTGAAAATGTTTTATTCACAAACTTCTCTGATATAATCTATGAAAATAAAGACTCTCCATTTCACTCTACGCTATAGACGCCTGGCAGGCTCAAGGAAGTCAACAATCTAATGTCACCTTCCCTTTAACAGAAAATAACAAGAAGTACAGCAACATGATAGAATCTGAAGGAATCAAAACATGTTTGTTCTTAACTCCTGAAAAATCTTCTCTCCGTGTGATATTCCCTCTATATCTATATCTCTCTATATATGTAAACCTCTCTAAAATTAAGTCTTTTTTACACACTAACTAAATCCTAGGGTCTTCTCAGAATGCCCCATGATTAGGTGGATTTAAAAAGCATTCTATTTACCAAAATCATTATGACACTGTTTATTTTCCTCAGAGCGGGGCTGGAGGGAGGGCAGGAGGGGAAAGAAAAGAAAGCTGGTGAGTTTTTGTGTAATAAGTGACCCTATCATGCAAATAAACAAATGCTTCTCTTTTAGGATATGTGTTATCAAAGACATCTCCAACTCTAACTGCATTTCTCAGCTGCTCACCAGAAATAGAACTATTGACCCCACCAAAAGTAAAGAAGACCTTTTTCCTTATGCCCAAGACACTGGGGGGAAAGGGGAGGCTTGTGTGGGAATGATTTCCTTGAACGCCGTACCATACGCACGCTCAGCCACCTGACCACAACCTGGGCGCCTCCCTTTGCACATTCTCCCTTCAAACAAATTGCAGGGGTGGACCCCATGCTCACAAGAATTCCACCAGACTGACTCACATTTTTTTCTTTTTAAAGTTCTCAGTGTTTATGCATCTCCAAGTTAGGGAGGGGGCAGGGAGGGGCTGTTTTTAACAAAGACAAACACCGTTTGCAATAACAATGCAGAGATGGTGTGTGTGTGTGTGTGTGTGTGTGTGTGTGTGTGTGTGTGTGTGTGTGTGTGTGTGTGTGTGTGTGTGTAGGATGGGGGGGCATGTTTGGGTATTTTTTGGTTTTTTTGTTTTTTCAGATGGATGAATTGAATGATAGGTAGCCCAGATTTCCAAAACAGCCAGTTTCTGAGGAGATAACATTAACTCTGGGGAAGGAAAGCATTTGGTAAAACTTCCCAGATTGAAAACTCAATCACCAGATTCTACTGAGAGGAAAGGGTGCATGCAATGCCTGCTTTCAAAGGGCCATCCAACGTGCTCTCCAGCACAAACATCTCCTGTCAGCATCCAGAAAGACCCAAAGACACATCTCAGGTGGGAGGGCACTGTCCCCTCTACCTATTCAGGGAAGGCTGGTCCTGTCGGGCCGGGATGGGGACAAAGAGGAACTTAGAAGTAGGGACAGCCATCGGAGGGAGAGGAGGGCCCACAGGACTGGATTTCCTTTCCAGAAACTGCTTTGCCTTCTCTTCCACCTGGTTCCCGGCAGGGAGTCCTGGCCCTCCTTTGCGGAGGCTGTTGACAAACGAAACAGTGAAAGCACAAGTCGGCCACCAAGCAAATAATAAACATAGCTGCGTGGCACGTCTGTTAAGCCTGTTTAATCGTTCGTCCCTACACGTAAGTGGGCTTCCTATCCCAGCCCCCATCTCTCCACCTGTATCAACAACAATGCCTCTGCACAATGATCTTACCTTAATGAACCTAATCTTTAATTTCCCAGCGTGGCCCTGGTCCTCAGCCTCCTAACAAAGGAAGGGGAACTGTTTGAGTCCCCGTGGGCCACCCTTCCTCCAACAGCTAGAGAAACTTTAGCCACGACAAGGATTTTTTGCCCCTTGTGGAACTGTCAAAAGCAATAAATATTTTTCTTTTTATTCCATCATTAGACCCTCCTAAGAATGCCTCCCCATTGTCCACTGTAATTCCCAGAGCTCTCTGAGCAGGGGCGTTATTGTGGAAAATGAATCCTGAAGTGTTAACAATCCGGCCAAAGCGGCTACACTTTTTTTTTTTTTTTTCCTTCCAAGGGCGTAACCGTTAGGAATGTGTCGCCTCACCATAGCCGGCTCTGCGAAAAGAGCACTTGTGTTTTTTAACACTGGTCTTTGAGAAGGATGCTCAAGTTAAAGCATTGTGGCCACTGTAAATAGATGCACTCAGCAGAATAGAGCTTCTTCATTCCTAATTAGGGAAGTAACTCTAGAAAGACGGAATGTCACTTGCTGGGCTGTACTTATTGTTGAGTTTGTGCTCGCCTCCACAATGTGAGGTAATTGGAGTTGTACCTTTTAGAAAGCTGCTAATTTCACATAGGAAGTGCTAACAAGACCTTTCTGGGCCATGTTTTCCTTCTCTCTTTTTAAGGAAGTTACAGACCTTCAGTAGCGGGAATGGCTGAGCCCTGGCCTGGCGGAGGAAACAGCAGTAATGAACCACTTCAGCCTGCAGTTAGAAAAAGGAGGCCTCATTTTGGAGTCCTGAGAATACTGAGCACAACAAAAGGTTCTGTTTAAGCTTGTTATCCAGGACATTCTTACAGGCTACACAGCTTTCCCCGCAATGACCCTCTCCAAACAAGTGCATCAAGTTTGAGCAAATAGAAACACGCAACTTTCAAGGCTCCGAGTTATAGTTTTCTTTACAAAGCCATTTATATAATGTAAGCTGCAATTAGCATGGGACAGAGCGAGGAGATTTAGGCTGGAAGGTTCTTTTCACAAAAGATAGAAATTAGTGGAATAAGTAACAGTTAAATATCGGCTTCGGATAACTAGTTGAAAAGACCTTTTAAATCATTTACTAATAAAAAAAATAAAATGATTTTGCCTCAGACCTTGTTCCAACCAAAACGTGGTCTTTTTACATCACTGAACTGATTAATCTCACTAATTTTAAATTATCCAGCAAGAACAGACCGGAGCAAAAAAAAAAAAAAAAAAGTCCACACACCCCCAAATGAAAAGCACTCCAGCTTTTAAGCCTGACAATTTCATCAAAACGTCCATAGGAACTACATAAAAAATTCAAACTGTAATGAAATAAATTGCTACTTACATTATGAAAAGTCTGCAAAAGCTTTTTATAGACTTGAAATGCAGAAGTTATATAAACTGCATAGTAAAAAGAATTAGAAACTGACATTTACAGATCAAGGGCTAAAATTAACAGTCTTCAGGGGAAAAAAAATTTCCCGGTTCACAATGGCTTTTAATGCCATTTTTCCCCCCCTACACTCATTTATCTAATAACCATGGCAAGGTTAGGATAAACAATGAACAGTATGTTTTCACATTTTCCACCTTTTGTGTCCTCCATATGAATTTCTAAAACACTTAAGAGAATAGATACATAAACCGGTGACCTTCAAATGAGCTTTTTGATACTCTCAACATTTTGAATAAAAAGATCAGAAAATGGAACCACTTTTACACAGTAATGAATTCCATTCTGTTGGGTAAACAAAGCTAAATTTTAAAACAGAGACCTGACATTTATTTGTATAGCTCAAGAAGCTATTCTGTTCTTTTGGGGGTGGGCAGAGCAGGGAGGGGGCGTCGTCAGTACTTTATGGTGGGCCAGGTAATGACCAAATCCACCATTCACATAAAAAGGAGACAAATCCATTGGGCCGTGTTCAACAGAGAGCAACCGTTTCCAAGACAAGGACAACAAAAATGCCCAATTTTTATGACAATTCCCCCCAACCCCACGAACAATTGATCCATCTCGCAGAAAAGGGGGGGTGGGTGTTAATGGAGGAGGCCCATGCAGCCATTATGAAGCTAACGCTTATTGACGGGAGCTACAAGGGCCTCCAAAAGTTACTCCAATTTCCGTCGAGCTTTTGTGCATCCGTTGTCCTGTCTGAAAGGCTCAGTTAGGTATTGTTGCAAAAAAAGTCTGCATCCACATTTGTTCCCCTCTAATTCATACTCGGCATTGTGAAGTTTTGCTATTCAGGGGCTGATTGGACAACAGCCCTGACAAGGGCCAAGCGATTAGTCTCTCAGCATGGGCTGGGCTTCTCGGTATAAACCTAGGGATGGGGCTGGAATTCACTGGGGCATTCAACTTCCTCTCGGGGCCTTCCTGAGAGGCCGTGCCTCCTTTGCTGCAGGTAATGCATTCCTTCAGACCCGGGAAACCGAATCCTCGTAATTAGCGTGCCCAGAACGGGGCATGCCGCCCCCTCCCTGCCAGTCGGCCCTTGGGGGCCCTGCAGCTTTCTAAGGAGCTCAGCCCCTGAAATGCTCCGGCCTCGTCGAATTGAAAACTTTCTCGGGCGGCTCGGTGGGCCTGAAAATCTGCATGCAGAGGAGGGGAGCCGAGGGAGGGCCGCGATCGGCGCCACTTAACCCCTGGCTCGCCGACCCGCGCGCAGGACACACCGCCCGCAGCCCCGCGCTGGGGCCGCCACGTCGGAGCTCGGCGCTGCACCCCGCGGCTGAGCGCGTCGCTAAGTGTACAGATGTCAGTCTGGTGTTTTACATGTCAGTAACTTGAATTCATTTACATTTATTTTCCTATTGTTTTATATCATTTTATGACAATGTGCTGCATAATATAATTTAAATCTTTAATGTACAACTAATTCTCTACCATTAATTTGTCAACATGATTACTGGATATGCCACCCGGAGAAGCAGGATGACTTGAAATATGGATAAGACATTCCTGTATTTTTTCACGAAGGTTTACATCGGAAATGACAAAAATTTACGGAGGGTTTTTTTCTTGGACTGTCTGTAATCTAATGAAAACTACAATTTCACTGTGATTCCCACTTAAACTGAGGAATTCCAGATATCAGTGGGGAATAAGACACACACACACACACACACACACACACACACACACACACAGAGCCTCCTTCTAGGAGAAATAATTGAGGCAGCGCGGGGTTCTGAGCAGTGGTCCAGCCCTTTGGCAGAGAAGGTTCCCCACAGGCCCGGCCGGGACGCAGCCGGACGCCCTGCCTGGGTGGTTTGCTCCAAGGGGTGGGAGAGAAAGAAAGCGGGCGCCGGGGCCCGGGGCACGTTCCCGGGGCATCTGCAGGCACCGACAGCGTTGGGGAACAAACAAGAGGGAAGGGTGGTACCTGTGGGCATAGTGTTGCTGGGCTGCCCTCACTTCAGGACCCCCCAAAACCCCAGCCTCCTTCTTTCGCCGGCTGTCGGAGCCCAGCTTGAAAAAACTGGTCCTTCCCTCCACGCCCCAGGAGGACGGTGCCCTGCAGCCACCAGCCAAATGATAACACCCAAACGTCTGCACCATTAAAATTAAAAAAGCAGCAGCAGTACCCCAAACCTTATTAAACATTCAAATAGAAAAATTAAGATATTCTGGGCAAAAGAAGTGTTTAGACAAAGGCTGTCTGCTTCAATTTCCCCGTTAAGCCGGGAACAGGCTGCTCGGAGAGAGAGTGACGGTGGATTCCATAAATTAACAGAAAATCCCTCTTCTCCGGAGCCCAAGTTATCTCTCCGTTGCCTGCAGCCCTGATTTAGAATGGGAGCCGGCTTGTTTACCGGTTTAATTAATGCTCCTTTTCAAGTAGGGAGGAGGGGAAGGGAAATGAAGTGACTTGGTGATAAACAGGTGTAGCCGGCCTGCAGCGAGCTCACGGGGCCCGGTGGCAGCCTCGTCAGGCTTGACTGGGCATGACCCCGCCAGCGAAAAAGGTAGATGGCCCAGTTGGAAGCGCAGTAGGTGAGCATTATTTTAACTGCGAGCCTGTGATTGGAATGGCTTAAAGGGAAAATCAGCACTTGGGTTTTTCTTCTTCCTCCAGAATGCATTCTGATTCTTTCCTGTTGCTGAGCGGAGGAGAAACAGACCTTGACGATATAGGTCACAGGTCTTTTTACTCCTCTTCCTCAGGCTTCACCTCAAAATGTAAGGAAAGAGCCACTTAAGGAGGAAACCTGGCTCCTGCAGCTCGCTGGGGACCGGCTTTCTGCTCTGAAAAAAAAATCCTTGGGCATTCTGTATTTACTTATTTCGGCTTTTAATTCCAAGAGCCTAATATCTAGGATTGGACTGTCCACCGCCTACGTGTTTCTGTGACCTTACAGATAACAGGGAAGCTTGGATGGAAAATGAAATTCAAGCGCCAGCTAATTTTAAAAACATAACTAAAAACTCATTCCCAAGGGGGGGAAATGGCAGTTTCTGTAAGCACAGGCTGAACATGTTTTTAAATTAATAACTAGCCCTGGTATTTGCTAAATGATGGCTGTATGGGGGGGGGGGGGGAAATTTAGTCATTTAAAACAGCAGGTGCCCAAGGTGAGAATATATGTTTCATGACTTAAAGTCACCTGTCTGCTTTGCCTGCTACCTTTCTCCGAGCCAGCGTCCTGGAGAAACAAGTGAAAGCAGAAGCTGGGTCTGTCAGCCATGCTGGCCTTCTGGAGAAAAAAGCTTTTTCTTTTTCTTTTTTTTTATACTACTACATTTATCGAGTGCCTTCTGATACGTCCACGTGTTATTGGCAATTCTGACTGCTTCCCTACGAGGTGGTAATCCTTATCCCCATTTTTAAGAGGGGTTTAAAGAATTTTAAGTGATTTTTCCCAAGGTCACAGAGCTAGTCAAGTGGCAGAATGGGGATGAGAACCAGGGTCTGTCTCATTCCAGAGCCCTCTCCTTTTTCACCCTCTGGGAGGTAGCAATGACCCTAAACACCCACAGTCAAGTGGAGATAGGGGTTCCAGTCTCCATAAAAGTAGGTTATGTCCTAGCTTACAGAAGAGGAGATCCTTCTGCCATCTGGAAAATTCCAGGTTTGGAACCCAACACATGTATAAGCACAAAGTACTTTGCAGAATACAGAGAGATTTCTTTCTGGAAAGATTTCTAGACTGGGAGTTGGGATCTTCCTGTTTCATTGCTGGTTCCACTACCCATTAACGTATGACCTTGAGCAAGTCACCTACTCAACAATGAGTAAAGGTTCCTCATCTCTGATTGGGCACATTACCTACCTCCTGCTTGCCTCACGGTGTGGGGTGGGGACAAAATGAGCTGATATGAATTCAAACGCATTGATCACTGTGAAGAGCTGTTCCAATGCACAGTTTTATGACTGACTTCCCAGAGTTATGAGGTCCTATTAAGTCTACATGTCCATGTGTTTTGAAAGGAGTGAATTACTATACAAGTGGGGGAATTTTTCATCTTATTAAAAAGCCCTTACGTTCTAATTTCTAAACACGAAAATCCTGGCTATATTAACAATGGTGCTAAAAGTTCTAATGCATCCTAAATTCTAAATCATAGACTTTTGATGGAAAAGACCATTTGTTATAATAATAAAATTATATTAATGGTGGCTGATGTCATTTACTATACGCCAGACAAGACTCCAAGCATTTGACATGTACCAGTTTGTCCTCACTATAACTCTGTGAGATAGGTACTATTATTACCATACCCATTTTACAGATGAGAAAACTGAGACACAAGGCAGTTTGGTCACATAATTCCCAGACTGCAGAGAACTATCATTTGAACCCAGACAAACTGGCACGGGAGTTCACACACTTAATCACTGTTATATGTTTACAAACATATATATTTTTCATGAAAGAGTGTCTGTATTATTCCTACCTCTCCGACCCACATTTTTAAGGTGAGGAAAGTGAAGCTCAGAGAGGTTAAATGATTTGCCCATCATCACACATTTGTTTCAAGGCAGAGCTAGAAGTAGAGCTCAGATGTCTTTAAGTCAAGTGGTGGTTCTATTTATGACAATTGCTACTCACTTCACCCTGGCTTCAGCTCTCTCTGGAGAGACAGACTGCCTGGTTTAAATATTGGCTGTGCCAGCCCAGGCAAGCTCTGTAACCTCTCTAAGATAATAGTGCTCGCCTGATTGTTTGGCAGATTAAATGAAATAAGGCACGAAAGTATTTAGTACAGTTCCTAGCGTATAATAAATGCTCGATAAACCCTCCTCAAATTTAAAATGCAGGGTCCAGGAAGAGAAGCAACAACAGTGGGGCAGGGGCCGACTTGGGTGTGGCTGTCCCTATGCAGTGAGTTGGCCCAGGCTAAGTCGAAGGAAGAGACAAGCACGGCTGGGAAGAGGGGCAGAACCCTCCAGTTGGGGAGGATCTTCTGCAGTGAGTCCCGAGGAGCTGGGCCATTGAAATCATTGGGCAGCCTGACGGACACGGGAGGTATTGACTGAGAAGACAGAGGAAGAGGAAAGGGCACAACTCGGAGGGCTGGGGCGAAGCAGGCTGGGAGGGCCAGAATGAGAAAAGTGGCTGCCTCAGCTTTCAGCCCACCGTGGATGGGTCTTCTTCACAGTATCATCCCTAGAGACCTCAGCAATGGTTGTTTCAGCCCCATGGGGAGAATAAAGGATGGGGGTGGCATGAGATGGAATGCTGAAGAGGGACCACAAAATGCCTGGCTGACAGGAAGCTGTCGGAAGAAGAGAGACACTGGGAGAGGCATGTGCTTATGGAGTCGGGGGAGAAAACCTAGCTGAGGAAGGGGAGAGTCCAGCATCTGGGGGAAGGGAGAGTGGCTGATGGGGGAGCTGGGACCGTTACAGTGGGAGGCAGCTGCCTGTCAGGTTGCCTGGCCCCAGGTCCTGGCTCTTTGGCCGCAGACAGTGGCAGGCTTAGGGGGTGTTCAGGCCTCTGGTTTGGGGTCCTGCGGCAAAGGTTATGGGGAAGATGCTGTGGCCCCAGGCATGAGTTCCCTGCTGTGCTGGCTGTTTCCCCAGACGGAAGGACAGAAGCTGCAGTGATCTGAACCACCAGGGGCCCTATCCTATGATTCAGTCTTCAGGGATTGGCTAGAAAGCTCTCGGGTACTGTTGAAGCAGTGGTGTATTCCCCACCTGTGGTTTCTACCTCCTTAGCTTAGGGAGTTTCCAGCTAAAGGGTCTTGAAATTTAGGAGAAATATTACATCTGATTTTGGAAAAATATGTGAGGAACTTGAAGTGGGGAAAATGTCTGTTCTCTTATTCCTGCCGCCCCGTGAAGTTGTGACAAATGGCAGATGTTCAACAGCTGTTGTACATTGAAAAAATGAGCCAAGGGGATACTTTTGTTGAGCACTCCGAAAGGTAACATGTTTTGCAAGCCACGAGGAAGGTGGCTTTACCTGTGCCACCTAAACTCAGGAGAGGGGAAAGATCCTCTCTCCAAGTCAAAGGCCTCTATGGACCTTTGTCCTTTTCTATTTCCTCATCAGCAAAATTTCCCAACTGCCCGACTGGGGTAATAAAGGGATCAAAAGAGTTATTTGACGTAAATGTATACCAGACGTGCTAAATAAGTCTAAGGTAGTATTACCTTGTCTATTGAGAGAGAAAGGAATGTTAAGTGAGGAATTTCATTATTGAAAATCTCAAGCATATGCTAAAGTGTGATGAACTCCCAAGGGCCTATCATCCAGGTTCAACCATTATCAATTTATAGCCAGTATTGTTTCACCCTTCCTCACTCCCCTCCCCCCAACCCCACACTGGATTATACTGAGGCAAATCCCACGTATCATATCATTTCAGCTCTAAATATTTCAAAATATATTTCTAAAAGATAAAGCCTCTTTAAAAAACATAACCATATTCCATTATCCCATGAAAAAATTGATAGTAGTTTCTTAATATCAACGAATACTGAGCCAAAGTTTAATTTCCTCATTTGTCTTGTAAGTGGATTTTACAGATGGTTTCGCAAATCAGGATCCAAACAAGGTCAACACCTTGCATTTAGTTAACAGGGGAGGAACCTCTCCTGAGGGTTTAACCTTGTCCTCTCAGTCTGCCAAGGCCTGGAGACTTCTGGCCAAGGTTTGCCTAGACAACCAGAGCAGTGGTTCACAACTGTCTTTTTTTTTTTTTTTTTTTAATTAAAAAAATTTTTTTAACATCTTTATTAGAGTCCCAACTGTCTTTTGACCATTGATTCATCTCTTTGAAAGGGTTCTTGGGCATTTAACAATGGACCAAGTAGCCCATCTAAGGTTTAGGGACCCAAGAAAAAGGAATGCTTCTTCGGGTACATTTGGAGGTGTTGGGGGGACAGATGTCTGCTCCTGTGCTAAGGTACAGTTCAAAACAGAGACTTTAAAAGCAAGCCCTGGCATTCCTGTTTCTTCCTTTTCCAAATCCCACCCCTACTCCCTAAGGCCCACCTTCATCATGGTCCTGCCAGGCCTTAGTCTTTTCCCTCAGCTGAGCTCCTGTAACACTTAGGACCTACCACGTTTTTTCATCATTTGGCTTCTAGAAATGGAAGCCAACCTCCCTTGGAGGGTTAGCTGTTTTGCACACAATATATATCTTGCCTCTTCAACTAAATTCCAAGTTCCTAAAGCTCAGGGACCCATAGCATCTGGCCATACTTGGCCCAAGTACCCAAGACCTGTAGGTGTCTGACAGGTTTAAAACACCAATATCTACAATATTTACAATATGAATATCTCAAACCAATATTCTTTAAATACTTGATTAAAATTTATCCAGTGGGATAGAACAGCACTGATTTGCTATTAAGAAAATTACATGCCTCTTCCTATATATTCAAAATAAGGAACTGATTTACTGCGTGCACTGAACACGTCTGAAATATTTTTTTATTCTTATCAAAATAATGCACGCATATGGTTACAAATCAAATGTTACACATGGGCTCATAATAGAAATGCTCCAGCTTCTCCCACTGTCAGTCCACCGCTCAGAGGCAACACCTCTTTGAGCTGTCTGGTTTTTAGTTCTCCCAATGGATCTAGGATTGCCAGATTGAGAGGGAAAAAAGTATAGGATGCCGCCTCAAATTTGTATTTCAGATAAAAAATGAATTAATAGCTCCAAACATTTCATAATATTGTATTTTTTCTGACCTTAGGTGGCTTCCCCCATATAATGTATAGAGTTATATACAACGTAACTCTAATGTATTTATATCTCTATATCTTCCTTTACCAACTTGTTAGAATGGTGTCGGTGGAATTCCGAGTGTGAAAGAATTTCAATGTTCAATATTTATATTCTATCCCATTTTTCTACTGTTTGCCTTTGTAACTTCAACAAAATGCTTAAACCTGTATTTATTGATCCATCATCTTTCAAGAGCACCTCTTGACTGTCTACTTTTAAATTAAGATATTGTTACTGATTTCCTATCCTTTCCTCTATTTCTTCTTTCTTTTTCCAAGTCCCATCTTCTGCCACGATACTTGTACTTTCACATTAATAAGGCTGTTGAAATTTATATTCTGTCCTACTACACAACCTAGTCTTCTAAGCTTTATCTAAAGGTTGACTCTTAAAATGGGAAATGGATCGTATTTTCTCTATTGTTATTATGTAGCTTTATGTAAATGTAGTAATAACGCTAGGACTATACTTACTGCTCTTCAACACACTGTCGTGACCCCTGAGCCTCTCCAAGGAGAATATGCCCAGCACCAAGTCAAAGGGAGTCTCATTCCTTACACTTTGGCATTTTCTTCATATCATGTCACTTTTAGTTTGCTTCATATTCGGATCTTGACTTTTTTTTAACCAATGTTCCCCTGGAGTTTCCAGTTGCCTATCTTTTTTCTTGCATTATTTGCTATTATCACATTCTTATTTTAAATCTATCAGTTATATTCTCTAATCTATTTTTTTATACCTCTACTGGAGTATAATTGCTTTACAATGTTGTGTTAGTTTCTGCTGTACAACAAAGTGAATCAGCTATATGTATACATATTTCTCCTTTTTCCCCTCCCTCTTGAGCTTCCCTTCCACCCTCCCTATCCCACCCCTCTAGGTCGTCACAAAGCACGGAGCTGATATCCCTGTGCTATGCAGCTGCTTCCCACTAGCCATCCCTTTTACATTCGGTAGTGTATATATGTCAGTGCTACCCTCTCACTTCTCCCCGCTTCTCTCCCTGCCATTACCCGTGTCCTCAAGTCCGTTCTCTACATCTTTATTCCTGCCCTGCCACTAGGTTCATCAACTACCGTTCTTTTAGATTCCACATATGTGCGTTAGCATACGGTATTTGTTTTTCTCTTTCTGATTTACTTCACTCTGCATGACAGACTCTAGGTCCATCAACCTCATTACAAATAACTCAATTTTGTTCCTTTTTATAGCTAAGTAATATTCCATTTGTATATATTGCCACATCTTCTTTATCCACTCATCTGTCAATGGACATTTAGGTTGCTTCCATGTCCTGGCTATTGTAAACAGAGCTGCAATGAACATTGTGGTACATGACTCTTTTTGACTTATGGTGTTCTCAGGGTATATGCCCAGTAGTGGGATTGCTGGGTCATATGGTAATTCTATTTTTAGTTTTGTAAGGAACCTCCATACTGTCCTTCATAGTGGCTGTATCAATTTACATTCCCACCAGCAGTGCAGGAGGGTTCCCTTTTCTCCACACCCTCTCCAGTATTTATTGTTTGGAGATTTTTTTTGATGATGGCCATTCTGACCAGTGTGAGGTGATACCTCATCTCTAATCTATTGAGAACTGCCTTTGCCCTCTTCCTCAGAGTCCTCTGGGATCCTGCTCCAATGTGGGTTGTTGCTGTCCAGACTGCTGTGCACCTGACATCTGGAAACTTCTCTTTACTGCTCTTGTAGGTTACATCCCAGCTTTTCTTCTTTCTTCTATCTTAGGTCCTAGTGTTACTGAAGTCTAGCCTCAAGTAACTTCCTAAGAAGGGGCACATTGGAAACAGACTTTATGTATTCTTGTTTTTCTGAAAACCATATGTCATCCTCCACTTGACTGAGAGTTTGCATATAGGATCCTAAACTGAAAACAATTTTCCCTCAGAAATTTAAAGACATGACTCCATTATCTTCTGCCTAGCGTTGCTGGGGAGAAGTACGATGCCATTCTTACTGCTCTTCATTTGTAGGTGACCCAATCATTCTCTCTGAGCCTTTTACAACCTCCTCTTTATACTCAGAGTTTGAAATCTGGCCAGGATGCATCTAGTTGTCCGTCTTATGCAGTCACTGTGCTGGACACAATGACTGACGGCCGTTCTGATGTCAGGGCTAGTCTTTCTTCAGCCCAGAGAAATTTTCTTCTGTACTTTCTTTGCTAATTCTCTCCTCTTTAATTTCTTTTTTCTTTCTAGGATTCCTATTGGTTAGATATTGGATTATTCTCCTATGTCTTTTACTTTTCTCTCATATTTTCTTTTTCTGTCTTTCTGCTGAATGCTTTGTGAGATTTCATCCATATTTTTTAGTCCTTCCACTGAATATTTTATTTCACCAATTGCATTTTTAATTTCCAAGAGCTTATTCCTATTCTCAAAATACCAGTTTTAGAATGTATTATATTTCCAACCCTGAGAATCCTAAAAAAGTTTTAAAGTCATCTTTGGTTTCCTGAATCCTGTTTCCCCAGGAATTAATGAGATTTTTCTGCTTATTTTCATACATTTCCTTAATGCTGGTGTTTCTCCTCACGCCGCACATATGCCTCCTTGGTTTTCTTTCTTCCTGTCTGTCTGTCTATCTATCTATCTATCTTGGCTGCGCCAGGTCTTAGTTGCGGCATGCATGCAGGATCTAGTTCCCCAACCAGGAATCAAACCGGGGCCTCCTGCATTGGGAGCGCAGAGTCTTACCCACTGGACCACCAGGGAAGTCCCATCCTTGGGTATCTTTTGATGTCAAATACAAAAGAACTACAGATGCACAGATGGAATTACTGTGCAGTTGTGCACCCACCTGGCCTGAATGGGCTTCCCTGAAACTTTCTGAGGTTTTGTGGGTTACCTGGCTCCCATCTCCTCTGTTGCCCCTTATTCTGTGTGTGGCTTCCTTCAGCTGGTTCCTCTGACAACTGTTCCCATACTTCTGACATATTCCAGAAATTTGCTTACCTCTCTTATATGTTGGTGGCCTCTTCCTCCCCTCGTTAATATAATATAATAAATTTACATCTTTTTGGAATTCTAAAACTTTATCTCAACAAAATTTTGGAAAGATAGGAGGCAAATGTGTATCCTGGGTTCACCATCCTGAACTATAAGGAGATTAAGACACTTTTATTCTTTTAATTTTACTTGTTTATCATTTTAATTGCTCCATCTTTTGGCAGCTTGGTGCCCCTAAGCCAGGAGGCCCACCTGAGGTTTAGGGTCTCCCCAGGAAAGTGCTGCTCCCAGATATTCAGCATCCCATGGCCCTCACTCTTAGCATGGTCCACATAAACCAGAGCCTGGTTTCCCCAGATTTCTTCCTGTACTGTACAGGTTTGAGGTGCCCAGGAGATAGAATGAGGACAGCGCCTCCTTGGGCACACCATCCTCTCCCCTCACCACAGGGCCTGAGAGGTTCTACAAGCTCTATAACACCACAGGCTCCCTTTCATCCTTCCTTCCACCTGCTCCCACCCCCAGGCTGCCTTTGCCCTTAGGTAACCTTCAGATCTCAGCTCCAGCACCATTTCCTCAGAAAGCCTTCCCAGTTCCCCTCGACTTGTCAAATTCCTCCATCATGTGGGCTCATGGAACGATTACAGCACTTATCTCAGTTTGTAATGTTTGTGGAGAAAGCCATGTCTGTTTTCTGTTCACCTTGATGCCCTAAGCACTTGAGCACAGAACTGGCATATAGCAGGTGCTCAAGAAAACTCTCTTGAGCAAATGGATTATCACGAAGCTAGCCCCAGAAGAAACGTTCCTGCAGCTAACTGAAAAATAACCCACAGGGTGACCGGAGTGCAACACCACATGGGGTCCACCTCAGAGGTCTGATAACTGACTCGGCCCTCATCGGCATTGCCCAAGGCCTGAATCACAGGCTTCCACGGGCTCTTGTCTGAAGTCTCAGCTCTGCTCGTGGACAGAGGTCAGGGAGGTGGATTCCGATGCAGCCCTTAGAGCTTGAGGCTCACATGGCCTTCTGACCACCCCAGCCTTGACCAGACAAAGTCGTGACTCATCTCCAGACAAGGTCCCTGAAGCCTGGAAGGAGGGCAAACAGCCACCTCACCCAAAGGGCCAGGAGGAACTTTCTTAATTGAAACCACAGGCCCCAGGGGGGTGGGCCAGAGGCTGCCCGGAACCAACGGCGACACCCCTGGTTGGGAACAAGAGAACCCCATGCCCCAGCTACCTTTTCGGCCCTGGCTTCCCAGCGGTGAGGCTCTTATTAAATTTGGGATTACCATGTGTAAAGCGCAGTCTGAATTTTGTTTGCTCTGTCATGTAACTTGCCTTTCCAAACACTCAGTCAGAGCTGCAGTTAATCCACTGACCGTGGGCTTAACTGGCAGGTGGCCAGGACGCCCCACCAAATTCCTCCGGACCTTTTGTTACCTGGCCTAGAAGGGAGAGACCCCTTGTTTGGGAAGTGTTTCTCCTCCCCCTGACCATTTTCTGTATTAAGAGTCTTTTGTCACCATAAAGCTGAAGCAGGGGATTATGACGGGTAGGCTGTCACCCAGATTGTTTCCTCCAGAGGATGAGGGGAAAGGTTTGCGGGCCGGCCTAATGAAACCTTTATGCGGGGGACAATGCCTTTCCATTCCATTGAAGTTCAAGCCTCAACAATGCCTTCGAACAAACTCCATTTGAATATTTAATTTGGGATGGAAGGAGCTGAGTAAACCCCTCTCTTGCCTCAGCCCCTTTCTGGAGACGCCCTTGCAGCAAAACCTGGGTTAGAAACTTGAGTTGTTGAGGTCAGGGTGCTGCCGCCACCAACAAAGGTGGAAAAATCTAAATCTAACACTCAACTGACATCCAAGAATGTTGTTACTCCGAACTTAAAAACACACAAACAGAAATTCCAGGAAGTGGACGCTGGTCAGATGAATGACCAAGTAAAACCTGTCCGTCCTGAGCCTTGCAAGCAACAGAGACCTCTGGGATGAGCGCCCTGCCCACCCCAAGTACGCAGGACCCACGACTGAGACCAAAGGTCCTTGGAGGATAGCGTGCTACCTCAAACCCCACCCAAGTTCCTCCTTCTTTGCTTCTTCACAGAGAATCTCTAAGAGAGAGAAATGTCTAACTAGGCTCAATTATTTTAATGGCTGCAGTGATGTCAAAAGCACGTTAAGGGAATGGAAGTTTCTCTACCCTCCTGCTCTACTTGGCAACCAGGCAGCGAGGCAACAGGCACCTGAGAGACGGAGTTGTGTGGGGGGCTCCTCTGTGCTGAGAGTCAGAATTACCCTAGAATCCTTTCTCTGTGGATCATCTGTACAATTTTCTTATCCATACTCACAGCACATCTGCTAACTCTTGGTCTTCTTTTCACTTCTTGCTTCCTGGGGAGGACGACCCATCCTTTGCTCTGTCCTCCCAGAGAGGCTCATCTATGCTAACAAGGTTATATGCTGGCCCTTTCCTCCTCTCTCCAGTTTTCCTTCATTTTCATCATCTTGGCCTATAGCGGGGATGCTGGGAAGCAGCTCCGTCACACCGGGAGGGGGTGAATCCTCACACTGGCATACTTGATCTTTCTGTCAAGGGTTTGGTTTCTGCCCTGCCAGTGGGGAAGGGAAGGGAACCCAGAGCAGGATGTTCCTGGCCTTTGCTGACCTGGTGGCCCTTGAGCTTAACCTCAGCCCAGTTGAGCGGGAGAAGCTGCCGGGGCCACAGTGCTCGACACCATCTAACCAAGTTCCCAAGGTGCATCCCAGGGGTGAGCCATCAAGTCCCAAAGCAAAGGAAGCATTTAAAGTGATTTTAGAGACTGGCCACCAGGACCACACAACCATCGGCTACCACTTGGGGTCCTGGGAGCCAGAGCCTAAAATCCAAGAATAGCTCCTTCTCATGCAGGCCCTGTGCGTATGGGTGCATGCATGTGCGCACGCACGCACGCGTGTGGGAGGCAGGGCATAAAGGTCTGGCACGCAACTTTCGGTGGGCGGTAGACCCCCAATCACTCTGTAGTGGGGGCCCAGAGGTGTCCGCATCTGGTGGAGTGGACGGTTTGGCACCTGGCCAAATCATGGACACCACAGCCGTGGAGCTCAGGGCGCCTTGCTCAGATCCAGCTTTCAACTGTTGATTTGCTTCAACAACTCTACAGTCTAACAAGCAGGCACTGGCAACGCCACCCTTCTTTTCCTTTGCATGCAAATTAACCTGTGAGCCTTCCTTCTAGGTGGGCTTTTCCTCTGGGCAAGGCGATCCCAGGCAGAGTGGCCGGGGTTCCTCTGGGCACATCATTTCCTCAGAGGTAATGGTACGAGGGCAGGCAGCCAGCTGCCCTCTCCTTGATCTCATCTCTCTGAGCCTCACTCTCCTCGTGTGTAACACGGGGGATGATAACAGCAACAATGTCAGAGGACTGTTGTGAAGCTAAAATGAGATAATACATGTAAAGCCCTTAACAAAAGGCCTGGCACACAGTAAGCACTCAGTGAATGTGAGCTGCTGCTACTATTTCCCTTTGGGTCCTTCCAGTCCTCATTTGGGGCTCTGTCCTTTAGTCCCACAATTGTAGGAAATGTGATCTCCACGGACACCTTTCAGAGGTGTTTGCTGGGAGGTTTGTGACTATTCTGTTAGTCCCTGAATGCAGCCTACAAAAGAGCGTCGAGATGGGGCCAGAGAGATGTCCTGGGCTGGCTCTCGTTCAGCCTCCTTTCTCCCGCCTTCCCGTCCATCACCTACTGCGTGCCAGGTGCTAGGATGCCTCATGAATGAGGCACAGCCCCTGCTCTCGTGGGTCGGCGCGCTGGTCCTCAAGGTCTCAGGGCCCATCAGAAGGGCCAGGCTCATGTCTCAGAGCCCTAGGCGAGGTCCTGCACTCGGCCCACACACACCAGGACAGACCTAGGACTCTGCTTCCATATGCGTGCCCACCAGTAGGAATGTTTTCACACCAGCTCCTTGGAAATGTCACATCAGGTCAGCAGTCCTGATGGCCCCCACTGCTCCTGGACGAAGTCCAGCCCTCTGGGCTGCATAGGTGCTCCTTCCTCACTATCCAGCCTCAGGTGGCTCCCTGTGTTCTCCCCTCACTTGTCACCTCCTACCTGTCTATTACAGCTTCTCATGGGCCTCCGACTTTCTCTCCTGAATACCCCACCCACGCCCCGTACCGATTCTGCTCGCAGCAGCCAGAGTGAGCTTCTAAACAGAGAAGCCAAGGCCATGTCACTCCTCTGGTGGCTTTCCACTGAAATAAAGTGCGGCTTCCTCTCCATGGCCTACAAGGCCCTGCACACTCCTCGCCTCATACTCTGCTCACCCACCACGCTCCACACACCTGGGTTCTGCAGATATGCTCCTGCCTCAGGGCCTTTGCACTTGCTGTTACCTCTGCTTGGAATGCTCTTCCTTTCAGTCTCCAAAGGTTGGCTTTTTCATTTAGGTTTCAACTAAAGCGCTGCCTCCTTCAAGAGAGCTTCCTTGACCTTGTATCTAAAGGAGGCCTAGTCACTTCCTAAAATATCGACTCATTTTATTGTCTTCACCACATGTCTCCTGATTTGAACCAGTCTGATCCGTGTACTCGTAGCTTGCCTCTCTCCCTCCATCGAATGCCACTTGGTGAGATCACAGAACTTGTCGCTCTAGTTCACGGGTCTCCCCTGAGCGCCTGGCACCTGTTAGGCTTTGATAAAAGTCTGTGGGATGAGTGAACGAATGACTCTTTACCTCATTTAACCCGCACTCCTGCCAAGTCCACATTTCCTGAAATCTTCATTCCCCTGGTAGGGCCTTTCCTCCTCCTGCCAGAACAGTCATGGCCTAATGCAAACCCTGCCTCCTCTTTCAGAAGGTACTTGCTTTTCCTGTCGATCTCTAACAATCCTTGGCCAGTCCTTTTCCATGGATCTGTCTCATATGAGGACGCGCTCTGTCTCCCCTCTGAGTTCATAAGCACCGTGTGGGCAGGGACATCACCTGCCTTGTGCTCATATTCCCATGCATGGGGAGGACGCGCCATCAGGTGTGTGCACGGTTGAATCAGGATGGCCCTCCTGGCCCAGGTAACCTTGTGAGGCTGACGAGTGGTTTCCAACACTTGGATTCCCCCACTTCTGCTCTTTTCCCCAGGTCTCGGGCCCCTTTACTTCCTCTAGGTTCCCTGTGTCCTCTCCACACTGCCTGCTTTATATCTCCACCCTCACTCAGGCCTGGCCTCAGATCTTTCACGCCAAGGACCATGAGAGCATCACCTCTCCCAGAGGAGCCTCATTTTGACAGTAACCCCTGCCTTGAGCTGAGGGGAAGGTGGTCTGTTGGTGGAATTCCAGCATCAGTGACACATTTCTTTCCCACCCAAAGTCTTTCCTGTGCTCCTTAAATCTTGCCTCATAGGCAATTACTTGCTCTGTACCTGTGGAGCTCAGTGGGGCCTCAGGACCAGGACAGAGGCCAGTGTCTGACCTCCTGGGGTCTTTCCCTGAATATCCACGAGCGTGCCGGAGGCCCAGGAAAACAGTATGAACGAAAGGCTGGGGGTTATAGCCACAAATAGAAATAGATTTCTTACCCTACAGCCCCGTCCTATCTAGCTACTGTCACCTCTCGCTCTGAGAGAATAAGAGGATGTCAGGCAGGGCCAATCTGGGGGGCCAAGAAGGCATCAGGATATGAAGACCCCCCCATTCCCAGGTGCCCATAAATGTGCAGAGCCTGAAGCTGAAATTAGAGCATGTGGAGGTGCCATCCTCTCCGTGGTTTGTCCCCCTCATACCTCCACACATCCCATTACGGAGGTTGCGGGGGGCGGCGAGGTAATTAAGGGAAGAGGGCTTACATTTTTAGAGCAGAAGGTTCAGACTTTTAGGTTGATATCTTCACCTGCAATTTTATGAGGAAGCCACCAGCAAATCCTATTAATTCTGTGGCACGCGCGCGCGCGCGCACACACACACACACACACACACACACACATACTTTGAATCAGTTTGCTCCTCTTTCCCCCGTTATCACTCATGTCCCCGGTCCACATGGCCGCTGTCTTTCACCAGGACCACCACATTACAGGAGCTCCCTCACTGGAATCGCCACTTCCTCTAAACTACACCCCATCCAGCATTCAGAGTGATCTTTAAAAAATGTCCCTCTGACTGTGTCGTTCTCATGACTCCAAACCCTTCAATAGCTGCTCATCACACTCCAAATGAAATCCAAACTCACTAAATCCTGCACAGGCTGGCTCTCGCCCATCTCACGTCCCTCCTCACAAGGCCCCAGCAACACTGGCCTCGCCCTCATCCTCGAAGTCTGCAGGCTCTGGGCCACCTCGGGGCATGCCGTCCACATTCCCTCTGCCTGAGCCCCTCTCCCCACTATCGTCTCTTTGCATGACGGCTCCTTCTCACAACTGACACCCCTCAGAGAGGGTTTCTTCCACCGTCTTGTCTGAGGTAGGCCCCTCTATTACTCTCTACCAGTAGGACCCTACCTGTTTTTCATTGAATTTACTACAATTTATAATTATTTTATAAATGCACTGCCACATTTGTTTATTGTTAACAATGCAAGCTCCTTGTGTGGAGAGCAATTTTGTCTTTCTCACTAGGCCCCAGCATGTCACAGGGTCTTATTCACTATTAGATCTTCAGCAGCTAACAGGGTGACAGCACACAAAAAAACATTTATTAGTGAATAAACATGGAGGTGCTCAGTTCCCCACTGTTCCTCTTCCCCCAAAGTGGGTACCTGAGGCAGCTCCCTAGCATTCAGCCTGGGGCAGAGCAAGGTGAAACATCAAGGCCATTCTAGAACCTCATAGGAGAAAGTCTCCTGAGAAGTACTAAGTATTTTCTAGGGCCACGCTAATGTGGGACAGCTCTCTTGGTAGTACCAGAGAATTCCTATTCCCTGAGGTGATCAAAATCTCTGGCCCTGATTGATAATGGAATGTTTTTATCTTGACTGCTTCAGAATTTAGCATGAAATGGGAAATTAAATTATCTAGTTCAAAGAGGAGGAAACACATGTCCAGAAAGATTAAGTAGTTTGCCTAAAATGACCAGTTTGTTACTGGGGGGAGCCCAGGCTAGAATCTAGTTATTCTGAGTCCATTGTACTTCCTCCCATAGCCCATTTTCTCTTGTGTCTTCTGCTAGGAGCCTGCGAGTGATCCACCTTTGCAATAGGCTGGTTTTCTGAAGGGTGAGTGAGGCCTGTGGGACCTGAATCCTATTTTTGTTTTTTCACAGTATTAGTCACTATGTAACTCAATACATTTTAGGCAATGCATTATCTCAAAAGTTTTGGTACTTCAAGGTACACTTAAGGATGCAGAAAGGTACCTCAGAGAGAAAACATCAAGATTGTATCAGTTATCTATTGCTGTGTAACAAACTGCCCCAAAACTTAGTTGCTTGAAACCACCATTTATTAGCTCATGATTCTGTGAGTAGGCCATCTGGGCTGGACTCAACTGGGCAGTTTTTATGCCAACTCACCTGGCTCGCTCACATGCTATAGTCATCAGCTGGGTCTGCCAGGGACTGTTTGGTCCTGGATGCCTTCACTCACATGGCTGGAATGATGGGGATGAGTGGGCCACACATCTCCAGTGTCTAGCAGGATAGCCTGGGCTTTTTCACATGGTAGCTGGTTCCAAAGGCATCAAGAGAGAGCAAACCTCAGTGTGCAAGTGATTTTCAAACCTCTGTTTGTACTCATGTTTACTGACATCTCATTGGCCAAAGTAAGCCAAATCAAGTTCCAAACCAAAGGATGGAGAAATAGACTCCATTTCTTGATGGGAACAGCTGCAAAATATTGCTGCCATTTTTTTTTCAATCGTAAGGGAAGAGTCAGATAAACTCCTTCAGTATCATATTCATATTGAGATTACTGAAACCACTCTATGGTTTATCTAGTCAGCTGGGGGTGGGGGAGGGAGGCTGTAAGTGTACAGGAAAGAACAAATCTGACTCCATATTAGATCTCTTTCTTTTACTTTAACCTTTGTATTCTATTGCTTTTGCTTCCAGTTAAGAACGTTGCCTATAGCCTGAAATATACCGGCTAGCCCATTCTCAAGGTATACCTTTAAGGGTATAACACTTCTCCATTCATAAAGAGATTAAAAAGTTGCAGAACAGAGAATAACATTTGTCTTGTCCGAGGTTTACAGGAACATCATGATCTGACCTACACAGCATTCCTGTACCAAGATTATGACAGCAAGAAGTGTGCAACAACCAACACGCCCCTCCCTCACCTTGCCTTTAAAAATTCTTTGCTGAAACACTTGGGGGAGTTCAGGTTTTTTGGGGGTATGTTTTCCTTGCATGGCCCCGCAATAATCCTTTCTTTGCTCCAAACTCTGATGTTTCGGTATTGTTCGGCCTCACTGCATGGAGTACATGAACCTGTGTTAGGTAACAAAAGTAGGGGCTAGAAGTAGCCTGGCTGTGAGGTGAGGCCAAAACACTGACAGCCAGGGGAAGGCAGGCTGGAACCCCTTAGATCTCTGTCACCCAGCCTGAAGGTGGTCTCCCGGGGCCTGAAGTGGGCTGAGCAGAAGCTGGGCAGAGAGGAAAGACATGGGGCAACTTGGGAGCTGGGAGCTGCTTCGTTCTGCTCTCTCCTGGCATCCTCAGATGCTGCTCACATAAGTGGTTTGGCCAAGAAAAAAGACACAGAGCCTGTGCCTTCCACTCAAAACATAGGCCAATCAGGGCTGTGGCCTCTGCTCCTAAAAATAAAGCCCATGAAGGAAATGAAGGCTAATGCACCTGGAGGTGAAACCACAGGTCAGGTGGGCAAAGCTTTTAAATGTACCGTCTTCCATGTTGGGGGCAGCATAGTGACATTTCCCCCAAGCTCAAGGAGAGCTCGGCCATCAGAAGGCCGATTGCAAATCAAGATCAGGATGGGCTGAGCTCATTTTCTGACCCTGTGTGACAGAAACTGCTCAAGTTCCAAATTTCTCACATCAGTAGCCAGCAAACAATAAAAAAAAAAAATGCAATCTAACTGACAAAGCCCTTCTTCTAAATTGTTGGGGCGATTCTCACACAACAAACCAGTATTTTCAGACCCCTCCGACCCATTCTGCTGATGGACCTGCCTGGGATGGAGCGGTGACAGTGCCCACCGGGAAGGCAGGGGGGTGGGGGTTGGCTTCCAAACGAGGTGAGGGAGGGCCACGGCTCGGAGGCCTTTTTCTTGTAGCTCCAGACAAATTAAAAACCTCCTTACCGGCCATTCATTCCGAGGAAGCCTCTTCCTTCCTCCACAGGGGGTCTGCAGTGTTGGAGGGAGATCGGATTCTGGAAGGCTGGGCCTCCCGGAGCTCTCAAGGAGGGGGAGCCCGCAAGAATGGCAAGAGAGAGGCCCGAACCCTGAGGAGATTGGCAGCCAGGGAGTGGGGGCAAAGCGCAGCCCAGGTCACTGGGAAAAAAGAAAACTCAAAGTAAGGGAGTGAGGGAAAGTTCCACTTTCAGCCTCCTTATGAAAGGAGCCTGGGTAGAGAGGGGCGGGAGAGCCCAAAGGAGGGAGAAAAGGGAAGTGAGACCTGGCCGAGAGCAGGAGAGATTCTTGGGGGGTGGGGTGGGCACAGGCTGTTTGAAGGAGCTCGGGCAGGCCAAGGGGCCACCTCTTTCTGAACTTGATTTGGAGAGACCTGGAAGCACATTGCCCAGGACTCCCAAGGAGGGAGGGCAAAATGTCCTATTAAGCGTGGGACGAATTGATTTCCCAAAGAAAAATAGCACCATTTCCTCCGAATGCCCTCTCCAGTCCTCCTTAATCTGCCCTGGAGGCAGCAGGTGACCTCTGCAAGGGCCCCTGGAGGCGCCTTTGTTCTGGGGCATTCTGCAGCCCGCCCTGCCCCCACCCCTTGCACCTGGGCAGCAGCCTCCAAATGCACTTGTCCATCCCTGGCTGGCTCGTGGGGAGGGATGGGCGGATGCCTTTGTACGTGAAAAGCCACGAGTCCTCCAACTCTTGTTTTCCCTTCAGCTTGCCGCATTGGCTGATGGTTGTCCTGTTCGCTCCGACGGCCACAGAAACCTACTCCCAGGAAAAAATAGTTTAGCCTGCAATACTTTACCTGGTAAGACAAGTTTTTCACTGAAGCTACCTAGCGGGCCGACCCTCACTATTTATTCATGGCCAGAGCCCTGCTCTTCAGAAACCCAGCTCTGTCCTAGCATCCCCAGGTGTTCCCTGCTGAGTGCTGAGTCCTAATCCAATCCCTCTGAGGTTTGCTAATTTAATTGTGTAATGGTCCACACCTGAGACATTCCCGTAACTATCTGGAGGACATTACTTAGCTTAAAAGACTAATAAGAGTATTAAGGCAGGGACTTAGACATTGAAAGCGTTTACCATCTCTAAAACCTGAGTCAAGCAGAAGAAAACTGAAGTGGGGGGGGCGACCTCCAAGTTAGAAAAATCAACAAGAAGTAATTAAAGTTCTTGCTGAGTAAGTCTGAAATACGTATTTAGCCCTTGTAAATTAAATACCCTGGGTTTTTAAAGAGCGATTTCCCCAAACATCTATTATTCACATCAGTAGGACAGACGGTAAGCCACTGTAAGATTTATGGAAACTAAAAGACTTCCTATGCTAAAGGTTAATGAAAGTGTAATTCGAATCATGAAATCTTTACGTGTCGGCTCGGTTTACACCGAGGGCTCATTAAGGATGCTTTTGGTATGGCAGCGGCCCGTGACGTAACAGCAGGTATTTTAAATGGGCGGGGCCAGACTGCCCTGCATGTAATTCTTTAAAAATATAAAAGCCTCCCTCTTTCCTCCTCTGTCTCTCCAGCTGTAACAACTTCACCGACTGCCTTGGTTCCACCCCGAGGATTTCACTGAGAGAACACGTTAGAGGGAATCAGGAAGCAGAGAAAAGGTCACAAATAAGCATCTCAGGAACAATGAAAGCTTTTCTCTGTGCAGCAGTGGGAGAGTTGCTAGAAAAACTGGAAAGGTATTAATCAGAAGTGGCTATAAATCCTCTGGAGTTTTGCTCTTATAAAACTCCTCAGAGAAAGTCTTGAAGGAAATGCAGGTCAAAGCCCAAAAAAGCTCTTGATCAGAGATTGCTGGAGGAAAATCTTCCCAGACGCCGTTTAATAGGCAGCAATCACCCCAGGAGTGGGGAAGCCAAGTACGCTTGAAACATGGTTGCAATTCCTAATAGGTCTTGTCACACTTAAGGCACTGCAAGCTCCATCCAACGAACAGCTGAAGCTAGCTGGCGATTCATAAAGCCAACAGTTTAAAGTTTATTATGATGAAAGCACTTAATGACAGCCATCGCTAGGGGCCCATCATTTATAAAGCTGTGCTGAGTATTAGGCATGTAGCATGACCACCAATTTTATGTCACAATTGCTACCATAAAATGACCTTTGGTGATTTTTGCTGCATGTGGTGGACAGCTCTTCCTTCACATTAGTGCTCTGTGGCTTTCTTTGCAGACTATTATGCTGTCTAAAGCTTATTTGGCACTGTCGTGAGCCTCAACCCTTGTTATTACCCCGAAGGCCTGTCTAAAAAAAAAAAAAAAATCTCATGCTCTATTACGCCACTCCAATAATTTACAGTTCTTACCAGCCTTGGTCTGTGTAATATTTTAATGCAAATATGCTTTACCACTGCATTTTATTTAAAAAGAAAAGAAAAGAAAAGTTCCCATGCCTCTGGCTAGGGCAATATCCATTTGATGGGAGTTCACTGAAATCAGCCTCTCATTCCCTGGTCAGGTCTCACTGAATGTGTACTCTTTTCCTTGGTCGGTTAAAAACACCTCCAAAAAAAAAAAGAGAAAATGTTAATTAAACTTTCCTTGCGAAAGAGGTTTTTGTTTTTAAAGATCCTATGTGTGATAAACCCACCTAAGGCAGAAACACTAATTCTTATTTCCCTACATCCAGTCCCAATGCAAATTTACATCTAACATTATTTAATTAGGATTCCATTTTCCAACCTGCTTTGTATGGTTAGAAAGTGTTTGAATACACCGCCACTTTACCGCTCCGATGCAAGCTGCTGCTGAGAAAGTGGTCTGTCCATGCTACACCACCTTTAAATTGTGTATATAATTTTATAAATGATATAAAATCTGCTTCTAGTCCCTGAAAAAAAAAAATAAGCATGGCACACTGCAATTTTGGGAGGATGTAAAATATGTGATTTCTGCTGGTACCGACTGTATTGGGTTTAATATAAAGCTTTTTTCAATAAGGTAAATTGTTACATGACAAACTCATCTTCCACCATTATCATCTGCTGTTTGTGTTTAACAACAGGAGTCCCGCTCTAACAAAACTGTTGTAATGGCTGTACAAATTACTCAGCTGAAAGCTTTTCACCAAACAAAACAGTATTAATCAGCAGTTCTTATGAAGGTGCTAATTAAAAACAATTTTCTTCCTCAGTTTGCAATACTAAAGCCATCTTCACTTGCACAGTTTCCAATATACAGCTACTGTATTTGCTCACACTTCAGGCCCTCTATTAACTATTGAATCTCCTATTAGCCATTTTATTACATTTCTGTTTACAAGCTTGTTGACATTTTAAAAGTCACAGTATGATCTGTTTTATCTATTAAAAAATGTATTAATTGAAAAGTCAGGGGGACAAAAAAGGCAAAATACAGACTCCAAATGAACAGACGTCCAGGGCAGAGAACAGAGTGAGCATAGTCACAGTCTGGGCAGTAAGGTTTCTGGGTAAAATGAAATCTGAGAATTAAACGTGGCATTTCAGGCTTAATGGTTTGTTAAACACCAACGGGCTGCTTCCTAATTTGGAAATAGTCCACTCAGGAAAACATATTTGCCCACTGTCTAAATTCAGTGTCTAAGGAGACCCAGTCTGACTTTCAAATCAATCTTTCCTCTCTGGGATACACTCAGCCTAATTTTGACATTTCATACAGTCTGAACTCAGGAGACTTTGATCTGGGGTGGGGAGTGTACCTGGAATCTGGAAGCAGATTGAGGGTCTAAACAGCCTTATCTTCCATGTGAGTGTGTCTATGTGTGTGTATCTACGTACACATGACTCCCTCCCCTGCGTGAGCATTCTGCCCCCTCCCCCGAGTCCACTGCTGGACAATGCCACCCGATTGCTTGGCATAGACTGGAAACAAGTCAAATGCTGACTAAGGACAAAAGCCCCACAGAAGCTGTGCTGAGGGAAGGGGACAGTCCATTCCTATTAAAAAAGAAGAAGCCTAACCCTTAGGAGAAGAAGGTATGCCCCACTTTGATAGTGGAGAGAAAAAAAAAAAACACAAAAACCCCCGCTACGTCAACAATCTCCTGCCTGTGGTATTAAAACCAGGTTCTTCAACTGTCAAAAGCAGTTAACTAGTTTAGGAAAGACACCTGGCTGTTGAAATAGGGCTCCAAAAGGCCACTAATCCTTCCATTCACTCAGTTAACTGCTAGATCCCCCAAATTGATTCAACAGGTATGCAGTGGTAAATTCAGCCCATACTGAAGCCAAAGGGAAAAACAGCAAGGGGCGGGCAGCTCTTCTCTGAAAACACCAGAGGAACCAGCCAGAAAAGCTTTTATGGCCCGACAAGTTTTCTGCTGAATACAGAGCACCTAAATTACCCTACCCTAATGGAAGTTACATTTTCGTGCTCAGTCAAAAAGCCAACAAAATACACAATTTATACAAAATAGCATCAACCTCTTAGGTAGTCTTTTCTAGCACTTTTATCCCAATTCACAGCATATGTCCTGCTATAAAATAAAATATATTTCTTATAACCAACTTGTATGTGGCTGTTCATATCACCGCATTAAAACTGACCATGGGCGATATTAGAAACATTCTCACACCCAACCAAATCTATTTAGTATGACAAAAGAGATTTGTGAGTTTTCTCAGAAGATACAGGTACACAGGAAACAGGGATACAGTAATCATTCTTATGATTTCAGACAGGCTTTGTTTTGAAACAAACACAGGCGCAATTACACAGACAATTATGAAATGGGGCCTTTCAATTGCAATTATGCAACCCAATACCGATGCAGAGAAACAATCTTTAACCATAAAGTTCAAAAGAAATGTAAGTGGTTAAACTTTCTAAAGCAGCTATAATTTTTTCCCCCTCTCAATATCGGCACTTCGCCAAAATTTGAGAAAATAAAAACACTTTTAAACTATTCAATAATATACAACATTAGTTTCTTACAAACTTCCAAAGAGCCTGGACTAGTGACGTCTCCAGGTAAGGGTCCCATAAAGAGCAAATCTATGAAACCCTTAACATTTTACAAAAGATTCTCTAGGTTTTAGTCACAATGAACATATTTCTTTACTCAATGTCTTTTGGTAGCACAGCTCAATTCTTATACCCTGTCTCCAGCTTAGGTAACTACACACTATTCTCAGATATTAAGAAAAAACACACCACTAATTTACTTTTTAAAATACAATTTCTTCCAGCAAAATAAACACTGGATTTCTACACCCACAACACACAGATGTAAACTGAATTCTCGCCAATTCATGTATTTTCATGAGAAAAAAATGGAACTATTCTCATGGTTCTGATGCTCTATATTTTACAAGAAAAAATAAGAACAGGCGATCTTAGATGCTACTGCAGGGATGGGTTTTCTTTGTCTGGCAGATTTAGTTGCAGGAAGAAGTCATTTCTCTGCATTTTCACCAGTATAAATGGAACTACCTGTGTTGCCTTTTAAAACATTCCGAATTCTGATTTTTTAAACAAGAAAATAGGAAGCCAGTGTGCAACCTATACAGTCGCCAAAGGAGAGCTGCCACTAGCTGAACTACTCAGCTAAATGGCTGGTTTGCATTGCCCTGGTCTTTATCTAGCACTGAGAATAGACTGCTGTTTTATCCAAAGAGGAATAAATTGCTGTTATTGTAATGTTAGCCCATCACTTGGCATTGCAATTCAAGTTTTTGTGAGAAAGAAATGTATGATCTAACTGCGACTTGACCTATGCCTTCAGAGATCCATCTAGGTGCTCTAATGGAGCAGAAAAAGTGGTGAATACAAGAACATGCAAACTGATGGTGAAAAATTTGTTTGATGATAGAAGTGAGCAGAGAAGACATCTGAGAGTCGCTGTTTTTATGACGGCTAAGTTTGCTTAACATGCAAAAGGATTTGCCCCCAGTCTCCCACCTATCACTTTAATTGTATCACGCTAAATACACGCTTTGCCTCTACTAAAGATAGGAGGATATATAGCTAACCTACTAATGACATTACTGTGAAAGTGGACACAGATGATTCCTTACAGATAAACATCTGAATTTCCACAAAAGGCATTAGAGTATCTCCGGGATGAACCAGGCAAGGAGAGGCTTGGGTTCCCTGCAGAAAAGTCATTCTCTCTTAATCCTAGGTAGCACATATTAAATGTTTACCATACACTTGCATTGCTGCATAGGACTATATATACTTACTTTCAATCAGATAATTGTGTGATTGAGTTTTTAAAAACTCGCCCTGGTTGCCATCTCGTTTTATCAACCATTTATTCAAAATTTCCCTGGAAAGGACCTCTTTTGAAAGAGGCCTGGAGAACGGCAGTAGATTTGAGCCCTGATAAAGGCTCACTTTTCATCCATAGTCAGAGCCTAAATGTGCTCTTCTTGTACCTAAACAGATAATAAGCACTCAGCACACTCCTCCTCCTTGACACAACGCATTGAGACTAATCACACATAATTGGAGAGGAGGAGCAGAGGGCTGGCCATGCTATTGTGTCCAGAGGACAAACGGTCAGTTTATGAGGCTTTGGGCTGATGTAGTCATTTCTTATACATCTATAGGGAAAAAAAACATCCTGTTTAAAAGAAAAAAGGAGAATGGGTGAGAGAGAGAGACAGCAAAACAGAGATGGCAGATTTAATACAATTAATTTGAGGGTGATCTGAAAGATTTGCTTTTTTCTTTCTTTCTTTTTTTTAACCAGGAAAGAATCATCATGTTTGTGGGGTTGGCAGATGAAAAATGACCACCACTAAAATAGAACAAAGACCAAGATATTTTCTAAAGGGGGGTGGGGGGTGGCGGGTGGGGTGGGAATCACCAAAAGAAATTCTGTCTCAATGAGAGGGAAAAATATTTGGGTGGCTCTCAAGCCCAATTCAAATCTCACATAGGCCGCTTATACATAGTTAAAGACAAAAGTTTGGTGCAGGGCTTCCCTGGTGGCGCAGTGGTTGAGAGTCCGCCTGCCAACGTAGGGGGACACGGGTTCGTGCCCCGGTCTGGGAAGATCCCACATGCCACGGAGCGGCTGGGCCCGTGAGCCGTGGCCGCTGAGCCTGCGCGTCCGGAGCCTGTGCTCCGCAACGGGAGAGGCCCGCGTACCGCCAAAAAAAAAAAGAAAAAAAAAGTTTGGTGCAGGAAGAGCAGGACGGCTGGGGAGTCAATGTGGGTGAGGACAGGTGGACCCCGGAACCCACACATGGAATGTTGCAAAGGCAGTTGGGGCCCGTGTCCTGGGGGCTTGAAAATCTCAGGGAGCCAACGGCTTACTGCATATTATACCCGTTACAGATTTCTGTTTTTGTGAAAATACTGCCTGTGCACTGGATGTTTTCTTTGTCTTTCGAGCAGCTTAATCTTCTATTCATCTTTGGTTAAAATAAGCAGAAGTGGGTAATGAAGGTTTTCTTCATATATATCCTGGTTTTCCTTTTTCAACTGAAAAAGAATAATAGAGGAAAAAAGGGTAAGGAGACTCCAATTAGGAATTTTCACCAATCAGTTTTAAAGTTGAGTAGAAGGAAGACTTCTTACCTAAGTATATTGTTCTGGAAAAATAAAGCACAAAAAAGCAACTCAAAGTGGTCCTCAGTGGCAGTGACAGGACAATACTATGTATCAAGTTGGGATTTTTTTTTTTTGGTGAGGGGTAGGGTGTTTTTTCATAAATAGCCAGGATGCTTTTATGACTTTGTGGACTCCGAGGTACTTCGGCACAGGGAGAGCTGGGGGCTTGCTCATCTTCACCAGACCAGCCATTGGGCGTGGAAGTTTCTGCTCCTGGATCTCTCTGCCCCCTGCCAGTGCCCCAGGAATCAGGCCGGCAGGCGTTTCAGATCATTTGGAGACCTGGGCACAAGGGACAGACTGGTGGGGCCTAAGACATTTCAGAGGTTCTCCAGCTGCTTCCTAGGGGTTTCAGTATTAATGATAAGTAATTCAAGCACTGTTTTCTCCGAGGAGGAAAACAGATTCCAACAACAGGAGCAGCAAAAGCTTCGGTACTATTCAGGTGGAGTTCTGAGAGCCTTCCCATGATAGACTTAAAAGTCCAGTCAGAGTTCTCAAATCTAAAGTACACTTTCCCTCATTCAGCTAGAATAATTTTCAGAATCGTATTTATATTTATTCTAGCAAATAATACATTGCTATCTATAAAGACAAAATTGCTATTTTGGAAGCTGGTGTTTTGGAGCCAATTGTGAATTTATTTTTGGATTTATAAGGATCAGAAATAAATATTTCTTTTAATTATACATGGAACCCATTCCTTTATTGTTTCAGATCAGACAAACATCCCACCCCGCCCTCCCCTGGATCTAAATAAATGGCTCCAGCATGACACTTTCCTGCATTCGTAGGTCTGGGGCACGTTAACTTGAATCTTTCTAAAGTGCATGTTTCTTCTAAATCATATTCCCAAACTGTGACATGCCCTCACTATTAAGGACAGCAGCAGTGA